>NC_053493.1:388270236-388917236 GCF_905171775.1 Rana temporaria | reverse complement strand
ATCTCCATCCTCCCTGTCATCCACCCCTGTCATCTCCATCTGTCATCTCCATCCTCCCCGTCACCCACCCCTGTCATCTCCATCCTCCCTGTCATCCACCCCTGTCATCTCCATCTGTCATCTCCATCCTCCCCGTCACCCACCCCTGTCATCTCCATCCTCCCCGTCACCCACCCCTGTCATCTCCATCCTCCCCGTCACCCACCCCTGTCATCTCCATCCTCCCTGTCATCCACCCCTGTCATCTCCATCCTCCCTGTCATCCACCCCTGTCATCTCCATCTGTCATCTCCATCCTCCCCGTCACCCACCCCTGTCATCTCCATCCTCCCCGTCACCCACCCCTGTCATCTCCATCCTCCCCGTCACCCACCCCTGTCATCTCCATCCTCCCCGTCACCCACCCCTGTCATCTCCATCTGTCATCTCCATCCTCCCCGTCACCCACCCCTGTCATCTCCATCCCCCCCGTCACCCACCCCTGTCATCTCCATCCTCCCCGTCACCCACCCCTGTCATCTCCATCCTCCCCGTCACCCACCCCTGTCATCTCCATCCTCCCTGTCATCTCCATCTGTCATCTCCATCCTCCCCGTCACCCACCCCTGTCATCTCCATCCTCCCCGTCACCCACCCCTGTCATCTCCATCCTCCCCTGTCATCTCCATCTGTCATCTCCATCCTCCCCGTCACCCACCCCTGTCATCTCCATCCTCCCCGTCACCCACCCCTGTCATCTCCATCCTCCCCGTCACCCACCCCTGTCATCTCCATCCTCCCCGTCACCCACCCCTGTCATCTCCATCCTCCCCGTCACCCACCCCTGTCATCTCCATCCTCCCCGTCATCTCCATCTGTCATCTCCATCCTCCCCGTCACCCACCCCTGTCATCTCCATCCTCCCCGTCACCCACCCCTGTCATCTCCATCCTCCCCGTCACCCACCCCTGTCATCTCCATCCTCCCTGTCACCCACCCCTGTCATCTCCATCCTCCCCGTCACCCACCCCTGTCATCTCCATCCTCCCCGTCACCCACCCCTGTCATCTCCATCCTCCCCGTCACCCACCCCTGTCATCTCCATCCTCCCCGTCACCCACCCCTGTCACTTCCTCTGACACTCCAGTTGCTATTGAAACCTGATCTGAAACCATTACATTGCTTGTACAGCACTGAGCATGTGCGAGGCTGAAATCCAGGAAGTCATACAGTCTGGCTTCATGATGCCCACACTTAAGATGGCCCCAGTCAATTTCTGTTTTATAAAGTGTCTAAATGCTGTAACAACCTAACAAAATGGACCTTAATTTACAGACTAACTGTAGTAGAATACATTAAGCTTGTGTATTACAGGGGTTTTCATATTTAAAAAGTTTTTATATTTAAAATTGTGGCCGGAACTCCGCTTTAAAGAACCATATGCAACTAAAATGACATCAATTGGTTTTGTAATACAGTAGTAAATGTTTATTTTGTGAATTCTTCATTTACACAATTATTCAACCCCTTAAAGACTACCACTCTGAAGAACAGAGATTGAAGTGTTTTCAATCAGGTATTGAAAACACCTGTGGATGTCAGGGAGCAGCAATAAAGCCTAATAAGCACCAATTAGGCAGCTTTAAAATGACTGTGATACTCAGCTCCTTCTAGACATTTACTGGTGTGGTTACAAACATGGTGAAGTCAAGAGAAGACAAGAGAAGAGGTGATTACTCTTCACAGGAAGGGCAATGGCTATAAGAAGATTGCAAAGATGTTAAACATACCAAGAGACACCATAGGAAGCATCATTCGCAAATTCAAGACAAATGGCACTGTTGAAACGCTACCTGGTCGTGGCAGAAAGAAGATGCTGACTTCGACTGCTGTGCGCTACCTGAAGCGTAGAGTGGAGAAAAGTCCCCGTGTGACTGCTGAGGAACTGAGAAGAGATTTGTCAGATGTGGGTACTGAAGTTTCTGCTCAAACAATACGGCGCACACTGCGTAATGAAGGCCTCCATGTCAGAACTCCCAGGGGGGGTGCCCCTTGCTGTCTCCAAAGAATAAGAAGAGTCGACTGCAGTATGCCAAAAGTCATGTGGACAAACCACAGAAGTTTTGGGATTGTGTTCTGTGGACTGATGAAACAAAATTAGAACTGTTTGGGCCCATGGATCAATGCTATGTTTGGAGAAGGAAGAACAAGGCCTATGATGAAAAGAACACCTTGCCTACTGTGAAGCATGGCGGGGGGTCAATCATGCTTTGGGGCTGTTTTGCTTCTGCAGGTACAGGGAAGCTTCAGCGTGTGCAAGGTACCATGAATTCTCTTCAGTACCAGGAGATATTGGATGACAATGTGATGCAGTCCGTCACAAACCTGAGGCTTGGGAGACGTTGAACCTTTCAACAGGACAATGATCCCAAGCATACCTCCAAGTCCACTAGAGCATGGTTGCAGATTAAAGGCTGGAACATTTTGGAGTGACCATCGCAGTCACCAGACTTAAATCTGATTGAGAACCTCTGGTGGGACTTAAAGAAAGCAGTTGCAGTGCGCAAGCCTAAGAATGTGACTGAACTGGAGGCTTTTGCCCATGACGAATGGGCGAAGATACCCGTAGATCGCTGCAAGACACTTGTGTCAAGCTATGCTTCAAGTTTAAAAGCTATTATAACTGTAAAAGGTTAATTGTAAGCAGGATGACTGAATGATCAAAATCAATGTCAAACTGGGCAAAACAATCAATTTCAGTGGGGGTTGAATAATTTTGAATACAACTGTATATGTATCTCATTTCAGATAGTAAGATCTGTTCTCTGTCACTGTTTCCTTTTGTTGCTTGTCCTGAAAGAAGCCGCACGGCGAAGCGCGTATACGCGCAAGGGACAACATACATTTTTTGTATGTTTTTTATCTTTTAACCACTTCCATACCAGGCACTTACGCACCTTCCTGCCCAAGCCAATTTTCAGCTTTCAGCGCTGTCGCAATTTGAATGACAATTTTTTTTTGTGACATCTGTGTGCTATATTGAGCATCGGGGGGCACTCCCTGGTGGTCCAGTGTTGGCATCCGAGGGGGGGCTGTGCTGATAAACAATCAGCGCGAACCCCCCCCTGTCAGGAGAGCCGCCGATCGGCTCTCCTCTACTCGCGTCTGTCAGAAAACGGCTGTAAAAAATATTACACTATTGACCGGGCGGGAAGTGGTTAAACATTGTAATTCTTGTATTTACTTCTTGTAATAATATATATATATATATATATATATATATATATATATATATATATATATATTTCCCTTTTTCTGTCTCTGTCTTGCCTCCAAAGTCCGACCATTGGTTATTCTCCTGTGAGTAATCCCCCCTTTGTTCTTCAAATTATACAGATGTGGCAATGTGAGTGCTTTTCCCCTCCCCTGTGCTCCATTATTCAGCTAAAATTGGTGATTGGAGGAAAGGCACACACCCCCTCTCATCATAGGCAGAGACTCTCATGCCCCGTACACACGTGCAGGATTTCCGATGGTAAAAGTTCCTGTCGGAAATCCCAAGGGAAAAGCCTGAGAACCTGCTCAGTTCAGTCTTTCCCCTACTCATGGCCGGTTTTCTCAACAGGAAAACTGCGATGGAGCTTTGGCCGGGAATCCCGGCCGTGTGTATGCCCCATCGCAGTTTTTCCCATAGGAAAACTGCCAAAAAACGCCAGGCAAAGGTCCGCCAGTTTTCCCGGCGGGAAAAAAGAGAACTGGTTCTCTTATTTTGTCCGGCACTTTTTGGGCAGTTTTCCCACCGGAAAAACTGCAAGGATCATACACAAGGCCGGGATTCCCGGCCAAAAGCTCTCCTCACAGTTTTCCCTTCGGGAAAACTGATCGTGTGTCCGAGGCATTAGAGGTGTTTTGTAATAGGGCCAGCTCCCTGTTAATCTATTTTAGCAACCTTCCCTGACAGAAATTTCAGACTGCTTTTATCAGATGTGTCAGCGAATTTGTCCGGAGTTATCAGGCTGATAACAGAGGAACAGTTCAGGAGAGAGCTACAGGGCTTAGCTGATATATGTGCCCAGCTCAAATTTCATGAACCGGGTTTACATCCACTTTAACAAATTTAATTTGAAAGCCCTTACAATTTCAGCTGTTTTAAACAGAAACCCAGAAGCATTACACAGGATTCATTGCCATAGGTACAATTATTCTCAAACAAAAAAGACATTGGCATCTCATTCATTTCAAGCAAAAAAATTCCTATTCTGCTCCTTCGAATTTTCCTATCACTACAAATAAAGACAAATGTAAGCTTGACCCCAATATCTATTATAAAATCAAACAAACACACTGAAAATGAAATATTTTGAACAAAATTCTACTGGTATCTGTCCCAATAGGGCAGACTCTGGTTCATACAATGCAGGAGGCAAGCTTCTAATGCCCTGTACACACGATCGGTTCATCCGATGAAAACGGTCTGATGGATTTTTTCATCAGATATCCGATGAAGCTGACTTTCATCAGTCGTGCCTACACACCATCAGTTAAAAAAACGATTGTTTCAGAACGCGGTGACGTAAAACACAACGACGTGCTGAGAAAAATTAAGTTCAAAGCTTCCGTGCATGCGTCGACTTGATTCTGAGCATGCGTGGATTTTTAACCGATGGACGTGCCCACAGACGATCGTTTTTTTTTCTATCGGTTAGTTAACCATCAGATAATTTTAAAACAAGTTCCTAGTTTTTTTAACCGGTGGATAAAAAACCGATGGGGCCCACACACGATCAGTTAGTCTGATGAAAACGGTCCATCAGATCATTTTTATCAGACAAACCGATTGTGTGTACGCGGCATAACTCTTTAACCTTTGTTAGGACAGACAGTGGTCATTAAAATCTAGTTCACAAATGATAATGAGATCAGCCAGCAAAATAAGTAAGATAGAGTTAAGGCAAACACCCCCATCCCCCTCATAAACAGTGCTGGAGTTATCAGAAAAGAGCATCTAAAATGTTAAGAGGCCATTTTAATTAAGCACCTCTGATTTACCCCCCTTCCTGACCAGGCCATTTTTTGCGATAACGGCACTGCGTTATTTTAACCACTTGACCACTGGGCACTTAAACCCCCTTAATAACCAGACCAATTTTCAGCTTTCGGTGCTCTCACAATTTGAATGACAATTACTCATTTTTACAACACTGTACCCAAATGAAATTTTCGTCCTTTCTTTCACACGAATGGAGCTTTCTTTTGGTGGTATTTAATCACTGTTAGTTTTTTTTATTGTTTGCGCTATAAAAGAAAAAAGACTGAAAATTCTGTAAAAAATAAAATGAATTTTTCTTCGTTTCTGTTATACAATTTAGCAAATTAGTATTTTTTCTTCATAAATTTTGGCCAAAATGTATACTGCTACATATCTTTGGTAAAAATAAGTACAAATTGGTGGATAATATTTGGTCTTTGTGAAAGTTATAGAGTCCACAAGCTATGGTGACAATATCTGAAAATTGATCACACCTGAAGTACTGACGGCCTATCTCATTTCTTGAGACCCTAACATGCCAGAAAAGTACAAATACCCCCCAAATGACCCCTTTTTGGAAAGAAGACATTCCAAGGTATTTAGAAAGAGGCATTGTGAGTTTTTTGAAGTTGTCATTTTTTCCCACAGTTTTTTGCAAAATCAAGATTTTTTTTTTCTTTTATATTTTTTTCTCACAAAATGTTCATATTAGCAGATTTTTTCTCACACACAGCATATGCATATCACAAATTACACCCCAAAACACATTCTGCTATTCCTCCCGAGTATGGCGATACCACATGTGTGAGACTTTTACACAGCGTGGCCACATACAGAGGCCCAACATGCAGGGAGCTCCATTAGGCGTTCTGGAACACCCAGACCAATTCTGACATTTCTCTCCTACATGTAAAAAAAATCATTTATTTGCTAGAAAATGACATAGAACCCCAAAACATTATATATATATTTTTAGCAAAGACCTTAGAGAATACAATGGCGGTCATTGCAACTTTTTATCTGGCACTATATTTGCGCAGCAATTTTTCTAACGTGTTTTATTACAAAAAAAAATGTTTTGTGCAGTAAATCAGTAAAGTTAGCCCAATGTTTTTGCATAATGTGAAAGATGAAGTTACGCCGAGTAAATAGATACCCAACATGTCACCCTTCAAAATTGCACACGCTCGTGGAATGGCGCCAAACTTCGCTACTTAAAAATCTCCATAGGCGACACTTTAAATATTTTTACTGGTTTTATGTTTTTAGTTACAGAGGAGGTCTAGGGCTTCTGGAAGTGAAAAATTCAGACAAAGATAAAAAAACATTTAGAAGGGAAATCGAAAAGGGAAAAGGTAAGTGAACCAACAATGCACTAGCTTAATGAAAACTATTTATAAAATTAAAAACAAACCTTTACAACCCCTTTAAAAGCAGTATATTTTGTCTTCTTTGGGCACACAATGCTTTACCAGTATCCCGAGGGAGACAAGCTGAACAAAACATGGATAGGTTTTGTGACAGACTCACCTGGGACATCCCCGGACCCGCTTATGCCTAAAATCATCCTATGTCCACTAGGGGCATAAGATGACTGAGAAATAATATCTTGGACTACCTGAGATGGGATTATTATGTAATTATTATCCACAATATATTCCAGGATATCTGTAAAGAACTATTTACTGTTTGTTGATTCTGAACTCAATGGGTTAATTGTTATGCCGCGTACACACCATCACTTTATGTGATGAAAAAAAATGACGTTTTTAAAAACGTCACTTTAATTGACTGTGTGTGGGGGAAAGCGTCGTTTTATGTCTTGTAAAAAACGACCAAAAAAAATTGAAGCATGCTTCAATTTTATGTGTCGTTTTTCAAAAGTGCACTTTTTACTTCACAGAAATTGACCGTGTGTAGCAAAAAACTTCGTTTTCTAAGAAGTTTTTTCATCCACGCATGCCCAGAAGCTACTTATGAAGCAAGCTTCAATGGAAAAACGTGGTGGAACGTAACCTCACTTTGCAAGAACATTGTGAGAAAAACGATGGTGTGTAGGCAACTTCGTCTTTGAAAATTGAAGTTTCAAAAACGTCATTTTTTACTTCACAGAAAGTGTCGTTTTTTTTCATCACATAAAGTGATGGTGTGTATGCGGCATAAGAGTAACTCATTCATAATGCTGGGACACATACTGTTAGATGCTAATGTCCTCACCTCCAGCCATCTGTCTGTTCTCTGTGCTAATTGACCCTGCTATTGTGTGAAGATGTCCCGGGTTTACACTTATGATAATGTGTATTGTAAAGCAGGTGAGCGAGGAGACGTGACGTCTATTCTGAAAGGTCATATCTATGAGTCGCCTAGTCTAGGTAAATGATTAGTTAATTAGCTCATGTTAATTTATGTTCTGGTTACCTCCTCTTTAAACTGTATATAAGGTTGCATTGTTGGTTCTATTAAACACTCTGGCCCAGATTCACAAAGGAGATACGACGGTGTATCTCCAGATACGCCGTCGTATCTCTGAGTTGTGCCTTCGTATCTATGCGCCTGATTCTTAGAATCAGTTACGCACAGATTTCTATTAGATCCGACCGGCGTAAGTCTCTTACACCGTCGGATCGTAACTGCATATTTACGCTGGCCGCTAGGGGCGTGTACACTGATTTACGCCTAGAAATATGTAAATCAGCTAGATACGCGAATTCACAAACGTACGCCCGGCCGACGCAGTACAGATACGCCGTTTACGTTAGGCTTTTCCCGGCGTAAAGTTACCCCTGCTATATGGTGGCGTACATGCGGCGTACCAATGTTACGTATGGACGTCGTTACTGCGTTGAATTTTGAATATTTTACGTCATTTGCGTAAGTCGCCCGTGAATGGGGCTGGACGTAATTTCATGGTTATTTTACATAAAACATGCCCCCCTGTTCCACATTTGAATTAGGCGGGCTTACGCCGGCCGATTTACGCTACGCCGCCACAACTTACGGAGCAAGTGCTTTGAAAATACTGCACTTGCCCGTCTAAGTTGCGGAGGTGTAACGTAAATCGCATATGTTACGCCCGCCTATAGATACGCCGCTGTACAAGAATCTGGCCCTTCATGTTCAGCAGACAAACAAGTCTCATCTCGTTGTGTGCTTGTGAGCAGCTGGAATATCTGATATCTATTTCCAGACTGATAGGAAGCGGTATATGACGGAAGCACTCAAGCCGAGTGTGGGACGTTCCGTTACAGGTTTGTTCACCAATTCCATTCTCATCCACCAGAATTTCTGAACTTCCTCATTCATTTCCATGTAACAATATGAATTGTACATTACCATGTTGCCACTCATTGCATTATTTCCAATCAGAATAACCCAATTTGGAGTTCTGCTTTACTATCTGCATTTTAATTATTACACAGAATAGACATTTTCTGAGGTCCTTGTGTGACGATGAATGCGCCAGCCAACAGGACGTTGTGAACCTGAATTGGTCCCGTCTAATTCTTCACTGAGAAGGGTACAAAAGTTTCCTCTACACATGAAGATGCAGCTGCAACTGATTATCCCGACAATTCTTCAGGGAAAATTATCAACAGTGCATCTGAATTTAATTAAATTGCCTGTTTAACTCATGTTTATAATCCAGGTTATTAATTACAAATATTTTTTCAGCTCTGTATAGAAATGTGTTCTGTGTGACACTGGAACAGCGCTAGACTTACTGGAAACATTGTCCTATTTTTCAAAGTTTAATTTTTCAAATGCCTAGAGAAAAGTCTTGGAAGCAATCCTGGCGCTCATACAAGGCAAGTTTTAGTGATTTCTGTTCAGTCAACCAGTGAGTCGAATAAAATGTCAATACTACATGGATTCAGTAAGGCGCCCACCAATTTCCCTAATTTTGGCACCATGACAGTTTTCATAGTTTTTTAAATTGCTTTAGAATTTTTGACAACCACTTCTTTGGGATTTATCTATCTACAGTATCTATCTCCTAATTAAAAGTTCAGTTTACCCCAAGTTAGATTCTCCACTAATATTTTTTCTTTAACCACTTAAGCCCCGGACCAAAATGCAGCTAAAGGACCAGGCCCCTTTTTGCAAATCGGCACTGCGTCGCTTTAACTGACAATTGCGCGGTCGTGCGACGTGGCTCCCAAACAAAATTGGCGTCCTTTTTTTCCCACAAATAGAGCTTTCTTTTGGTGGTATTTGATCACCTCTGCGGTTTTTATTTACAAAAATAGAGCGACAATTTAAAAAAAATTCAATATTTTTTACTATTTGCTATAATAAATATCCCCCAAAAATAAATAAAACAATTTTTTTTCCTCAGTTTAGGCCGATACATATTCTTCTACCTATTTTTGGCAAAAGAAATCACAATAAGCGTTTATTGGTTGGTTTGCGCCAAATTTATAGCGTTTACAAAATAGGGAATAGTTTTATTGCATTTTTATTAATTATTTTTTTTTACTACTAATGGCGCCGATCAGAGATTTTTTCCGTGACTGTGACATTATGGCGGACACTTCGGACAATTTTGACACATTTTTGGGACCATTGTCATTTTCACAGCAAAAAATGCATTTAAAATGCATTGTTTACTGTGAAAATGACAATTGCAGTTTGGGAGTTAACCACAGGGGGCGCTGATGGGGTTATGTGTGACCTGAAGTGTGTTTACAACTGTAGGGGGGTGTGGCTGTAGGTGTGACGTCATCGATTGTGTCCCCATATAAAAGGGATCACACGATCGATGACGCCGCCACAGTGAAGAACGGGGAAGCTGTGTTTACATACATCCTTTAGCTCCGGGGACCGATCGCGCGACTTCAGCGGCGATCGGGTCCGCGGGCCCCGCGGTCACGGAGCCTCGGACCGGGTCGCGGGTGCGTGCCGTGGGCGCGCGCCCGCGACCCCAGGGCTGGGCTTAAAGAGCAACGTACAAATACGTTGATGTGCCCAGCCGTGCCATTCTGCCGACGTATATCGCCGTGCAGCGGTCCTTAAGTGGTTAACTGCTTGCCAACAAGGAAAAAATCAATAGATGGTGTTGCGCTCCAATAGCATAGAATGGTGTAAGTGATAAAATGTATAAATAACCAAAATAGTATCATTGATAAATGAATGTGCAAATATGCAAATAGACTGACTGAAAGATAAAATCGCTTCAAATGCTAAGATAAGGTGCATCCAACAAGCCGCCGTCATTAAACGGCGGCAGGTTGGCACGGCTGCGCAAATCGCCATAGGTGTACGTTAGTCACTTTAAGAGCAATAGCAAGCCGGAGCCGATGCGCATGGCCAGCATCAGCGATGTCCACCTGCCATCCGCGATTGCTCCACAGAGAGCCAGAACGGGGTTCTGTCAATGTACAGTAACTGTTCTGACAGGGGAGGAGAGCGAGATCTGCTGTTCCTAGTTATCAGGAACAGCGATCTCTCTCTACTCCCTCTCCATCCCATCCCCATCACAGTTAGAAACACCTCTTAACCCCTTGATCGCCTCCTAGTGGTAACCCCTTCCCTGCCAGTGCCATTTATACAGTAATCTGTGGTTATTTTTAGCACTGGTCCCAAAAAAGTTGCAGTCCCGCTAAAAATCACTGCCATTACTAGTAAAAAATAATTAATAATAAACATGGCATAAATCTATCCCCTACCTTGTAGACGCAATAACTTTTGCGCAAACCAAAAAATTTATGTTTTTTTTTTTTTTTTTTTTTTCCAAAAACATGTACAGTAGAAGAATACATATCGACCTAAACTGATAAAGACATTTTTATTTTATTGTTTGTTCTGGATATTTATTGTAGCAAAAAGTAAAAAATATAGTTTTTTGTTTTTAAAATTGCCGGTCTTTTTTTTTTTTATAGCGCAAAAAATAAAGATGATCAAATACCACCAAAAAAACTCTATTTGTTGGGGAAAAAGGACTTAGATTTTGTTTTGTATACAACATCGCACGACTGCACAGTTGTCAGTTAAAGCGACACAGTGCCGAATTGCAAAAATTGGCCTGGTAATTAATGGGGTAAATCCTTCCGGGGCTCAAGTGGTTAAAATGAACCTAGATAAGTGGATGCTACAAGCTATCTGCAAGTACCTAAAGTGCTTAGCCTATTGTTTTATGTGAGTCCATCCAAGCTGAATGAACTCTATATTTGACTTAAGGTAGAATTGCAGGCAAAACCTAACTAGTCTTAAAAATGCTTCCTCCCCCCTCCAAAACACCTATTTTGACTAAACTGTGTAAGAAATATCTGTATACTTACCTCAATGCTGGCTGCTCTGATCCGTTCACGTGATCTGACTACCCTCTGCTACAAAGCTGTGGCTGTAGGGGAGAGGAGGAAGCGCCTACAATGGATGAGCCATAGGAGCCTGTGGATGATGTCACTGATCACATGAATTCCAGCCCATGCTGACCGATCTCTCCTCTCCCCTGCAGCAGCCACTGGCTGACACAGGAGAGATCATGTAACCAGAACGGTCTGAAAATAGGCAAGTATACAGATCTTTCTTACACAGGTTAGTCAGAATAGACTAGGAGGGGGGTGCTAGCATTTTTAAGATGAATCAGGTTTTGTATGGAATTCTACCTTAAAGCGGGAGTTCACCCGAATTTTTTTTTTTAACATTAGATTGATGCTCATTTTGTCAAGGGGAATCGGGTAGTTTTTTTAAAATCGAAGCAGTACTTACCGTTTTAGAGAGCGATCTTCTCCGCCGCTTCCGGGTATGGGCTGCGGGACTGGGCGTTCCTATTTGATTGACAGGCTTCCGACAGGCTTCCGACGGTCGCAAACATCGCGTCACGAGTAGCCGAAAGAAGCCGAACGTCGGTGCGGCTCTATACGGCGCCTGCGCACCGATGTTCGGCTACTTTCGGAAAATCGTGACGTGTTGTATGCGACCGTCGGAAGCCTGTCAGAAAACTATCGCATAATAACAGAAAACAGAGTGGGGCAAAGAGGAGGAGGCCTGGCAGTGATCCATAAGAGTCACCTCTCGATCACTAAACCAGCCCTTCAGAACACACTTCCATTCATGGAAACTCTCTCCCTACAACTTCAAACAAATCCACAGGAGACCGTCCATATCCTACTCTGCTATAGACCACCGGGTCCAAAATCGCAGTTTCTCACTTCTTTGACAGAATTTCTGTCCACTTATACACTAAACAGCAAACATTGTTTGCTGCTTGGGGATCTCAACCTTTGGGCCAACTCCTCACAGGATCCCGTGGCTGTCGCCTGCATTGACCACTTGGAAGGACTAGGTCTGCAGCAACTAGTATGTGGGCCCACACATGTTTCTGGGCACACACTCAATCTTATTTTCATACAAAATCTGGAAGTAAAAATTCTGGAAAATGAGCCGTTACCATGGACAGACCACCATGTAATCAAATTCATGATTACCAAAAATACCCCTTTAACAAAACCGCTAAAACCAGTGACAATACACTGGACAAGATCTCAGAAGAAGCTCCATTCGGAGCTCTTCAAAACAATACTAGTAAATAAAGTAAAAACAATCCATTCTGATCAATCAGCCACTGAAACCCTGGATGCCATTAACACAGCTCTACTGCAGTCAGCCGACTTGGTAGCGCCCAAACGTAAAACCTGTATCCGAAAACAGCTATCGTCCCTTAAGCAAGAACGTAGAAGAGCGGAAGCAGCTTGGAAAAGAAGCACTACAGATGAAAACCACGCCTTCTACAATGAAACAACAAAAAAATACCACAAAGAAATTTTCCAAGCCAAAAAAAAACATTTTTCCAAGATCATCACCAATGCCCTAAACCGGCCCCGCAAACTCTTCAAGTTGGTCAGTCAGACCATGAACCCAGCCTGTCTTGAAGCCCCCAATTCTGATACCCAAGAATTTTTCAATGAATTATCGGATCATTTCGTTAACAAAATTGAAAGGATCCGTGAAAGCATTCAGCAAAACAGTACCCCCCTCAATCCCCCCCTCAGTCGCCTGCCCAATCCCCACAAGAATCAGGCCCAATCAACAATGTTTACTCTAAAACCCATCTCCCTCAAGACCACTAAAAATATCATCAGCGCTCTGCGAAATAGCAGAGCGCCAAACGATATTATCCCCACCAAACTGCTGAAGGAATGTGCCGATATTTTGGCACCACCCATCAAGCAGCTGATTAACCAGTCATTCAGGGAAGGCATAGTGCCCCCCCTGCTGAAACAAGGTATAATGAAACCCATCCTAAAGAAACCCACCCTTGACCCCAAAGACCCTGAACATCGTCGCCCCATAACAGGCCTGAACGTCTTCTCCAAGGTAATGGAGAAAGTGGTGGTACAACAGCTGCAACAGCATTTAGACACACATAATTTGCTCTATCCTTATCAATCGGGTTTCCGTCCAGAGCACGGGATGGAAACAGCATTGCTCAAAATATGGGATGATGCTCTTGAGGCCGCAGACGAAGGAGAACCTTGTCTTCTAGTACTGTTGGACCTTAGCGCAGCTTTTGATACGGTTGACCACAAACTATTGCTGACTCGGCTAGCTGAAGTAGCCAAAGTTGCGGAATGTGACTTACCCTGGTTCTCCTCCTTTTTGGAAAACCGATCACAAGTAGTGAAACTGGGACCGTTCACCTCGGAAAAACGCACGGTGTCATGCGGAGTCCCTCAAGGATCTCTGCTGTCGCCTGTGCTGTTTAATATCTATCTCCGCCCTCTTTTTGAAATCATCAGCAGCCAAAAGCTGCTCTACCACTCTTATGCGGATGACACACAATTGTATTTTCGTATCTGCAACAAAAAGGATCATCATCTCAATCAAGAGAAATGTCTCTCTTTGATAGAGAACTGAATGACAACGAGTTATCTCAAACTCAGCGGCTCGAAAACAGAACTTCTCCTGTTCCACGCCAATCGGAAGAATCAACTAGCAACAACCTGGACACCTCTGCCCATTCTAGGAAAAATCATCTCCCCTAGCACCAAAGTCAAAAGTCTCGGAGTCTTCTTCGACACCTACATGACAATGGATGCACAAATAGGGGCAGTAGTCAGCGGATTGCACCATCTGCTACGCCTATTACGCAGACTAATTCCATTTATTCCTAAAAAAGACATAGCAGATGTGGTGGGAACAATTGTTAACTCCAGGCTGGACTATGCAAATGCCCTCTACCTCGGACTCCCAAAGTACCAAATCACTCGCCTGCAGGTCGTTCAGAATACGGTCGCGCGTCTGGTGACTGGGAAAAAACCCTGGGAATCAATCGCCCCATCACTGAGAAGCCTTCACTGGCTACCAGTGAAAGACAGAATCACTTTCAAAGCACTCTGTCTAACGCATAAGTGTATTTGGGGAAATGCCCCCAAATACCTATGCGAAAAAATAAAAGCCTACAACCCCAAACGCGCTCTGCGATCCTCCAACCAAAATTTACTCCAAATCCCCAAAACCAGATACAAGTCCAAAGGAGAAAGAAGATTTGCTGTCTAAGGCCCTCGACTTTGGAACACTTTACCAACCTCCATTCGGTTGGAGGAGAACAACTTGGCCTTTAGGAAAAAGATCAAAACCCACCTCTTCTGAGCTCAAGGAAGAAGTGGTCTAACAAAAGCGCCCAGAGGCAATTCAGTTCACATGTGTAGCACTATATACGTTTTTCACTCACTCAATGTATTTAGAAACATTTTAGAAAAATAATTTAGAAAAAAGCTGTGGCCGAAAATATTTATCCAATAAAATATTTATTTCAAAATTATAATTGCTTGTCTGGTCTGAAATTATTATTTCTAAACTTAAAAAATGCCTGCTGCCTTCTATCCCATATAACCTACCACCAAAGAACAACCAAAAATAAATTCTCCTGCTCATAACGATCGCAGCGATAACACACGTGTGTATATTTGTTGTTGTTTGTAACCGTAGTACAGCCCAGAACACACTGATACTAATTAAAGAAAAAAAATCCTAGGGGTTAACACTAGGGGCGAGCAAGGGGTTAAGTGTGTTCCCTAGGTGTGTTCTGTAGGGGGGATTGGCTCACTGGGACATGACAGAGATCGCTGTTCCCGATCACTGGGAACAGAAGATCTGACATGTTGTCAGGGAAGGTTCCCCCCGCTGGTGTTACTGCCTGGTATTTGGCGTGCAGTACTGTGGCCCACCACCAGGTGTCTCCTGGCAGTCTTGGACTGCCAGGGGAGCTCTCCCCTGGTGGTATTATTTGATCCTTGGGCTGCAGTACTGGCGTCCACCAGCGGGGCGTTCTTGGCAGTATGGAGCATACAGCCCTTCCTGCGTTCAGGTGTGACCTGAATGCAATCAGCACGCCTCTATAAATACCCGGCATGTGTAATCACTCCTCGCCCTGGTATCGTCATACCTCCTGGACCTGAGCCTGTTATCTGACCCTGCTATCTGGACTCTGTTTCTGTTCCCCATCCTGAGCTTATCCTGGACCCGTTCTTCCCCTTGCCTGTTTACATTGATTCCTGTTCCCTCTTGGATTCCTGCCCCGCAGCCTGTCCATCCATCCGCTCCCTGATCCGCTGTGTTCCCATCCTCACCCATCTACTGACCTCCCATGTGTATGACCTCGGCTTGGCTCGTTTATGAATACGGTATTCCCCTTTATTTGTACATACTGTTTGTCGTTTTATTGTGCACTGGTGGTTCACACATTTGTAAATAAACACCTTTATTTCACTACTCACCTTGTTTGGTTCCTCTGTGCGGTCACACAGTCTGATCTACCAGCATTCTTGACACATGTCCCCTGTTAGAACGAGAATCCGCCTTGTTTACACTGGCAGATCCACATTCTGCCTCTGTGCTAGGCGGTGAGCCGCCGTACAGGCATGGTGATTCGCGCAGCGCTGCCAATCTGCTGCAGTATATCCGCGTGAGCTGGTCGGCAAGTGGTTAAAGCGGGGGTTCAGCCAATTTTTTTTTTTAAAAGCCAGCATGTACAAATACTGCAGCTGCTGACTTTTAAAAAATGGACACTTACCTGTCCAGCGCACCCGCGATGTCAGCAGCTGAGGCTGAGCAATCGCTCGGTCCTCGGCTGCTTCTGCCGCCATCCTCGGTGAGGGAATCAGGAAGTGAAGCCTTGTGGCTTCACTGCCCGATTCCCTACTGCGCATGCTCGAGGATCGCCGTGCTCCGTCACTGGTCCCCGCTCTCTCCTGGGAACAATGTTTCCCAGAAGACCGCAGGGGGTGACGTCACGAGGCTGGATTCCCCGCAGGAGTCAGAACACGGAAGCGGTGCAAATACCTGTCTCAGACAGGTATCTGCACCCCCCTCCCCCCTGAAAGGTGCCAAATGTGACAACGGAGGGATCCAAACTGCGGAGGTTCACTTTTTGTGTGAACCTCCGCTTTAAGGAAGAATGTTAGTCTTAAGCCCGGTTCTGCCTGTTCAACAGAAGCTGGAGTAACGACCAAATGGTCGTGCTTGAAAACCAGCATTTGCTCAAGGGAGGTTCATCCATCCATGCTGTTTTTGTGGATAGAGGAATCCGTTAGTATATGTGAGAAATGTATTAACGTATGACCAGCTTTCAGTCTGCCATGAAGCTTTCTACTTAGAAACAGGGGGTGAGAAATATTTTTTTTAAATGGAAGTATGGACTTTTTTTGTACATTTATACTTACCTAGGTCGATGTGGCATCAGTGCAATGCTGCATCTGTCCCCCATAGGCTCTAACACTGAGAAAAAAAGCAAAAGGGGTTGGCACTTTGAATGAAGCATGCAACTAAAAAGCAAATTACATAGTATGTCTGTAAAAATATTTTATTGTTGTATAGATCCATGTAGAAGGATCAATTCACATTGCAAATAAAATATGGTTGAAATATTAAATTCATATATATAAATATACACACATGTGTTAAAAAAGTGGGGCAAAGTGACCCGCAAAAGACCAATTTCATTGAACCATGTTGACATAGTATATAATTCATAGTGGTAAAGATGTCATGTAGTCAAACATATTTACAAAAACAAGCAGGTGAAGTTCTAAATACGTGATTGTGTATCTGAAGCTTGATGCGTTTTGTGGCTCCCTGCCACTCATCAGGAGCAGATGTGAAGGAGATATCTAAAAAGTATATGAGTAAGTAGGACTAATTAAAAAAAAGGGAAAGGGGAAGTAATGAAAAATCTACCTATACTTACAGGCTGACTGTGGATATGCAATGTGGCCGCAAGCACCAAAAGTGAGCTGGGGGCATCGTCTAGCTTGCTTTTTCTCTCGAATGAGGGATGGAGGCACTATGACCTACACATCACAGGCTTCATTTAAAGTCCCCAAAAAAAATGTATTCTTAACACTGAAAAATAAGGCATCTAAATCCACTGATCACTTGATTCTCAGGGCTCCCTGAGCAGAGAACTGGTTACTGTCAGTCATCGCTGTCTGCTCTGCCCCCCCCCCCATGCACTGGGCTGTGGAGAGTTGGCTCAGGCTTTCAGCGGGTCACTGAGAGCATGAGCCGAGCACCGGTTCAGGCATGTGGGCGGATCCTGACTTCATTGTCGCAATCTTGCCTGGACCTTCCCTGACTTTATTGTCGCAATAGAGCCTGGACAGGCTCTGTGATGTCAGCCAACAGCGGGCGTCGGCTTGCTGTCTGCTGAAAACGGGTCACAGGAGTGTAGAACGAACTGCACTTCTGTGAACGAACTGTACTTCTGTGATCCACAGAACTAAACTTTAAACTATACAAACACCTAGGTAATAAAATCTCATATAAGCTTTAACATGCTTATGTCATTTCAAAAGTCGATTTCAATACTTTTAGACCTTCAGCTTTCATTATAATAATAATAATAGGTGGTCCCGTAATGAAGGTCCTTGTTTGGGCTCTTCCTGTTATAACACTTTGACCTTGGTTTTCCAACGTGCATTTTTATTATTACTCTTCCAGTGTTGTCGCTATCAGGAATTCTGCCCAAGAAATGCATGTATGCAAATAGGAAATGGCAAAGAGGCTGCAACAAATCAGCACAATCAGAAGAAAACTATATATACAGTTGTGCTCATAAGTTTACTTGGACATTTTTCAGAGAATATGAATGATAACACAAACTTTTCTTTCACTCATGGTTAGTGTTTGGCTGAAGCCATTTATTATCTATCAACTGTGTTTACTGTTTTTAAATCATAATCACAACAGAAACTACCCAAATGACCCTGATCAAACGTTTACATACTCCAGTTCTCAATACCGTGTATTGCCCCCTTTAACATCAATGACAGCTTGAAGTCTTTTGTGGTATTTGTGGATGAGGCTCTTTATCTTCTCAGATGGTAAAGATGCCCATTCCTCTTGGCAAAAAGCCTCCAGTTCCTGTAAATTCTTGGGATGTCTTGCATGAACGGCACGTTTGAGATCTCTCCAGAGAGGCTCGATGATATTGAGGTCAGGAGACTGAGATGGCCACTCCAGAACCTTAACTTTATTCTGCTGTAGCCAATGACAGGTCAACTTGACCTTGTGATTTGGATCATTGTCATGTTGGAATGTCCAAGTACGTCCCATGCGGAGCTTTCTGGCTATGATTACAAATGTTCCTCCGGTATCTTTTGATAACATACTGCATTCATCTTGCCATCAATTTTGACCACATTTCCTGTGCCTTTGTAGCTCACACATCCCTAAAACATCAGCGATCCACCTCCGTGTTTCACAGTAGGAATGGTGTACTTTTCATCATAGGCCTTGTTGACTACTCTCCAAATGTAGCCTTTATGGTTGTGGCCAAAAAGCTCAACTTTGGTCTCATCACTCCAAATGACTTTGTGCCAGAAGGTTTGAGGCTTGTCTCTGCACTGTTTGGCATATTGTAAGAGGGATACTTTGTGGCATTTGCGTAGTAATGGCTTTCTTCTGGTGACTTGACCATGCAGCCCATCTTTCTTCAAGTGCCTCCTTATTGTGCATCTTGAAACAGCCACACCACATGTTTTCAGAGAGTCCTGTATTTCACCTGAAGTTATTTGTGGGGTTTTTCTTTGCATCCCGAACAATTTTCCTGGCAGTTGTGGCTGAAATTTTAGTAGGTCTACCTGACCATGGTTTGGCTTCAACAGAACCCCTAATTTTCCACTTCTTGATTAGAGTTTGAACAATGCTGATTGGTATTCTCAATTCCTTGGATATCTTTTTATTTCCCTTTTCTGTTTTATACAGTTCAACTACCTTTTCCCGCAGATCCTTTGACAATTCTTTTGCTTTCCCCATGAAAGGGTCTGTCAGGAGTCCAGAAACTCATTGACCTTTTATATACACATACTAATTACAAGCAAACAGGTCACAGGTGAGGATGGTTACCTTTAATATATATTCAAACTCTTTTGTTTAAACTTGTGTGCATGTTATCAGGCCAAAATCGCCAGGGTATGTAAACCTTTGGGAAAAAGGATGCCGATCTAGGAAGGTTATCTGGTATCTGTAAACCCAGTAAACCCAGTTGATTGTTAATAAATGGGTTCAGCCAAGCACTAACCATGAGTGAAAGAAATGTTTTTGTGTTATATATTTTATTTTTTCTTAATTGCCAGTTGTTTATAATACACAGTGCTTTAGCAAACTAAATGTCATTAAGTAAGTGTTTGTATCTATTTTATTTAAACAAACCATAAACTGAAAGCTCATCAAAGCACAGAGATTCAAAACTGTCATTGTTCCAAGAAAGTAGCATTTTAAATAAACAAATAGCCTTAAATTAGCTCCTGGCAACATATATTAATCAGGAATAATATATGGTCTTGTGGTTTACAGACCACAGTGAAAACAGTACAGTTGATTAAAAAATAAAAAATAATTTTTTACAAGCAAAAAAAAAGAGAGAAATGAAAAGACACAGAAATATTAAATAAAAAAGAAATACTAAACACAAATAAAAATGATATTTGTAAATATTGTAGTTTATTCATTTTATCAGGTATTACTGAAAGTGTACTCATATAGTTGCAGCTTAAGCTCATTCTTTCACCGGTATTGTATTCAACAAGTCCAAAAGGTCTTACCTTCTCCAGAAAACCCTTCAGACTTTACTATTTTGGCATTTCAGAAATTCAAAAATGAAAATCTCCATAACTAATCCGGAAACACAATGGAAATCCGTGATTTTTTACTGTCACTTTTAATATAAATCAAAAAATGTAATGCTTTATGAATCAGATACTTTAATTTCCAGACCAGGAAATATTTAGACTGAAACATGAGCTCTGCCACAGCTAAAGCACTTGTGTTGATTTAAATTATAATCGAATAATCTTTCAATACTTCTTCTATTTGTTAAAACAGACTGTGCGCAATAAGTGAGTCTTCTGGGTATATCAAATGTAGAATGTAATTTGATGTTATCTAGATGCTGATCTGGCCTTGTAAGTTACCAACTCTGTACTTGCCAAACGTTTTCCGTTAAGGAAGCTGGCCACTAGAATTTGCTGTGTTTGTTAAGGTAACTTTGCAAATAAAGCCTGCAAAGAAATGGAGTCCACCCCCAAAAGAACGCCCTTTACATTGTTATGGGGTCTATTATATGCATTGTTTGCAATTGTACTTCCTGAAACGTTGGTGCTGTCCAACTATTGTAGTAGAGTAGGGATGAGCTTCGTATTCGAGTCGAACTCATGTTCGACTCGAACATCGTAAGTTTGTTCGTTCATCGAAATACGAACAAAACGGGTCGTTCGCGGCAAATTCGAGTTACGTTTCACACACCATAATTCACTGCGGCATCGCTGGCTAATGATTGGCCAAGCATGCACTATGACCCTCATGCTTGGCCAATCACAGCTTGCAAAAAACGGAAAGCCATAATTGGCCAAAGCCAGGGTGACTTTGGCCAATTATGGCTCAGGGGGTTTAGTACACGCCCCACACTATAAAAGGCCGCCTGCAGGTTGGCCTTGTGTAGTGTGTTGCGGTGGTTAAGAGAGGACAGAGAGAGTGTCATTTTTTGCAGGTAGATAGAGCAGGCAGGCTAGTCAGTTAATGTTACAGTGTGTAGAGGATATATATACATCCCAGGTGTTGTACATATATTTATACACTGTATAGTTTAGCTAGATTAGTTCTTCCTAATTTACTGGCAGGCAGGTGATTGTGCTAGCTGCAGTATTCTTACGTGGTTTATTGCCTGTGTCCTCTGTAGTTTGCACCTAAAGCTATTTGGTGTGTACTGGCCGTGTGCTCTGTAGTTTGCACCTAAAGCTATTTGGTGTGTACTGGCCGTGTGCTCTGTAGTTTGCACCTAAAGATTCAGGGGTAGTGATTTTAATGATGCTTAAATTAAAAAAAAAAAAAAAAAATGATATTTTTTTTTTGAATATTGTACACTGCTGGGTGTCTATAGTATGCCTGTGAAACCATCTTTGAGAACCCGGGTCTTGCCCGAGGGAACATGTATCAATGGAAAAAAAAGTTTTAAAAACGGTCGTTTTTTCAGGAGTCCTGAAAAAAACGACCGCTTTTAAAACTTTTTTTGGAGTTGTCCTTTCGGTAACCTCCAATTTGTCCATCCATTGTAGTTGCCCTTTATGGTCCCTGCTGTTTCCATGAGGGTGTGAAACACATTTCACTATGACCATAGACTGTTGATCACAGTAGGCATACATATTAGACACATGTGCACACTCACATATTTTGTTTTGGAATTTTGTTTTCGTCTTCGAAATTTATTTTTATTTATTTTGTTTCGTTAAAAAATGCATTCCTCCGAAAATCTGAATTAAGGTTAAATCTGTCAATTGAAGGTTTACGGTGTCCGTCGAAAGTTCTAAGAAGATTCAACGAAGCAGCTAAACTGTACGACGCCGCAATCGTATATTTCTAATGCTCCGCCCACAAGCTATAGTAGAATTCTAATGTTGTATGACTAGTAATAATTATATTTATTAATTATTATTACTAGTCAACCAACATTATAGTTCTTCTATAGCCTATGGGAAGAGCATTTGACCATAAATGTCCGCTGGTGGCAATCGTATGTTTTTAGCTGCTTCGTCGAATCATCATGTCGCTATAATGTCGAATCTTTTCTCTCTATGTAGAATAATCTTGGACTAATAGAATTAGGTTAGGCACATTTAACTGCAGGTTCAATAGATACAGTTCGCTATTGTCACGTCATGTCGAATCTTCTATCTATATCGAACTGTTGTCGCAATGAAACAAAAATAAAGCATTTTTTATGTTGGGTGCACATGTCTAATAAATATAAATGCTTGCTCAAGCCAAACTTTTGTGTTTATGGAACTACTGTGTACTGTAGTACTGGTTACCTGTACCAGGTGCCTAAGGGTGACTTGATAATATCTTATCATCTGACTGCTGAACGAAGGAAGTTGCAAGAAATTTTCCCCAGAGTCTAATGAAATAGAGTCCAACCCCAAGATAATGCCCTGTACCTTGTCATGGGGTTTTATTCTGTTCATTGTTTGCAAGAGTCCTTTCCGGAAATGTTGGTGCTAACAACTATTGTAGTAGTGCTTTCTAAAACATCTATGATGTTCACCGATTGCATTTCCTCTCCTGAAACTTCTGTACTGTTCATTGATTGCAGTCCTCCTCTTTGAAGCCCCTACTTTGTCCATTAATTTCAGTTGCCCTTTCTGAAACCAAAGATCTGTCCATTGATTGCAGATGTTCTTTCAAAACTGTCCATCCATTGGTGTTCTTTCTGAAACTCTTAATTTGTCCATCCATTGCAGTTGTGAGTGAGTGAAAGTTGTCCTTTCTGAAATCTCCAGCCCAGGAAAAGCAACTGCAAATTCCAATTGAAGTTGCTTTTCTGGGCTGGCCTTCAAGGGCCCTGTTGCTTTCATGATGGTGTGATACAAATCAAACAAACCACTCACACACAGTAGTTCACTATTGGCATGGATATAATTGCTTGCCCAAGCTGACCTTTTGTGTTTATGGAACTACAATGTAACTGTAGTGCCTTAGGGTGACTACATAATGTGACTGCCTTCCCATCTGACAGCCCTCTAAAGTATATAATGTTGATTTAATAAATGTAAATAGGCTGTTCACTTTGCAAAGGAAATTGGATTTTTGCAAGGAGTTTTCCCAACAGCTTAATAAACTGGAGTCCACACCCAAGAGAGCACCCTTTACCTACTTATGAGGTCCCACTTGCGTTTAGCTGCAGTGGACGAGATCATAGGTGTGCTCACGGGATTCCCCAGAGATGATCTTTGTTTCATTGGGATTGTACATTTTAAAACTATTGATTATGGTGAAATTGTGTAAATAACTACATGAATTGGATGTATATTATGTATATTTTCCTTCTTCCCAGCAACCTTTACTAACCACACCCCTCAAGCACCTGAAAAAGCCCACAAGATGAAACCCATGAGTTTGAGCTATCCTTCCCTTCTGCCACATTGTGTTGTGTAAATAAAACATATACTTAATATTTACCTACACAGACTCTTTGTCACAATGGTACTGATGTGAGCCCACAGGCAAGCAGGTGATACATGATCCCCCAGGGCGTGGAATCTAAGGGCCAGCCGGTATTCTGCCATGGACCCGCTCACAAGGGTTTGGGCTTAGCTGCGTGCTGACCCCAGGTCACGACCCCCAGGTTCACCCTGCTTGCGAGGAAAGTACCAGAAGACACAGTCAAACACAGATGGATGGATGGATGAAGCAAAAGGAGAGCCGGATAGCTAGCTAAGGTCGGGGCGGGCAGCAAACAACGTAATTAGGAAAACTAGCCGATTCGGTACACAAGAGATCAGTTCACGAGAAGTCAGGTAAGCAGGTTACAGGAAGGGTGCTCAGAAACAAGTGTTACTCAAGTAACCAGAAACTGGTCTGAGTGGGATTTAAATAGCGAGGCACATGGGGGGCTGGACAGGAAGTAGCAGGAAGGAAGGATATATTAAGCAACAGGTGAAGCCAGCGACACCCATAGTTGCTGAGTGCAGCCAGAGCTGAACACAAGCTTGTGGAACAACAGGTGCCAGCCGACCTACAGCAGTAAAGATAAGACACAGATCAGCTCCGCAGCTGATCTGTTACACTCTTTATCTGTAAACTTATAGGGAAGGACCTCTACCTTTGGGGGTGGTCTAGTTGGAACATGGGTTGCGGAAGTTTTAATATGCTTTAAAGGGGTACGTACCCCAAGCATTATTTTTAAACTATTTTGTAATAAAGGTTTCTTCTTTTAACAAAATATTTGTGTAGCAGTGATCATTTTGTGAGAAGGCATCAATACCTTTAAAGTTAAATGTTTTAAAAATATTTCCTTGTCTACAAATACCCGGGATGTGGTGTTGATCTTTCAATTGAGCTCAGGTTTCTCTTATAAAATTATAATAACACTGAATAAAAGAAATGTATTTTGTTAATATATATATAGAATTTAAAGTCGCTCATCTTTTTCTGATTTTGTGTCTAAATTATGGCTCTCCCCTATAGTACATTACAAATTAAAATCAGGTTACAGATGATGTATTGACATATTCTCATGTCCAGGGATTAAGGAAAAGAAGGAGAATATTCAAAATGACATAAAGTAAACTTCATGTATTTTATATAAGTTGACATAACATAGATAGCTGCTCAATGAGCCATTGGCCTTTCCAATTCAACCAACAGTCATGCATGATTTCTAACGCAGTCAAAATTTTAATTTCCTACCTTGTATCTAAAGAAACATACCTGGCTGCTGCTTTTTCAGAATTGAGTTTCAAAATTTGTCCACTCTGACCTTCACAGCTGCAGGCACTGTGGAGCTATCCATCCCCAATTTTCACAGCAGAAGCACTGATGTCATTCTCTTTGTAGCTCATCTTTGCCTGATCTTCCCTGCAGCAGTGACTCAGCAGCTCAGCTCTCCCTGACCCACTTTTTAGGACTGGCATAGCAGATCAGATCACTTCACTCTTACCTCTTAGCAGTGACTGTGGATGAGCCCAACTTACCTGGATTTGGCTCTGTTAGGGCAGGCTCCTTTTATTTCCTAGAAGCTCTTTATTTATAGTACACAGAGACTGCTCGGCTTTCAGGTAATTAGCAACCACTCGTTTTTTTTTTTGTTTCAAATAAACTCATTGGCCCAGATTCTCAAAGGGCTTACGACGGCGCAACGCCATGTACGCCATCGTAAGTCCTAATCTGGGCTGTCGTATCTATGCGACTGATTCTTAGAATCAGTTACGCATAGATATCCATTAGATCCGACAGGCGTAAGGCTCTTACGCTGTCGGATCTTAAATGCAATTTTTTTTTTGTCCGCTATGGGTGTCGCCTCCGTTGTTTTCCCCGTCGAGTATGCAAATTAGCTAGATACGCGAATTCCCGAACGTACGCGCGGCCGACGCAGTGAAGTTACGACGTTTACATTAGGTTTTTCCGGTGTAAAGTTGCCCCTGCTATATGAGGGGCAACCAATGTTAAGTATGGCCATCTTTCCCGTGTCGAAATTTATAAATTTACGTCGTTTGCGTAAGTCGTCTGTGAATGGGGCTGGACGCCATTTACGTTCACGTCGAAACCAATGACGTCCTTGCGACGTCATTTGGAGCAATGCACCCTGGGATATTTTTCAGACGGCGCATGCGCAGTACGTTCGGTGCGGGAACACGCTTAATTTAAATGTTGAATTAGGCGGGCTTGCGCCGGGTGATTTACGCTACGCCGCCGCAACTTTACACACAAGTGCTTTGTGAATAAAGCACTTGCCTGTAAAACTTGCGGTGGCGTAACGTAAATGAGATACGTTACGCCCGTCGAAATTTACGCCATTCTACGAGAATCTGGGCCATTGTTTCCACATTAACTCAACTGGTCACGATTACCTGCCCCATTAGTCCAGTCTACAGCCACAGTTTGTAGCTTTTGGCTATTTAAACAGCTTTGCTCATTCCCTCCATGCCCTCGCATAGTCAACATCTCCAGTGTGTCTGATTTTTGGCTTCTGACAACGCTGACTTCTGGTTTCTTATCCCGGCTCGTCTTATTAACCGGTCTAGCTTCCAAACCCTGGATTCTGTTTTTGACTATGTTCCTGATCTGAAGTTTGGGTGTTGAGTCCAAACCCCTTTGAAGTCAATGGGAGATGAATTTTAGAAATCTGTAATGGCCTTTTCCAGGCTAACGGGCAAGGGAATTTTAAAAAGATGACATGGGGGTCTGCTGGACACCTTAAAAAGTGCTGATTTTTTTTATTTTTTAGCTGGAAGCAGAAGTTTTAAAAAAGCTTAAAGTGAAGCATTAAAACTGCAAAACACTTACAAACTGTAAAAAAATTAAAATCAGGAACCCAGATGGAAAAAAAAAAAAAAACATTAATTATTAAGGACGGGTTAGAAATAAAAATTCTGACAATGTTTTTATTTCTGTCTGTGCTTTCCTGCTCCAGTGGCAACCCATCCCACTTTCCTCTGTAGGAACAGGAAGAGAGGCGACATCTCACCTACTGGGCCAGAGACGGATATAAGAACCTGACAGAAGTTTCAACCCTTTTTCACTTTATCCCATAAAAAATTGGCCAAAGCTAGGCTTTACGGAGTTTGGTTATCTCTAGTTGCTCTTTAAATACATCCGCTGTCAAAACCTTCATCCATTTTCTACTATGTTACGCTACTCATGTGTTTCCGGTTCTTCGCTGCTTTGTTGAAGCGATTGTTGAGCTATCCCAACAGCAGACACATTGAAATTATCTGGAAACCATATTCAAACAAATAACAGTGTATATGTTGACGTGATACATCCTCACAAGATAAGTCAAATTCCCAATGAGCATACACAACGCTTAGTCATGATGAAGAACAGCTCAGTCTTGTGTTGCATCAAAGGTTTGATTAGAGTTGAATGAAACCTAAGTCTGTTACAAAGTGCTATTGCAAACATGGAAAGAAGTGCAGATGAGGAAAATTACCTACATGGGGTATAGATAGATAGATAGATAGATAGATAGATAGATAGATAGATAGATAGATAGATAGATAGATAGATAGATAGATAGATAGATAGATAGATAGATAGATAGATTGATTAGATAGATATTAATTCACGAATACTGAAGGTAATAAAACACAAAACTCGATGAACAGTTACTTTTCTCTTAGGCCTCATACACACGACTGTTTTCCGCGACAAAATCCATCAAGAAAAATGCTGAGGAAAACGGTCGTGTGTATGTTTTTCGTCGAGAAAACTGTTGTGGATCTCGACGAGAAAAAAAGAGAACATGCTCTCTTTTTTCTCGTCGGGAGTCTCAATTTCCCCGTCGTGTTTCTCGTCGTAAACCAGTCCGATGAGAAACACGACGGGGAAATTGAGACTCCCGTTTGTGTGTATGCTTAGAAACCCGCGCATGCTCAGAATAAAATATGAGACGGGAGCGCACCTTCGGTAAAAGTAGCGTTTGTAATGGAGATAGCACATTCGTCAGGCCTCGTACACACGACCGAACATGTCTGCTGAAACTGGTCCGTCGGACCAGTTTCAGCAGACATGTTCGGTCATGTGTAGGGCCGACCGGACAATTTTCCGGCCGGCTGGACAGGTTTCCAGCGGACAACTGTTTCTTAGCATGCTAAGAAACATGTCCGCTGGAAGCCTGTCCGCCGGACATGTCTTATGGTCAGTACGACTCATCGGACATGTCCACTGGCCCGAGAACCCGCACATCGCGTCAAAGTGATTCAACGCATGCGTGGAAGCATTGAACTTCCGGGTTCGCGCACGCCGCCGCATCATCGTCGCCGCCGCGTCGTCTCCGCGTCATCACCGCGTATTCTGTCCGCGCGGAATTTGGTCTGATGGTGTGTACAGCCATCAGACCAAATGATCCCAGCGGACATGTCCGATGAAAACGGTCCGTGTTGGGTCGTCTGTGCGAGGTCTAAGAGTCGGTTCACACTCCAGCGGCACGACTCCGGGGGCGGCTCTGCAAGTCGTCCTGAGGACGACTCCAGAGGCGATTTGCAAGACGACTTCTGTATATTTCGTTTCAGACTCCCCGCGGGGAGTAGGCGTTCCTATGAAGAGGGGAACATGGTTGACGGCGGCTGTGGCGCGTCACGCTTCCCGAAAATAGCCGGAGTAGGACTCAGCTCTTCACGGCGCTATACGGCGCCTGCGCACAGACTAGGAGCTGACTGTGCAGGCGCCGTGAAGAGCCAAGTCCTATTTCGGCTATTTTTGGAAAGCGTGACGCGCCATGGCCGGCCGTCAATCATGTTCCCCTCTTCATAGGTCTGAAACTTAACTAATGGATTTTTTTTTTTTGGGTGAACCCCCGCTATAATAATATGATTATTTGCACACAGGGGCCAGAAAATGGAAGGCCAAGGTTGTTATCAGACTGGCAAATGTGATAAGTGGGGGCAGGTAGACGAAAGGCAACCAAGAAGCCAACATCAGATGGAGCACCAGATCAGCTAGATGAAGCAAAACCAGCTGGGTGTTGGACCAATCTGTGAGAAAGAATACTTTCAAATGCAAGAGCTGAGATTGTAGCAAAGTGTTACTAAACCCTCAAGTTTTCTTTTTTTTTTAAATAACAAACATGTCATTCTTACCTCCACTGTGCAGTTTGTTTTGCACAGAGTGGCCCCGATCCTCCATTTCTGGGATCCCTCATCGGCGCTGGTAGCTCCCCTGCATCGAGTGGCCACATCAGAGAAGCGCTCTCCTTTGGTGGACACCCGTGCAGGCCCGCTCCCGAGTCTTGCTTTTGTGTCCATAGACACAGAAAGCAGGACTCGGCCCCGCCCCTGGCGCCCGCGTCATTGGATTTTATTGAGAGCATGTGCATGCTTCCACGAATCCTGGCACACGGCACCCTATATAAACAGAGTATATTCCCAGTATCAGTGCTGGATCATCTTGTTCCTATGTTCCTGTTACTCCTTGCTTGATCTACCCTTCTCCTGAAATACATGGCTTCCCTCTGACCATTCTTCTGGATTCTCCTTGTCTGTCTACCTGCCTCTGCTTACTGAACCGACCTTGGCTTGGACTTTTGACTACGGCCCTGCCTTCTGATTGTGTACCCCGCTGCCAGTCTGTTGCCAACTTCTGCTTGTTCCTGTTTATCCAACCTGGTCCTCCCTGAATGGATCTGGTGTCTGGCTTCTACATCTTCTCTACAGAAGTTCCTGTGTCTCCAAGCTTCAAACTTAAAGCGGGAGTTCACCCATAAAATTTTTTTTTACCCTTAGATTGATGCTCATCTTGTCTAGGGGAATCGGCTAGTTGTTTTAAAATTGAAGCTGTACTTACCGTTTTAGAGAGCGATCTTCTCCGCCGCTTCCGGGTATAGTCTTCGGGACTGGGTGTTCCTATTTTGATTGACAGTCTTCCGACAGGCTTCCGACGGTCGCATCTATCGCGTCACGAGTAGCCGAAATAAGGCCGAACGTCGGTGCGGCTCTATACTGCGCCTGCGCACCGACGTTCGGCTACTTTCGGCTACTCGTGACGCGATGGATGCGACCGTCCCGCAGCCCATACCCGGAAGCGGCGGAGAGGATGCATCTCTAAAACGGTAAGCACAGCTTTGATTTAAAAAAAAATAGCCGATTCGCCTAGACAAAATGAGCAGGAATCTAAGGTTAAAAAATGTTATTTCCGGGTGAACCTCCACTTTAACTGGCACCTGCACCCTTTCGTGCCCCTGCACTCCCTGTATCCACCACCAGGGGTGTTTGGACCGGAACCCTGCAAGAAGCTACCTTCTCCCTCTCGGACTCCGCTGTAAGGTACGTGACATGAGCCAATCCATGCCTTCACACTCTCTGTCTCCACCTTCAGGAATGTTGGGCAGGAGGTGCAAGAGAAGCCTCCACAATGTTCCAGTCTACACAAGGTACATGACAGGTCGCTTCCAGGCAATACTATACCACTTTATTTCATTATTTCAAATCCCCTACAATTATATTCAATTAAAAAACCCTGTTGTTCAATACATTTACCTATATTAGCCTGCTGGGAATAGATTAAGCCATTTCATCTGGCAGAATTTTTACCTTTGAGAACTGGAGTTAATTGTTGGCCTTTCCAGACAATTTCACCCTACATCATTTCATACAACCGTGCATTGAATCATTTTCTCCTTCTGGGTCTTTTCTCATGTGAAACCTCAGACCCTCATGTTCCACGTTCCAGTCTCTCCAGATGCATCCTTACTAGTGGCCATTAGCCACTCTGCGAAGAGTAATCCTTTCTGGCAAAGTAACAAAGGTTATATCGGCTGTATGATTCATCTCCAAAATATTTAATTATGCAGAGAATGGTTTCTAAATGGTGTGACGGCTCTCTGCTAATTTTTTCATTTGCTCACTATAATTTAAATTTTGTGTTAGCCAAAATTCCTGAATTTCCAAAGGAACAAATTGTAGAATCGTACAGACATTTATGTTTTTAACATAATTTCCTTCCTAAAACAAATTGTTGTTCGTCTTTATAATTAAATCTGAATTCCAGATATGGATATTTTTTACATAGTTACATTGGTCCAGCTTGGTAATATATCCAGGGCCGTCATCATAGCTTCATGGGTCCCTGGGCAAATTAATGCAGTGGGGCCCTTACCAGCCTGCCCCAATTTATGCACCTACAAGAATTAAAACAAGTTTTAAACAATAAGAAAACATACCATAAATCAAAGACTAATTAACTCAAAGGGAACAATACAGAGAAGGAGGCGGAAGGGCACAACACTGGGATCAGGAGGGCAAAATACCGGTTCCAGGATGCTGCCTAGGACACGGCCATTCCAGGACAGCTTAGTAAAAAGAGTGACAGTCCCAGCAAATCCGGGACAGTTGGCAAGTGTGATGTAATGCAAGAATATCAAGGGGCCCCCATGCACCTGGGGCCCCTGGGTAGTGCACAGGGGTGCCAATGCATTAAAGGAACACTAAAGGCAAACTTTTTTCCCCAGGACTTGACCCCTGGCCGCGTCACTGGATGTGATTGACAGCAGCGCCAGCCAATGGCTGCGCTGCTCTCAATTCATCCGCTCTAGCCAATCAGCGGCCAGGCTGAGCGGCAAAGAGGATCTCGGGAACGCGTGGGACTTTCGAGGGGTCAGGTAAGTATAATGGGGGCTCGGGTGGGGGGGCCTGCAGCATCCGATGTTTTTTCACCTTAATGCATAGATTGCATTAAGGTGAAAACATTTTTTTTCTTTACAACTCCTTTAACCACTTACCCCCCGGACCATATTGTTGCCCAAAGACCAGAGTACTTTTTGCGATTCGGGACTGCGTCGCTTTAACAGACAATTGCGCGGTCGTGCGACATGGCTCCCAAACAAAATTGGCGTCCTTTTTTTCCCACAAATAGAGCTTTCTTTTGGTGGTATTTGATCACCTCTGCGGTTTTTAGTTTTTGCGCTATTAACAAAAATAGAGCGACAATTTTGAAAAAAATGAATATTTTTTACATTTTGCTATAATAAATATCCCCCAAAAATATATAAAAAAACATTTTTTTTCCTCAGTTTAGGCCGATACGTTTTCTTCTACATATTTTTCGTAAAAAAAAATTGCAATAGGCGTTTATTGATTGGTTTGCGCAAAAGTTATAGCGTTTACAAAATAGGGGGTATTTTTATGTCATTTTTATTATATTTTTTTTACTAGTAATGGCGGCGATCAGCGATTTTTTTTCCGGTACTGCGACATTATGGCGGACACTTCGGACACTTTTGACACATTTTTGGGACCATTGGCATTTTTATAGCGATCAGTGCTATAAAAATGCATTGGATTACTATAAAAATGCCACTGGCAGTGAAGGGGTTAACACTAGGGGGCGGGGAAGGGGTTAAGTATGCCTGGGTGTGTTCTTACTGTGTGGGGGGGTGGCCTCACTAGGGGAAACACTGATCCTCTGTTCATACATTGTATGAACCGAAGATCAGCATTTCCGCTGCTGACAGGACCGGGAGCTGTGTGTTTACACACACAGCTCCCGGTCCCCGCTCTGTACCGAGCGATCGCGTGTGCCCGGCGGCGATCGCGCCCGCCGGGCACACGCACGGGATTCGGGGGCGCGCGCGCCCCTAGTGGCGGCTGGGAGAGAGGACGTCATATTACGTGCTCTCGCCCAGCAGAGCCACCTTGTGGACGTATAATGACGGTGCGCCGTCGGCAAGTGGTTAACCTCCCTGGCGGTATGATTCTTTCAGAAAAGAGTCAAACAAGAGTCTAGTAGACATCCCGAGTATGAAATTTTTTTAAAAACAAAATTATAAATTATAATATAATAAATAGTTATAAATAATTATAACAAATAATAATATAATTATAATAAAAATTATTCAATAATGTAATCAACTCAAAATCACTGAAATTTGCTCAGTTGCAGAATTGTCGCTGTCATTACTTTTATTTTTTTATGACGAATTTCCCCACAAATTGCTATCGCACAATTCTGCAAGTGATTATAATTTATTATCGCTGTTTTCTAGCTGCTCTAAAACCATTTTTGACATAAAGGGACACTTTTGGTTGCTATGGACAATCTACATTTTGCAGGGAGAAAGAACCGTTTTTATTATATAAAAGAACATGTAGGGCACTGGGCAAACCACTAGGTACAAGGGGGGTGTGTGTATTTTTTACATACAGTACTGTAATCTATAAGATTACAGTATACTGTATGTATTGTGTTTGTTTACGTTTTTGAATTTGGCGCCGTTCTCCGCTCCCGTGCGTCGTAACGTCGCAGGGAACGGAGATCGGCGGCACAGGAGGACGCTGTGTGAATCGAGCGAGGTCCCGCTCGCTCACACAGCGCGGTGGCATCGCTGGATCCAGGGACAAGGTAAGTAAACACTGCCTGTGGATCTAGCGAGGCAAGCCCGAGTCTGACTCGGGGTTACCGATCCTAGCACAAAAATCTATCCCCGAGTCAGACTCGGAAATACCGCCAGGAGGGTTAAGGTAAAAAACACCCAGGCTTTAGAACTACTCTAAATGTTGTTGGTAGATATGACAATACAATGAAGGGACTTCACGAGTCCATGGTGGGGCACATATGTTCTGTATGCCAGGCAGGTTTAAAATGTGTCCCTAAATGCGTCCCTAAATGTGTTTGAATTCAGATTCTAATGCCGCGCACACACGATCATTTTTCGGCATGAAAAAAAACGAAGTTTTTCCAACTTCATCATTAATACGACGTTGCCCACACATCGTTTTTTAAAAATGATCTAGCAAAGCGCGGTGACGTACAACACGTACAACGGCACTATAAAGGGGAAGTTCCATGCGGATGACGCCACCCTTGGGGCTGCTTTAGCTGATTCCGTGTTAGTAAAAGACGATTCGCGCTTTTCTGTCTGTTACAGCGTGATGAATGTGCTTACTTATGAACGGTAGTTTTACCAGAACGAGCGCTCCCATCTCATAACTTGCTTCTGAGCATGCGCCGGTTTTTCATGTCGTTTTAGCCCACACACGATCATTTTTTACAACCCGAAAAACGTCATTGTTTAAAACGTCGTTAAAAAATGCAGCATGTTCGGAAAATAATTTTTTAGTTTTTCAGAAGCCGAAAAATGATGTGAAGCCCACACATGATAATTTTAAATAAAAAAAAAATTAAAACAATGTATTTTTCATGCCAAAAAATGATCGTGTGTACGCGGCATAATTCTGTGTGAAGAAATAGCTGGTTGTTAAGCAGTGGGTCGGTAAGCCACGTCCTTTAATCGGAGGTCCACCCACTGCTTCAAAAAATAAAAGCCAGCAGCTGCGAATACTGCAGCTGCTGACTTTTAATAATAGGACATGTGATGCATTTGCCTATATGTCTCAGTTTAATTCTCCCTGCTTGCCCTGTGTGATTCAGTCCTCGGCTAACAGGTTATTGACGTGCTAATGTCCCCTCACTATTTCTAAAGGTTAATTGATCTATTGTGTTGTGTGAAGGAGATCTGTGTTTAAGTGGCTTGTGTTAATTATTCTGATTGCTCCATTGTGGTAATTATCTCTCTATATGCGGGGTCGAGCTGTCTAGTTAATGTATTCAGTACAACTAGTAATCAGCGTCACTGATCGGCTCCGTCGTGTCTGCCTAATCATCTGTATGGAAGCCCCAGTGTGAGGGGGCGGAGATTTGTCATTGTAACAGTTTTGGAAATTACATATAAGCTGTGTGATATAACATTAAAGTCTGTCTTGTTCTAGCAGTAAGCCTGGACTCATGTGTGACTTAATAGGCGATCTCAGGAATATTCCTCCTAGTGGAATATTGGGTGATGTTCTTATGGAAGAAGGGAATCTTTGACGGGGATAACATACCAATACCGTCACAATTGGTTGGTAGCAGTGGGATTTTCCCTTCTATTCCCCTTTACACCCGGATTCCAAGCGGACACTGGAAGAACTACTGGAAGTTCGTGGAAGGATTGCTAGCAACAAAACCAAGCGGGTCATCATAGCAGAATTAATGGAGCTAGACCAGGAGAACGGGATTGCAGCAACGCCAGCAGTACAAGAGATAGAGAGACCAGTGATTCAGGAGGAGTCACCAACCAACAAGCTAATGAGAGAGAAGCTAGCTTGGTTCGGTCCGAACCCAACGCCGGATGTGGTGCTGAAAGTGATGGACCTGTTAGCGGAGGAAACTAAACAAATAAGAGACGCAGAGCTACAGTTAAAACTGGCAGCAGTCCAACAAGCAGCCGCACATTGTCCAAACAGTGAGTACAGCACAGCAGACGCAAGGAAGATTCCGTTTAGCGCTTTTAAAGCTTTTGATGAAAAGGACTGTGAAATTGATAACTACCTGGCAGATTTTGAGAGACAATGTAACCTGCACCGAATAGCTAGAGGAGAGTGGGTTGCAATATTGTCAGGCAAACTGTCAGGCAAATCTTCTGATGCTTTCTGGACCATGCCAGATCAGGATATCCATAGCTACGCCAGGGTTAAAGAAGCACTCCTGGCTCGTTATGCAGTAACCCCAGAGTCCCACCGACAGAAGTTCAGGGACTCACGCAAAACCACAAAAGACTCTTACGCAGAATGGGCATGCCAGTTGTCCCTGTCGGCCTCTAACTGGGTTAACAGCAGCCAGGCCACCACCGCAGAGGACATTTTGCAACTAATGCTCCTGGAGAAATTTTACAATCACATCCAGACGGACGTCAAAGACTGGGTGAAAGATCGCAGGCCCATGACTCTACCAGAGGCCGCAAAGTTGGCGGATGAATATGCGGATACTCGCAAGACAAACCAGGTCACACCACGGATACAACCTCCACGACCAACGGTGCCCTCACACCCACCAGCCGCTAGATACCAACCTCCTAACAGACCGGTGACATCTAGCCCTCGCTATCCACGCCAGAAGGACAACGAACAACGCTGCTTCCGGTGCAAACAGCTGGGTCACTTCAAGCAGAATTGCCCCATGAACAACAACACCAGGTCAAATTGGTCTCAACCTGGGTACCGCCCACCAGCAGCAGCCCATTGTGTAAACTCGGCTTGGGATCTCCAGGAGCTGGGTCCGGAAGAACCATTGGACACCATTTACGAAGTCCTCACGGTACAATCTGGTATTACGGACAACAGGGAACACCATTGTCAGCTGGTCATGGGCGACAGCCATGAGCCGGAGGGGCCCTGGAGGGAGCTGGGCAGAAAGAGGCACCGCCGGCTACCCCCCAAGAAGAAGAGGTCCTGGAAGCCGTATAACAAGCTGACCTGGGAGGAGAAGAAGCGACTGGAGGAGAGGGAGTCGCAGCGGGCGTCCCAGATGCGGGCCGAGATGTTCGCCAAGGGCCCACCGGTGGCCCCTTACACCACCACCCAGTTCCTGATGATGAAGGACCACGTGGAGAGCCTGCAGGACATGAGCAAGCAGGAGCTGATCCGTGAGTACATAGAGCTGGAGGAGTGCATAAGCCGCATGGAGGAGGAGAACAACCACCTGAGGTCACAGCAGGCTGACCCCCCCCAGGCTCCATGAACTGGAGATGGAGCTGGAGAAGCTCAAAGAGGAGAACCGGCGGCTGCGGAGGGAGCAGAGGGTGGCTGACCCTATGGGGCCCTGATTTCCCCCCCGAACTCTGAGCACCGGTGCTACAGCATTTCAACAAATATAACTTTTTCTTTTTTTTTATGAATCTCCTGTGATTGTCACTTCAGAGCCATAACCTGCCCCTCCCATAGCGGGACACCTAGATGGCGGCGCACAGACCCATTCGCCGTCTTCACACTGACTTCTGGTGACTTTGCAGATCGCACAAAGACTTGGGGACTGACCGGCGTGTGATCTGAAGACCCGGTGGCATACCTGAGTTTGAAGCAGTTGCCAAGGGAGGTCAGTCACGCCAAACGGAGTTAACCTCGGACTAAAAGCTCTGAACCCGTCAACCCTACTGGACCAGGGAAGGTCCAACCGGGTTTGCCGGAGCAGGGAGAAAAAGAGGGGCCATTGTGATGCATTTGCCTATATGTCTCAGTTTAATTCTCCCTGCTTGCCCTGTGTGATTCAGTCCTCGGCTAACAGGTTATTGACGTGCTAATGTCCCCTCACTATTTCTAAAGGTTAATTGATCTATTGTGTTGTGTGAAGGAGATCTGTGTTTAAGTGGCTTGTGTTAATTATTCTGATTGCTCCATTGTGGTAATTATCTCTCTATACGCGGGGTCGAGCTGTCTAGTTAATGTATTCAGTACAACTAGTAATCAGCGTCACTGATCGGCTCCGTCGTGTCTGCCTAATCATCTGTATGGAAGCCCCAGTGTGAGGGGGCGGAGATTTGTCATTGTAACAGTTTTGGAAATTACATATAAGCTGTGTGATATAACATTAAAGTCTGTCTTGTTCTAGCAGTAAGCGTGGACTCATGTGTGACTTAATGGGCGATCTCAGGAATATTCCTCCTAGTGGAATATTGGGTGATGTTCTTATGGAAGAAGGGAATCTTTGACGGGGATATCATACCAATACCGTCACAGGACACTTGCCTGTCCTGGAGTCCAGTGATGTTGGCACCGCAGCTGATGCTTCCATCAGCTCTCGGGTGCTCCGCTGCCATTACGATTAAGGGAACCCAGTAGTGTAGCTTTACAGCTTCACGCTGGAAAACCCTACTGCGCATGTGCTCCGCTCCTCTCTCCTACTAGCCCAGTGGCCGGGGAAGGAGCCCAAGCGGTGACGTCATGGGCCTCGGCGCGGACTCCTCTGCGTTGTCCCCCCTCCCCCCCAAAGGTGCCAAATGTGGCACCGGAGGGGGAAGGAGTACAACAAGCGAAGGTTCCACTTTTTACTTAACAACCATGAGCCATCATCTGTCAGTGGGCTTCCCCTTCTGCCATATGAATGTAAAGAAAACAATGCCGGCTTTGCCTGGCAATATAAAAACGGTAAAACAAACCACGTAGGGTTCCTCCCCCTCTAATTCGTGAGTTTGGGGTGGAGGAACTTGACTGACCTGCACATAGTCCTGACCTTAACCCGATAGAACACTTTGGGATGAATTAAAGTGGAGACCGCAAGCCAGGCCTTCTCCTCCACATCAGTGCCTGACAACACAAATGCACTTCTGGAAGAATGGTCAAACATTCCCATAGACAGACTCCTAAACCTTGTGGACGGCCTTCCCAGAAGAGATGAAGCTGTTATAGCTGCAAAGGGTGGGCCAACTCAATATCGAACCCTACGTACTAAGACTGGGATGCCATTAACCACTAGCCGACCAGGTCGGCTTGGCTGCGCAAAATCATGTAGCTATACGTCATTTCGAATTTCAGCCATTAGGGGCGCATGCGCCCCCTGCTTGCCCCTGGTGCCGACCGTGCGTGCCCGGCGAGAACCGGGAGCTGTGTGTGTAAACACACAGCTCCCGGTTCTGTCAGGGGGAGAATGAATGAACAGCGATCTGTAATTTCCCCAAGTCAGTCCACCCCCCCTTCAGTTAGAACATACCCAGGGAACATACTTAACCCCTTGCTCGCCCCCTAGTGTTAACCCCTTCCCCGCCAGTGAAATTTTTACAGTAATCAATGCATTTTTGTAGCACTGATCGCTATAAAAATGTCAATGGTCCCAAAAATGTGTCAAAAGTGTCCGCCATAATGTCGCAGTACCGATAAAAATCGCTGATCGCCGCCATTATTAGTAAAAAAAAAAAAATATTAATAAAAATGCCATAAAACTCCCCCCTATTTTGTAGATGCTATAATTTTTGCGCAAACCAATCAATAAACGCTTATTGCGATTTTTTTTACGAAATACGTATCGGCCTAAACTGTGGAAAAAAAATAGTTTTTTTATATATATTTGGGGGATATTTGTTATAGCAAAAAGTAAAAAATATATATTTTTTCAAAATTGTCGCTCTTTTTTTGTTTATAGCGCAAAAAATAAAAACCGCAGAGGTGATCAAATACCACCAAAAGAAAGCTCTATTTGTGGGGAATAAAAGACGCCAATTTTGTTTGGGAGCCACGTCGCATGACTGCGCAATTGTCAGTTAAAGCGAGGCAGTGGCAAATCGCAAAAAGTGGCCCAGCAAAATAGTCGGGGGCTGAAGTGGTTAAAGTTGATGTGCGTGTGAAGGCAGGTGTCCCAATACTTTTGGCAACATAGTGTATGTGCTGGGGCTGACAAATCTTTAGGGTACCTGCGCCAACAAATAACAAAGTTCACCTACCAGCACCGTATGCAGTGGCGGCTGGTGCTCAAAATTCTTGGGGGGGTGCAAACGTAAAAAAAAGAAAAAGAAAAAAATTGCAGCCTCACTGTGCCCATCAAATGCAGCCACTGTGGCATCAATTGTCACGACTGTGCCATGCCATCAAATGCAGTCACTATGCCATCAATTCGCACCACTGTGCCATGCCATCAAATGCAGTCACTGTGCCATGCCATCAAACGCAGCCACTGTGCCATGCCATCAAATGCAGTCACTGTGCCATGCCATCATACGCAGCCGCTGTGCCATGCCATCAAATGCAGTCTCTGTGCCATGCCATCAAACGCAGTCACTGTGCCATGCCATCAAACGCAGCTGCTGTGCCATGCAATCAAACGCAGTCGCTGTGCCATGCCATCAAACGCAGCCGCTGTACCATGCCATCAAACGCAGTCACTGTGCCATGCCATCAAACGCAGTCACTGTGCCATGCCATCAAACGCAGTCGCTGTGCCATGCCAAACGCAGTCACTGTGCCATGCCATCAAACGCAATCACTGTGCCATGCCATTAAACTTGGTCGCTGTGCCATGCCAAACGCAGTGACTGTGCCATGCCATCAAACACAGCCACTGTGCCATCAATTGTCACCACTGTGCCATGCCATCAAACGCAGCCACTGTTCCCCTCAATTGTCGCCACTGTGCCAATTGTCACCACTATGCCCCTCAATTGTCGCCACTGTGCCAATTGTCACCACTGTGCCCTTTAATTGTCGCCACTGTGCCCATTGTCACTACTGTGCCCATTGATGCCATTGTGCCCATTGATGCCACTGTGCCCATTGTCACTACTGTGCCCATTGTTGCCACTGTGCATGTCACTGTGCCTTTTAATTGTTGCCACTGTGCCCATTGTCACTACTGTGCCCATTGATGCCACTGTGCCCTTTGTCGCCTCTGTGCCCATTGTCGCTGCTGTGCCCTGTAAAATGCACTTACCTTAATCCTTCGACGTCCCTCGATGTCTTCTTCTCCCGCCTTGGTGACGCTTCAGCCAATCAGGTTACAGATAACCAGAATCGGCGAACCTGATTGGCTGAGACGGCCGTCAGTCTTATCCAAGGAACGCACCCCATACGTTTCCTGGATAAGACATCCGGGAGGACGAGGGCTGTACACGGAAAGCCTATCAGAGCCTCTGGCTCTGATAGGCACTTCCGCACGGCCAACCAGCTGCCGTTATTCAGGTGGTCGGCGCTCAATGTCTGACCACCTTGAATAGACCAGCGGCAGCTGGCAATAATATCATACATTCATGCAATGCATGAATGTATGTTATTTTCAGTGGCGGTGCGGAGCCAGAGGGGGCGGCGCTCCAGCGCCCTCTATGGACGGACCGCCGCTGACCGTATGAATTTGTACATTTTAGGAGCCATTCATGCAGAATTTTATAAAATTTACACAAAGCTCAGCGTTTTTCTCACAACTGTATAATCCCATTAATATAACTTCTTCTTTCTGAATCTTTCCTGTATATAATTCTTATCTATAGAGTGCTTAGTCTATTCATCCTTCCAGTTCACATCCCCCTCGGCCCACTCATATCTTTGTGTTTCTGTTTATTTAATTTCGCCCACTTTCCCCTTTCATGTCCTATTTGCTGCACAGACCCTCATGATGTGTTCCTTCAAAGCTTCACTTCTAAATAGATTTCCTCGAGCGCTCGCTACATGCTTCAGCTGTATTATCCGCAGATCTCATGTAGTGCATTATCTCTGGGCTCCGTGTCCCTGTACTGCAGCTGGCTTCACTCACTGTCTACGTCACGGGGTGACAGCAACGCATGCTCATCAGATAAAGGGGACCCTGTAAGGAGCTCTTCATGTACTGGTGGGAAAATCAGCAAAGGCTAGCAAGTAAAAAATATTACATTATGTTTGTTTAACCACTTAAAGCGGATTTGCCATGAAAAAAAAAAAAAAATTAAAAGCCAGCAGCTACAAATACTGCAGCTGCTGACTTTTAATATTAGGACACTTACCTGTCCTGGAGTCCAGCGACGTCCGCAGCAGAGGACGAGCGATCGCTCATCACTCTGCTGCCCCCCCGCCATCCTCAGTGAGGGAACCAGGAAGTGAAGCGCTCCGGCTTCACTACCCGGTTCCCTACATCGCATGCGCGAGTTGCGCTGCGCCTGCTGATTGGCTCCCGATGTGCTCTGGGAGCCGAGTGTTCCCAGAACACAACGGGGGGAGGACGGGAGGTGACGTCCTGCCCGCAGTCTGCCCGAGTCTGTGTGGCCGGAAGTGGGTGCAAATACCTTTCTTTAGACAGGTATCTGCACCCCCCTTCCCCCTGAAAGGTGTCAAATGTGACACCGGAGGGGGGGAGGGTTCCGATCAGCGGGAGTTCCACTTTAGGGTGGAGCTCCGCTTTAAGACCCGAACCTTTAGGCAGGTAAAGGACCTGGCCAGTTTTTGCGATTCGGCACTGCGTCGCTTTAACTGACAATTGCTCGGTCGTGCGAAGTGGCTCCCAAACAAAATTGGCGTCCTTTTTTTCCCACAAATAGAGCTTTCTTTTGATGGTATTTGATCACCTCTGCGGTTTTTATTTTTGCGGTATAAACAAAAATAGAGCGACAATTTTGAAAAAATATCAATATTTTTTCCTTTTTGCTATAATAAATATCCCCCAAATATATATATATATAAAAAAAAATGTTTCTTCAGTTTAGGCCAATACGTATTCTTCTACCTATTTTTGGTAAAAAAAAATCACAATAACTGTTTATCGATTGGTTTGCGCAAAATGTATAGGGCCAGATTCACAGGGCCAGATTCACAGAAGAAGTACGCCGGAGTATCTACTGATACACCGGCGTACTTTCAAATTTGCTGCGTCGTATCTTTAGTTTGAATCCTCAAACCAAGATACGACAGCTTCTGGCTTCTATCCGACAGGCGTACGGCTTCGTACACCTTCGGATCGTAGGTGTAATACTTTGGCACCCGCTGGGTGGAGTTTGCGTATTTTTTCGCATCGGGTATGCTAATTTGTTTTTTCCGGCGATTCAGGAAGGTACGCGTGCCCGTTGCATTCTCTTACGTCGTCGCTAGTCGGCTTTTCTTAGGGTGCAATATTTAGGCTGGCTGCTAGGTGTCCCTTCCATTGCGGTCGGCGTAGAATATGTAAATCACTAGATACGCCTGTTCACGAACGTACGCCCGGCCGACGCAGTACAGATACGCCGTTTCCGTAAGAGATAGGCCGCCTAAAGTTAAACATGCCCCCTAGGTGGCGTAGCCAATGTCAAAGTATGGCCGCTGTTCCCGCTTCGAAATTCTAAAATTTTACGTAGTTTGCGTAAGTTGTCTGTGAATAGGGATTTACGTCATTTACGTCCACGTCGAAATCAATAGGACCGTGCGGCATACTTAGCCACAATGCACACTGGAAAATGTAGGCGGACGGCGCATGCGCCGTTCCAAAAAAACGTCAATCACGTCAGGTCAAAGCAAATTATCTTAAAACACGCCCCCTCAGCCTATTTTAAATTAGGCGCGCTTGCGCCCGCCGCATTTACGCTACGCCGCCGTAAGTTAGGAGGCAAGTACTTTGAGAATACAGTACTTGCCTCTCTGACTTAAGGCGGCGTAGCGTAAATACGATACGCTACGCCGCCTTAAAGTTGCGCAGGGCTACCTGAATCTAGCTAAATGTATTTGCCTTGTTAGAAGAAATTGTTTGGAGCAGATCGACAGATCTGAAAAAGAAGAGATCATAAGTAAATGATGTGATAAAGTACAGATCACTCAAGGGATGTCAGGAACTGACGACCTTCTTTTTACCATCGGTGAATGAGACTCAACATGAGGTATTGTGACAACCACCTGTTTGTAATCATAGTATTACTCAGCCATTTACTAATATCCAGTATAGACAGATGATGGTCATTAATTCACCAGTACATTATATTTGTGTTCCTGAAATAAGGTTATCACCATGATCTGAACCCGATTTTACTTAGCTCTGTTTCCAGTCAACAAGAAGGAAGTCTTGTCAAGGGCAAAAAGATGATTTGAGAAGCTAAACTTCAGCTGAAGAATTGTTACCTATAATTCTTCTGTGTATTTGAATCTCGCTTCTCAAAATACTAAAGAGGACCAGTCCCTCTGTAGCAGATGTAATTGCAAAGAAAGAGCAATGCCGCGTACACGACAAGAAAAGTCCGATGTGAGCTTTTGGTCGGAAATTTGTCGGAATGTCGGAATTTCCGCCAAGAAAAAATTAAGAGCTGGTTCTCAAATTCCGCTTGCCTGTATGCAATTGCAATGCACCAAAAAACACGCATGCTCAGAATCAAGTCGACGCATGCTGAAGCATTGAACTTAGTTTTTCTCGGCTCTTCGTAGTGTTGTATGTCGCCGCGTTCTTGATGGTCGGAATTTGGTGTGACCGTAGTATGTATGCAAGACAAGTTTGAGCCAAGATTCTGTCGGTTTTCGACAGATTTTCCAATCGTGTGTACGCGGCATTAGAGGGATCTTGTGAAGATAGAAACAAGAGAGATCCAGCTCCTGGTTTCAATACACCAAAAATGTTTCCCCTTTTTTCTGGTGCCTAGTCAGTGACTCATGGGGTGGTGAAGCCGGGATCAGGGTGTGCTTTTAAAGGGTAATTCCAGGTGATAATTAATTATCAATCAATCAATTATTATTATCAATCTGTAAACTATTTTTGTGCATTGCATGAATCTATCTATGATCGTTGTGTATTAGAAGGAATTTGCTTAGCTAACACTGAATCCGCCTTTCAGCCAATCAGGTTGCCGGGTCTGTTACCGGTCAGCTGATTGGCTTAAATGTCAGGCACTGTGATTGGACGCCTGAGAGAGGAAGGAAGAAGACATGGAGGACGTGCAGGAGGCACAGTAGCGGCAATTGATCGGCACACTGGCAGGGGGGAGCTGTTTGCTATGGGGCCCTGTGATTTCTAGATACGCCCCTGAGTAGGGGTGTAACCTGGCGGGAGCCCAGGCTGAGATTGCCATTATCACTAGTAACTCATTTGCTTAGATGTGCAGCTACCTCAACATACATATGTATTGCCTTAGACTTAGAGAGGTTAATTTTAAAGTTAGACAAATAGAAGTAAGAGACTAATTCAGGATGGTTGTCTCAACACTGGTTAGAAGAGGAAGACGGAAGAGGAAGAATCTGCAATGCTGATTCCCCCTGCTGCCTGCCCCCCCTCTCCGCAGCACTGCCGGCTGCTGTGGGGGATGTTTGAAGATGTATAGCAAGGGAAGGGGCTGATAAATATGTAATTTACAGGCCCCTGAATGAACACAAATTGATAGGTACAGATCGCTCCTGTGTCCATTCATAACTGAGGCATATTAAACTGTGGGCCAGATTCTCAGAGCAAGTACGCCGGCGTATCTACTGATACACCGGCGTACTTTCAAATTTCCCGCGTTGTATCTTTAGTTTGAATCCTCAAACCAAGATACGACGGCTTCTGGGTTCGATCCGACAGGCGTACGGCTTCGTACGCCTTCGGATCGTAGGTGCAATATTTCAGCGCCCGCTGGGTGGAGTTTGCGTCGTTTTCCGCGTCGGCTATGCAAATTAGCGATTTACGACGATCCACTAACGTACGCGCGGCCGTCGCATTTTCTAACGTCGTCTGTAGTCGGCTTTTTCCGGCATATAGTTAAAGCTGGTATTTTGCAGCGTATAGATAGACTTGCCATGTTACAGTAAGTATGGCCGTCGTTCCCGCGTCCAAATTTTTCTTTTTTTTTTGCGTAAGTCGTTCGTGAATAGGGATGGACGTAACTCACGTCTAAGTTAAAAAAAATGACGTCGTTGCGACGTAATTTCGCACAAAGCACGGCGGGAAATTTTGAAACGGAGCATGCGCAGTTCAATCGGCGCGGGGACGCGCTTCATTTAAATGAATCACGCCCCCTACCCGCTGATTTGAATTACGCGCAGAGAGATACACTACGCCGCCGTAACTTACGGCGCAAAATCTTCCTGGATTCGACTTAAAGCCAGGTAAGATACGGCGGCGTAGCGTATCTCTGATACGCTGCGTCTGTCCAATGTGGATCTGGCCCTGTGTTTCTAACTGTAGGGGGGCGGGGCTGGACGTGTGACGTCATTGATCGTCTTTCCCTATATCAGGGAACAGACGATCAATGACACTGCCACAACGAAGAACAGGAAAGGTGTGTTTACACACACCTCTCCCCGTTCTTCAGGTCCGGTGACCGATCGCGGGACACCGGCGGCGTTAGGGTCATGAAGCTTCGGACCGGGTCACGAGTGCGCCGGTGGTGGTGCGCTCGCGACCCCACTGATGGGCTTAAAGAATCATGTACAGGTACGTGTTTGTGCCTAGCCATGCCATTCTGCCGACGTATATCGGCATGAATGGTTCCTTAAAGCGGGGGTTCACCCTTAGAGGGCACTTTTTCCCCTTCGATTCCTGCTCGTTTTCTCTAGGGGAATCGGCTATTTGTTTTAAAATATGTGCAGTACTTACCCGTTTACGAGATGCATCCTCTCCGTCGCTTCCGGGTATGGGCTGCGGGAATGGGCGTTCCTTCTTGATTGACAGTCTTCCGAGAGGCTTCAGACGGTCGCATCCATCGCGTCACGATTTTCCGAAAGAAGCCAAACGTCGGTGCGCAGGCGCAGTATAGAGCCGCACCGACGTTCGGCTTCTTTCGGCTACGAGTGACGCGATGGATGCGACCGTCGGAAGCCTCTCGGAAGACTGTCAATCAAGAAGGAACGCCCGCTCCCGAAGACCCATACCCGGAAGCGACGGAAGAAGATGCAGCTCGAAAACGGGTAAGTACTGCTCATATTTTAATACAAATAGCCGATTCCCCTAGACCGAACGAGCAGGAAGCTAAGGGGAGAAAAAAAAAATTTAATAAATGGGTGAACTCCCGCTTTAAGTGGTTAATACATTTTAAAATGTTGGTTACATTTATTTATAAGAGTGTGAATATATATATATGTACAGGACGCCATGGCTGGGTCCTGGAAGGACGTTATATTTCCCCTCTGTTTGGACTGTGGTGCCTTTAAGGGAATGGAAAGGGTTAACGCACCTGTGTAAGGAAGTAGTTTAAAGCAGACAGGAAGTGCAGGTGAGAGTGAAGGAGTGTAGGAGAGTCCAATGCATGGTGAATGGTGGACAAGGAAAGCTGTGGAAGCTATGAAAAGCTATGAAAGGACTTGGCAGTGTCCTGCCTAAAAACCTGCTACTGAAGGACTTACCTGGAAGGACTGTTTAACTGCGATAGCAGTTCTGAGCTGTACAAGTCGGTGAGACTGTTATTTCTTTTGTTTTTGCTGCTGCTAAGCCATTTAAGTTTAATAAACCATAGTTTTGATTTAAGAAGCCTGTGTCCTGCGATCAAGCTGGTCCCCCAAACATTACAATATATATATATATATACACACACACACACATATGTGTGTTTGAGCTTTGGGGTGCACAACCTAATGCGGCAGGCTGCGCAGACCTATGGCAGCCTGTTAGAAGCTGTAGGCCCTGCATGTAGGCTATCAAAAGAAATCTGTCACTTCTTCCTAAAAAGGCAACTCGACAGGTCCACTTTTAAACTAGAAATCTGCTTCATCGACATAATATCCAGAGATTGAGAAAGTAAGTAAAAATATAAATCTATTTCCGCAATTGAATGGCTTAATTGCCTGTTTTGAACTTCCGATAAGCAGATGGCCATGAAATAAGTTTACGTTATCTCCAGGTTTCCATGTAGACACAGAAGGAGCTCTTCATGCATAATGTGTTACTAAATCCAGAGCCTGCCACCCATTCCACACATTTACACCAGCTGATAAAAATAATGTGTGAACTTCTCACATGTTACAGAAAGCAGCAAGAACATATCGGTGAATAATAGAACTATGGAAATTGCTGCTACTACATCAGTAAGTTCAATTCCAGAGTATTACTGCACTCTCTAAGAAACTAAATGATGAATAAATAGCACTCAGTGCAGGTTTATTGCATAGAAAATGTTGCTGCTGGAATCCTGAAGAGATATAGAAAGTAGGGTGCCCACGTGTCCCGGATTGCCCGGGACTGTCCTGCAATTGGCATGTCTGTCCCAGGTCCCGGGCACCTTCATTCCGGGACAATACAATGTCCCGGAATGAAATAGAGGACACAGCCACCCCCTACTAACTAATAACTACATTTCCAGAACTGGTTTCTAGTGCCAGCGCTGCCTGGCATCTTGCAACCAGTGACAATTTGCTCTCAGACAGTGAGGCCGGGAGCGAGGCCTGCGCCTAGTGCAGCACTGCTGTCCCCACCCACCTTGGCACCTCCTCCTTCTATGGCACCCAGCGGCAAGCAGCAGGGACTGGTGTGATCTTCACTCTCCAGATTGTGAGGCCACTCCTTTTGTTTTATGCATGTGGCTCATGCAGAGGGAGTGACAGCAGCACTGCATCTGGTGGCAGGCTATGGGTGGCAAGCGGCACTGCATCTGGTGGCAAGTGGCACAATCACCTGACAAATAACCCGCCAAATTCCCCATCAACCAAGAGACTACATTTCCCCCGCCCCCTCATCTTTTTTTGGGGAAGGTGAGAGAGGGGGGTGTCCCTGAATGGCAGTTTGGAAATGTGGTCACCCTAATAGAAAGTTCCATGGTCATTCATCCTGCTCACCGGTGCTTTATATTGAAAAACAATCCATCTGTCTCTTTTTCTCTACTTCTAATCTGACTTTAAATTAACCACTTCCCGACCGCCTTACGACTATAAATGGCAGCACTTTAAAGATGGATATCTCGGTAACGGCAGCAGCTGCTACCACAACCGAGATATCCATCTTTAGTGTGAGTGGTCCTGTAAAAGATAACGGTGGTCTCCGCGGCGGATTCGCCGTGAGATCACCGTTATCGGCGGTGGGAGAGGTCCCCCCCTCCCGCCACTCTCCCGCGCCCTCCGTTGCTTACCGGAGCCGTCGGTAGCGGCGGAGGCGATCGGGTCCTTTCACGTGCTGTGTGGGGATGCGAGTGAGGGCAAGATGGCCCCCACCCGTCCCCATAGCATAGCAGGGCGGAAGTGACGTCAAAACGTCAGTCCCGCCCATGCATCTTAAAGGCACATTTTAAATATGAGATCTGAGATCTTTTTGACCCCAGATCTCATATTTAAGAGGACCTGCCATGCTTTTTTCTATTACAAGGGATGTTTACATTCCTTGTAATAGGAATAAAAGTGATCAATTTTTTTTTCCAGTGTAAAAAATAATAAAATAAATAGTAAAAAAAAAAATTTAAAGCGCCCCGTCCCGACAAGCTTGCGCGCAGAAGCGAAAGGCACACGTGAGTAGCGTCCGCATATGAAAACGGTGTTCAAACCACACAAGTGAAGTATCGCCGCGATCGTTAGAGCGAGAGCAATAATTATAGCCCTAGACCATCTCTGTAGCTCAAAAAATGCAACCTATCGAGATTTTTAAGGGTAAAAGTTTGACGCCATGCCACAAGCGGGCACAATTTTTAAGCGTGACATGTTGGGTATCATTTTTCTCGACGTAACATTATTTTTCACAATATATACAAAAATTGGGCCAAATTTATTGCTGTCTTATTTTTTTATTAAAAAAAGTGAATTTTTTCCAAAAAAAGTGCGCTTGTAAGACCGCTGCGCAAATATGGTGTGACAAAAAGTATTGCAATGATCGCCATTTTATTCTCTAGGGTGTTAGAAAAAAAATATATATAATGTTTGGGGGTTTTAAGTAATTTTCTAGCAAAAAAAACTGTTTTCGTTTTGTAAACACCAAATCTGAAAAACACCCAAGGTACTGAAGTGGTTAACCGCTTGCCAAATGCCTCCTGGACTACAGTATATGTAGTCAGAATGGCACGGCTGCACAAAACAACGTACCTGTATGTTGCTTTGAATTTGCTGGGCTAAATCAGCAGAAGACAACACACCGGGTGCCACTCTTGTCAGCTAAGAACAGGAAACTGAGGCTACAATTCGCACAGCTCACCAAAATTGCACAATAGACGATTGGAAAAAAACATTGTCTAGTCTGATGAGTCTCGATTTCAGCTGCGACATTTAGATGGTAGGATCAGAATTTGGCGAAAACATCATGAAAGCATGGATCCATCCTGCCTTGTATCAATGGTTCAGGCTGGTGGTGGTGTAATGGTGTGGCAGATATTTTCTTGGCACACTTTGGGACCCTTTAGTACCAACTGAGCATTGTTTATATGCCACGGACTACCTGAGTATTGTTGCTGACCATGTCCATCCCTTTATGACTACAGTGTTCCCATCTTCTGTTGGCTCCTTCCAGCAGGATAACGCACCATGTCACAAAGCTCCAATCATCTCACCACTGGACAATGAGGTCACTGTACTCCGATGGCCTCCACAGTCACCACATCTCATCCAATAAAGCACCTTTAGGATGTGGTAGAAGAGATTTGCATCATGAATGTGCAGCTGACAAATCTGCAGAAGCTGTGTGATTATATCATGTTACTATGGACCAAAATCTCTGTCTATCGATCAGAAGCCCTAATAGACTCTGAGGTCTCTCTCAAGCCACAATCTATAGTATTCCCCTCATTCACCATTACATAAAAGGTTATGTAGAGAGGGGAGGGGCAAAGAAGCTGGGCCAGCACAGACAATAATTAAATGCCTTGCACACAGTGGTTCAGCTTGTATAAGAGCAGTGGGCCAGATTCACGAAAATTTGCGGCTGTGCAACGTAACCCTTTTAAGTTACACCGCCGCAAGTTTTCAGTGTAAGTGCCTGATCCTCAAAGCACTTACCTGGAAACTTGCGGCGGTGTAACGTAAAGTCGTCCGGCGCAAGCCCGCCAAATTCAAATGGGGCGTGTACCATTTAAATTAGGCGCGCTCCCGCGCCGGACGTTCTGTGCATGCTCCGTTCACAATTTTCCCGACGCGCTTTGCGCGAACTTACGGCGGCCCGACGTGTTTGTGAATCGCGACGTGCGTAACGTACTTACGCCGGGAAAAAAAATTCAAAAGCGACGCTGGAACGACCGGCATACTTTAACATGGTGGAGTAATTTTACACCATGTTAAAGCACACCTAACTTTGCGACGGGAAAAAAAGACTTGTAACGACGGGAAAAACCTTCGTGGATCGCCGTAACTGCTAATTTGCATACCCGACGCTGGAATACGACGCAAACTCCCCCCAGCGGCGGCCGAAGTATTGCATCCTAAGATCCGACAGTGTAAGTCAATTACACCTGTCGGATCTAAGGGCTATCTATGCGTAACTGATTCTATGAATCAGCCACATAGATAGGACAGGAGATACGACGGTGTATCAGGAGATATCTCCTCTGTGAATCTGGCCCAGTATGTACAACGAGCTTCTACAAAGCGTTTGCAAAGCATCAACAAGCTGAAAACTTCTTCAAGTTAAAGGGGTTGTAAAGGTAAATTTTTTTTTTACCTTAATGCATCCTATGTATTAAGGTAAAAAAACATGACAGCACCGCCCCCCCCCCCCTCACCCGAGCCCCCGTTTTACTTACCTCACCCCTCGAAAGTCCCGGGCGCGTTCTCGTCATCCTGTTCGGTTCCCAGCCTGGCTGTTGATTGGCTAGGCTGGGCGGATTGATAGCAGCGCAGCCATTAGCTAGCGCTGCTGTCAATCACAGCGGATGACGCGGCGTGCCGTGGGGCGGAGCCGAGTGATACAGTCGGCAGGTATGGCCGCCGCTGTATCACGGGAGCGCGCTCGCAAAAGCTTTCCACCATGCGAGGGAGCTCGCATGAAGGTGGAAAGCTTTTGCGAGGAGGAGCCGAGACAGCCGCCGAGGGACCCCAGAAGACACGGATCGGGGCCACTCTGTGCAAAACGAACTGCACAGCGGAGGTAAGTATAACATGTTTGTTATTTTTAAACAAAAAAAAATCTTGCCTTTAGTGTTCCTTTAAGAGACTCATATGATATTTACAAAACATATTGTGAAAGCCTTTTTGGACATGTAAAAGCTCTGACACTGCTTCTGGGTGCGTTGATCTCCGCTGAGCCGGCGGATCACAAGTCCCTCTCTGCTCACTGAACGGGGAGGGGCTTGTCGAGCACCGCTGTCTCCTAAGGAGAGATCAGACAGTATGACTGTTTTCATCAGATCTCACCCGATCCAATGTATCGCCATCCGTCTGATTTTAGCGGATCGGATGTCAGCGGACTTGTCACCGCTGACATCCGACGCTCCATTGAGAAGCATGGATTGGCCGTTCAGGTCCGCTGAAAAAGCTGACAAGCGGACCTGGAACCATGTGAAAGGGGCCTAAGATGTGATGTCAGCAGCCCAGCATATTTAGAGCTATCAGTCAAGTGTCAAACTCAATTTCATCGTGGGCCGCATCAGCATTATGATTGGGCCGGTTGTATCTGTAAGATTAAATGTCCAGCACATCCCCTCCCCTTACATTATGCCGCGTACACACCATCACTTTATGTGATGAAAAAAAATGACGTTTTTAAAAACGTCACTTTAATTGACTGTGTGTGGGGGAAAACGTTGTTTTATGTCTTGTAAAAAACGACCAAAAAAAATTGAAGCATGCTTCAATTTTATGTGTCGTTTTTCAAAAGTGCACTTTTTACTTCACAGAAATTGACTGTGTGTAGCAAAAAACATCGTTTTCTAAGACGTTTTTTCATCCACGCATGCCCAGAAGCTACTTATGAAGCAAGCTTCAATGGTAAAACGTGGTGGAACGTAACCTCACTTTGCAAGATCATTGTGAGAAAACGATGGTGTGTAGGCAACTTCGTCTTTGAAAATTGAAGTTTCAAAAACGTAATTTTTTACTTCACAGAAAGTGTCGTTTTTTTGGTGTGTACGCGGCATTAGATGTCAAGAGTCACCCCACCATCAGAAGTTGAGTTCCCCACTCTACCTTACATCACAATGTACCCCCCTTTCCTTATGCTGCTGCTGGGAAGAAGCTGGATGCATTGCTCGAAATCAGACAGTAATGCTGCGTACACACGACTATTTTTTAAATTGGTCATTAAAAACGATCGTGTGTGGGCTCCAGAGCATTTTTCTCGACATGAAAAATGGGCATTAAAAATGTAGAACACGCACTAATTTTTCTCGTCGTTTTTCACGTCGTGAAAAACGGTTGTGTGTAGGCTTTAACGACGGGAAAAAAATGCGCATGCTCAGAAGCAAATTATGAGACGGAGCGCTCGTTCTGGTAAAACTAGCGTTTGGAATGGAGATAGCACATTCGTCACGCTGTGAGGCCTCGTACACACGACCGAACATGTCTGCTGAAACTGGTCCGCGGACCAGTTTCAGCAGACATGTTCGGTCGTGTGTAGGGCCGACCGGACAATTTTCCGGCCGACCGGACAGGTTTCCAGCGGACAAATGTTTCTTAGCATGCTAAGAAACATGTCCGCTGGAACCATGTCCGTCGGACATGTCCGATGGTCAGTATGACTCATCGGACATGTCCGCTGGCCCGAGAACCCGCGCATGGCGTCGAAGTGATTCGACGCATGCGTGGAAGCATTGAACTTCCGGGTTCGCGACGTCGCTGCATCATCGTCGCCGCCACGTCACCGCGTATTCTATTCGCAGGGATTTTGGTTTGATGGTGTGTACAACCATCAGACCAAAATCTGCTAGCAGACATGTTCGATGAAAACGGTCCGCGGACCGTTTTCATCGGACATGTCCGCTCGTCTGTACGAGGCCTGACAGACTGAAAAGCACGAAGACTGAAAAGAGCGAATCGTCTCTCACCAATCTTTTACTAACACGAAATCAGCAAAAGCAGCCCAAAGGGTGGCGCCATCCGAATGGAACTTCCCCTTTATAGTGCCGCCATACACGCTGTACGTCACCGCGCTTTGCTCGAGCATTTTTTATTCACGGTCGTGTGTATGCAAGGCAGGCTTGACAAGAATCACGTCGAGAAAAACTTTTTTTCTTTTTTCCATGATAATATAAATGGTCGTGTGTACGCGACATAAGGGTCTGGAGGAGGACCAGAGGAGGGCTGGAGCTCTCCTGCAGCTGCAGTAGAGGTGCGAGGGCCACATGAAATGGCCTGGAGGGCCAGATTCGGCCTGCGGGCCTTGTGTTTGACACATGTGCTCTACAATATTCCTCTTAGCTCCTCTCCCAGAATCTACATAAAGGTTATGTAGGGAGGTAAGGGGAGGGGAGAAGGAGCTGGGCCAGCATCAGGGGCGGACTGACAACTCATGGGGCCCCCGGGCAATAGAAGATTATGGGGCCCCCGGGCTTACAGATGGCCACTACGCCAGGAGGCAGTGCAGAGGCGGGGCAGCTAAAATCTCTGGATTTTCACATCAAAAGCATGTCAGTTTCGGACATATCAGGGACAGATGTAAAAAAAAACACAGATTTTTACATACTGTCCCTGGTTTTACTGAGCCTGGCAACCCTGATGGGGCCCCCTAGTGGCATGGGGCCCTCGGGCAGTGCCCGATTGACTCAATGGTCAGTCCGCCCCTGGCCAGCATACAGTAAGACAGTAATTGAATACAGTTAAAGGAGTAGATAGGGCTATGATGTGCAAAAAAGGAGAGGGAATTGACTCTTACAGAAGTAATTAACTTTCGTAGCAAGTTGAGAAGCACATTACAAGTTAATGGGAAAATCTGCAAGTAAAAATGTAAAAGACTTGGATTTTCTATGCTTTTAATTGCATTTTTTGAGTTGGTGACAGGGTCTCTTTTTGTGTGTGGGTACCCTAACGTAGGGACTTTTTTTAATGATAGGTAATAGTTAAACTTCACTATTTTCACTAGTTTTCAACGTCTTAAGTCTCACTTTAAAACCAACAGCACCGAGCTAGCAGGGTAAAGCTGATTAGATTTATTAAGTGGTATAGGACATCAGTGGTCATCAACCCTGTCCTGCAGGGCCCACTAACAGGCCAGGTTGTATGTATTACCTTGGGGAGATGCAGTCTAGAATACTGCAATCACTGAGGAGCAAATGATATCACCTGTGATGTATTTCAGTTACCGTATTTATTGGGGTATAGCGCGCACCCGCGTATAGCGCGCACCCCTAAAGTTGGGCAGAAATTCCTGTGGAAAAAAGGATTTTGTACTTACAGTTTTGGTGTCTTGCGCGGCGTCCATCGGCGGCCTCGTCGGGTCCAGCGTCCGTCTGCGGCTTCGGGTGTCCTCTTTGTCGGGTCCGGCTTCCTCCTCGCTTGTTTCCCGCTTTCCCGCGCCGAGTTTGAATACTGCGCCGGTATATACCGAGCGCAGTACACTCGGGCAGGCTCGGCTACTGTCGCGCTCACGTCCTGTACGTCCAGGACGTGAGCGCGGAAGGAGCCAAAACTGCCCGACTATACACGAGTGTACTGCGCTCGGTATATGTTGGCGCAGTATTCAAACTCGGCGCGGGAAAGCGGGTATCGGCGTATATCGCGCACCCACAAGTTTGCCCTGATTTTCAAGGAAAAAAAGTGCGCGGTATACGCAGATAAATACGGTATCTTGCAAACCTGGCCTGTTAGTGGGCCCTGCAAGACAAGGTTGATGACCACTGGATAGGTTACCTGACCTGTTTAGATACAAACAATGCTTAAAAGCTTTTTTCTCTAACCAGATACCTTACTCACTGCATAACTTCTCATTTCTAAGGAGGAGGTCTCATTCTTTTAGCTCTACTTCCACTGAAAACAAACCATAATATGTGTAAATCACTAGATGAATCATTGTGATGTCATAATGTGGTGCCAACCAAACCCAAAACCACAGGTTACAACAAAAGATTTACTATATGCTTTCCCCTAATACATCAACAATCACTATGGGAGGTCACGTCTCCTACCCATTTGTCTTTTGGAATACCATAGAGGGATGCATCATGTGTTGCAACACAGTGAAGTGTTTCCTTCCTCCCCTGGTGTGTCCAAGCAATGTATTGCCAAGGGTTACATTCATTCTTCTGTATTTCTGGAGGAAGCGCCTCACCAACTCCACTCCAATATAGTTGTTTGTTAATGTGCACATTATGGCTTTCTGGAGTCCAGCTGGCATGGCAGGTTGGAGACTGGCAAACAGAAATGGAAAAAAAGATTTCACCATAAATTTAATGAACAAATTCCAGCAACGCGTGCTGTTATTACAAGAGATCCAGTCTATGAAATCATACTCTGCTACTTTGTGACCATAAATTTTTGCAGATAATAAAATCTTACTTTTATAATACTAAGGGGTAGATTCACGTAGAATGGCCTATGTTTGTGCGGGCGTAACGTATCCTATTTACGTTACGCCTCCGCAACTTTTACAGGCAAGTGGCGTATTCTCAAAAGAAAGTTGCGGCGGCGTAAATAGGCCGGCGTAAGCCCGCCTAATTCAAATTGTGAAGAGGTGGGCGTGTGTTATGTAAATTAACCCTGACCCGACGTGATTGACGTTTTCACGAACGGCGCATGTGCCGTCCGTGGAATTTCCCAGTTTGCATTGCTCCAAAGTACGCCGCAAGGACGTATTGGTTTCGACGTGAACGTAAATGACGTCCAGCCCCATTCACGGACGACTTACGCAAACGACGTAATTTTTTAAAATTTCGTCACGGGAACGACGGCCATACTTAACATTGGTATGCCGCATATACGCCTCATATAGCAGGGGTAACTTTACGCCTGGAAAAGCCTAACGTAAACGGCGTAACTGTACTGCGTCGGCCAGGCGTACGTTCGTGAATTCGCGTATCTAGCTGGTTTACATATTCTAGGCGTAAATCAGCGTACACGCCCCTAGCGGCCAGCGTAAATATGCAGTTAAGATCCGACGGCGTAAGAGACTTACGCCGGTCGGATCTAATAGAAATCTATGCGTAACTGATTCTATGAATCAGGCGCATAGATACGACTGGCCAGACTCAGAGATACGACGGCGTATCTGGAGATACACCGTCGTATCTCCTTTGTGAATCTACCCCTAAGAGACTACTGCTACAAAACATGCAATTTTAATGCTATAGTTAAAGCTTCCTGTATCTTTCTTGTGAAAAAATAAAATAAAAAGTATCCTGTATCATAAAGGGCTGTTGAATACCCAACATGTACCTACTACCCTTCCCCAACCTGGCACAATGCCCATGCAGTCAGCCATTTTAGCCTCCATCACCTTAAATCCACGTTAGTGTGTTCTGTCCCTGCAAGGTTAACAATAGGCAGGGCCGATCCACCCTATAGGCTCACTATGCAAGCCGCTTAGGGCCCCCCAATACTGCTCAGGGCCCCCCCGCTGAGAAGTCATTTTCGCCCCCCACCCCCCCCCCCGTCCCCCCGCTTCTCAACTTTAATGTGACATGACATTTTCGACAGCCCCCACCCCGCTTCTCAACTTAGGGCCCCAGGGAGTCAGGAGGTCAGGATCGGCACTGACAATAGGGATGAGCTTTGGGTTCAGGAAAAGCATGGGTTGAAGGCAAACCCAACCCATTAGCATTTTTTTTGGACACAGTGAACTAATGTGACTGGTTGCTGCCACAACCACCAACTACCAACAATACTCTTTCTGGCATCTGAACATTAGGGATGAACTTTGGGTTCAGGTCAAGCATGAGTTGGAGGGTAAACCCAACCCATTAGCAGTCTGTGGAAACTGTGGGAGGCTTAAAATTACCAATAAGAGTGGCTTTGCTATGTGCCTCCCTTCGCTTTAAAAAGACCAAGTCCCAACAAATTCACAACAAAGTCCCAACAACCACATCGATAGTAGATAAGGAAGATAAGGTCAAATACAGAAGGACATCAGCTTTATTAAAGAGGAAGTAAACCCTGAAGGGTTTTACTTCCTCCTTGTTTCCGAGCAAAGGTAAAGCATAAGGTAAAGCATAATGGGCTACTATGCATCGCATAGTAGGCCATTAACCTCCTGGGCGGTGTTCCCGAGTCTGACTCGGGGTGAGATTTTTGGGCTAGGATCGGTAACCCCGAGTCAGACTCGGGCTCGCCTCGCTGGATGTACAGGGAGTTTTACTTACCTTGTCCCTGGATCCAGCGATGCCACCGCGCTGTGTGAGCGAGCAGGACCTCGCTCGATTCACACAGTGCCTCCGTGTGACGCTGATCTCCGTTCCCTGCGACGTTACGACGCACGGGGACGGAGAACGGCGCCAAATTCAAAAAAGTAAACAAACACTATACATACAGTATACTGTAATCTTATAGATTACAGTACTGTATGTAAAAAAAACACACCCCCCTTGTCCCTAGTGGTCTGTCCTGTGTCATGCATGTCATTTTATATAATAAAAACGTTTCTTTCTCCCTGCAAACTGTAGATTGTCCATAGCAACCAAAAGTGTCCCTTTATGTCAAAAATAGTTTTAGATCAGCTAAAAAACAGCGATAATAAATTATAATCACTTGCAGAATTGTGCGATAGCAATTTGTGGGGAAATTCGTCATAAAAAAATAAAAATAATGACAGCAACAATTCTGCAACTGAGCAAATTTCAGTGATTTTGATTTGATTACATTATATTATTATTTGTTATAATTATTTATAATTATTTATTATATTATAATTTATAATTTTGTTTTAAAAAAAATGTCATACCCGGGATGCCTATTAGAAGCTTGTTTGGTCAGATTTAAGTGAGTTATTTCTAAAAATGACAGACCTACAATATAAAACGCCAAATTTCCTTGCAAATAATGGTACCGCTTTCAGCATGTTTTTTCTGAAAGAATCATACCGCCAGGGAGGTTAAGTGTCACTTACCTGAAACTGAAGCCTGCAATGTCACCGATGTCCCCACTAGCAGCGAGTGTCCATTTTCACCCCTCTTCCTTCCGGGGCCACGAACTCCGGCTCTGTGACTGGCCGGAGTCACGTGACGTCACTCCCGCACATGCGTAAGGGAGCCGCCAGTCCCGGCATGACCTCCTTTAGAAACGGCTTGATCGCACGTCTCTATTGTAAATATCTCCTAAAGCATGACTATGCTTTGATCTAAACCATTCCATTGTAGCTCTGGCTGTATGTTGAGGGTCTTTGTCCTTCTGGAAGTTGAATCTTCGCCCCAGTCTCAAGTCTTTTGCAGATCCTAACAGGTTTTCTTCTAAGATTGCCCTGTGTTTGGCTCCACCCATCTTCCCATCAACTCTGACCAGCTTCCCTGTCCCTGCAGAAGAAAAGCATCCCCACAACACTATGCTGCCACCACCATGTTTCACAGTGGGGATGGTGTGTTCAGGGTGATGTGCATTGTTAGTTTTCTTGCCACAAATAGCATTTTGCTTTTAGCCCAAAAATTTTAATGTTGGTCTCATCTGCTCAGAGCACCTTCTTCTACATGTTTGATGTGTTCCCCACATGGCAAACTGCAACTTGGACTTTCTTTTAACAATGGCATTCCTCTTGTCACTCTTCCATAAAGACCAGATTTGTAGAGAGCAGGACTGATAGTTGTCCTGTGGACAGATTCTCCCACCTAAGCTGTGGATCTCTACCATGTGCCTCCTGGCTGCTTCTCTGATTAATGCTCTCCTTGTCAGTTTAGATGGACGGCCATGTCTTGGTAGGTTTGCAGATGTGCCATACTCTTTCCATTTTCAGATGATGGATTGAACAGTCCTCTATGAGATGTTCAAAGCTTGGGATATTTTTTCATGACCTAACGCTGCTTTAAACTTCTCCACAACTTTATCCCTGACCTGTCTGGAGTGTTCCTTGGCCTTCATGATGCTGTTTGTTCACTAAGGTTCTCTAACAAACCTCTGAAGGCTTTATGGAACAGCTGTATTTATATTGAGATTAAATTACACACAGGTGGACTCCACACTTGTCACATATTTATTTGTAAAAAAATTGAAAACCATTCATCTTTTTCATTCCACTTCACAATTATGTGTCACTTTGTGTTGGTCTATCACATAAAATCCCAATAACATACATTTACGTTTGTGGTTGTACCATGACAAAATGTGGGAAATTTCAAGGGGTATGAATACTTTTTCAAGGCACTGTAATCTCAGCACATTTTTGTCAAAGCAGCCTGCATGGTGTATATTTGATGCTAATTTCACTTCCTTTTAAACAAAAGCAAAATCATTAAATTGTTGCTAAATAAATGTATAATTTCAGAATTTTTATTTTAATTAACCTGCCTGGCGGTATCCCCGAGAGTGACTCGGGGTGGGTTTTTCATGTTGCGATCGGTATCCCCGAGTCACGCTCGGGGTAAGCTATACAGAGCCTGCAGCGTGCGCTGGCTTACCTTGTCCTGGATCCAGCGATGCCACCGCGCTGTGTGAGCGAGCAGGACCTCGCTCGATTCACACAGCGTCCTCCTGTGCCGCCGATCTCCGTTCCCTGCGACGTTACGACGCACGGGAGCGGAGAACGGCGCCAAATTCAAAAACGTAAACAAACACTATACATACAGTATACTGTAATCTTATAGATTACAGTATTTTATTTAAAAAAAAACACACCCCCCTTGTCCCTAGTGGTCTGCCCAGTGCCCTACATGTCATTTTATATAATGTTTGTCCATAGCAACCAAAAGTGTCCCTTTATGTCAAAAATGGTTTTAGATCAGCTAAAAAACAGCGATAATAAATTATAATCACTTGCAGAATTGTGCAATAGCGATTTGTGGGGAAATTCGTCATAAAAAAAAAAAATAATGACAGCGACAATTTTGCAACTGAGAAAATTTCAGTGATTTTGATTTGATTACATTGGTGAATAATTTTTATTAGAATTATATTATTAATTGTTATAATTATTTATAATTATTTATTATATTATAATTTATAATTTTGTTTTTTAAAAAATTTCATACCCGAGATGCCTATTAGATTCTTGTTTGGTCAGATTTAAGTGAGTTATTCCTAAGAATTACAGGCCTACAGTATAAAACGCCAAATTTCCTTGCAAATAATTGTACCGCTTTTGGTACGTAATTCCAGACAGAATCATACCGCCAGGGAGGTTAAAGGTGTCCCATAGCCAGCCAGAAAAGCAACACATTGATGATGATTAAAAAACGGCAAATGTTTGCTTAATGTGATCATTTAACTTTTAAAGTGGATGTAAAGCCACTCTCATCCTTTCTTTTTTTTTTTTTATCCATAAAGATTTTATTAAAGGGGTGGTTCCCCCTAAAACACATTGCTAACAATAGATTCGTAAGACCCGTTACACTGCGGGTAGGCTGGCTTTTTTTTTTTTTTTTTAGTACATACCGATATCTCCCCGTCTCGTTCCTTGTCGGTGGGCGTTCCTAGTTGATTGACGTTCCTCGGACGGGCGCGTACGTGACGTCACGACTTTCCGAAAGAAGCCGAACGTCGCTGCGCATGCGCCGTATAGAGCCTAAAATTAGTTTTAGGGGGAACCACCGCTTTAAGATCAAAAAGGTATGGACAATGTTACAAACATAACCGTAACATCAACAGATAATACAAGTCCTCGCAAGAGGATTCATAACAAAATGTTTACATGAGGGGAGAAAAGCATGAATTAAGCATGGAAGACAAGCATCATAAGACAGTTACATATTCCGTGTAAATCATCTCATCCATACATGTTTCGCAAGGGAAATGCGTAATCAATCGATCGATCCAGAAGCAGTATATCCACTTGTTATTATGCAAGAGGCCTCTATGTCCTTCTAGAGACAACAGCCTACCCAGATCCCTTGACTACTTTTACGAAGTCCCCTATTCACCCTTTGGATCCTCTTGGTACAAGTGGGATGGGTGAGGGGGCCGACCCGGGGAGAACCCGTCCACCCCCAGCACCCAGCCTCGATAGACAAGCAAAAGAGAAGAGAAAGAGAGATAAGGAGAAAAGAGTGGGAAGAAGGAAAGAGTAAAGAGGAAAAAAAAAAACACACAAGGGAGGATGGGGGGGAGCGAAGGAGGTAGGTGGGAATGCCATTACCCCCGCCGTCTACATCACAGTGAAAAGCGCCACATAGTAGTAATGTCATAAACCAGTCGTCATTCGGACGCATCCTTCAGGATCTTATTTAGCCCGTACTCTGTATAAGGGCTTGGTGCTGAGTTCCGAAAATCAAACCACTCATTCCAAACAGAAGTGAAGTTAGAAATTTTATCATGTGCAGTGCTTATCAATTCCTCCATCGCTGCAATATGGTTAATGCGTGCCATCCATTTTTTGATCGTGGGAGGCGCCGTGGCTCTCCAGTGAACAGGAACACATAGTCTGGCCGCATTGATCATATGCATCACTACCGAGTTGCGATACCGCTTTTTGCCAATTTTTGAGAGATGAAGAAGATACTGTGCTGGTGAAAACTCCAGGGGGAGCGTAGAGACCGCTGTCGTCACGTCATGCACCTTTTGCCAATACGGCTGAATCAGGGGACATTCCCACCAAATGTGAAGGAAGGTGCCTAAGGCCCTTCCACACCTCCAGCACCTATCCGGTACGGAGGGGGAAAACTTGTGTACAACATCTGGCGTCCTATATCACCGCGTCCTAATCTTGTATCCACTTTCTTGAATGCTCACACTCAGTGAGCCTTTAAAGATAAACCAGTTGATCTTCTCCCAATCTTTCATCTCAACTGTTCTACCCAGCCGGGTTTCCCAGGAGGCTCGTTCCGCCTGCATAGACACAAAGGGTGCCCTATACATGGATGCGTACAGCATCGAAAATCACATGCCTCTGAGGCGACTTACTAGAGAAAAGTGACTCAAGCACCGTGGGCGGTTTCGTAAAACCGTCCCTGATCTTTGGATCATCCAAAAAGTGTCTCAGCTGGAGATAAGCAAACATAGGAAATGTCTTTGTCAGGGACATCTTCTCAAGGTCTTTCAAAGATAGAAACCTATCTCCTGAAAATAAATGTTTGGCCAGCATATCCGCATGTGGCCATTCAGCCATCAGGTAGCTATCATCTCGTCCCGGGATAAAGTCCGGGTTACCCCTAAGAGGGGTCAGTCTACATTCCGTCTTTGATACCTCAAATTTATCACAAGCCTTCGTAAATGCCGCTAAGGTTGCTCCAACTGTCGAATGAGACAGAACGTCAGGTGTCCAATGCCTCTTAGATATCCAAGGCATTTTCTCGAGTTGGGCTCCCGCGATCTGACTCTCCAACCGTACCCAGTCTTTACAACGCGTGTGTATTCGCCAATCCACTATACGTGTTAGGTTCGTAGCCCAGTAGTACCTCTGCAAGTCCGGGAGACCAATACCTCCCTCTATTTTGGGCAACACCAGTTTCGCCCAGCTGATTCTGGGAGCTTTGGATCCCCATAGGAACTTCCTGCATATTCTCTTGTAGGTTGCGAAGAAGAAAGGCGGGAGCGCAATCGGAATCGTCTGTAGTTTATAAAGCATACGGAGAAGTACCGTCATTTTCAAAATGGCAGCTCGCCCGAACCAGGAGATTATGGGAGAATCCCATTGTAACACTTTCATCCTTTCCAAACGACTGCCATAGTGCTGATCTATAAGGATATAGATGCCTCCTGCATGTATTCTTACCTGTCAAATGTCTCCCCCCTGTCTGTTATAAGAACTGAAAAACTGCAGATTCTGTGGGTGGATCTGTTGTCTGGAGCTCTGTGGGTGGGGTCGTGATGTCAGTAGACTCCCTGCCCCCTCTACACTCCCCTTGTCAACATGCATTTTTTCCTATGTATTCCTTACACTGAATTCTGCTATGATCACTAACATCCAGTCAAAATCCAGAAAAATAACCACATGGTTTCAGAAAAGGAGTGGGGGTGGGAATTAAAAAATAATGCCTGTCTCAGGCTAGTGCATGAGATATGTAAATAACCTGTCATTCACAGCAAGGGGAAAGAACGGACAAACGTTTTCTCCTGTTTGTCCGTTTATCTCACTGAAAAAAGAAAAGAGGATTGCTCAGAGCTGGATTAACTTTGTGTGGCAAGACTGGGCACAGATGATAGGAAATCGTATACTCTACATTGTGACAGCAAGAACAAAAAAAAATGGGTTTACATCCACTTTAATATTAGCTGATAATTCACTAATCATTTGTCTCAGGATTGTAGAATTTGAAAATGACTGAAATCAAGATCACCGGGCCGGATTCAGAAACAGATACGACGGCGTATCTCCTGATACGCCGTCGTATCTCCGAGTTCCGACGGTCGCATCTATGCGCCTGATTCATAGAATCAGGTTACGCATAGATATCCCTAAGATCCGACAGGTGTAAGTGTCTTACACCGTCGGATCTTAGGCTGCAATTCCAGGCCGGTCGCTAGGTGGCGCTTCCGTATTATTACGCAACGAATATGCAAATGGAGAGTTACACCGATTCAGAAACAAACGACCGTCCAGCGATTTTTTTTTACGTTGTTTGTGTTCGGCTTTTTCCGGCATATAGTTACCCCTGGGTCTATGAGGCGCAGCCTATGTTAAGTATGGCCGTCGTTCCCGCGCCAAGTTTTGAAATTTTTACGTCTTTTCCGTAAGTCGTTTGCGAATACGGATGGAAGTAATTTACGTTCACGACGAAAGCAATGACGTCCTTGCGACGTCATTTAGAGCAATGCACACTGGGAGATTTTACGGACGGCGCATGCGCCGTTCAAGTAAAACATAAAAAATGTGGGGTTAAGGGAAATTTAAATAAAACACGCCCCTACATCCCCATTTCAATTACGCGGCCTTACGCCGCAACACATACGCTACGCCGCTCTAACTAAGGGCGCAAGTTCTTTGTGAATAAAGAACTTGCGCCCAAAGTTAGAGCGGTGTAACATATCAGAGATACGTTATGCGGGCCGGACAGATACGCCAATGTATCTGAATCTGGCCCACCATGTTTAACAAAGTAAAACTCTTAATCAGAAATAAATTCTAGTCTAAGTTGAATGTGTTCCCACTGGCACCAACCTATTTGTATTGTAAAGCTCCCCTTTGTTGCTGTTTCCAGGGACGGGAGTCTAATCCAAAATTAATATTGAGCTTGAAAGGCATTTTGTTCTAAAACCAGTTTCACAAATGCCGGCTTTCCTTTACAAATCAGCCTCTGAGAAAGCGGCAGCATTTGTTGCGGACTAAATTGGCTTCACTTCCTCTGTCGCTTGGAGTCATTAAGCTGAAATGTTCACAAATAAACCACGGCACCAATAAAACCTGGAGAATTTAAATGCTACTTCATGGCAAAGCTGCGTTATAAAAACATCATCCAAAATGAAAAAGTAGAGATAATAAATATAGACTGAGATTTTTGGAAGATCTAGTAGCATAGTTGGCAATATTTTTTCTCCAACTTAGAAAATTGCAGCAAAAGAGACCCCGTCACCAACTTAAAAAAAAAAATCTATCTAAAAGCACAGAAAAATCAAGCATTGAAAACATTGGGAGTTATTTACGAAAGGCAAATCCGCTTTGCACTACAAGCAGTGGCAGTGCGTCCATAGAGGCCGCAGGAGCGCCGCCCCCCTCTCTCTCTCCTGCACCGCCACTGAAATATAATACATAGATTCATGCATTGCATGAATCTATGTATTGTCGCCGCTGCCCACTATTCAGATGGCTGGCCCCCTGGCGAGCGCTGGCCATCTGAATAATGGCAGCTGGTTGGCTTTGAAAGTGTCTATCAGAGCCAGCGGCTCTGATAGGCTTTCCGATTACAGCCTGAGGGCTGTAATCGACTTCCAAATAGTGTGTGTTTCCTGGTTAACACTGACACGCATCTCAGTCAATCAGGTTTACCGGATCTGGTTACCGGTAACCTGATTGGCTGAAGCAACATCAAGGGGGCGGGAGAAGACATTAAGGAATCATGGAGGAGGATGGCTGACCGAGAAAGGTAAGTGACGGGGGGGGGGGGGGGAAATCTGGCTGTATTTTGGGGCAATCTGGCAGCAATTGATGGGCACAGTGGCGACAATGGCATGGCATGACACAGTGGTGACAATTGATGGGCACAGTGGTGACAATGGCATGGCACAGTGGCTGCGTTTGGCATGACACAGTGGCAAGAATTGATGGGCACAGTGGTGACAATGGCATGGCACAGTGGCTGTGTTTGGCATGGCACAGTGGCGACAATTGATGGCACAGTGGCTGCGTTTGGCATGGCACATTGGCAACAATTGACGGGCACAGTGGCGGCAATGGCATGGCACAGTGGCGACAATTGATGGGCACAGTGGCGACAATTGATGGGCACAGTGGCTGCATTTGATGGCATGGCACAGTGGCTGCATTTGATGGCATGGCACATTGGCTGCGTTTGATGGCACAGTGGCGACAATTTTATGGCAGAGTGGCTGCGTTTGTCCTTTTCCAGCAGCCAATCAGGAGGGAGTGTCCTCGCTGGGAATGCTGGGAGAGGGTACTTATGAGACAGACGCCATTGAGTCTGGGACTTCTTCCAGTGTGGCGTCCACCTTTAGGGTGGCCACATCACGGCGCCCAGCGTTATGGCCTACATGGCCGGGGTGTGCGTGCCACGCAGTGTTCCTGGTTCCGGAAGCCATGTTGGCCCAGAACATTTGAACAGCAGCGGGGACCCAGTGATCGACTGGGTTCCCATCCTTGAAGATCCCTAGAAGTATAGCTGTTCAGTGGGGAGTCCATCTGAGGGGAGCCAATGAGAGGCTGGCGATCCAAAAGGATTTCGACAAACCACCGGGGATCAGGGTAGCCGGACACTGAAGGATTGATCACCTGTCAGTCTGTACCTGGGCGATGATAAGAAGGAGATCCAGGCGTAATTCATCTAAGGAGGATTGCCTCCGTACTTGCAATCAGTGAGGGCCTGTGGCAGAGGTGCCTCTCTGAAGTTCATTCCAGGAGGGTGTGTGGCAGAGACTTTTCCTCAAGTTAAAGGTTCGAGTGATACTCCGGCTGCCAGTTCAGTGAGAGAGGCCTGTCCGGGTACACTAAACCCACTCAGGCAGGAGTGGTACAGAAAGTGTTACATGCGGGAGCAGGACTGTTCCAAATACTACGCCTGAATCTGCTGTTCTCCTTCTTCCTACAAACTCTATCCTTTCATCACCAGTTTATTGTTTTTACCCAGCTGGGTAATAAGGAGCACAGCAAATGACACCTGTTGTGGACATTCCTTTACTACTGCTATATGCACCATTTACCTCTAGGACTTTGGAGAGCCACGAGGTAAATGTGCCACCCAAAACAAACCAGCAGCTCCTGTAGTGCTACAGTATGTAAAAAATAAATATACAAAAACAATCCACTTCTCCCCCAACCCCAATTTTTCCTCCTACTCCCTCTTCCCTCCCTCCCTCCCTCCCTCATCCCCTAACCCCCTCCATCCATAAGCTCCCCACACCATTCCTTTTTTCTTGAGTCATCATACCTTAAAGCGGAGGTTCTGCTGGAAAACGTTTTTTGTTTTCAGACTACTCTGCTGCTGTTCAAATACACATTGCTTTACTTACTAGTGCCGATCTTGCAGCCGCCACGATCGTGCTTTGCCAGGAAAGAATATTTTATAAAACTTTGTGATGGACATTGCCATCTTCATTGTGGGCACATTGAAGCCCTCCTGTATGTCTTCCGGGATGCAGCGAATGCTGATGTCCCAGCATTCACTGCATAATCCCGCGCATGCGCAGTGTTGACGGCGAGCCGCGCCATCAACACTGCACAGTTACCCACACCACGGCCGGCGGCGTCCTGAAAAGGACACGCCCCGCTGTGATGTTACACTAGGTGTGTAATAGCGATTGTTTGTTTACTATGGCGAATATGTATCCGCCCTCATCACATGACGCGCTTTGCGGGTCACGTGACCCGCTTCGCGCGTCACGTGACAGCACAGCTAGCGCGAGACTACACACGCAGCTAGTTCTGTTGATGTGCTATGATTGGCCCGCACGTCACTGCAAGAACACCAAACAAACAGCGCCCACAATGCACAGCGCCGTCGGGGAAAATAGTGACACGCCCACTCCCCGCTGGGATGGAAACCCGGTGGCACAGCAGATTACAGGTAAGGGACCATTGAAAAAAAATGTCAATGCTATGATGCTTAAATGGGATGGAGGTTAAGGATGCTGGAAAGTTCATTTTGAGGGTGAACCTCCACTTCAATTATTCTATAACTGGTAAATGATCTATTTACCCCTATGCTTCCATCTAGTCCTAGAATAAATGGTATCAATCCTGGTAACAACAGCCAAGGTCCCCATATTTTGCCAAATGTATTTGTTAAACCCCTATTCTTATGTACCTGCCATTCTTTTAACAATACATCATTCACCTGTATCTGCCATTCTTCATATGTTGGGCTTCTGGAGGATATCCACTTCATTGCTATTAATTTTCTTTGTTTCTTTGTATTTTTTTTGTATATATTAATGTGTTCGGTATGTAATATATTTTTGCTGCATGAATGTTGTAAATAGTTTTTTTTTGGTTTCCATGTTTGTTTAATTTTATAATGTATCTGTGATGAAGAAAAATAAATACTAATAAACAGATTGTAAAAATATATATATAAAGTTTATTGAAATATATAGATATTGGACTCTATTATTATCTGTTGAATAATGGACAATGCCCTTGTGACATTTCTGGGACCTACACTTATTTATGTGCCTTTGTGTAGTTTGTATACTTATCTCCTTTCTAAAATTCCTTTTTTCCCCTCTGTTATGTTTATTCATAATGTATCCATTACGCTGTTAAATTGTATAGTTGCTATGGATATCAATTGAACTCTTTGTAAAAGAAATATATAGATATTAATATAGATCATAAAGTGGCTATTGGCATAATAATTGCATGAAAATGGCACAATACAATAAAACAAACTTCTAGAGAGGTTCAGGAGCTACCGTGATGGGATCACCACGGCGGACCACGAGGACCATACCCGATGCGTTTTAGAAAACTCCTTCTTCAGGGGTGTGTAGAGCAATTTTGTTTCTATCTTTAAAGACAGACAAAAATATATAAATAAATGACATGTACAGGAAATAATATATATATATATATATATATATATATATATATATATATATATATATATATACACATACACACACACAAGTATGCATAATATACAACCATTAATTGTTCAAAAGAGGAAACACATCTGAATAAAGATGTATAGAAAAAGAACTTACATGTTGCCAAAGTAAATACATGTCACAGCCACGGAGTGATTTTGTAAAAACCAGACAGCCATGTACCAACAATGATCCAGGCGGTGCAGCCAAAGCCTCCAAAGGTGGAAACAGTGAACCAACAGCGAGACCGGCCTAGGGTAAAAGCACAGTCACAGGGGGCAGACAGGTACTATGGATGAATTGTTGTGACCCTGAGGGAGTCTTCGTAATCTATTTTAAAGATAAGAGAAAATATATATAGAGTAGTGTATATGTATCAAAATATACTATAGAATCTTTAAATTATATTATATCATATATACTTTTAAAAATTGAGAGATTATGTGAATTGTAATAAGGAGTATACATATACTTTTTACAGCCGTGAAAAACGATCATGTGTACAAGGCATAAAATATTATGATAAAAGTAGGTATAAACAAGTGCATGTGACTACTATAAAAATGAGTACCATACAGTGAAGGACACCAAATGTATATAAACACAGAATATAAAAGCAAAATATAGAATAGAGATGCAAACCATCACACAGAGCCCTTCTGTGTGAAACAAATATCTGTGAATGAAACTAGCAAATGTTCATGCGTGAATAAAGATGAAACAATTTATAATAAAATATATTGAATAAAAATTATTAAATAATAATAATAGTAATGATAAATAGTCCAATGTGTCTACAAAGAAGAAGGAAAATTCCAGTTCCACAAAGGAGAATCCAGGTACATCAAAACTGAGGAAAGAAGGAGATGAAAAAGCTGTTCATCACCACCAGCACATTCGTCACGCTGTAACAGACTGAAAAGCACGAATCGTCTCTCAATAAACTTTTACTTAACACGCGGTAACATGAGATTAGCAAAAGCAGCCCCAAGGGTGGCCCCAATGGAATCGAACTTCCCCTTTATAGTGCCATCGTACGTGTTGAACGTCACCGCGTTTGAGAACGACAAGATTTTGTCTTGACAGTGTGAACGCAAAGAAAGCTTGTCAAGATTCTCGACAAACCTTTACAAGAACCTCGTTGAGGAAAACGATGTTTCTTTTACGACGAGTTCCTCGGTGGTGTGTACGAAGCCTATGAGTGGAGACGAGGAGGACTACAGGAGTCGGATGATCTTGGCATTTTGGAGTACTAAGACCCCGCAGAGGTTCATCTGCAAGCTTTTATGACCTTGCCCTAGGAAGGTCCACCTTATTTGGTAAGGTTCCAACTTTTACCTGTGTGTGCCGCACGAGGATGAATACATCTTGGTGGTGGTGAACAGCATTTTCATCTCCTTCTTTCCTCAGTTTTGATGTACATGGATTCCAGTCCCACTCTTTTGTGGGAGTGGAATTTTCCTTCTTCTTTTGTAGACACATTGGACTATTTATCATTACTATTATTTAATCATTTTTATTCAATATATTTTATTATAAATTGTTTCATCTTTATTCACGCATGAACATTTGCTAGTTTCATTCACAGATATTTGTTTCACACAGAAGGGCTTTGTGTGATGGTTTGCATCTCTATTTTATATTTTGCTTTTTATATTCTGCGTTTATATACATTTGGTGTACTTCAATGTATGGTACTCATTTTTATAGTAGTCACATGCACTTGTTTATAATTACCTACTTTTATCAAAATATTTTAATTCCTTTACATATTTTCAATAAGTACTTGGATCTTTATATATATATATATATATATATATATATATATATATATACCTTAAATGCTATTTCTAGCGCGACTATTTCCTTTGCACAGTTGTTTTCACATGATTATCACATGTTTTATGTTGCAGCTTATTGTTCATTTAGTTAAATTTTGTCATATAAGCACCATTAGCGCAGTATTTACCCTTTTCCTTACTATTGACAATTTTATTGCTGGGCAGTATAATGTTTTAGTTTAATTTAAAGCTGGAGTTTCGCTTTAACTGTTTTTATTTTTTGGGGATATCCAGTGACATCTAAACATGAGCAGTCCAGTTTGTCCAGTCTGGTCATCATTCAGCTCATGCCTACAAATAACACATGTTGCACTGACATACAAATGCATAACAGTAAAGCCCCGTACACACGGCCGAGGAACTCGACGTGCCAAACACATCGAGTTCCTCGGCCAGTTCAGCCCTGAAGCCGCCGAGGAGCTCGGCGGGCCGAGAGCTCCCATAGAACAACAAGGAAATAGAGAACATGTTCTCTATTACCTCGTCAAGCTCCTCGTCGGCTTCCTCGGCCGAAAGTGTACACACGGCCGGGTTTCTCGGCAGAATTCAGCCAGAAACTCGGTCGGAAGCTGAATTCTGCCGAGGAAACTGGTCGTGTGTACGAGGCCTGAGATTTCCTTGGGCCATTAGATGAGATATACAATCACGCTCCTATTTCGTGATTTGAAAGCTTCCAGTAAATGAGTTGCTCCAGATGTGTCTGTCTTGGTCCTGTAATGCTTGCGTGAATATATAGGCAGAGCTTCCTCTTCATAATTCCAATGACAAGTAATTACAGTTTGTTTAAAGGAAAGGCCCATCACAAGTACAAACATTGCAAGTTCACTCTGTTTTCATTGTGGTCACTTTAAGCTGCTCAGATGTCAATTTCAACACTGCTCAGATCAATCACCACCAGTCCATATTCATTCTTTTGGAGTGATGCACTCTGCTCCGCACCATCTCATTATCACAGCTTCCCCCTTCCGATGGCCACAGTCACTGTACAAGGAAGTAAGTGGAAATTTATTAGAAAGCTTTTTATCTTCTGCCAGTGCTTGGCCAGAGGCATCCAGCTTCTCCAGTTTTAGGTGTTTTACTGTGAGGACCAAATACTATTTTGTGGTCAACAGGCAGTTTTTTGACGTAGATGAAGACACGCTATCAAATAGCAATTTGCATTAGGTTAAAGACAGATGAAAGATGAATAAAGTGCTGGGAAAGGAAGGAAAAGAGAGAGAGAGAGAAAGAGATGAAAGGGGAAAGGAGGAAGAGAGAAAGAAAGAAAGAAAGAAAGAAAGAAAGAAAGAAAGAAAGAAAGAAAGAAAGAAAGAAAGAAAGAAAGAAAGAAAGAAAGAAAGAGGGGGGAGCGAGAGAGGGAAATTGAGAGAGGAAAGCAAATCAAGAGGGAGAGAGCTAGGCAAGGAGAAACAGAAGATAGGTAGGGGGGGAAAAAAAAGGAAAGGCGGTAGTAGAATAAAATTATCAAAGATAATAGATTCAATATAATAGATTGGCCTGGACAATAAAGCATTGAAAACCTTTTATTGGCTGTCTGGACCTTCGCTCTCTATCGCTGTTCTCACAACTACACCCCTAGACACAGACAGGGTAACTTAGTAGGCCGATCCCAAAATAAACCAGCGGCTCTTTGAGGGGGTGTGCGCTACATGTAAGATAGGATGGAATGAGGTAGATAGTAGGAACAGAAGATTGGGAGGGAAGGAAAGAAGATGGTAAGAGTGAGTGGAAGGATAAGAGGGAGGAAATGAAGGGGAGGGGGGATAGGGCAAAAGGGAGGGAGAGAAGGAAGGTAGAGAGGGAAATAGTGATGTAAAGAGGGAGCAAAGAAAGGATTGGACAGGGGTAGGAGGAAGAAAGGAAGATTGGGAGGGAAGGAAAGAAGATGGTAGAAATGGGAGTGAGTGGAAGGATAAGTAGGGAGGCATAGGTGTGCGCAGCCTATTGCATTAAGGTGTGCACCCCAAAGCCCAAACACACACTACCGATCACTCACGATGTTCATTCAGAAAGGGAAGGGGCCAGTAAATTACATATTTACTGGCACCTTCCCCACTCCTAAAACATCCCAGCAGCAACACCCATAGGAGAGGAGGGAAGCTGGCAGCGCTACAGGGGGAAAGATGAGAGCCGGGGCAGTAGGGGGAATCTGTGCTGCTCAGGGTGATTAGGGTGTGCCTGGGCACACCTGGCACACCCTGTGCGCATGCCTATGTAGGGAGGGAAGGAAAGAAAGAAGGAGAGAGCGGTAGGGCAATAGGGAGGGAGAGAAGGAAGGTAGGGAGGGAAATAGTGATGGAAAGAGGGAGCAAAGAAAGGAAGAAATAAAAATGAAGGAAGAGAATTTGAAAATAAATAGGAAGTGGCAAAGAGATAAAAGAAGGGCCAGTAATTTTGTAGGTAGAGAAGGAAGGAAGCAAGGAAAAAAATTAAAGGTAAGATGATAGAAAGAGAGGGTAAGGAAGTACAGATGCAAGATAGGAGGGAAGGAGAAAGGAAACAGAAGAGATGGAGGGAAATTAGTAAAAGGAAGGCAGGTAGACAGAGAGGGTAGGGCAATAGGGAGAAAAAGGTAGGAAATGTAGTGGGAGAAGGAATGAGTAGAGGAAGGAAGGAAGATTAAGTAAGAGAGGGTGAAAGCAAATAGAGAGTAGGAAGGGCCGGTAAGGGAGGGAAGGAAGGAAGCAAGGAGGAAAAGGAAAGACAAGATGACAGATGGAGGGTAAAAGAAATTAGAGAAAGTGAAAGCAAAGGTGTGGCACAGAGAAAAAGGGGAGTTGGACATTTAAGGTATGTGTTGGGGGGGGGGGGGGGTTATAGTCCAAAAAAGTAGATAGAGAGAAATCTGGACAAATGTCTTGTAGGTGAGGGTCAATTAGGGTCAAACTCAGATTTCTGTCAACTTTTTTAAAGTCAGACCTCAATGTTTTTAAAGGCAATTGGTTATGATTCCTAACTTTGGTCTAGTGAAAAGCTGGTCTGTCTTAAAAAGTCTCCCAGCTCTCCCCTTCTCATCATTTATATATTCTATAGCTTCAAACATATCCGTCCCGTTCTCACATTTGTTCACAGTAGCAGTAACGGACTCTTGTTTGCTTCTCGTTTCTAAGCTAGCTGAACAGGGAAACCATTAATAACATGAGCATGGGACCATCTGGATGTTGGGTGGTGCAAGCAGCACGATTCTTTCCTTTTTCTATTTTCCTGACAGTCAAGCATTCTGATGACCATGGCAACCATTCATGAAACCAGACAGAAATGTATTGTATGTACACAGTCTGAACAAGACTTTACTATGTGTATCTTTTTCCAGATCCTACTCCAAACAGACACTTTTCCTAAACAGATTTAAAACGTCTATTGTTGACAGACCTTCCAGGGACCCCGTAATGATAACACAGTAGATTTAATTCACGTCCAATGTGTGTATTCAGTGGTTGTGTGCTATGGGGATATTACTGGGGACATTCCGAAGTTGTTGGCTCATTTGTCACACATCTAATAAGATAAAGCTCCTTGTCATAGTTGAAGGAGGAGGTTAGACTTAACCGAGCTGTGCAATCAGGCAATAAGGGTCTATGTTGTGTAGGTACTAGATAATAATTTTTACAACAAAAGTAATGAAAAATTAATTGTTTGTCTTGAAAATTCAGTTCAGTTTTAATGGACATAAATAGCTCGAAAGCCTGCCACCAAAACCATACATCAGTTGTGGCATATTAAAGAGACCTTTTTTTAAATCAGCACAAGGGACATTACACACAGTAAGTGCGATGTGTCCCTTGTGCTGATAGCTGCAGGGTTACCAGATACTCCCCTTTTTCCATCCACTCCATCCCTGTTGCCATAATCATCTGGTGCTGCCTGTGAAGGTTAATACAGCCACTGGACCTCTCATAAGCACTTATTAAGAGTACCAACTATGCCCAGCCTTTCTGCACACCTCTTTAATTCATAGGTGTGTTATAGTTTATTTGAATGAAAGCAATCAATGAATGGAGGAGACCTTTTATTCATCTGCCTACCCTCCCCCTCCCTCATAGAGTGAGTTTTATTAAAAAAATTACAGCTTCCATGGATTAAGGAGATGGGTAGAAAGGGCGGGCAAAGTCAGCACTCTTAGTGATTGCTTGTCATAGATCCCTCAGCTGTATTAAGATGTTTTAAGCTCAGTTCCCAGACTTTTAGTCCTAGCCAGCCCACCTGTGCTATAAAAAAGGGGGATGGCTGAGGTCCAAAAGGTGGGTTTCAGTGGGTCCAGGAGTTACAGCATGACCTGTGAGTGGCGCTATTTAAGAACCAGGATTTGCGGAGGACATCCAGTCATGGACAATGCACCTCTTGGAGGTCTGCCTGGGCCACTGTGTTATCTAAGTTAGGATTAGGGAAGAGGAAGGGGAATGTAGTTGCTATGGGTTACCAAGGGAAGGAACAAGCTACAATCTAGCAGTCATTGAGTGTGGTGCCTGGTAAGGTGACAGGTCCTCCGTTAGTGAGGGGGGTCAATGTTTTGGCTCCCTCCCCAATGGTCAGTATTCAATGGCAACTGGATCTCAACCCACATTACAGAGATCTATGGCCTGGTCCCGAGGTACGGAAAGGGAGGAGTTAAGTGAGAATACGCATTCTGTTACTGGAGCAGGCACTCGGATGGTCTCAGGATTTTTATTGCGCCAACAGTTTGCACAGCGCTTTACAATGTTAGAGCAGACAGTACAATTGACAATACAATTCAATACTGGAGGAAGCAGAGGGCCCTGCTCATTAGAGCTTACACTCTAAGAAGGAGGGTCAAGTGATACAATAGGTAATAACTGTGGGGGATGATCTGATGAAGAAAATGAAAGTACAGTTGTTAGATAGGGGCAGGATAGGCTTCTCTGAAGTTTACAGGGATTGCCTAAAAGTGGATAGAGTTAGAGATAGACAGACAAATTGGGGTAGGGACTTCCAGTGGATTAGAGAGGCTGGGGAGCAGTCCTGGAGGCAAGTATGGGAGAAAATGTTGAGGGAGCTAGAGAGCAAGAGGTTTAGGGAACGTAGCGAATGATTTGGTTGGTATTTAGAGACTAGGATAGTGATGTAGCTGGGGGAGATTTTGTGGATGGCTTTGTAAGTTATTGTAAGTACTTTGAATTTAATTGGTTGGGAGTAGGGGTGCCTCATCCATTAGGGGCACCCGGGTGCTGCCCCCTCTCTCCAGGCCACCCCCTATTCATGCATCCAACATGAATAGGGAACATGAAATACAGTGGCCCAGTTTTTTTTAAGCACCTGATTAAAACCAGAGGCTCGAATAGGCTTCAAAATAGGGTGGGCTCGGGGCACAGCGAGTGCAACCGGAGCCTACCCAGGTGGGTTGCAATGAATATTCGCTGTTGCAACACTGATCCTCCTCCTGGCAAATCAGGAAGCAGGTCTGATACCCATCAACCGATTGGTTGAAAGGACAGGTGTTTCTATTGGATGCCTAGGAGGAGGGGAGGAGATGCACGGTGGAAATGAGGAGGAGAAAAATCGCTGGCCAATGCCTGGATGCCCGATCCCCGCTGCCGCTCGAAAAAAAAAAATTGCCTTACAATTTAGAAACTGATATCAAAAGTTGTACAATTCAAATATGTAACAGTTGTGACATTAGAAAGTCATAAAAAGGTTTATGTTAAGCTAGGATTCTTATCCGATTAGTCAGAAACCTTATTGGAAAGCAGCATCAGAGTGAAATGTGGACACATCTGGACGGTCAAGCAGCGAGTCTTTCTGGTAACCTAAACACATTCTCCCTGAGGTCTCATCTTTTAGACACCAGGAAGAAAGCCGTAAATATGTTGCTTAGCAGACAAAACACCCATGAAATAACAACTCCTGAGAATCTAAATATCCAGTGGCACTTACAGACAGTGGCCACGCTTTTTCGAATCACTAGTTCACAAGTTCTTATCTGTGTGTCTGAATATTTAAGGCAAAATTAAACCCAAAAGCAAACATTTATTATATTGCAGCTTACCAATTCTTAGATGTAGAGTTTGCATTAGATGTATTTTTTAGGTTTATTTTTTTCTATTTTCATCTGGTGAACCAGCCAGCAAGTCTGTTATTTCTCAAAAAGCACAAGCTCTCCAGCAAAATCAGTTTTACATGGATAAGACAAACCACTTAACACTGACAGGGGTAGTTACAATGATAAGCTCTTTTTTATTCATGCAAAACCTTTATTCCAAAAGGAAAAAAACTTGTTTGCTGTAACTGATTAGAAAGTGTGAGCCGCAAATATCTCCTAACTGTGTAGGTTTAGGAGATATTTGTTGCGCCTACAGGTAAGTCTTAATCTAGGCTTACCTGTAGGTAGGGATGAGCAGAACACCCCCCTGTTTGGTTCGCACCAGAACCTTCGAACGGACAGACCGTTCGCGCGAACATTTAGAACCCCATTGACGTCTATGGGACTCGAACGTTCGAATTCAAAAGTGCTAATTTTAAAGCCTAATATGCAAGTTATTGTCGTAAAACATCTTTGAGAACCCGGGTCTTGCCCCAGGTAACATGTATCAATGGAAAAAAAAGTTTTAAAAACGGTCGTTTTTTCTGGAGCAGTGATTTTAATGATGCTTAAAGTAAAAAAAAATTGAAAAATTCCTTTAAATATCGTACCTGCTGGATGTCTATAGTATGCCTGTGAAGTGGCATGTGTTTAGAACTGTCCCTGCACAAAATTAGATTACTATAAGAAAAAGGTCATTTAAAACTGCTTGCGGCTTTAATGTAATGTCTGGTCCCTGCAATATGGATGAAAATCATTGAGAAAAATAGCACAGACAGTACACACACCACGTAGCATTAGGTGCACACTGCAGAGGACACAGGCAGTACACACCATGTAGCTTTAGGTGCACACTGCAGAGGACACGGCCAGTACACACCACATAGCTTTAGGTGCACACTGCAGAGGACACAGGCAGTACACACCATGTAGCTTTAGGTGCACACTGCAGAGGACACGGCCAGTACACACCACATAGCTTTAGGTGCACACTGCAGAGGACACAGGCAGTACACACCACGTAGCTTTAGGTGCACACAGGTGCCGATGCGCGTGCCTGGCGGCCGCGATGACCGCCAGGCCCCCGTGATCGGCAGCCACAGAGCCAGGGACGTGGAGCTCTGTGTGTAAACACAGAGCTCCACGTTCTGTTAGGGAGAGGAGACCATAGGGACAACCATCCGTCACCTCCACGAGTCAGTCCCCTTCCCCCAATATTAAGAATCACTCCCAGGGTACATATTTAACCCCTTGATGCCCCCTAGTGTTAACCCCTTCCCTGCCAGTCACATTTATTCAGTAATCAGTGCATTTTTTATAGCACTGATCACTGTATAAATGACAATGGACCCAAAAATGTGTCAAAAGTGTCCGATGTATCTGCCACAAAGTCGCAGTCATGATAAAAATCGCAGGTCGCCGCCATTAAAACAATTATAATAAAAATGCGGAAGGGAAACCCTGATGTAAGGGCGTTTCTGGGTACCAGAACCCCACTTACATCAGAGTTCCTTGCATTCCCCTTTAATCCCCTTTAATTTAATGATTGCTGTCTGTGCCCCCGTGCTCGGTTTACCATTGTAGAACCCTCTACCATCGATAGGTGCTAGAGGTGAGGATTTTTGTGTGGTAGCTGCCAGGCAGGTAAACTTAGGCAGGCCTATGCTTCAGGCTAAGCTTGCTTGTTTTGATCTGGGGACAGGGAGTGGTTAGTGTAGCAGTGGGTGTGACCACCTGTGCTCCAGTTCTTGGACAACTCCCTTGCTTCCAGGGAGAATGGGCCAGATCCACAAATAACCTGCGTAACTTAAATCTTCCGATTTAAGTTACACCGCCGCAAAATTTCTACCTAAGTGCCCGATCCACAAAGCACTTACCTTGAAATTTGCGGCGGTGTAACTTAAATGTGTCCGGCGCAAGGCGTGCCGAAACAATGGGGCGAGTCCCATTTAAATTACGTCTGCGCTAACAGACGTCGCTCCAACGTCATTTGCTTAGACGTTAACGTAAATGGCGTCCAGCGCCATTCACGGACGTCTTACACAAACGACGTAGAGTCTTACACAAACGACGTAGCGGGAACGACGGCCATACTTAATAGGGCTTAGTCAAATAGGACTTAGCCCTATTTTTACACGGCGTAACTCGACGTAAACGACGTAGATTTAGCGCGACGGGCCCGTCGGAACGTTCGTGGATCGCCGTAAGTGTTCATTTGCATATTCTAGGCCGGCCGCAATGGCCTCGCCACCTAGCCGCCGGCCTAGAATTGCATCCTTAAGATCCGACAGTGTAATTCAATTACACATGTCGGATCTTCTGCCTATCTATGGTAAACTGATTCTGTGGATCAGTTCCATAGATAGAAACAGGGATACGACGGCGTATCAGTAGATACGCCGGCGTATCCCTTTTGTGGATAACCCCCAATGTTCTGGAAGAGGGGCAGGGCTAAGGACTGGAGTGACAGGGAGCTCATGTGAGGAGCCCTGACCAATCCCCAACTGGAATTGGCAGGGGGCAGGCCTCCTACTTAAGCTCAGGTCCAGCCCACTGGAGGGAGTTGTCAGCTGGGAGAATGGAGTGCTAGATCAGGAGGCCCATCCCCATCTAAGGGGGAGTGCGCGCCTCGGCGGAGGAGCCCAGGGAGCTGGAAGGGAGCCTCATCCTTACATGGTCATGTAAGAGGTGTTTTGCTATGATCTCTGCAGGAAAATCTCTACAGTGGGACACAAATGGCACAAAAAAAATCTGGCAGGGGTTATAACCCTCCCTTGCTCTATCCAAAATGAAAAATTGTATTGACATTTGTATATAATCTTGCAAATGACCAAACCTCCTCTGTTAACACAGATGTTACTGATAAAATATATGCATATATTTAGAATAATATTTCCTTAGACCCATATCCCTTCTCAACAGAGACATCAAACTTTCCTATAAAATGCTAGCTACTGGAATTCAAAACATTCTCCCCCATTACCATCCACATGGATCAAGTCGATATGTCATCTCCAGAGGTGGTGACAAAATAAAAGTAACAAGAGCAAACAAATCTTATTTCATATGCACAGAGATATACAATCCTGACCTGCTTGCTTACTGCTGATGCTCAAAAGCCATTTGACAGATTAACTGGCAATTTCTATGACAATCTTTTCTACAATTTAAAGGTTTTGGAAAATGGTGCGTTTATTCCAAAATGCTGTGACCAATTAATCATATATACAATGCTAAATGAAACCAACATACGTGACAAACTAACTATGATGTGTGATTAAAATATAAATAAATAAATAAATACAAAATAAGTAAAAATAAATGTAAAAAGTTCCATATATATATATATATATATATATATATATATATATATATATATATATAGTGCTTTTACTAAGGAAAAAAATAAATTTTCCGTCCAAAGCAGGGAACAAAAGGAGAGGTTTTTTTACATGCCCAATAAGTTTTTCTGTCCACCCAGTCCTGAAATTTACACAGCTCTAGTACATCACACAGCCTGACTTGATCTGTCTTTGCTGCAGTTCAGTAACACGTATCCTGCGTACAGACGATCCGACAACAAAACTGTGGATTTTTTCCCAACAGATGTTGGCTCAAACGTGTCTTGCATACACACGGTCACACAAATGTTGTCGGAAATTCCGAACGTCAAGAACGCGTGACGTACAACAAGTACGACGGCACTAGAAAAGGGAAGTTCAATACCAGTCGTGTTAGTAGAAGTTTGGTGAGAGACGATTCGTGCTTTTCAGCCTCGTGCTTTTTAGTCCGTTACAGCATGACGAATGTGCCATCTCCCTTCTCAGCTTGGGGTGCGCGCTATACGCCGACGCGCGGTATATGCCGAAAAAATACTTAATGCCGCCAAAGCTTGTATCGTCCCAAAATGGGCTCAAAATATATTTATCAAAAGTATTCCTCTCAGTCAAAAGAAGTACAAATTGTCTCTATGAAGAAGATTTCTTGCGGTTTGTTACATCTCTATATAAAAGTCGCCCCATAGCAGTTTTACTGCTACAGGGCGGCTCTCCTGTGATTCTGCACTTTTGCCTGCAGGGGGACATGTTCGTCACTGGCGTTTATTCACATAAAAATCAGCTGATCAGCGATAGCCGGGCACTGGATATCTGCTGGCACCCACCAATCATCAGTAAATACACAGAGCAGGGATCTGCCTTTGTAAACAAGGCATATCTTCGTTCTGACAGGGGGAAAAAATAGATATATTCTACCTGTGTATTTAGCTGAATAAAATTGGATGGAAAATCTACAATCAGGTAAACAGATACAAATACCTACCCTGATAGTAGGCATGAACAAAAGTAGATAAACAACCAGTGCAGTACACATAAGAATACATCAAAAAAATTATATTTATTTAAATGTTCATTCTATTCTATTCTCTTCATAGATGACATATTTATAATATATTATTTCAATCAACTTAATTTCTCAATTACTTGCCATCAAATAGCTGCCATGAAGCTATGATTATGACATTTCATGTTACATAATCTTACATAATCTTATCCTACAATCCGCTAGGTTATCTATTTTCATTTACATTTATAAGAGTCACTTTCCTGAATGATTACACCTTTTTCTACTATACTATTGTACATGTTCTGTTAATGGAATATCTATTTCTACTATATTATTGTACACGCTCTGTTAATGGAATTTTGTTGATAATTATAAAATTCAATAAAATATTTGAAACAGAAGAATACATAAGATAACATAAAAAGTGTGACCTTGTGAGGAGACAAATCTCAATTTATTTCATAGTATATACATCAATAAAGACCATAAATTATAAAAAAAAAAAGAACATCCCAAAATACAAAATGTGCATAAATAAACAGATTATATCACAATAGATCTCTAAACATTTATGTTATATACATCAACAAAGACCATGGGCCAGATTCAGATACAATGGCGTATCTTTTGGCCGGCGTAGCGCATCCAATTTGCACTACGCCGACGTAACATAGTGAGGCAAGTACAGTATTCACAAATCACTTGCTCCGTAAGTTACGTTGGCGTAGCGCAATTGGGCCGGCGTAACCCCGCCTAATTCAAAGTAGGCATGTAGTGGGCGGGCTACATTTAAATTAACCGTGACCCCATGTAAATGAGGGCCGTTCCTACGGCGCATGCGCGCGCATCCTCAGAATCACGTCGCAAATACTCCCTACGTAACGACGTCGGCTCAATGCTTTCGACGTGAACGTAACCTACGCCCAGCCCCATTCACGTACGCTTACGCAAACAACGTAAAATACGACGGCTGTTCCGTCGTCCATACCTTTCATGGGCTGCGCCATCTTTTTGGTGGTTTATCTTTACGCCGGCGTATGTCTTACGTAAACGGCGTATCTTACTGCGACGGGCGTACGTACATTTGTGAATCAGCGTATCTTGCTCATTTACATATTGGACGCGTAAATCCACTTACACGCCCCTAGCGGCCAGCGTAAATATGCACATAAGATACAACGGCGTAGGAGACTTACGTTGGTCGTATCTTGGTCAAATTTAAGCATATCTGGTTTCCAGAATACGCTTAAATATACGACTTACTGATACGCCGTCGTAAGTCTCTCTGAATCCGGCCCCATAAGTCTAAAAAAAAATATGTTTCATATTTTTTATTATTTATGGTCTTTGGTAATGAACATTATCATAAACGTTTAGGTAACTATTGTGATATCATTTATGTATTTCTGCACATTTTGTATTTTGATATGGTGGTATGTTCTATATATTTTTTTATAATTTATGGTCTTTATTGATGTATATACTATGAAATAAGTTGAGATTTGTCTCCTCACAGGGTCACGATTTTTATTTTATCTTATTTTATGTATTCTTCTGTTTCAAATATTTTATTGAATTTTATAATTATCAATAAAATTCTAATACATCTTTTTTTTTTATGATTTGTGGTCTTCATTGATGTGTATACTGTGAAATAAATTGAGATTTGTCCCAATTTTTATTTTATTTTATTTATTTTTATGAGAGCTGCACTGGTTGTTTATCTATATTTGGCTGTTTGATTGGAGTTCAATTTACTAACCTGTCCATATTTTACGTTTTGTGCTCTTACATTTCTAGATGTGTTTAGATTACATTTCCAAACCACTGTTTTCTCAACCTACCACAACAAAGGTCACATTATCCTCATTATATAAAAGCCCTAAAGAGTTACAGTAACAAACTGAAAAGTTCCCATCAAGGAAAATGATTTGACCACAAAATACAAATCTGGCCCTCTTGTTAACAATTACACTATAAAGACTTCCTTATCCACTTCCAAGCACAGGATTTGAAATACTCTACCTCTAAAACTGTTGTTTCCTATATAGTAGGAGTACAATTAATGGCCATTGTCAACATTTCAACTGTAGGAACACTTTTCATCAATTCAGTGCACTGAAAGGGATTTTTTATACTGTTTTTATTGTAGGTCTATAAAAGACCGCACATTAACCGCATGGCGACCGCCCACCGTAGTTTTACTGCGGCAGGTTGGCTCGGCTGCGCAAAGTCCCGTAATATAACGTGATGTCGCTCTGTGGCCACTAGGGGCACGCTTGCCCCCAGTGCCGATGCGAGTGCCCGGCGGGCGCGACCACCGCCGGGCACCCGCGATTGCTTATGACAGAGCGAGATTCGGGAGCTGTGTGTGTAAACACACAGCTCCCGGTTCTTTCAAGGGGAGAAATCACTGATCGTTGTTCATAAAAAGTATGAACAGCGATCTGTCATTTCCCCTAGTCAGTCCCATCCCCCTCTTCAGTTAGAATAAACACACTTTCGGGAACATAACTAACTCCTTGATCGCCTCCTAGTGTTAACCCCTTCCCTGCCAGTGACATTTTTACAGTAATCAGTGCATTTTTATGATCGCTGTAAAAATGCCAATGGTCCCAAATATGTGTCAAAAGTGTCCCATGTGTCCGCTGTACTGATAAAAATCGCAGTTCGCCGCCATTACTAGTAAAAAATAATTAATAATAAAAATGCCATAAATCTATCCCCTATTTTGTAGACGCTATAACTTTTGCGCAAACCAATCAATAAATGCTTATTGCAATTTATTTTTACGAAAAATATGTAGAAGAATACGTATCGGGCCTAAACTGAGGAAAACATTTATTTTTTATATATTTTTTGGGCATATTTATTATAGCAAAAAGTAAAAAATATTCATTTTTTTCAAAATTGTCGCTCTAGTTTTGTTAATAGCGCAAAAAATAAAAACTGCAGAGGTGATCAAATACCACCAAAAGAAAGCTTTATTTGTGGGAAAAAAAGGACATCATTTTGTTTGGGAGCCACGTCGCACGACCGCGCAATTGTCAGTTAAAGCGACGCAGTGCCGAATCGCAAAAAGTGGCCTGGTCTCTGGCCAGCCAAATGGTCCGGGGCTGAAGTGGTTAAATTCAGATATTTACCCAGCGTGCATTTAAAAATGTATAAAAATGTTATTGAATATAAAGCTGCATTCATTTATGTCTTCTTTAACTGTTTTGAGTTCAGCCTTAAACTTTCTTCGTTCTATACAAAAAACATTTATTATTATTTTTATTTTTTTTGCACTATAAACAAAAAAGAACGACCATTTTGAAAAAAATATATATATTTTTTACTTTTTGCTATAAAACGTATCCAATAATAAAAAAGTAAAAAATAAAATGTATTCATCAATTTAGGCCAATATGTATTCTGCTACATTCTTGGTAAAAAAAATCCCAATAAGTGTATGTTGATTGATTTGCGCAAAGGTTATAGCGTCTACAAACTATGGGATATTTTTATGGATTTTTTTTTCTTTCTTCTATTATTAATGGTGGCAGTCAGCGACTTATAGCGGGACATCGATATTGCAGCGAACAAATTGGACACTATCTGACACTTTTTTGGGGACCAGTGACACTAATACATTGATCAGTGCAAAAAATAGGCACTGTCACTGTACTAATGACACTGGCTGGGAAGGGGTTAACCACTTCCATACTGGGCACTTACGCCCCTTCCTGCCCAAGCCAATTTTCAGCTTTCAGCACTGTCGCACTTTGAATGACAATTGCGCGGTCGTGCTACACTGTACCCAAACAATTTTTTTATCATTTTGTTCCCACAAATAGAGCTTTCTTTTGGTGGTATTTGATCACCTCTGCGGTTTTTATTTTTTGCGCTATAAACAAAAGAAGAGTGACAATTTAAAAAAAAAACACTATTTTTTACTTTTTTATTTAATAAATATCACAATTTAAAAAAAAAAAAACGTTTTTTTTCCTCAGTTTAGGCCGATATGTATTCTTCTACATATTTTTGGTAAAAAAAAAATCGCAATGATCATATATTGATTGGTTTGCGCAAAAGTTATAGCGTTTACAAAATAGCTGATAGATTTATGGCATTTTTATTTTATTAATTTTTTTACTAGTATTGGCGGCGATTTGTGATTTTTTTACTGTCACCGTGTCATTGCGGCGAACACATCGGACACTTTTGACACGTTTTTGGCGCCATTCACATTTATACAGCGATTAATGCGATAAATATGCACTAATTACTGTATAAATGTGACTGGCATTCAAGGGGTTAACACTAGGGGGTGAGGGAGGGGTTAATATGTATCCCTAAATTGTGTTCTAACTGTGGGGAAAGGGGGGTGACTGGGGGAGGTGACCGATGCTGTGTCCCTATGTACAAGGGACACAGATCGGTCTCCTCTCTCCCCTGACAGGACGTGGAGCTCTGTGTTTACACACAGAGCTCCACGTCTTGTCCCTGTAGCCGCCGATTCCGAGTGCCTGGCGGACATCGCGACCGCCAGGCACGCGCATCGGCATCTCGGGGACGCGCCGGACGCGCGCGCGCGGCCGCCGGCGCGCTCGCGCGCCCCCCAGTGGCCGCAAGAATACAGGACGCCAAATGACGTCCTGTTGAATTTTCAGAGTAACCGTGGAGCCGTCATTTGACGATGGCCCGGTACTCTAGTGGTTAAAGGGGTTGGAAAGGTAAACGTTTGCATCAAGGTGTTGAGTCCTTGCGGGGGGAGCAGAGACAGCCACCAAGGGATCCCAGAAGACCAGGTTCGGGGCCACTCTGTGCAAAAACGAGCTGCACAGTGGAGTTAAGTATAACATGTTTGTTATTTAACCACTTCCATACCGGGCCTATTTCAGCACTTCTCTCCTACATGCAAAAATCATATTTTTTTTGCTAGAAAATTACTCAGAACCCCCAAACACTGTATATGTTTTTTTAGCAGACACCCTAGGGAATAAAATGGCGGTCATTGCAACTTTTTATCTCGCACGGTATTTGCACAATTATTTTTCAAACGACTTTTTTTTCATGGATTAAAAAATAACAAATCAGTAAAGTTAACCCAATTTTTTTGTACAATGTGAAAGATGATGTTACGCCGAGTAAATAGATACCTAACATGTCATGCTTTAAAATTGCGCACACTCATGGAATGTCGCCAAACTTCAGTACTTAAAAATCTCAATTTTTTTTTTTTTTTTACAGGTTACCAGTTTAGAGTTTAGATCTACTGCTCCCTGTCATCCGTGTCGTGTCACTTGTAGTCCAGCTCCCCCCCCAGTTAGAATCACTCCCTAGGACACACTTAACACCTTCCTCGCCCCCTAGTGGTTAGCCCCTTCCATGCCAGTTTCATTTACACAGTAATCAGTGCATTTTTAAAGCACTGATCGCTGTATAAATGACAATGGTCCCAAAATAGCTTCAAAAGTGTCCGATATAATGTAGCAGTCATGATAAAAATTGCAGATGACCGCCATTACTAGTAAAAGAAAAATAATAATAAAAATGCCATAAAACCTATGTTGTAGACGCTATAACTTTTGTGCAAACCATCCAATAAATACTTATTGTGATTTTTTACCAAAAATATGTAGAAGAATACATACCTAAATTGAGGAAATAATTTGTCTTTTATATATTTTTGGGGATATTTATTAAAGCAAAAAGTAAAAAATATTCCTTTTTTTTTTTTAACCACTTGCTTACTGGGCACACGTACCCCCTTCCCACCCAGGTGAAATTTCAGCTTTCAGCACTGTCATGCTTTGAATGACAATTGCGCGGTGGTGCGACGTGGCTCCAAAATGGGCGTCCTTTTTTCCCCACAAATAGAGCTTACTTTTGGTGGTGATCATCTCTGCATTTTTTTATTTTTTGCGCTGTGGTGCGACAATTGTGGAGCGACAATTTAAAATGTATTTTTTATTTTTTTCAGTTTAGGCCGATACGTATTCTTCTACATATTTTTGGTAAAAAAAATCACAATAAGCGTTTATTGATTGGTTTGAGCAAACGTTATAGCGCCTACAAAATAGGGGATAGGATTATGACTTTTTTTAATTATTTTTTTATACTAGTAATGGCGGCGATCTGCAATTTTTGTCAGGACTGCGATATTACGGCGGACACATCGGACACTTTTGGCACATTTTTGGGACCATTCACATTTACACAGCGATTAGTGCTATAAATATGCACTGATTACTGTATAAATGTGACTGGCAGGGAAGGTTAACACTAGGGGGCGATCAAATGTTTAAATGTGTTCCCTGCTAGGTGATTCTTATTGTGGGGGGAGGGGACTGACTGGGGGAGGTGACCGATTGTTGTCCCTATGTACAAGGGGCACACCATCGGTCTCCTCTCCCTGACTTGCTCTGTGACTGCCGATCGTGGGTGCCTGGCGGACATCGCGGTACCTAAGTGAGGATGCGGGCGCACGCCCCCCAGCGGCGGGAGGCCAGAGGCCACATATTGACGGTCTCCCGGCATTTTAGAGCCACCTTGTGGCCGCAAATAGTCGATGGGCGGATGGTAAGTGGTTAAATTGTCACTCTTTTTTTGTTTATAGCGCAAAAAAATAAAAATCACAGAGGCGATCAAATACCACCAAAAGAAAGCTCCATTTGTGGGGAAAAAGGGACTTCAATTTTGTTTGGGAGACATGTCGCACGACCGCGCAATTGCCAGTAAAAATGACGCAGGGCCGTATCGCAAAAAGTGGCCCGGTCATTTGGCAGCCAAATCCTCCAGGGCTAATATGGTTAAGGTACTAGCTTGAGTTTTTTTTTTTTTATACTTTTATAAGATATTAATTTGTAGCAAAAACAAAAGCAGGAGTTTACAATGCAGCTGACAGCAGGGGTTGAAGGAACTGTTGGTGGCCTGAGTTCTTCAGAATCCTCAATTGTTTCCTAAGAATCAACACAAGGATTTCCTATAAGAGCAACTCGTAAGAAAGTACAACAGCTGAGCGGAGTCACAGCTAAACTTCCTAATCCGCTGCTTAAGATGGGAAGATCCCTCCTTAGGCTTGATGGCTTTGAGCAGCCAGAGACCACAGAAGTGAAAATACAAAAATGTATTAGAGTAGTTTTAGTTATGGGAAGAGCTAAATGCATAAATAAATCCTTGTAAAAAAAGAATGGAAACCCAACTTCCAAAGTACGGGCAGAGTGGACAAAGAAGACATACCGCCAGATGTGATGGCACGCAGTACGCAATAGCAGGCCCAAATACATGGTGGGGGAAGCTTTTCTAAATCTACGCAAATACTAACTATTCAAAAATCTGTATTTGCATAGGCTTCAACAATGGCATTAATAGCATTAAGACCATGCATGTGAATCTAATGCAGTGTTTCTCAACTCCAGTCCTCAAAGGTGCACCGACAGGTCATGTTTTCAGGCTTCCCTCCTCTAATGCCGCGTACAGACGGTCGTTTTTTGCGATGAAAAAAAAACGACGTTTGATGTGATGAAAAAAACGACGTTTTTGAAACTTCATTTTCAAAAACGACGTAGCATACAGACCATCGTTTTTTGAAAAATCTCTAGCAATGCGCGCTGACGTCCATCACGTACGACGGGACTATAAAGGGTAATTTGCATGCGGAAGACGCCCTCTTTTGCTGATATCGTGTTGCTGCGTGTTAGTAAAAGTTTGGTGAGAGACGATTCGTGCTTTTCAGTGTTTGTGCTTAAAATTTCGTTTTCTGTCGTACAGTTTGTGTATTTGTAGTCGGATCTGTGATACAGTGCTTGTATTTAGGACGTATTTGTTTTGCAAGTGCGTTCTTGTGTGCACGTTGCTGTTTTGCAGGTCGTTCTTCAGAGGCCTTTCTGTACTTCAGGGCAGAATTTTTAGTCCGATCTGATTTGACGACCGTTTTCTAGCCATGTTGCGGGTACGTTCTCGTCGCCGAGATCGTGCTGTGCATGTTGTTATGATGTGTGCTGCATCCCGGCTCCGGTCCTTGAGGAGGAGGAGAAGGACTTTGTGGGCCAAGAACTGGTTTCTTTGCAGGGACCAGTTCTCTCATATGCCTCTGCTGCGGGAGATCCAAGAAAATAACCCTGATGATTTCAGGAATTTTCTTAGGATGTCTGACCCCGTATTCCAGCAGCTTTTGGCTTCGGTGTCGCCATATATCACCAGGCAGGACACCAATATGCGGGAAGCCATAACTGCTGAGCAGCGGCTAGTTGCTACGTTGCGATACCTTGCAACAGGGAGAAGTCTGCAGGACTTGAAGTTCTCGACGGGCATCTCCCCCCAGTCTCTGGGCGTCATAATCCCGGAGACGTGTTCTGCCATAATCCAGGTTTTGCAGGAGGACTATATTAAGGTAAGTTCTGTCCTTTAAATGCATAGACTATGTTTCTTCTTTTGTTTTTTAAACAGTCCCTAATTAACCTTTTTTTAATAATATGCTGGTAATGTTACCTTTGTCTCCATGCATGTATTATTGTATTTTTTTTTGGTCCTACATGCATTTTTTATCTAGCCCACATGTCCATTTTGGGTTATTTTGTTAGTGGCAAACCCACCTAGCTTAGTCCCTATATCCCCCTTGATTTTTTTCCTCCATTGTAGTGCACAACCACCCCCCCCCCCCCCAATGTTATTTTTGTAACTGTCTATTTGTATTAATTTGATGTTAAACCATCATTTTTTGGAGGTCACAAACTGATCTTGGGGGGGGGGGGGGGCCCCCATCACACTTTTATGTTAATTTTTCTTACCATGAGAGGGTGTGATTAATCTGCTTAGTGATCCCTTAATATTGTTGTTTTTACAATAATACCTGAACTAATATTTTTTATTTTTAGGATCCAATAATCTTTGCTGATATTCTGTTAGTAATGTACTATCTTAAAAAAAAAATTCTGCTTTATTTACAGTTCCCCACAACACCACAGGAATGGCAGACTGTGGCAGCGGACTTCTCTCAGCGATGGAATTTTCCAAACTGTGGAGGAGCTATTGATGGCAAGCACGTCCGCATCGTGCCACCACCCCATTCTGGATCCCATTATTTCAACTACAAAGGGTTCCACAGTGTCGTACTGATGGCGGTGGTGTCTGCCAATTATGACTTTCTCTATGTTGATGTGGGGAAAAATGGGCGGATGTCAGACGGCGGGGTCTTTGCCGAGACCGAGTTTGCCCAACGGCTTCAGGCGGAGGACCTTGCATTGCCACGTGCGGAGGATAATGAAGAGGGGCTGCCCTTCGTTTTTATTGGTGATGAGGCATTTGCCTTGGGTCCCCACCTCATGAGGCCATTTCCCCAACGTGCCCTCACCCATGAGAGGAGGGTCTTTAATTATAGGCTGGCCAGAGCCAGAAGAGTGGTTGAAAATGCGTTTGGCATTATGGTCAGTCGATTTCGCTTGTTTTTAACCGCCATAAACATGGCAGAATATAAGTGGAACAATATTATTTTATGTTGTTGTATATTACATAACTTTCTACGAAGACATTCTTCAAATTATTTGACATTATTGCCTGATGAGGGAGTTGATGTCCCAGAGGCGGCCCATGAGGCAGGCCATCCAGGCTTGGCCCCCCGAAACGCACGTGCAGTGCGCCAGGCATATGTTGACTATTTTATGGGTAGGGGGGCCATTCCAATGCCTGATCTTTGGTGAATGAACATAATAAATATTTTATGCAAGAAACATTGTATTTTTTGTTCTTATTGTTTTGAAAGTTTGTGTATTTTCTTTGTCTCCTAGGTTATCATAGTTGCATGTGTTTTGGATGGACTAAATATCCTTCCTCGTTCTATGTTCCCAGCCTAAATTTCACTTTTTTTTAGGTTTAATGTCATCATTGATCTAAAATAACAAGCCACAAATATATTGATCTGCATAATTTTTATTTTACATATTTTGTGAAACCAATTTTTCAGTCTCACATGTGTTTTTTGGTTGGTCGAACAAGTAAAATCACATATTTTTTTATTTTATTTTTTTTTTATTTAACAATCAACATATAAAATCATATTTTTTCATTTTTTTGTATTTTTTTGATCAATCAACATATAAAATCATATTTTTTTTTTTTTTTTGTATTTTTTTGATCAATCAACATATAAAATCATATTTTTTATTTTTTTTTTATTTTTTTGATCAATCAACATATAAAATCTTATTTTTTCATTTTTTTGTATTTTTTTGATCATTAAACATATAAAATCTTATTTTTTCATTTTTTTTTGTATTTTTTTGATCAGTAAACATATAAAATCTTATTTTTTCATTTTTTTGTATTTTTTTGATCAGTAAACATATAAAATCTTCTTTTTTCATTTTTTTGTATTTTTTTGATCAGTAAACATATAAAATCATCTTTTTTCATTTTTTTGTATTTTTTTGATCAGTAAACATATAAAATTTTATTTTTTCATTTTTTTGTATTTTTTTGATCAGTAAACATATAAAATCATCTTTTTTCATTTTTTTGTATTTTTTTGATCAGTAAACATATAAAATTTTTTTTTTTTTTTTTTTTTTTTTTTAAATCAAGAATGAGATGAAATCATTTTTTAATTTTTTTTTTGGTTTTTTTCACACCCTACCCAAAACATCCAGTAAATTTTTCAACTGGACCTCAACACTTTTCGCATTTTTTATTATTTTCCGGGCTGCTATCTGTAGGTCTTCATTCTTTTCCCGGCAGGACCAAATTTCGGCAATGAGGAGCTGGGCAGTGTCCCTGTCAATTGAGGAGCCAGCACGAGTTGCTCCTGAAATGTGCAAGCAAACCATGTATTACAAATATGTTTCTCCTACATCTACATTACCTGGGTATCTTTTGAATATGATACTTTACCAGATGTGGTGGCAGCTTCACATTCATCAAGATCCCTCGGGGGTGTGGCTTGTGAACTTGCGTCCTGCCTTGATGCTTCCTTTCGCCCTACGAGATTGAAGAAAGGGAAAACACAATGGAAAAATTTTAGATGAAACTTTAGCTCACAATTTTCAAACAAATAAATCCCTATGTGTATAAATCCTCTGCTGAGTATACTGTCCTTTTTGTGCATATTTTATATCGAAATTATTAAGATCTAATTAAGTAAACATGTACATAAATGTTTACAAATTGATGTCACATTAAACCCAATAAATTTTTTGAAATGGTCGTATGAGTCGTCGTTCGTTATAACATAAATCAGACAAATACGTTTTTATTTGTGGCTGATACAGTGATTGCACTACAATTTGTCCATGTGAAATAGGCATGTTGCAAATTATCGGGAATCTCGTCGTTTTATATTAGTTAAATTAACGAATGAACGACAACACATACGACAATTTTTAGTGCCCACACAAATACATTTCAACCTGAATGGAAAAGCACATGGCACAAAGAACAAACACCTAAAATTAGGGAACATAAAATTCACTTACTTTTTGCTCGAATCAATCTTTTTATTGCCCGAAGTTGCTCTGGCTCTCTTTTTTTCAGGTCTGACCACCTCTTTCTTATTTGTTCTTTTGACCTGCGTTCACCAAATTTCTGCCGGAGCCTTCTGATTACTTTATCAGTAATGTCCGCCTTAACCTTATTGGGGTGCAGGTAAGGCCCGTGCTTCCCATCATAATCTTCATTAGTGAAGATGGTGACCATCTCTACCATCTCCTGGAATGCCATGTTTTTGGCCTTGTACCTCCGCCTGGATCTTCCTGTTGCCTGGGCCTGGCCTACCTCATGTCTTGAGCCTGACATTTTTTGCTGCTTGTCTTCCAACACCATAAATCACACCCACAAAAAAAGAACGAGAAAGGGGCGTGTAAAGGACGAGACGGAACGTCAGGGGCGGGGTATCGTGCGTTGCGTCACACGTGCGCAGTGTTTAAAGGGATCCGACGTCATTGAAAGCGACGTATACAGTCTGAAGAAAAAGGCGGAAGTAAACGATCGTGAAATACGACGGTACGTAACTCTATTTTTGACATTTCTATTACTGAAGAGTGGATCAGTTTGTGGGCTAGATGATATGGTGTAAAACAGGGAAATGCAATTCTCGGACCTCCAGCTGGTGCGGAACTACAAGTCCCATGATGCATAGTGAAACTCTGACAGCCACAAGCATGACACCCAGAGGCAGAGGCATGATGGGACTTGTAGTTTTGCAACAGCTGTAGGTCCACTAATTGCAGATCCCTGGGGTAAAAGCTTGTTGTAGTAGTAGTGGCTTTACTGACACTTTGTTTTTTATTTAATTTTTACATACAGAAATAATGGACCCCTTCAAGGAGCCAGAATTTTTCACGGAGTTTATACAACGCTGGAAAGAACTTCCTGTGCTCTGGCAAACAAAAAGCAAAATAAACAAAAACAAAGATGCCAGGAAGCAAGCACTGGAGACCCTGCTTGCATTTGTTAGCCCAAGGCTCCCACACGCAACTACTGACACGGTCAAAAACAAAATTAATTCGATTAGGGGCACCTACAGGACCCAACGGTCACAAGTCCTGGCCTCTATGAGATCTGGAGCTGCAGCTGACAGCATCTACAAACCCAACCTGTGGTACTATGGTCAGATGCAGTTCATTGATGACCAGCTCGAAACACGGGCATCCGTGTCTACCCTTCCCCCAAGGAATCAGTCCAGTCTTCCCGGCAGCCAAGAGCAGGCTACATCTGATGAAGATCTAGACTTCATGGAGGACACAGATTGTGACCCATCGAGCCAGGTATTGCATTTTAATACTAATTAATGAAATGCAAAGTATAATAATGATTAGAAATGTAGGTTACAAGTGGTGTAAAATTTAGCTGAGTTGTCAAAACATTGGTAAAATAGCAATAGCCAATACGGCCAAAACAGAATGGGGACAATATACATAAATGCAGAGGTCATAATGATTGTGGGTAATTTTATGTTACGCCATTAGGGGGGTAAACGCTAGACACCTGGAAGGGGTCACAGATATCTAACAAACTTTGTGTTCATTAACATTTTTTCTACTATTTTTTAACTAAACAGACATTCCTAGCTTTGAGAAACGCACCCTACTTAGCAGGTTCAGTCAGCATCAACCCCCCCCCCCCCACACAACTCCAGGGGGCAAATATCTGAAGCTGGGTAAGGGGCAACATAATTAGGGATGGCGGGCCTCATTTAAATCTATTTCCGCATTCACTTCGCATATGTCATGATTTGTAAAATGTGTGTGATTAATGAAGCCAAAAAATTAAATAAGATCCTTTTTTTTTTAGACACACACAGAGCAAAGCCAGGAGGAGGCAGGCCCCACAGGGAGCCAGGGTGAGGCAGAGGCCACTCGGAGCCAGGAGGTGGCAGGCCCAACAAGGAGACAGGGTGAGGCAGAGGCCACTCGGAGCCAGGAGGTGGCAGGCCCCAGTGGGATACAGGAGTCACGCAGGCGGGATTGCATCTCCCAGATCCCTCCTTTTCGCGCTCCAGGAAAAAGAACAAGGAGACTGATGCAAATGGAGGAGGAGACCCAGGCCATTCTCCGTCAAGCAGCTGCGGCCATCAGAGAACAACCATCTGAGGAAGAGGGATTCGCAGCGCTCATCGCAGCCAAGCTACAAAATCTAGAGCGGGCCCAGCGTGTGCGCTGCGAATACATCATATTCAAGGCCATAAGCATGGCCTCACTGGGCAACCTACATGAAAATATAGATCTTGGGCTGATTCCCACTCCTGTGCTTTCTGCTCTTCCTGCTCCTTCTCCTGCTCCTGATCCTTCTCCTACTCCTGCTCCTTCTCCTACTCCTGCTCCTTCTCCTACTCCTGCTCCTTCTCCTGCTCCTGATCCTTCTCCTCCTCTTCCTGAGCCTGCTCTGGTTCCTGCCACAAACTTGGCTCATGAAACCCAGCCCCCGAGGAGGCAGACTGCAGGGAAGGCTGCAGGGAAGGCTGCAGGGAAGGCTGCAGGGAAGGCTGCAGGGAAGGCTGCAGGGAAGCCTCAACCAAAGAGGAAGAAGTGAGGAGATGGTGCCCCTAATCCCAAAACATTGGCATTGCCAGCCTGGATTATTTGCTTGCTGGACCCTTGCCTTGCAAAATCCAAGCAGGGTCTCCTTTACTTTATTCCGGGCTTTTTTTTTTTTTTTTTGATATGTTTTGGTTTGACAGATGTGTTTAAGTTTATTTTATTTATTTTATACATGAATAAATGTATTTGTTTGTTTCTGAAAAAAGTTCACATGTGTTTTTTTTAAACATATATAGAGATCATTAGTGAGGAGGCAAACACATTTCACCAAAAAAAAAAAAAAAAAAAATTAACAAGGGACAACAACCTCCTTGTGGGTAATTTGCATAATAAGATATTATGTTGTTGTGGTGACTTCACACACTCCAAAATAACAAACATTAAACATGGTATTCATTTGCTCAAATACATTAAACAACCCAAAATAAAAAAGGGACATGGAGATGTGCATAAACAAAAAAAAAAGAAAATTAACAAAAATAATTCAAAAACAAAAAAGGTTGTCAGAACTATGTAACAAGATGAGCCACAACAAACTAGGGTTTTAGTGTAGCATTTAAATGCATTGTGTCAAATGCTGCGCAGTCTTTTCTTCATTACTATTAAAACGAACGAATGTGCTGAAGCCATTCTGGACAGTAGATTTACCACAACAAGCGCTCCCGTCTCAGAAATTGCTTCTGAGCAGGCGCGGGTTTAAAACGTCGTTTTCAACGTCGTTTTGCCCACACACTATCATTTTAATTGACACAGAAAACGACGTTTTGAAAAACGACACAAAAAATTCGAGCATGTTCGAATTTTTTTTTTGTCGTTTTTCTCAAGACATAAAACGACGTTTTCCCCACACACGGTCATTTGAAATGACGTTTTTCAAAACGTCGTTTTTTTTCATCGCAAAAAACGACCGTCTGTACGCGGCATAAGGCCTCGTACACACACCCGAGTTTCTCGGCAAAAACCAGCAAGAAACTGCTGTTTTTATTTTTTTGCCGAGGAAACCGGTCGTGTGTACACTTTTCAACGAGGAAACCGCCGAGGATCTCGTCGGGCCAAAAAGAAAGCATGTCTTCTTTTTCCCCGACGGCAATGGGAAAATTTGGCTCGCCGAGATCCTCGGCAGCTTCACAAGGAACTTGTGAACATCGAGTTTCTCGGCCGTGTGTACGAGGCCTAAGCAATTACCAAAGCCATTTCATCTGAGGGAAAACCTAAAAACTTGGGGCCAGATTCTTAAAGGAGATACGACGGCGTATCTCCAGATACGCCGTCGTATCTCCAGATACGCCGTCGTATCTCCAGATACGCCGTTGTATCTCTGCGTCCGGCCGGTCGTATCTATGCGCCTGATTCTTAGAATCAGTTACACATAGATATCTATTAGATCCGACAGGCGTAAGTCTCTTACGCCGTCGGAACGTAATTGCAATTTTACGCTGGCCGCTAGGGGCGTGTACGCTGATTTACGCGTCGAAATAGGTAAATCAGCTAGATACGCGAATTCACGAACGTACGCCCGGCCGACGCAGTAAAGTTACGCCGTTTACATTAGGCTTTTCCCGGCGTATAGTTACCCCTGCTATATGGTGGCGTAAGTGCGGCGTACCAATGTTAAGTATGGCCGTCGTTCCCGCATCGAAATTTGAAAAAGTTACGTAGTTTGCATAAGTCGTCCGTGAATGGGGCTGGACGTCATTTACGTTGATGTCGAAACCAATGACGTGCTTGCGGCGTACTTTGGAGCAATGCACACTGGGAAATTCCACGGACGGTGCATGCGCCGTTCCGGAAAAAAATATCAATCACGTCGGGTCACATAACATTTACATAAAACACGCCCCCTGATCCAAATTTGAATTAGGCGGGCTTACGCCGGCCGATTTACGCTATGCCGTCGCAACTTACGGAGCAAGTGCTTTGAGAATACAGCACTTGCCCGTCTAAGTTGCGCAGGCGTAACGTAAATCAGATACGTTACGCCCGGGCAAAGTTACGCGGATCTACCTGAATCTGTCCCTTGACCTGTTGGGGCGCCTTGAGGACTGGAGTTGAGAAACACTGATCTAATGAAACCATCCTCCATTTAATGGTTGGTAAATCTTATAGTGATTGTAAAGTCTTGTTTTTTTTTTTCAGTTAAAAATAACAAACATGTTATGCCGCGTACACACGACTGTTTTTCATGATGAGAAAATTGCAATTTTTTTAATTGGTCATTAAAAACGACCACGTGGAGGCTTTAACGACGGGAAAAAAACACTCATACTCAGAAGCAAGTAATGAGACGGGAGCGCTCGTTCTGGTAAAACTAGCGTTCATAATGGAGATAGCACATTTGTCACGCTGTAACAGACTGAAAAGCACGAAGACTGAAAAGCGCAAATCGTCTTTTACTAACACAAAATCAGCAAAAGCAGCCCAAAGGGTGGCGCCATCCGAATGGAACTTCCCCTTTATAGTGCCGTCGTACATGTTTTACATCACCGTGCTTTGCTCAAGCATTATTTTTCACGATCGTGTGTATGCAAGGCAGGCTCGACAACAATCATGTCGAGAAAAACGTTGTTTTTTCCATGACATTAAAAACGGTCGTGTGTACGCGGCATTAGTGTTACCTGCCCTGTGTAGAGGTTTTGCACAGAGCAGTCCAGGTCCTCCTCTTGCTCCTGGCCCCTCTCTTCTGTTGAGTGCCCTCATAGCAAGCAGCTTGCTATGAGGGGACACCTGAGCCGAGCCACAGATCCCTGTGTCCATTCAGACATGGAGACGTGGCCCGGCCCTGCCCCCTTCCTCTCCTCATTGGCTGACTGACTTTGAGTGACAGCAGCGGGAGCCGATGGCGTCGTGCTGCTGTCTCAGCCAATGAGGAGGGTAGTCCTGGGCAGCCGAGACACTCCTGCAACATCGCTGAATCTAGATGGATCTCAGGTAAGTATTTGGGGGTCTGAGGGGGCTGCTGCACACAGAAGGCGTTTTATCTTAATGCATAAAAAGCATTAAGATAAAAAAAAAACTTCTACATTTACAATCACTTTAAAGCCAAAGGGCCAGATCCACAGACAGAGTACGCCGGTCTATCTACTGATACGCCGGCATACTTTCAAATTTCCCGCGTCGTATCTTTGGTTTGAATCCTCAAACCAAGATACGACGGCATCTGGGTTAGATCCAACAGGTATACGTCCTCGTACGCCTTTCGGATCTAAGATGCAATACTTTGGCGTCTGCTGGGTGGCGTTTACGTCATTTTTCCGCGACGGGTATGCAAATTAGCTATTTCCGACGATCCACGAACATACGTACGGCCGTCGCATTCTCTTACGTCGTCTCTAGTCGGCTTTTTCCGGTGTATAGTTAAAGCTGCTTTTTTTTGCGGCGTATAGTTAGATTTGCAATGTTAAGTATGGCCGTCGTTCCCGCGTTGAAATTTGAATTTTTTATTTTTTTTGCGTAACTCGTCTGTGAATCGGGATGGACGTAAGTCACGTCTAAGTTTAAAAAATGACGTCCTTGCAACGTCATTTCGCGCAATGCATGGCGGGAAATTTAGAAACGGAGCATGCGCAGTTCATTTGGCGCGGGGACGCGCTTCATTTAAATGAAACACGCCCCCTAATCGCCGATTTGAATTCCGCCGCCAGAGATTCACTTACAGCGCGAATTCTTCCAGGATTCGAACCAGCCAAAAGTAAGTTACAGCGGCGTAGCGTATCTCTGACCACACTCTTTAGGGTTGGAGATCATGCTGGACTGACTCAGTCATTTTCTGTATCTCTATATGATGTAGTAAAAAAACGATCTTTAATGGTACCAGAGAAGGACTAAACTACACATAAAATAAATAAATAAAAGGTATTTTATTACAAAACCAATTACATATAACAGAGAATATAGAGCTCATGCTCTTAAAAACATCATATGATTGTTGGATAGGCTAGTACATACAGTATATACTCCACATATTGTTTCTTTGTAAAGCTGACCAGGAGGTTGACGCGTTTCACAAACAGCTTCCTCAGGACCTCAATTCTTTGACCATAAAGAAACTAGACCTATCTACAGTATGAAACAAAATTCACAGTAATTAATTATATAATATACATCATGCAACACAGTATATATCAATTATACCCTATCTCCCAAGGTGGAACAGAGGGGTCACTTACATGTATCTCCCGGTGTATAGCAGGAGCCCACAGCATACTCTATGATGTTAATATAAGACTATATGATTATATGTCAAATCGAAAAAAGAAAAGTTGTATACCAATCTAACTGGTACTATAACTATCATTGTTTATACATACTGTTTATACATTTTTTTTTTTTTATATTTGAATATAAGTTTAGAATGTTAACCTCAATTAGCCGGATTCTGAAAGACTTACGATGGCGTATCAGTAGATACGCCGTTGTAAGTCTGAATGCACGCCGTCGTATCTTTAAGCGTATTCTCAAACTGAGATGCGCTTCACTGTTGCTAAGATACGACCGGCGTGAGTCTCCTACGCCGTTGTATCTTAGCTGCATATTCACGCTGGCCGCTAGGGGCGTGTACGTGGATTTATGCCTAGAATATGTAAATTAGCAATATACGCCGATTCACGAACGTACTTGCGCCCGATACGCTGTTTACGTAAGGCGTTTTTCCGGCGTAAAGATAAACCACCAAAAAGATGGCGCAGCCCATGCAAGGTATGGACGACGGAACAGCCGTCGTATTTTACAGCGTTTGCGTAAGCGTACGTGAATGGGGCTGGGCGTAGGTGACGTTCATGTCGAAAGCATTAAGTATTTCCAACGTGATTCTGAGCATGCGCGCGCATGCGCCGTACAAACGGCCCTCATTTACATGGGGTCACAGCTACTTTACATGTAGCACGCCCACTACCTGCCTAATTTGAATTAGGCGGGGTTACGCCGGGCCATTTGCGCTACGCCGACATAACTTAGGAGGCAAGTGCTTTGTGAATACAGTACTTGCCTTACTATGTTACGTCGGCGTAGTGCAAATGGGATGCGCTATAAAGTTACGCCGCCATACGTGAATCTGGCTAAATGTATTTTTACATTTATAAAAATAAACCTTTATTGAGAAAAAACAAAACAAATTGGTCTTACACTTGACTATAGATATATAGTGATATACACATACATTTTTAATACAGAATTACGGTTTAATACTGTATGGAGATTGGAATCTATTAGGGGTTTCTTTTTTTTCTGATGTATTATCTCTTCTACCCTCCACCTCTCTCTCCCCCGTTACTATTCCTGTTCCATCGGATATTATTTACCCCTTTTGAAGATTGCTCTTATGGTCTTACCTTCCCTAACCCCCCCTTGTTAATATATATATATATTCTGTTTTGATAGATAGATAGATAGATAGATAGATAGATAGATAGATAGATAGATAGATAGATAGATAGATAGATAGATAGATAGATAGATAGATAGATAGATATGTATTATTGCCCTTTATATGTTTGTTTTTATTTTTATATTTTTTTCTCATTTGTAAGGATAAAAGTTAATAAAAAACGAAATAATAATAAAAAAAAATAGATAGATATAGATATGGATATATATATATATATATATATATATATATATATATATAGATAGATAGATATATGTAATATTGCTCTTTATATGTTCGTTTTTATTTTTATATTTTTTCTCATTTGTAAGGATAAAAGTTAATAAAAAAGGAAATAATAATAAAAAAACAGACCAAAGACATGTTCATTGTTGGATATACAACCACTTTAAGCTCCAACTAAAGTGCCCTGGAGCTTACACAGGAAATCTTCTTGTTTTAGTGAATAGAGGGAAAGGGGAACAAGGACAAGATAAGCATAAACAGCTGGGGGTATGGTGGGGGCACAATTAGGTGATGCTTTGACCTGCATTGGCAAAACACAAGTTCACTTTAAGTGGGTGCATTATTATAATGTGACCCAGTTGACCCTTTAACAGAAAAATAAACAAGGAATTTGATTCAGGAGCTCTGAAATAGCCAATCATCTAAACTGTGCTATTTTTAGACAAATTCCTTTGATATTGGATTATTAATATGAAATTATTTCTGCAGTCAATAATTTCACAACAAAAAAAAAGAAAAAGAAAAGAAAAAGAGAATGCCAGCCGCCCTGGTAATGAGATATAAGGAACACAACTCCTCGGGGCTATGTGGCCGTATCTGGAAAAAAAAAATGCATTGTCACAAAAATAAAGAGTTTGGGGCTGTTTTTTCTCATAAACTGACACAATGACACCACTATAAGCATCGGGTTCCCATGTTAAAAATGTGAGACGAATCTGCAGCTGTAAAAGTCATTCTTGTGCAGAACATATGAGGTGACATCATTCCACATTCTCACCTCTGTATTAATCCTGGAGCACGGCTGGCCTTCCCCAACATACGGGCTAAGAGAAGATTAAAACAACTGTTCCCATGAATCCCATCTATAGCTTGATGAGGATTATCCAAATGTCACACTCCAGTTAGGTAGAGTATAATTATAGTGAAGACATACCGCAAGGAGTAAGAGCACGCTGATAACAATAATAATATATTTACAGTGGGTATAAAAAAGAATTGCCCCCCTTCAAAATAATCACATGTTGTTGCTTTACTACCTGAATTGAAGACAGACATATTTTTGTTTTATCCAGCTGTATGTACTCAGTGCAACTTATAACATTCAAGTGAAATATTTAACAAACAACTAAGACAAGGGGGTGATCCTTTTTCCAACTCAGTGATTCTGTTTTGGATTTAGATTTTTTTTTTTCTGACATGTTGGTGTTATATCTTTCTCTTGGATGTTATACGTTTCAGTAGTAAACACAGCAGGGTAAAATAAAAGCTGTGTCTGTCTGCATTTCATGCTGCAAAGCAACAAATTGTAATTATTTTAAAGGGGGTACTGTATTTATTGGCATATAACACTCACTTTTTTTACCCTGAAAATAGAGGGTAAACTGTGCCCGCGTGTTATATGCAGGGGGCTGTGGAAAGCTTTTTTCCTGAAAATTCCCTCTTAAAGTTAGTGTGTGTGTTATACGACTGTGCGCGTTATATGCCGATAATTATTTTTTTATACCCAATGGGACAGATTCACAAAAGAGATACGCCGGCGTATCTCTGTGATCCGCCCGTCCTAACTATGCGGCTGATTCATAGAATCAGTTACGCATAGCTAGCCCTAAGATCCGACAGGTGTAATTGACTTACACTGTCGGATCTTAACCACTTAAGGACCGGACCAATATGCTGCTAAATGACCCAAGGGGTTTTTACAATTCGGCACTGCGTCGCTTTAACAAACAATTGCGCGGTCGTGCGACGTGGCTCCCAAACAAAATTGGCGTCCTTTTTTCCCCACAAATAGAGCTTTCTTTTGGTGGTATTTGATCACCTCTGCGGGTTTTTATTTTTTGCGCTATAAACAAAAATTGAATTTTGAAAAAAATGCAATATCTTTTACTTTTTGCTATAATAAATATCCCCCAAAAACATATATAACATTTATTTTTTCCTCAGTTTAGGCCGATACATATTCTTCTACCTATTTTTGGTAAAAAAAAAATCGCAATAAGCGTTTATCGATTGGTTTGCGCCAAATTTATAGCGTTTACAAAATAGGGGATAGTTTTATTATTATTATTTTTTTTTTACTACTAATGGCGGCGATCAGCGATTTTTTTCATGACTGCGACATTGTGGCGGACACTTCGGACAATTTTGACACATTTTTGGGACCATTGTCATTTTCACAGCAAAAAATGCATTTAAATTGCATTGTTTATTGTGAAAATGACAGTTGCAGTTTGGGAGTTAACCACAGGGGGCGTTGTAGGAGTTAGGGTTCACCTAGTGTGTGTTTACAACTGTAGGGGGGTGTGGCTTTAGGTCTGACGTCATCGATCCAGTCTCCCTATAGAAGGGAGATCGATGCAGCCGCTACAGTGAAGCACGGGGAAGCCGTGTTTACATCGAAAGTTTTCTCTCTATAATGTTGAATCTTTTTTCTCTATAATGTTAAATATTTTCTCTCTATAATGTTGAATCTTTTCTCTCTATAATGTCGAATCTTTTCTCTCTATAATGTTGAATCTTTTCTCACTATGGCCCCGTACACACGACCGAGGAACTCGACGTGCCAAACACATCGAGTTCCTCGTCGAGTTCAGTGTGGAAGCCGCAGAGGAACTCGGCGGGCCGACTTTTGCCATTGAACAACGAGGAAATAGAGAACATGTTCTCTATTTCCTCGCCGAGGTCCTCGTCGGCTTCCTCGGCCGAAAGTGTACACACGGCCGGGTTTCTCGGCAGAATTCAGCTCTGAACCGAGTTTCTGGCTGAATTCTGCCGAGAAACTCGGTCGTGTGTACGGGGCCTATGTCGAATCTTTTCTCTCTATAATGTCGAATCTTTTCTCTCTATAATGTTGAATCTTTTCTCTCTATAATGTCGAATCTTTTCTCTCTATAATGTTGAATCTTTTCTCTCTATAATGTTGAATCTTTTCTCTCTATAATGTTGAATCTTTTCTCTCTATAATGTTGAATCTTTTCTCTCTATGTTGAATCTTTTCTCTCTATGTCGAATCTTTTCTCTCTATAATGTTGAATCTTTTCTCTCTATAATGTTGAATCTTTTCTCTCTATAATGTTGAATCTTTTCTCTCTATGTCGAATCTTTTCTCTCTATAATGTCGAATCTTTTCGCTCTATAATGTTGAATCTTTTCTCACTATGTCGAATCTTTTCTCTCTATAATGTTGAATCTTTTCTCACTATGTCGAATCTTTTCTCTCTATAATGTTGAATCTTTTCTCTCTATAATGTCGAATCTTTTCTCTCTATAATGTTGAATCTTTTCTCTCTATAATGTTGAATCTTTTCTCTCTATGTCGAATCTTTTCTCTCTATAATGTTCAACCTTTTCTCTCTATAATGTTGAATCTTTTCTCTCTATAATCTTGAATCTTTTCTCTCTATGTTGAATCTTTTCTCTCTATAATGTCGAATCTTTTCTCTCTATAATCTTGAATCTTTTCTCTCTATAATCTTGAATCTTTTCTCTCTATGTCAAATCTTTTCTCTCTATAATGTCGAATCTTTTCTCTCTATAATGTTGAATCTTTTCTCTCTATAATGTCGAATCTTTTCTCTCTATGTAGAATAATCTTGGACTAATAGAGTTAGGTTAGACACATTCGACCACAGGTTCGATAGACACAGATTGTTATTGTCAGCATCATGTTGAATCTATATCAAACTGTTGTAACAACAAAAACAAAAAAAAAGCATTTGTTTATGTCGAATCTTTTGGTTTTCGTATTCTGCTCATTCGTTTTCGTTTGTTAAAACGATAACGAAAATAATTGAAATTCGGACGAAAATGCATTCGGACGAAATCGAATGCACATGTCTAATGGAGACTGACAAACTGCGTTGATGGGCACTGATGAGGCTGAACTGATGGGTACTGAAGGGTACTGATAGATATGTTAATATTGTTAAAGTTATTATTGTCTATATATATTTTTGTAACTTAATTCTGCATAAAACTATTAACAGTGTAATTTCATTAGATAATTAACTAGGGAGTATTGAGGGGCAGAATTAGGGGCGGGGCAGGATAGGGGTTGGGTGGGGCAACTGGGGAACAGCAATAGATAGATATTTACAAATAATTTGAAAAAAATTAAGCATCGGTTTATAAACTTGTTTATGTTTAAAAAAAAAAAAGAAAGTAACAAACATTTAACTTTCTCTTTAGACAATATTCCAGAAGACTACAGACATTTCTGGTTAAAGCTAATATTAGCAGCTTACTGAATTGCTTCACTTGCTTTCTGTGGTTGCCTTTTATAGAGCAACTTGATTGAAAGTAGAACGATAGGCAATTATTTTTTTCATTTTGGATAGAGTAAGGGAAGGTTATAAACCCTGTCAGATTCTTTTTTTTTTTTGGCATCTGTCTTCCATTTCAGATATTTTCCTTCACTTCGTGTCCCATAGCCAAGCAGGAAGTGAGAGGAAATCCCTGCAAATTCCTTGGGGACCTTCAGGTCACCAGAAATAGTGTCCTCATTTGGGAGATTTCCCCTCTATTACATTTCTGGGACAATCCCCAAAATTTGGGATTTTCTTTTACTTTAAAAGATAATGGTAAACAGGACAAATAGAGAGGGTTACTCTCCTAGCGGGAGACAGTAATAAAAACTGACAGGTGTTCTAATCCATCTTCACTCGATCCAAAAGGATTTTTTTTTTTTGCCTTTAGTTATATTTCATTCAGCTTCTGCCTGTGTTATAGCCGGGAGATGGCCACAGTGCAGGCTTACTTTGCAGGGAGGGCATACATGGACGTCATCCAGTGATTTTGTTGCCCACATGCCCCCTGCGGCATTCAGCTTCTGCCTGTGTTATAGCCGGAAGATGGCCACAGTGTAGGCTTACTTTGCAGGGAGGGCATACATGGACGTCCTCCAGTGATTTTGTTGCCCACATGCCCCCTGCGGCATGCGGGCGCTGTGCTCTGTGATCGCTGAGACTTTTTACCCAGCTGATCACAGCGGCCCTTTACCACGTGATCAGCTGTGTCCACTGACAGCTGATCATGGATGAAATCACAGGCCAGTTATCAGCTTGTCTTTCCTCACGCTGATAGCATGAGGAGAGAAGAGAGCCGACAATCGGCTTGTGATAAAGTGACATCAGTGCAGTCCCAACAGTGCAGTCCCAACAGTGCTGCCAATCAGTGCCCATCAGTTCTGCCAATAAATATCCATCAGTGCCTCCTCATCAGTGTCACCTTTCAGTGCCACCTACTGTATCAGAGTCCATCAGTGCCACCTACTGTATCAGTGCCCATGAGTGCTGCCCATTAGTGCCTCCTCATCAGTGCCCACCAGTGCTGCCTCATCAGAGCCACCTATTAGTGCCCATCAGTGTCACCTCTTCAGTGCCACCTCATCAGTGCTGCCTAATCAGTGCCCATCAGTGCCGCCTTACATTGCCTATCAGAGCAGCCTTTCAGTGCCCAGTGAAGGAGAAAAATTACCTGTTTGCAAAATGTTATTACAAACTATGAAAAATGTGCTGTGAGAGCCATGATTGGCCAAAGGCAGGGTGCCTTTGGCCAATCATGGCTCAGGGTATAAGTCCACACTCCACACTATATAAGGCTGCTACTTACACGGCGGACAAATATATAGTGAATAGAGATTAGGCAGGTAGTTAGTGTAGTGTGCAGTCAGTCAGTCTTGTATATATAATACAGTTCAGAGTATATAGTGTAGTTAGTGTAGTATATATACTACAGTGCAGAGTATATAGTGCAGTTAATGTAGTATATATAATACAGTGCAGAGTATATAGTTCAATCAGTGTAGTATATATAATTCAGTTCAGAGTATATAATGCAGCTAGTGTAGTATACAGTATATAATACAGTGCAGAGTGTATAGTGCAGTGGGTGTAGTATATATAATGCAGTTCAGAGTATATAGTGAAATTAGTGTAGTATATATAGTACAGGGCAGAGCATAAGGTGCAGTCAGTGTATTATACATAATACAGTGCAGTCAGTGTAGTATATATAATACAGTTCAGAGTATATAGTGCAGTCAGCGTAGTATATATAATACAGTGCAGAGTAAATAGTGCAGTCAGTGTAGTATATATAATACAGTTCAGAGTACCGTATTTATCGGCGTATACCGCACACTTTTTTGCCCTGAAAATCAGGGCAAAATCGTGGGTGCGTGGTATACGCCGATACCCGCTTTCCCGCGCCGAGTTTGAATGCTGCGCCGACATATACCGAGCGCAGTACACTCGTGTATTGTCGGGCAGTCTCGGCTCCTCTCGCGCTGACGTCCTGGACGTACAGGACGTCAGCGTGAGAGTAGCCGAGCCTGCCCGACAATACACAAGTGTACTGCGCTCTGTCTATGTCGGCACAGTATTCAAACTCGGCACGGGAAACGAGCGGGTAGGACGCGAGGACGCCGCAGAAGGACACCGGACCCGATGAAGAGGACACCCGAAGCCGCAGACGGACGCCGGACCCGACGAGGCCGCCGATGGACGCCGCGCAAGACACCAAAACTGTAAGTACAAAAAAACTTTTTTCCACAGGAATTCGGGGCAACTTTAGAGGTGCGCGCTATTCGCGGGAGCGCGCTATACCCCAATAAATACGGTATATAGTGCAGTCCGTTTAGTATATATAATACAGTGCAGGGTACCACATCTCTTAGAACAGTGAATAATGTTCATAAATAATACATCAATAATTAATCAGAAAAACAATCAAGTGCATATTAAGTGAACAACAATAATAAAGGACAAATACTTTTTCCTATTAAAAAATGAGTGAATAGACAGAAATCATATAAAAAAAGACAGTCCCCGTATTCCTCTTCAGAAATTATTATCCGAATCCCACGTGCACAAATCCACGTCCGTGACTGTAAAAATCTCACCAGTTTGTGAAACACAACCACCTTCTAAAATGGGCACTCACCAGAAACAAGATAAACAAACGCCTTTGGTTTATGCCAGGGTTAGTCCACCTGAAACCCGGACACAGTATTCAGACAGGAATGTGGCTCAGAACATGGCCCCATAGGAGGGTAAGACGTTACTATGCACGCCACATTACTATTCTCTTTCGACACCAAAAAGGTGTCCAAGGTCTGTAATGCCCTGTACACACGATCGGTTTGTCTGATGGACCGTTTTCATCGGACGAACCGATTGTGTGTGGGCCCCATCGTTTTTTTTTTCCCATCTGTGAAAAAACTTAGAACCTGTTTTAAAATTATCTGATGGTTAAAAAAACGATAGAAAAAAACGATCATCTGTAGGCACGTCCATCGGTTAAAAATCCACGCATGCTCAGAATCAAGTCGACGCATGCTCGGAAGCATTGAACTTCATTTTTCTCAGCACGTCGTTGTGTTTTATGTCACCGCGTTCTGACACAAACAGATTTTTAACTGATGGTGTGTAGGCACGACTGATGAAAATCATCTTCATCGGATATCTGATGAAAAAATCCATCGGTCCGTTTCCATCGGATGAACCGATCGTGTGTACGTGGCATTACAATGTTTTAGTGTATGCAAAAAAAAAAAAAAATGCTTGCTGTGCGTCACGAAAGTGTTCGGGTTTAAAGAGGAGTTCCACCCAAATTTGGAACTTCCTCTTATCCCACTCCTCTCCCCCTTACATGCCACATTTGGCATGTAATTTTTTTGGGGGGGAGTGGGGGCTTCAGCACGAGTGGGACTTCCTGTCCCACTTCCTCCTTCCGGGTAGACGATTAAGCCTAATCGCCTAGGCGATTAAGCTTAATCACCTACAGGAAGGGGCTGCTGTAGGCGATCGCCCAGGACAAGTGACAGGTCCTCGGCGATCGCCTGTCCAATCAGACGGCGCCTCGCCGGGCTGCGCCGCTCGCGCATGCGCAGTGCCGCTCGCGCATGCGCAGTGGGTGCCCGGCCGTGAAGCCGAAAGCTGTCACGGCCGGGTGCCCACACTGAGCATGAAGACGCCGGCCGGCGAGGGGGGGCGCGGAGCGGAGCCCCGTCCGGTGAGTCGCTGGAGCCGTGGAGCAGGTAAGTGTCGGTTTATTAAAAGCCAGCAGCTACACTTTTTGTAGCTGCTGACTTTTAATAAACGTACAAAATGGGTGGAAAACCCCTTTAACTTGAAGAAAAAGTGGCAACCCTATCCTGCCTGCGTGCCTGAGCTAAGGGCAGATGGTTTCCAGGAAGTTAATTCTAAGTGAAACTATCTGCCCCTATTCATGATAGCCACAGCTAGAAATCTAGAGGGATGTTTTTCAAAGTGCTTGCTCCACAAAATAAAGCATTGAAGACATGGGCCCAGATTCTCGTAGATCGGGCGTATCTCTGCGGCGGCGTAACGTCATTTACGTTACGCCGCCGCAAGTTTTTAATGCAAGTGCTTTATTCACAAAGCACTTGCGTGTAAAGTTGCGGCGGCGTAGCGTAAATCACGCGGCGTAAGCCCGCCTAATTCAAATTCGGCGGGTAGGGGGCGTGTTTCATTTAAATGAAGCGCGTCCTCGCGCCGAACGAACAGCGCATGCGCCGTCCGCAAAAAAAAATCCCAGGGTGCATTGCTCCAAATAACGTCGCAAGGACGTCATTGTTTTCGACGTGAATGTAAATGGCGTCCAGCCCCATTCACAGACGACTTACGCAAACGACGTAACTTTTCAAATTTCGATGCGGGAACGACGGCCATACTTAACATTGGTTGCGCCTCATATAGCAGGGGCAACTTTACGCCGGGAAAAGCATAACGTAAACGTCGTAACTTTACTGCGTCGGCCGCACGTACGTTCGGGAATTCGCGTATCTAGCTAATTTGCATACTCGATGGGGAAAACGACCGAAGCGCCACCTAGCGGGCAAAAAAATAAAATTGCAGTTAAGATCCGACGGCTTAAGAGCCTTACGCCTGTCGGATCTGATGGATATCTATGCGTAACTGATTCTAAGAATCAGTCGCATAGATACGACGGCCCAGATTAGGACTTACGACGGCGTACATGGCGTTGCGCCGTCGTAAGCCCTTTGAGAATACAGTTTAGTTCCACTTTTCTCATGTAGCTGCAGATAGAATTGAATTAGACTGGACAAAAATGAGAGCAAGAGTGAAATTGTCGCTCAGTCAAATCACTTGTTTCATTCGTATCATCTAACGCAAGCAAAAACCTGATTGCTCATTATCAGCAACAGCCCTTTTTTCTCATTTTTCTATTCTCCAGTTTACAGAACAGGCTTCTAGCAGCAATTACCAAAACATTTTTTTTAAAACAAAATAAAAAATTGCCATTTATTTTACAAGCCATATAAACCTCTTAGCAAGCTATAAAGAAAGATCCGACATGCTTGGAAACAACCCACACATCAGGCTTTCCACTTTCGATCTACACTAATGAGCGTCACATTCAAAACATGTGAGATATTTCTATTGAGCTGAGCAAGTATGGAAAAATAAATGTGCATTAAATGAGCTTACGCCCAGTATTGCCAGTCGGAGGTTCATGAAATTTGTTTTGGTTCCACAACATGCAGGCGTGATTCTGTGGCTCATTCCTTCGTCACATTTCAACATTCCAATAGTTAAAAGCTGACATGTTTCAAACTTTGTAGTGCACAATCTGTCAGTGTCAAGGCACATATAAACTAAATGTAAGCTGTTCCAAAATCAAATTTAATTTGCTAATAGAAATAATTTACAATAGCTCATTAACTGCTTGCTTACCGGGCACTTAAACCCCCCTCCTGCCCAGACCAATTTTCAGCTTTCAGTGCTGATGCACTTTGAATGACGACTGCGCGGTCATACAACACTGTACCTAAATTAATTTGTTTTGATGGCCACTGATAAGATGGCACTGATGGGTCCTGATGGGTGGCACTCATGGGCACTGAAGGGCACTCATAGGTGTTACTGATAGGTGGCACTGGTAGGTGACACTAATGGGCATTGGTAGGTGACACTGATGGGCAGCACTGTTGATGAGGCACTGATTGGTGACATTAAGGCCTCGTACACACGATAGGTTAACCAGAGGACAACGGTCTGATGGACCGTTTTCATCGGTCCAAACCGATTGTGTGTGGGCCCCATAGGTTATTTAACCATAGGTTAAAAAAGGCCAACTTGCTTTAAATTTAACTGATGGATTCCTAACCGATAGGTCAAAACCGATCGTTAGTAGGCACAACCATCGGTTAAAAATCTATGCATGCTCAGAATCAAGTCGACGCATGCTTGGAAGCATTGAACTTCGTTTTTTTCAGCACGTCGTTGTGTTTTGCGTCACTGCATTCTAAAACGATCGTTTTTTTAACCAATGGTGTGTAGGCGTGACGGACCATCAGTCAGCTTCATCGGTTAACCGATGAGAATGGTCCTTCAGACCGCTCTCATCGGATGGACTGATCGTGTGTACGAGGCTTAAGGCTTTGCAAGCCGAGAAACATTAGCCTTCTTCTCTATGCTGGGCCACCTGACTTATAATAAATAAATTTGGCGGATTATGTATGGACTCCAGCGTTGACTTTTCCAAGTACCGAGTGGATTGGGCTGACAGGAGGCCAACTGGGAGACCAACACCTGCTGCATGTTGATAATAGCCAGGAGGTAGAGTTCTGCTCATGTGTTTGGTGACACCCCATGACATGAAATTATGTAGTGCCATTCCCTGACACCCACCCACAATGGTTCACGTGTTAAGTAAATGGACCGATCACAGATCCACAGGGACCCTTTTCTATTACACATCAAGCCTGCTTCAATTTAATTGTAATCAATTCAACCTTGAGATGTGCTTTAGAGATTTAAAAAATATAGCAAAAATCACAGGACCAAATCAGTCAATTTGTGGGGCCATTTTTTTTAAGCATGTGTTTAGCCATATCTTGCCACATGCAAGTGATTACAGACTTTAATGAGAGTTTTTTTTTTTTCAATGGCTCATAATTATCACATTAACAAGAAAATATCGAGTTGTGTCAAGTCGACCTTCATCTGAAAAGCTCCATGTCAGCCCCATGACATTTCATTCAGCGAAGGCTTTCTTTATTCCTGCGTAGCAATCTTTCATATTCGGAGCTGATATAAAAGCAGGCCCATGTATCAAGTCTCAGCTGGGGCTGTCATCACGTCTCGGGAATGAGCAATGGCTGTCCCAGCTCGGGACCTCGATGTTTATGTGTTATTATAACAATATGAATATGATCATCACACATGCGATGAGAATAAAACCCTGCCTGCACGCATTGATTGGTCGGAATGTTTTATGCCAACTTGCATTTCAGTTTTATTTCATTTCAAAACTTTGCTAGTATATAAGTTTGTTTAGAGAAGTATAATATTGCATTAAGAAAAGTTCACGAGAAATGCAAACTGTATGAAACCAGCATGATAAATTATCTCAATAATGTCACCATTGGGCATATACATCATGTGAAAGTCTGACCAGAGACAGTCTATTTACCAAATGATTAAAGTTGGTTGAGAAAATATAAGCTCACTTATTCAAAGCAACATATAAAACTGAAAACGTGTGCCATTAATACTACAGAATCAGCAAAAGCTAAATTGCTCTGGACAGTTACTCCTACACATGTCTTTCAGGGTAAGTATTGGTCATGAAATTCTCCTTTTTTGCGTGTAAAAGGTCCTGGTAAGAGATATTACACTAAACTCCTGGTGACTTTTAACCACTTAAAGGGGTTGTAAAGGTTCATCTTTTATTTTCTAAATAGGTTCCTTTAAGCTAGTGCATTGTTGGTTCACTTACCTTTTCCTTCGATTCCCCTTCTAAATGTTTGTTTTCTTTGTTTGAATTTCTCACTTCCTGTTTCTCCTCTGTAAGCTTTCCACCATCATCCTAGCAGTGGGAAGTAATTTAGAACAGCTTACTGAGTAGGAACAGGAAGTGAGAAATTCAGACAAAGAAAACAAAGAAAACAAAATTAGAAGGGAAATCGAAGGAAAAGGTAAGTGAACCAACAATGCATTAGCTTAACCACTTAAGACCCTGACCTTTAGGCAGTTAAAGGACCTCTCCAGTTTTTGCAATTCGGCACTGCGTCGCTTTACCTGACAATTGTGCGCGACTTTACCTGTCGTGCGACGTGGCTCCCAAACAAAATTGACGTCCTTTTTTCCCCACAAATAGATCTTTCTTTTGGTGGTATTTGATCACCTCAGCGGTTTTTATTTTTTGCGCTATAAACAAAAATAGAGCGACAATTTTGAAAAAAATGCAATATTTTTTACTTTTTGCTATAATAAATATCCCCAAAAATATATAAAAAACTTTTTTTTCGTCAGTTTAGGCCGATACGTATTCTTCTACCTATTTTTGGTAAAAAAAATCGCAATAAGCGTTTATCGATTGGTTTGTGCAAAATTTATAGCGTTTACAAAATAGGGGATAGTTTTATGGCATTTTTATTAATAATTTATTTTACTAGTAATGGTGCCGATCAGCGATTTTTTTCATGACTGCGACATTATGCCGGACACATCGGACACTTTTGACACATTTTTGGGACCATTGTCATTTTCACAGCGAAAAGTGCTATAAAAATGCACTGATTACTGTAAAAAAGTCAATGGCAGTGAAGGGGGTTAACCACTAGGGGGCGCTAAGGGGTTAAGTGTGCCCTAAGGGAGAGATTCTTACCTTAGGGGGCGTGGCTGGACGTGTGACATCACTGATCGTGTCACCTATATCAGGGAACAGCCACAGAGAAAAACGGGGAAGGTTTGTTTACACTCACCTCTCCCCGTTCTTCAGCCCCTGTGACTGGATCGCGGGACACTGGCAGCGATGGGGTCCGAAGGTCCCGTGGGCGCGGTCATGGAGCTTCGGACCGGATCGCGAGTGCGCTGCCGGCGGCGCGCGTGTGACCCACGGCTGGGCACTTAAAGGGCAACGTACCTGTATGTGCCTGTGCCCAGCCGTGCCATTCTGCTGGCGTATATCGGCGTTAGGCGGTCCTTAAGTGGTTAAGATCAATAGGCGGAAGTGACGTTTGATGTCGCCTCCATCATTCAATGGTATGGAGCAGGGGTCAAGTCCTGGGGAAAAAAGTGTGGGAACTCCCACCCAAGATCCACTCCCCCACCAAAAAAAATTATGTTACTGCCCGCTTCCTGCATATTGATTAATCGGGTAGTGTGCGGGTATACTTGCGAAAGCAAGTTCTTTCTAAATCCCGCGATAACTCGCAGCAGACCTCCGCAATGTCTCCTGGGAACAATGACAAAAGCTTCCAGGAGACATTTCGGCATTGAGGAAGTGACGGAATACCCGCACACTTCCCGATGAATCCATATACAGGAAGCGGCCAGTAACATAAAGGATTACCAAGGTTCGCCTGCCCCTGACAGTGACTCGAGCTGGGCATCGCCGCTTAGTGAAGGATTGGCTTGGGCGGCTCGGCTGCTCTCGGCTGCTCTAGTCCTGCAAAGGGAACTGGACTTGAGCCCTGGTATGGAGTTGAGTGGGGACCATCTTTCCCTCACTCGACTTCCAGCCTCAGAGGAGAAAGGAACCCGATCATCTCCTCCACTACCGACGGCTACCGATGGCTCTGAGCCTCCGGGCAGCCACATCGCTGGACCGTGGGGCAGGTAAGTGTCGGTTTATTAAAAGTCAGCAGCTATGCTTTTTGTAGCTGCTGACTTTTAATAAACGAAAACACGGGTGGAACTCCGCTTTGTGAATGAAACCTGGATGCTGATTGGTTTATAAGCAGAGCTGCGCCGGATTTTGCACGCTACAGTTTTAGTAAATCTCTCCCACTGTAGCAACTTGAGTCTATTGCTCTGAAAAGTTATACATCAGATTTAACACAGTGAAGCACCAGTTAAATGTTCGTTAAGTGGGGTTGTGAAAACATTACAAGCCAAGGACTGGTTAAGGTTCATTGCTGCAATAAAGAGTCACGTAGCTCAAGGAGACTGGAGATTGAGTATATCCCCCAAGTCGTTGTGAACGGTCACCATGGCCCCGTATTTCCACATATTTACACGCTTATTGGAATATACAGTACACAGGGGACAAGCATTATTGATCTCATTAAAGCTGAGTTTGCTTACGTAGTAAGTAATTTATTAAGGAAGTGACCCCGCTCTCACCTACAGGCACATGGCTGTTGGCTGAAGTTTATTTATTGTGTCTCACTATGGTAGTAACAAGCAGAGGAAGACCACCTGGATTGAATGGATTCATTGATAATTTTATTATATAAACATTATTGATAAACTCCACAGTGGAAGTTTAGCAAGAAGAGGAGATCTTGTATGGCCTGCAATAATCATCAATTAGTAAAGCAAACTTGATCATTTTACTGCCACTACCTGGGTGGCTGGAAAACATGGCTGGAGATCATGACCTAGGAAAACGCTGCATTTCCATTCCAACTTTTGCAGCAAAATTTTGCATTTGACAAGAAAAGAATGGGCCAGATTCTCGTAAAATGGCGTATCTTTGTGGCGGCGTAACGTATCCGATTTACGTTACGCCGCCGCAACTTACACGGGCAAGTGCTGTATTCTCAAAGCACTTGCTCCGTAAGTTGCGGCGGCGTAGCGTAAATCGGCCGGCGTAAGCCCACCTAATTCAAATGTGGAAGGGGGGGGCGTGTTTTATGTTAAACTACTGTGACCCGACGTGATTGAAGTTTTTCAGGAACGGCGCATGTGCCGTTCGTGGAAATCTCCCAGTGTGCATTGCTCCTAATACGCCGCAAGGACGTATTGGTTTTGACGTGGATGTAAATTACGTCCAGCCCCATTCACGGACGAGTTACGCAAACAACGTAACATTTTTAAATTTCGACGCGGGAACGACGGCCATAATTAACATTGGCTGCGCCTCATATAGCAGGGGCAACTATACGCTGGGAAAAGCCTAAAGTAAACATCGTAACTTTACTGCGTCGGCCGCGCGTACGGAATTCGCGTATCTAGCTAATTTGCATACTCAACGCGGAATTCGACGGAAGCGACACTAGCGGTAAAAAAAAAATGCAGTTTAGATCCGATGGCGTAAGAGACTTACGCCTGTCGGATCTAATGGATATTAGATGCGCCATCGTAAGTCCTCTGAGAATCCGGGCCAATGTGTTTTATCTGCTTTGCCTGGAGTGTGAATTCACCTAAACAGGACATGCTGCATTCAAGCCCAGCCAACAAAAAGCAGGTCAAGTGCAGCCTTTGAACGACCATGTGTATTGATCAGTTAAAGTCAGTGAGATTTTGTCTAACTGCATTTGAAGTGCGTTCCATGTGCGCATCAAACACAGGAAAGGCAGGTTGGTGATGTCACTCTCCACCACATCCAATCAGAGAACGAGTTGCATTGATTCAGTAAATTCTTCAAAGCATTCTCTGAATGGCACCCATACCAAGTGGCCGACCTCCTGTGTTCACAATGCATCAAGACAGCGACTCAAGCAAATTAAGGGATTTACAGCTTCCAGAAGGATCAGCCAGGTTTGGTGTATTACATTCAGGGGCGGACTGACCATTGAGTCACTCGGGTACTACCCGAGGGCCCCATGCCACTAGGGGGCCCCATCAGGGTTGCCAGGCTCAGTAAAACCAGGGACAGTATGTAAAAATCTGTGTTTTGTTTACATCTGTCCCTGATATGTCTGAAACTGACATGCTTTTGATGTGAAAATCCAGAGATCTTAGCTGCCCTGCCTCTGCACTGCCTCATGGCGTGGTGGCCATCTGTAAGGCCGGGGGCCCCATAATCTTCTATTGCCCGGGGGCCCCATGAGTTGTCAGTCCGCCCCTGATTACATTGATCGAAACTGAGTTAATGTAATTATATATCAAATATCCATATACTTGGAATTCCTCTTTAAGATATCCATAGTTCCATTATTATTGTAGAAATACAAGTAATACTAAAGAATGGCAGAGCATGCTGTATGTCAGGACCCAGGTATGAACTTGCTACCTCTGCTGTAATGTCTTCTCTTGCTGAAGCACCTGGAATGCTGGACAGCTCCCTGGACAATTCCTTGAGTGATCTTGCCTTGAATCTTGTCTCTCTTGAACCTTGAACCCTTTGCTCCCCCGATGAACTTCCTATTTTAGCCATGCCTTTGTACATCCTGTTTGCCAGATTATTGTGCTGTCTCCAGCCAATATCTCACTCTTGTCACTCCTGCTGCCATCCATATCTTCTTACCAACCTTTGGCTTGTTCCTTGACTATGCTTCTGCTTGATCCAAACCTGCAATCAATTGTTACTGACTTTTGGCTTGTTTACTGAGCAATGCTCACCATAACACGACATTAACAGAAGATGCTCAAAGGGTGGCGCTAAAGAGCTGAAAAAACACGTAGTTTTGTGTTTGTTGGCCGTCAATTCTTTGCCGTTTGTATGCAATACAAGTTCCAGTCCAACGCCCTTCGGACCAAAGCCCTACGCTTTGTCCGCAGAAAATCAGATTGTGTGTACGAGGCTTTAGACTGCGCACATCAGGTGAACCAATGTCATCTGCCAGGCTTCTGTACTTATCCAACTGATCGGTGGGAGACACTCTACTGATATAGCTCCTGACCTATGCGCAGGGGCGGATTCAGGGGGGGCAATTGCTCCCCCCAAGAAAAAACAGCAAACCCAACTTATTTTTCACTATATAAGCTGAGTTTACTATTAAAAATAACTGTGAAAAGCAATAATCCGGGTGGGTGCATAAAGATGTCCGCTTTTCCGACTTGTGCGGGTGTACCAAGATGGCCGCAATGCAACATCACTTTGGTTGCATATTCTGATGGGTAGCAGCTTTCTGAAATCTCTTACTGCCCAACCTCACTCTGGGACACAGCCACTGGCAAGTGACAATCCGCATCTTGTGGCAAGAGACATTGGCAGATGACAATCCACATCTGGTGCCAGGGGATGTGGCAAGTGACATGGCAAGTGACAATCCGCATCTGGTGGCAGGCGACAGTAGGAAGTGACGTCTGACCTCCCGCTGCTCTCCTCCTCTTCTCCCAGCTGTCAGTAGGGGGATCTCGGCCCCCATATCTGCAGTGCTCGGAGCGGGGAAGAGAGCTCTAGCGGGTCACTAAATGCTATGATGAAGTTATTTGCCACAATTATATTACAGAAACACTCACATTGTACATTATATAATACTGTAATAGAGTGGGTTATAGGATTTTACAAGCATTTTAACTTAGTTCACACTGGGAATTCATGACAGGCAGGGAGGAAGAGGGGGGGAGATGACAGCACATTACATGGTAAGAACTATCCCAAAAATAAGCCCTACTGTGTCTTTTGTTGCCAACATTTATATATTTAATTGTATATTTTATATATTTTCGAGGAAAAACGCTAACTTCAAATTACCCTGCCCTCCATGTAATGGAGATAAAGAGATTTGGATATGTTTGCAGTCCATATCAGGAGAGCGGCTTATGGTGAAACTTTGGCTCTCCCCATAGATACAGTGGAGGAGTGACGTAGCCACCCAGAGACAGGAAGTGTGTCATTTGCAGGATTATCAGGAGAAAATAAAGCAAAATAATTCTGTAAAAAATAATAATGCTTCCACCACACCAAGCAATGGCAAAGCTAGACATCTTTCACCCAGGGCAAAGACTCAGTTCAGCATATCCATCCCCCCTATACCCCCACCTGAATGAGAAGTTTTCTATCCACGCTTCCCCCACCGCCCAGCCCCCTTGGCCCAGAGAGAGAAGTTTTAATGTAATAATGTAATTAAAAAAACAAATACATAAATAAGCCACAGGATGGTAATAATAATACACTGCTCAAAAAATTTAAAGGAACACTTTGAAAACATATTAGATCTCAACGGGCAAAAATCTCTTGCTGGACATCTATACTGATATGGACTGGGTAATGAGTTTGGGAATGAAAGGATGGCACATCATTTGATTTACGTCTGCGTGAAGGGGTTAATCCTTTAAGTATTGGTACTCGTGCAAATGCACAGATACTTTCAGGCTTGGTTCTTTGAGCTGTCAGTGGGGCTCTCTTGTTGCCAGCTGAAGTGTTAAAGAAGTCCGGTAATTGGAGCTGTCAAAAAAAAAACAGCTGGCAATGTGTTTATTAACAACATTGCTCAGCCTCTGAAACACTAAAATAAAAAGAAACATTGTTTCTTTTTTTATCTTTCTGTTTCTTCATCTGCAGATCAAAGGGATGAACAAATGTTCCTCTGTTTAACCCCTTTATTAACCCTTTATTTACTCTAATCAGCCTTAATTAACTCCCTATTCTCCTCCATTTAATAATTTTTTTTCCTGCTTTTTTTTGTTTGCGTCTATTTTATTAACGAAAAAAATGAAAACGTTGTTTTTGTTTGCTTTGTTAGTAAATATTTTTACACATATATATTAACATATATTTACACATTTCACATTGAAAAAGCGCAAAAAAAATAAATCAATTCATTTAATTTGTAAATAACTTTTCAATGCTTTGTACCATTGCTGACAGCTGAAGTGAGAACAAAACAGTTGTGGAAGTTATCTGTAATTGGTATCGGCGACTACTAAAAAAAGTATCGGTACTCATTCTCATTGTAAAAAAAATGATATTGGTGCATTTCTACTAAAAGGGTTTATCTCACTCTCTCCATATATCTTTCGCTCTTCTTCAATCAGCATGTCCCTTGTTAGTAGTTGAGCACTGTAGAAATTCTGAACGTCAAGAACGCGGTCACGTACAACATTACGACAAGCCGAGAAAAATGAAGTTCAATGATTCCGAGCTTGCGTAGAATTTTTGTGTGTTGAATTGTGTACAAACGATCAAAATATCCGACAACAACTTTTGTTGTCGGAAAATTTGAAAACCAGCTCTCAAATTTTTGTCGGAAATTCCATCAGCAAATGTCTGATGGAGCCTACACACGGTCGGATTTTCCGACAACAAGCTCACATCGAACATTTGTTGTTGGAAATTCTGACCGTGTGTACGCGGCATTACAGTTTTTGTGCTGCATCTCCATATTCCACTCTGAGCCCTGCTAAGGGGATTCCAAGAGGCTACTTCTAGTCAAATACATTGCTTGGATTAAAAAATACATAGGGCCAGATTCACGTAGAATCGCGGCGGCGTAACGTATCCTAGATAAGTTACACCGCCGCAATTTTTCATCGCAAGTGCCTGATTCACCAAGCACTTGCAATGAAAACTACACCCGCGGCCTCCGGCGCAAGGCGGGCCAATTCAAATGGGCGTGTGCAATTTAAACTAGGCACGCTCCCGCGCCGAACCTACTGCGCGTGCTCCGTTTCCTAACTCCCGCCGTGCTTTGCGCGCCGTGACGTCATTTTTTTGAACGGCGACGCGCGTAGCGTACTTCCGTATTCCCGGACGGCTTACGCAAACGACGTTAAATTTTGAATTTCGACGCGGGAACGACGGCCATACTTTAGACAGCAATACACTTGCTGACTAAAGTTAGGGCACAAAAAAAACGACTAACTTTGCGACGGGAAACTTAACTACGGACGACGTAGCGAACGCGAAAAACCGTTGTGGATCGGCCGTAACTCCTAATTTGCATACCCGACGCTGGTTTACGACGCAAACTCCCCCCAGCGGCGGCCGCGGTACTGCATCCTAAGATCCGACAGTGTAAAACTATTACACCTGTCGGATCTTAGGGATATCTATGCGTAACTGATTCTATGAATCAGTCGCATAGATAGAAACAGAGATACAACGGCGTATCAGGAGAAACGCCGTCGTATCTCATTTGTGAATCTGGCCCATAATGTATTAATGAATTGTTAATTTGTGTTCTTAACTTCCTGGAGTTCAGATTTAATTAAATATTAAGCTCAGCTTAACCGATCGTCACAAATTGTAGATTCAACAATGAAAACATAGGAAATAACTTGGTGTATTGAGACTGTGGCAATATACATGCCACTGGTTTTCTGAGCACGGCATATACTCTGCTAATCCTGAATGACACTGCAATCCACAGAAGGCAGGCAAAGAAAAACAGTTTCATAACCTAATATATCGCTTTTCATTTTGACACAAATAAGCTGAATGTAGACGAAAAGGAAATGAGAGTCCCATTCCAGCCCAGATGTCCAGACGTTTTTTCTTAAAGTCCATGAAAGCCTAATACATAGATCAGCTTGAGTGGGTTAGTTTAGGAACCCTGCTGGACATTATATAAACAACATAATGATATCTGAATATCCCTTGTAAAAATTAGATGCTAATCAATGGTATACATGGATTCAAAGCTCAGTCTTGGTCAAAATTTGCACATATATAACAACCTTTAGTTAACCTCTTGCAGACTGAGTGATGCATATATAGGGCCAGATTCTCAAAGAGATACGACGGTGTATCTCCGGCGGCGCATGCGCAATTTAATTTAAATAGTACACTCCCCCTAGCCGCGGAATTTGAATTCCGCCGGGGGATTTACGATACGCCGCCGCAAGTTTTGAGGTAAGTGCTTTGTGAATTAACCACTTGCCTCAAAAACTTGCGGCGGCGGATCTTAAATCAGATAGGTTACGCAAATCTAAAGATCCGCTAACCTATATGAATCTGGCCCATAGTATCTAGGCAGATAGAGGAGGGTTCATTTTAATTGAGATTATCGGTTCTTTCTTGATGGGCTTTTTTGGGTCAGATACACTAGTTCTGTGTATTATAAAAGGGACAGAGGTCTGGATTGAAGAGAGCACCGTTGCTGCTGTTGGCTTTTCTTTGCTCTGTTTGTGGTACCATTACCAAGGTCCATTCTGCTAACCTGCTGAAATATTCAGAGACCAGGCTTGTGGCTGCCCCAGCATACCTGCACAGGAAAGAGTCTATAACTGGTTGCGTTCATAATGGTAGTAACATCTGGCTTTCCCTTCTACAGCCTAGGGGGATTGCTGGGACCTGCAGCCGCCCTGAATATGCCAATCATGGATACTACCATTATGGACAAAACCAGTTTGGGACTCTTTACTGTGCAGGTATGCTGGGGCAGCCACAAGCCTCAGTAAGGGACCAGTTTAGAAGTATTGATGAGGGCCCAGGCCAATCCCTGGCCAAATGGTCTGGCAGGGGGAGGGTCCACTTAAATACTTATGGTCAGGCCATCCGGGGCATTGGAGTTTGGGTGGAAAATTTGAGATTTGAGTGCTGAGGAGGTTGTCGGGGACCCTTGAGGGTAGATCCCTACTCTGGGGTTGGGGGGGGGGGGTGACCTCAGGCCTGGGGCTTGGTTGCCAGAGGGATCCTCTACAACACACAGAGGAATCCTGTCCTGGATGCACAGGAGCAGGTGTGAGGACAGCAGGAGAGTCAGCATGGCCACAGAGATCTCCAGGAGAAGTTGGCCAAGAGGGCTGGTGAGTGTGCAGTCTGGGAGGACTAAGGGAGGACTAGCCAAGTGGGGCAGCTGCAGCCAGGTGGGCTGGCAGTACCTGAAGAGGTGGTGCTGGTATCAATGGACACAGGGATGGAAGCTGGTTACTGACTTTGCTGCACAACCATGGGGCCTGCTATTAATCCCCCTGGGTGTCTGCTGTGCTAAGTACATAAATAACTAGACTATTAATAAAAAGTTGAAATTACATTAAAGCAGAGGTCCCACTAAAAAAAAATACCCTTACACTTACCAGTCCAGGGTGCCCGCGATGTCAGCAGCCGAAACCGAGCAAACGCTCGGCTCTTTGGCTGCCCCCACCACCATCCTCGGTAAGGAAAATTAAGCATTGCGGCTTCACTTCCCGGTTCCCTACTGCGCATGTGCGAGTCACGCTGTGCGTCTTCACTGGTCCCCGCTGTGTTCTGGGAGCTGTGTGTCTCCCAGAAGACAGCGGGGGTACAGAGTAGGTGCCGGAAGTGGCGTAGACCAGTGGCCATCAACCCTGTCCTACAGGGCCCACTAACAGGCCAGGTTTGCAAGATAACTGAAATACATCACAGGTGATATAATTTGCTGCTCAGTGATTGCAGTATTCTAGACTGCATTTCCCCAAGGTAATACATAAAACCTGGCCTGTTAGTGGGCCCTGTAGGACAGGGTTGATGACCACTGGCTTAGACCACCGAGGTGATCTATGCCAGGAACTGGGAGCAAATACCTGTCTTAGACAGGTATCTGCTCCCCCCTGAAAGGTGCCAAATGTGACACCGCAGGAAGTTCCATTTTTAGGTGGAACGTCACTTTAATTTTGTATACCAGAGGTGTACTGTATCTCTAGTTTGTAAAGCAGCCCATGATGTGTCCCAGAATAAGTTAAAGAGCCCCTGAGTCATTCCCAAAGTACAGTCCTCTCCAAGCTGGAGGTCTCTCTACATAGTGTAGTGTGGACATTTTTTCTATCAAATTCATACAAGACAGGGGGACCCCCATGTAGCTATTGTATTTACTTAATTATATAAACTGCTAAGCTCAGCCTTAACCATCATGTCTGGAGAGGTTTGCTGAAATTGCTGAACAATTAGCAGAAAGCTCCCTTGAAAAAACATTTTTTATCTAAAACAAGTATAATTCATCATGTAATTACACTAGCTTCGCAATTAGAGGGGAAAATGTAACAAGATAACAAACATGAATTAAAGGAAATAATATTTAAGCAGGGCAAATCTAATGTATCACGTTTGGCTCAAAGAGGTCATATTCTGCACAGGTATGCTCTGCGGAGTGTTAATTAAGCTTTGATTGCATTGGGCAGCTGTAAATGTAATCTCAAAGATTAATTCTTTAAGGCCTCAAGCCCTGCGAGACCTGTGAAAACTATACAGAATGCATGGGTTATTCCTATGTACTGTATACACAGAAGGAAGATAGTTATGAAATTCTGTCTAGTAAGTTATATAACTTTCTTTTACTAGGGTTGTCCCGATACCACTTTTTTGAGACCCAGTACAAGTAGGGAGGGTGGGGGGGGGTAGTGTGTGTTTTTTTTTCTATTATTATTATTATTATTATTATTATTATTATTATTATTATTATTTACATTTTATTTTTTAAATAATTTATTGCAAAAAAAAAAAAAAAAATTTTAATTAGCCCTGTTGGGGGGCTTTGGTGAGATATTGGGGTCTTAACAGACCTCTGACATCTCCCCTTTAAGACAGAGAAAGGGACTAGGGACACATATTCCCCAGTCCCTTCCTCAGCTGCACTGGAAATGAATGGACAGGAGACAGAGGCTCCTATCCATTCATAAACTGAAGCATCATAAACACAGGTTACAATGCTCAGTCATATGAATGGACACTGACTCTGTTAATTCAGAAAAGGTAGGAGCCGGGTTTAGCGGCTCCTACCGCCGCTCTCCACCCTGACAGAGGGGGCGGAGGAGGACATGGAGGGGGGACACAGATCACGGAGGGGGGAAGCAGCGGCATGGAGGGGGGGCACAGATCACAGAGGGGGGAAGCAGCGGCACGGAGGGGGGAGCAAAACAGAGGACGGCAGCGGCACAGAGGGGGAGAACAGAGGACGGCAGCGGCACAGATGGGGAGAACAAAGGATGGCAGCGGCACGGAGGGGGGGAACAGAGGACGGCAGCGGCACGGAGGGGGGGAACAGAGGACGGCAGCGGCACGGAGGGGGAGAACAGAGGACGGCAGCGGCACGGAGGGGGGGGGGACAGAGAACGGCAGGGGCACGGAGGGGGGAAAAGAGGATGCCAGCGGCACGGAGGGGGAGAGCAGAATGACAGCGGCACAGAGGGGGGGACACAGGAGCATGGAAGGAGAGTCAGGTATCGGTAAAGTACCGGAGCATTTTCCCCGAGTACAAGTACTCGGGGAAATGCTTGGTATCGGTCCCGATACCGATACTAGTATCGGGACAACCCTATCTTTTACTATTACACATATTATTATTATTTTTTTTAGATTATTCCACCACACTTTACAGCTGGCAAGATTTTGTTGATAAAGCTTGAAGATGGTTGGCACCAGGGGTGGACTGGCCTACAGGTGGACAGTAAAAGCCCTGTGTATGTAACCAAACAATGCAGCCAAATGTACCTGGTGGGGCCTGTCATTTCTGTGTGAACCTGTATCTGTAAATCCTGTCAAATTCACGTCTGCCTCTCTGCTTCCAATCTTTCTGGACCTAGGACCCCAAGCCACTTCATTCCCATCCATTGTAACAGTGCACAGCTTCTTCAACAGGTCACTAACATGACTGATGGCTGTTGCCAACCCTTTGTATCCTACATTACTAGGTCTGGGTTGTCCAAAGTAAAGATCGACTTTGGACCACCTGAACTCTTCTTTCCATCAGCACCCACCACAGTCTGAAAAAAGAACACTCCGTGAAGATGTAGCCAAAGTTTTCTACTGTGATTATGATTATGGGACAGTTTTGTTGTTGTTATATGGGTTTGGCTCCCTCTAGTGCATGCTCGACCCTATGTGTGTTCTTTCCTCCTGTGAGAACAACCCAGGGCAAAGCATCATGGTACATGTAGTCCAGGATGAGGAAGTGTCACTGTTAGCAGGACCAATCTGGACCACAGGTAACAGAATGCTGTGCGCACAGAGCAGCCTGCTAGGAGAGGAAATAAAAAGGCAGGTGTGGCCATTCTGAGGTCTTTGTGACAGAGAGCGCTGAGAATCTGCAGCCTACACAGCGGGGAGCAGGATCACCAGCAGTGGCGGCTGGTGCTCAGAATTTTTTGGGGGGGCGCAAACAAATGAAAAAAAAACAAACAATTGCAGCCTCACTGTGCCCATCAAACGCAGCCACTGTGCCCATCAATTCCAACCACTGTGCCCATCAATTGCAACCACTGTGCCCATCAATTAAAACCACTGTGCCCATCAATTGCAACCACTGTGCCCATCAAATGCAGCCACTGTGCCCATCAAATGCAGCCACTGTGCCCATCAAATGCAGCCACTGTGCGCCATCAATTGTCACCACTGTGCCATCAATTGTCTCCACTGTGCTATGCCATCAAATGCAGCCACTGTGCCATGCCATCAAACGCAGCCACTGTGCCATCATTTATCCCCACTGTGCCCATCAATTGTCACCACTGTGCCATGCCATCAAACACAGCCACTGTGCCATCAATTGTCGCCACTGTGCCCATCGTCACCACTGTGCCATCAATCGTCACCACTGTGCCATCAATCGTCACCACTGTGCCAAACAATTGTCACCACTGTGCCATCAATTGTTACCACTGTGCCATCAATTGTTACCACTGTACCATCAATCTTCACCACTGTGCCATCAATTGTCACCACTGTGCCACCAATTGTTACCATTGTGCCATCAATTGTTACCACTGTGCCATCAATTGTCACCACTGTGCCATCCCATCAAACGCAGCCACTGTGCCATCAATCGACGCCACTGTGCCCATTGTCACCACTGTGCCATCAATCGTCACCACTGTGCCATCAATCGTCACCACTGTGCCAATCAATTGTCACCACTGTGCCATCAATTGTTACCACTGTGCCATCAATTGTCACCGCTGTGTCCAGCAATTGTCACCACTATGCCATGCCATCAAACGCAGCCACTGTGCCATCAATTGTCACCACTGTGCCATCAATTGTCACCACTGTGCCATGCCAAACGCAGCCACTGTGCCATCAATTGTTACCACTGTGCCCATCAATTGTTACCACTGTGCCATCAATTGTTACCACTGTGCCCATCAATTGTTACCACTGTGCCATCAATTGTTACCACTGTGCCATCAATTATTACCACTGTGCCCAGCAATTGTTACCACTGTGCCCATTAATTATTACCACTGTGCCCAGAAATTGTCGCCACTGTGCCCAGCAATTGTAGCCACTGTGCCCCGCAATTGTTGCCACTGTGCCCAGTAAAATGCTGCCACTGTGACCTGTAAAATGCCCCCCCCCCCGCCTGGCACTTACCTTTCTGGGGTCAGCCGTGCTTCTACCGTCCCTCGATGTCTTCTCCCGCCCTCTGTGACGCTTCAGCCAATCAGGTTACCGGTAAACCTGATTGGCTGAGACGCCTTTCACTCTTATCCAAGAAACGCACCCCCCATAATGAATGAATGAATGAAAACTTATATAGCGCAGCACATGCAAACTTAATCACCTCTGGGCGCTTGTTGTTCCTGTCTCCTTTGGTATCAAAAGAGATGAGTCTTGATCTTTCTCCTGAATGCTAAGTGATTCTCCTCCAACCGAATGCTGGTTGGTAAAGCGTTCCATAGTCTAGGCCCTTGGACCGCGAATCTCCTTTCTCCTTTGGACTTGTATCTGGCTTTGGGTATCTGGAGGAAATTTTGATTGGTGGATCGCAGAACGCGATTGGGATTATGAGCTTTTATTTTTTCGCATAGATAACGGGGAGCATTCCCATAGATACATCTATGCGTTAGACAGAGTGCTTTAAAAGTGATTCTGTCTTTTACTGGTAACCAGTGAAGGGCTCTCAGTGAAGGTGAGATTGATACCCAAGGTTTTTTCCCAGTCACAAGTCTAGCGGCCGTATTTTGAACGACTTGTAGACGAGCGATTTGGTACTTGGGGAGTCCGAGGTAAAGGGCATTTGCATAGTCCAATCTTGAGTTTACAATAGCTCCCACCACGACCGCTATGTCTTCCTTGGGAATAAAAGGAGTAAGTCTGCGTAGTAGGCGCAGCAGATGGTGAGATCCGCTGACTACTGACCCTATATGTGCGTCCAATGTCATGTGAGAGTCAAAGATGACCCCGAGACTTTTGACTTTGGCGCTAGGGGTGATGATTTTGCCCAGAATGGGCGGGGGGGTCCAAGTTGTTGTAGGTTGATTCATACGCTTGGCGTGAAACAGGAGAAGTTCTGTTTTCTCTCCGTTGAGTTTAAGATAACTCTTTGTCATCCAGTCCTCTATCAAAGAGAGGCATGACTCTAGATTGAGGTGATGATCCTTTTTATTGCAAATGCGGAAATATAGTTGCGTGTCGTCTGCATATGAGTGGTAGAGCAGTTTTTGACTGTTAATAATCTCAAAAAGAGGGCGAAGATAGATGTTGAATAACACCGGCGACAGGGGGGATCCTTGAGGGACTCCGCACGATACCGTGCGTTTCTCAGAAGTGAAAGGTCCTAACTTCACTATTTGCGATCGGTTTTCCAAAAAAGAGGAGAACCAAGATAAATCGCCTTCTGCGACTCTGGCTACTTCAGCTAGCCGAGTCAATAAAAGCTTGTGGTCTACTGTGTCGAAGGCTGCGCTCAGGTCCAACAGAACCAGAAGACAAGATTCTCCTTCATCTGCGGCCTCGAGAGCGTCGTCCCATATTTTGAGCAATGCGGTTTCTGTCCCATGTCCCGGCCGGAATCCCGATTGAAATGGGTCAAGTAGGTTGTGGGTATCTAGATGATGTTGCAGCTGTTGTACCACTACTTTTTCCATTACCTTTGAGAGTACATTTAGACCTGTTATTGGACGACGGTGGAGTGGGTCCTTGGGGTCCAGGTTGGGTTTCTTCAAGATGGGTCGAATTATACCCTCCTTCAACTGGGAGGGCACTATGCCTTCCCTGAAGGATTGGTTGATAAGCTGCGTGATAGGAGGTGCCAGGATGTCGGCGCATTCCTTCAGCAGTTTAGTGGGGATGATATCATTCGGCGCGGTGCTGTTACACAGAGTACCGATGATATTTTTAGTGGCATGGATAGAGATAGGTTCCAGCGTGAACTTACCTGGTTGTGGTGAATTACTGCAGGTATTGTGTAAATCATTACGGGGAGAGTTGAGGGGGGAATTATTTTGCTGAATGCTTTGTCGGATCCCCTCGATTTTATTAATGAAGTAATCCGACAATTCACTGCAAAATTCTTGTGAGTCCGAATTGGGGGCTTCAAGACATCTTGGATTCATGGTCTGAGTGACCAATTTAAAGAGTTCGCGTGGGCGATTAAGGGCGCTGTTGATAGCCTCGGAAAAATAGTTTTTCTTGGCTTTGAAGATTTCTTTGTGGTATTTTCTTGTTGTTGCTTTGTAGACGATAAGGTTCTCATCTGAAGAGCTTCTTTTCCAGGCGGCTTCCGCCCTTCTACGCTCTTGTTTTAGTAATGCCAGTTGGTTATTGAACCAGCTGGAGTTATTTTTCCGGATGCGGGTTTTACGTTTCGGCGCTATTAAGTCGGCTGACTGTAATAGGGCTGTATTTATGGTATCCAGCGTTTCTTCAGCCGTTTGATGCGGCTGAATTGTATTTATTTTTTTCCTTAACGTGGTTTTGAAGAGTTCCGAGTGGAGCTTCTTCTGACATCTAGTCCAGTGTGTTGTCACTAGATTTGATGTTTTAGTTAAGGGTGGGAAATCGGAAATAATGAATTTAATTGCATGGTGATCTGTCCATGGCAATGGTTCATTTTCCAAGATTTTTATTTCCAGATCTTGTCTGAAAATAAGATCGAGTGTGTGACCTGAAGCATGTGTGGGCCCACATACTAGTTGTTGTAGCCCTAATCCTTCGAAGTGATCAATGCAGGCGTCGGCAACGGGGTCTTGCGGGGAGTTGGCCCAGAGATTGAAGTCCCCGAGCAGCAAAAGGTGTTTGCTGTTAAGGCTATAGGTGGAGATAAAGTCCATCAATGATGGGAGAAACTGCGATTTTGGGCCAGGTGGCCTATAGCAGAGTAGAATCCGGACGGTCTCCTGGGAGTTTTTTTGTAGTTGCAGGGTAAGGGTTTCCATAAATGGAAGAGGGTTTTGAAGGACAGGTTTAGTGATTGCAAGATGAGTCTTATGGATCACCGCCAGTCCTCCTCCTCTTTGCCCTATTCTGTTTTCAGTTATGATACAATAGTTTTCTGGCACCAGTTCTCCGAGAATGGTGTTACAGTCAGCTGTAAGCCAGCTCTCTGTAATAAAGAGGCAGTCTAAATCATATTGTAGAATGAAATCATGGATTTCCAGTCGGTGTTTTACTGCCGATCTTGTGTTGATCAAAGCACACGATATATGCTTAGGCAGGGGTAAACGGCTGAGATTTTTGATAGTCGATCGTCGATCGATTCTCAAAAGTCGCTCAGTTCTTAGGGCTTTTTTAGTGATGGCTGGTAGTATTGCGGCAAATTGTCTCAGATCCCCAATGGTTTCTGCAGAATATTGCAGATTAACCATAGTCGCCAAACACCAGGGGGAGGAGGATAAGCATCTGGAAGCCGTTTACAGCCTGAGGGCTGTAATCGGAAAGCCGCTGGCTCTGATAGGCACTTCCACAGCCAACCAGCTGCCGTTATTCAGATGGCCGGCACTCGCCAGTGGCGCGACCACACTGCCGGCAAATTATTGTGGACTTATATATACGTTCATTTGCCCAGCCATGCCACTCTGACGACTTAATAGGCGTGCAGTGGTCCTTAAGCGGTTAAACCTCATCTGCCACATATCAAAATTAGCAGATAACAAAGATCAGGGGTAAGGGAAGATGAGAATTGATCTTAGATAAGGTCATAGGAAGAAAAAAGGGGTTACTGTAGGCTGCACTTGAATGATCCTGATCCTAATAATGATAAACTCAGGAGGTAGTATCAAAGAGTTTATTCTGATAATTATTTAATCGGTAGGATCACATTGAATATCACAACACAATTAAAAAGGCATGGTATTGGGTACGTCTGACCATGAGCACACATAACATACAGGACATACAGTAGACAAACATTAACACACGACGCTGTCCGGACTCTGTCGGGGTCAGTCATTGGTTTTAGTCACTATGTGCAATTATTGTGGATAATGGGGTGTATGTTGTTCAATAATTGATTGACACAGGACTGCCAATTGTGGCCCTAATAGTGTGCTGACACATAGTTGCCCAATTAGACAGAGCATTGAGGTCGGCTTGTAAATTGGAGACATCCTGTAAGGACGTTATTCCACTGCATAGCTTGGTGTCATCTGCAAAGACAGAAATGTTACTTTTAATCCCAGACCCAATATCATTTATAAAGATATTAAAAAGTAAGGGTCCCAACACTGAACCTTGGGGTACACCACCGATAACATTGGACCATTCAGAGTAAGAATCATTAACCACGACTCTCTGAATTCTGTCTTTCAGCCAGTTTTCTATCCATTTACAAACTGATATATCCAATCCTGTAGACTTTACCTTACACATGAGCCGTGTGTGCGGAACTGTATCGAACGCTTTTGCAAAATCCAAGTATATCACGTCCACAGCCGCGCCTCTGTCCAGGGTTTTACTTACCTCTTCATAAAAGGATGTGAAGGAAAAGAAGATGCGCTAATTAAATGAAACAATAAATGTGTTATAAAATTCAATGGATCAACCTCAAATCTCTAATTAAAATGATAATAAATTATATAATGGTGGGATAGAAGTGAATATATATACAATAATAAATATATAAATAAAGTGCCCAAATAAATAAATGAATACGACTCCTACTGGAGGAGATCAAAACAAATTATTGTGCACAGACAGTCCAAATAATAGTGAAAAGAATTTTGCAGGGTAAGTCCATAGGTCTGTGTAGACTTCCTCCTCCACCAAGGAATGGAAAACAAAACACCGCAAACAAGTGCTCATGGATGGCACCTTACCGCAAAAAGTTGATCTCCTTAATCAAAAGGAGATCGCAATAAGCATAAGTTTGTATAACATCAAAATCCTCTTATGTTGATATCAGCAGATCCTGCATCCAGCCTCACATGAAATAAGCCAAAAGGAGAAATCGCCATAGTATAATAACGTTTATTGAAAACAAAAGCTAAAAGACAGGCAACGCCAAATGGCCCCTTACTTGTAAGGTGCCTTAGCCCGGCACTGAGGCTGGTCTGCGTTGGATGATTAGGGGAAGAGAGATCCACGCTGTAGGAAGGATGCAGCGGCGTGCGTTCCACCTGTGTGTGAGCGAGGACCAGCAAAGCCGGAACCGGAAGTGCGTCCGTCCGTAGGAGATAGCGTGACCAATGCGCCTCGACGTACGTTTCGAGATAGACTCGTCGTCAGGAAGCGTCATTGGTCACGCATACGGGCCATTAATATAGGCCGTCCAATCGAATTAAAGTGGGAGGGACGAAGAAGATTATGACAGCCTCAGTCCCGCGCCAAGCAACAGATACATACAAAGATGCAATGGCCAATCAAATTCTATATCTGTAATAAGATATAGACTAATACAATTATTCATACAATTATGTCACAAAAAGACCTAGGCTAAACAAATAATAAAATTATAAATGAATGAATATGCCTAAGATATGTCGGACAGTAATAGACTTAAAATCACATTTAATTATACTATTTTAAAATCGCATGAAATAAAAATAAAATATAAAAATATATAGATAAAATATAATAAAACCAGGCAGAGCTTAATCTATTCATTGGTTATAAAACAATTAAGATCAAGGTCAATATTTAAACCCAAAGGTCGCATGGTACGCAGCCGATGCAACCATTTAGTTTCATTCTGAGATACTGTCTTTTTGAGGTTAGTACCTCTCCAATGACTAATTACCCTATCGATACCATAAAATGTTAAAAATCGTGGGTCTCTGTTGTGACATTCATCAAAATGTCTGGATACGCTATGTTTAGGGAATCCCTTGAGTATGTTAGCTACATGCTCGTTGATACGCACCTTAAGTTCTCTAGTGGTTCTGCCCACATATTTTAACTTGCAAGGGCATTCCAGAACGTAAGTTACGTATCTAGAATGGCAAGTTATTAGTGGTTCAATAATAAATTGTTCATGTGTAACATAGGATTCGAAGCCAAGGCGTTTTTTCCCCACTCTATTAGTACTCTTGCATGATCTGCATCTAGTACAATAATAAAATCCTGGGCTATCAAGAAAGGTTAAAGGTTTTTCAGGTGGGTCAGGAACATTTTTTGCAATTTTGTTGCGTAAACCAGGAGCTCTCCTATAAATAAAAGATGGTTTAGAAGGTAAAATTTTGGCCAAATCTGTGTCTTGTAACAAGATAGGCCAGGTTATTTGGGAGGTAGGGGAGCACCTCCCCCTCCCTCCCTAGAGGGAAATTATCCACCCCATAATGAATATTATGGAGCTCCCTATGGCGTGCCTACACACAATAGATTCGCCCCTTTGGATAACCAATCTATGGACTATAATTACCCCTATTACCACCCAGGTCCTTTGCAATATGCCCCTAGGCCCCCTAGAGGCCAATTTCGGGGAAATTATAGAGGAAGACCGAACAATCAATATCAAAACCAACCACCGGGGGGGGAATGGAGAGGATGGAAGGAACCATACAAGATCCCTCCTACCATACAGGCCCCTGTAGAAAAATCAGGAAAAGAGGCTCCAGGGGGGGAACCAGAAAGAAAAAGACCGAGGGACAACTAACAGATGGTATTTATAATCTAGCGGGAATTGAACTCTCAAAAACTGAGATTACAGTTCTATCGCAAGGTATGAAATTTGCACCATCTAAGAACATTAACAAATTTGACATTTTTATTGATGTTGAGAAGTACGTGAGGAAACTCAACATCAAGAAACATTTTTCTCAACAAAATAATGTTACTCCCCAAATAGAGATTACTGAATACCAACATACTAATTTAAGAAACAATTCTACCTTTAATCCCAAGAAAGGGACTCATCACCATGTCGAAGTTTTCAAGAATATGGTACAGGAGGAAATTAAGGATATGGAGGTCAAAAATAATTACCTAACCGATCACCTTATCAAAGAGGGTATCAAACAGCTAGAAGCCAATAAAAACATAGTGGTCCGCCCTGCGGATAAGGGGGGGGGTGGTCCTACTAGATAAAGATAAATACTATGGCGAAATCCATAGATTATTGGCTGATGTGGAGACATACCATCCATTATCTGGTGATCCACTCAATATACTTAAGAAAGAAATCTCCTCTTGGGTTGACGATGGAGCTGCACGTTCGATACTAACTAAAAAGGAGGCATTGTATTTGATCCCTCAAGCACCACGTACCCCGGTTTTATATATTCTCCCAAAGATACATAAAAGCAGAATTGACCCTCCGGGACGACCCATCATAAGTGGGATCGGCTCGTTATACTCTCGCATAGGGGAATACCTCGATACTTATCTCCAACCCTTGGTGATTCAGGGTAAATCTTATTTAAAGGATAGTAGAGAGTTAATTAAATCCATAACCCCTGTCCCTACCACTAAGGATACATGGCTAGTAACTGTTGATATAGAGTCATTATATACCAACATTAGACAAAATGACGCCCTGTTAGCAGTTACTGAGAGTCTAACAGAGAAATCTACACTACCATTATCACAAATTCATTTTTTGGTGGAGACGCTTAGACAAGCAATGGGTAATAATTATTTTTGGGTACAAGGAAATTATTACAAACAAATAAAGGGGGTGGCGATGGGGGCTCGCTATGCCCCTAGTGTAGCTAATATTCTGCTTAATAAATGGGAAATGGAGACCATATATAAGGAAATCTGCAAACCCTTAATTTATTATAAACGTTATATTGACGATATTATAATATTATGGGAGGGGTCCCAGGCCTCTTTGGATAATTTCCTGTCTAGGATGAATAATAATATTTATGGCTTACACTTTACTGCAGAATCCAGCCTTACCTGTATCAACTATCTTGATCTTACCTTAACGAAACAGAATAATCAGATTGTCACCAAAACTTTCTTCAAACCCACGGACCGCAATGGTTTTGTACCTAGTAAAAGTTGCCACCACCCTAAGTGGTTGGGAGCTGTCCCAAAAGGTCAACTTATGCGGATCCGACGAAATTGTAGCTCAACTACAGATTTTGAAGAACAGGCTGACCTTTTGATCATGAAGTTCGAAGAAAAGGGATATTCTACATCATCCCTATTAAGCACCAAAAAAGAGGTGCTTGGCATGGATAGACAATCCTTATTGGAGTCCAGAGATAGGCCTCAAAGGGCAGATACAGTTCCTTTTCTCTCTGGTTTCCATAGACAATATAAAGGGGTAGAGAAAATTGTCAAAAAATTCTGGCCTATCTTGTTACAAGACACAGATTTGGCCAAAATTTTACCTTCTAAACCATCTTTTATTTATAGGAGAGCTCCTGGTTTACGCAACAAAATTGCAAAAAATGTTCCTGACCCACCTGAAAAACCTTTAACCTTTCTTGATAGCCCAGGATTTTATTATTGTACTAGATGCAGATCATGCAAGAGTACTAATAGAGTGGGGAAAAAACGCCTTGGCTTCGAATCCTATGTTACACATGAACAATTTATTATTGAACCACTAATAACTTGCCATTCTAGATACGTAACTTACGTTCTGGAATGCCCTTGCAAGTTACAATATGTGGGCAGAACCACTAGAGAACTTAAGGTGCGTATCAACGAGCATGTAGCTAACATACTCAAGGGATTCCCTAAACATAGCGTATCCAGACATTTTGATGAATGTCACAACAGAGACCCACGATTTTTAACATTTTATGGTATCGATAGGGTAATTAGTCATTGGAGAGGTACTAACCTCAAAAAGACAGTATCTCAGAATGAAACTAAATGGTTGCATCGGCTGCGTACCATGCGACCTTTGGGTTTAAATATTGACCTTGATCTTAATTGTTTTATAACCAATGAATAGATTAAGCTCTGCCTGGTTTTATTATATTTTATCTATATATTTTTATATTTTATTTTTATTTCATGCGATTTTAAAATAGTATAATTAAATGTGATTTTAAGTCTATTACTGTCCGACATATCTTAGGCATATTCATTCATTTATAATTTTATTATTTGTTTAGCCTAGGTCTTTTTGTGACATAATTGTATGAATAATTGTATTAGTCTATATCTTATTACAGATATAGAATTTGATTGGCCATTGCATCTTTGTATGTATCTGTTGCTTGGCGCGGGACTGAGGCTGTCATAATCTTCTTCGTCCCTCCCACTTTAATTCGATTGGACGGCCTATATTAATGGCCCGTATGCGTGACCAATGACGCTTCCTGACGACGAGTCTATCTCGAAACGTACGTCGAGGCGCATTGGTCACGCTATCTCCTACGGACGGACGCACTTCAGGTTCCGGCTTTGCTGGTCCTCGCTCACACATAGGTGGAATGCACGCCGCTGCATCCTTCCTACAGCGTGGATCTCTCTTCCCCTAATCATCCAACGCAGACCAGCCTCAGTGCCGGGCTAAGGCACCTTACAAGTAAGGGGCCATTTGGCGTTGCCTGTCTTTTAGCTTTTGTTTTCAATAAACGTTATTATACTATGGCGATTTCTCCTTTTGGCTTATTTCATGTGAGGCTGGATGCAGGATCTGCTGATATCAACATAAGAGGATTTTGATGTTATACAAACCTATGCTTATTGCGATCTCCTTTTGATTAAGGAGATCAACTTTTTGCGGTAAGGTGCCATCCATGAGCACTTGTTTGCGGTGTTTTGTTTTCCATTCCTTGGTGGAGGAGGAAGTCTACACAGACCTATGGACTTACCCTGCAAAATTCTTTTCACTATTATTTGGACTGTCTGTGCACAATAATTTGTTTTGATCTCCTCCAGTAGGAGTCTTATTCATTTATTTATTTGGGCACTTTATTTATATATTTATTATTGTATATATATTCACTTCTATCCCACCATTATATAATTTATTATCATTTTAATTAGAGATTTGAGGTTGATCCATTGAATTTTATAACACATTTATTGTTTCATTTAATTAGCGCATCTTCTTTTCCTTCACATACTCTTGAATACTGGGGTCGCCCCCCAGGATTTTTTAGATTGCAGCTTTTTATACACTTTTGAGATTTATATATCTTACATTTTTATTTATTAATTTAGTTTTTTTTGCGCGAATATTCACTCTTCACTCTTCATAAAAGGAAATCAGGTTTGTCTGACAACTTCTGTCTTTCATGAATCCATGTTGTTTGTTGTTTAAAATATTTTTTTTTCCAGCAAGAACTCGTCTATGTGGTCTTTTATTAAATTATCCAGTATCTTCCCAACTATAGAAGTTAAACTAACAGGTCTATAGAGCCAGATTCACAAAAGAGATACAACTGTGTATCTCCTGATACGCCGTCGTATCTCTGTGATCCGCCCGTCCTAACTATGCGGCTGATTCATAGAATCAGTTACGCATAGATAGCCCTAAGATCCGACAGGTGTAATTGACTTACACCGTCGGATCTTAGGATGCAATTCTAGGCCGGCCGCTAGGTGGCGATTCCATTAAGGTCGGCGTAGAATATGCAAATGACTACTTATGGCGATCCACGAAGATACGCGCGTTCGTCGCAATCTCTTACGTCGTCGCTAGTCGTTTTTTCCCGTCGCAAACTTCCGCCTGCTTTATCATGGCTTATCTTTAGAACAGCCATGTTATAGTATGGCCGTCGTTCCCGCGTCGAATTTCAAATTATTATTTTTTTTGCGTAAGACGTCCGGGAATAGGAAACGCCGTACCGCACGTCGCCGTTCAAAAAAAACGTCGGGGCACCGTAATTTCACGCAAAGCACGTCGGGAAATTTCCTAACGGAGCATGCGCAGAACGTTCGGCGCGGGAACGCGCCTAATTTAAATGGTGCCCGCCCCATTTGAATTAGGATTTACGGATTTACGGATTTACGTTACACCGCCGCAAGTTTACAGGTAAGAGCTTTGTGAATCATGTACTTACGCTGTAAGCCTGCGGCGGTGTAACGTAAATGGGAAATGTTACGCCGCCGCGGCGTAACGTAAATGTACCTGAATCTGGCCCACAGTTACTTGGTAAAGACTTTGATCCCTTTTTAAAAATAGGTACCACATTGGCCCTGCGCCAATCCAGTGGTACTATTCCAGTTATTAACAAGTCTCTAAAAATTAGAAACATTGGGCCAGATTCACAAAAGAGATATGACGGCGTATCTCCTGATACGCCATCGTATCTCTGAGAGTATCTATGCGGCTGATTCATAGAATCAGTTACGCATAGATAGCCCTAAGATCCGACAGGTGTAATTGACTTACACCGTCGGATCTTAGGATGCAATACTTCGGCCGCCGCTGGGTGGAGTTCGTGTCGTTTTCCAGCGTCGGGTATGCAAATGAGCTTTTACGACGATCCACAAAGGTTTTCGCGTTCGTTACGTCGTCGCTAGTCGTTTTTTCCCATCGCAAAGTTACGGCTGCTTTATCATTGCTTAAATTTAGACAAGCCATGTTAAAGTATGGCCATCGTTTTTTTGCGTAAGACGTCCGGGAATACGAAAGTACGTTACGCACGTCGCCGTTCAAAAAAATGACGTCACTTCGCGCAAAGCACGCCGGGGATTTCAAGACGGAGCATGCGCAGTACGTCCGGCGCGGGAGCGCGCCTAATTTAAATGGTACACGCCCCATTTGAATTAGGTGGGTTTGCGCCGGACGCCTTTACGTTACACAAGTTTACACGCAAGTGCTTGGTGAATCAGGCACTTGTGCTGAAAACTTGCGGCGGTGTAACGTATAGACGATACGTTACGCCGCCGCAGTTATATGTGAATCTGGCCCAATGGCTTTGAAATGACAGAGCTTAATTCTTTTAGATCCGTGGGTGGATGCCATCTGGTTCAGGTGCTTTATCCACCTTTATTTTGTCTAAATATTTCTGGACGATATCACTTTTCAGCACTGGCGTAGCAAGGGGGGGGGGGGCAGGGGGTACTGGGGCCCCGGGCGCGAAATTTAGGGGGGCGACTTTCCGTGCCTCCACCTAATTTTAAATCCCTGTGTCACCGACACGGATGTCTGGACTCCGGCCAGCGGCCACCATGTTTAATGTCCTCCAGCGCCCTGTGATTGGGCATATGGGGGTCATGTGAGGAGTGGGGCTGGAAGTCCCGCCTCCGCACATGACCGCCATACGCCCAATCACAGAGCGCCGGGAAAGTCTGAACATGGCGGCGGCCGGGGGGAGACGTCAGGCACTGCAAGTGTAAGCTGCCGTCTTCCCCTGCGGTACGGTGCTGTGTGGAAGGAGTTTCAGCATGGAGCGGGCATGCTGGGTGTGGATGGCGCTGGCGGCCGGCGGGGAAGAGAGTCGGGACTCCGAAGCAGTTCTGGGGTCCTGTCCGTCCTGAGGAGAGTCCTGGAGGAGTCTCTGGAGAAGAGCAGCAGAGTCAGACAGAGGTAAGGAGGACTCTGAGGATCGATTTTCACCAAGCTGGGGGGAGGGGGGTGCGAGTATTGCAGGAAGTAGGACTTCTACTGTAGGTGTCAGTGTAAGTGTATGTGTCAGTGTAGGTGTCAGTGTAGGTGTCAGGTCAGTGTAGGTGTCAGGTCAGTGTAGGTGCAGGGGTCAGTGCAGGGGTCAGTGCAGGGGTCAGTGCAGGGGTATGTGTCAGTGTAGGTGTCAGGTCAGTGTAGGTGTCAGTGTAGGTGTCAGGTCAGTGTAGGTGTCGGGGTCAGTGTAGGTGCAGGGGTCAGTGCAGGGGTCAGTGTCAGTGTCGGTGTAAGTGTCAGGTCAGTGCAGGGGTCAGTGCAGGTGTCAGTGTCGGTGTCAGTGTCGGTGTAAGTGTCGGTGTATGTGTCAGGTCAGGTCAGTGTCAGTGTCAGTGCAGGGGTCAGTGTAAGTGTCAGTGTAGGTGTATGTGTCAGGTCAGTGTATGTGTCAGGTCAGGTCAGTGCAGGTGTAGGTGTCAGTGTAGGTGTTAGTGTAGGTGTCAGTGTAGGTGTCAGTGTAGGTGTCAGTGTAGGTGTCAGGTCAGTGTCGGTGCAGGTGTCAGTGTAGGTGTCAGGTCAGTGTAGGTGTCGGTGTCGGTGCAGGGGTCAGTGCAAGTGTCGGTGCAGGGGTCAGTGTCAGTGTCGGTGTAAGTGTCAGTGTATGTCAGGTCAGTGCAGGGGTCAGGTCAGTGCAGGGGTCGGTGTAAGTGTCGGTGTATGTGTCAGGTCAGTGCAGGTGTCAGTGCAGGGGTCAGTGTAAGTGTCAGTGTAGGTGTAGGTGTCAGGTCAGTGTATGTGTCAGGTCAGGTCAGTGCAGGTGTCAGTGTCAGTGTATGTGTCAGGTCAGTGCAGGTGTCAGTGTCAGTGCAGGGGTCAGTGTCAGGTCAGTGTATGTGTCAGGTCAGGTCAGTGCAGGGGTCAGTGTAGGTGTCAGTGTTAGTGTATAGGTTAGGTCAGTGCAGGTGTCGGTGTCAGTGTAGGTGTCGGGTCAGTGTAGGTGTCAGTGTAGGTGTGTAGGTGTCGGGTCAGTGTGTAGGTGTGGGGTCAGTGTAGGGGTCAGGTCAGTGTTAGGGGTCAGTGTTAGGGGTCAGTGTAGGTGTCAGTGTAGGGGTAGGTGTCAGTGTAGGGGTAGGTGTCAGTGTAGGGGTGGGTGTCAGTGTAGGGGTAGGTGTCAGTGTCGGGTCAGTGTGTAGGTGTGGGGTCAGTGTAGGGGTCAGGTCAGTGTTAGGGGTCAGTGTTAGGGGTCAGTGTAGGTGTCAGTGTAGGGGTAGGTGTCAGTGTAGGGGTAGGTGTCAGTGTCGGGTCAGTGTGTAGGTGTGGGGTCAGTGTAGGGGTCAGGTCAGTGTTAGGGGTCAGTGTTAGGGGTCAGTGTAGGTGTCAGTGTAGGGGTAGGTGTCAGTGTAGGGGTAGGTGTCAGTGTAGGGGTAGGTGTCAGTGTCGGGTCAGTGTGTAGGTGTCGGGTCAGTGTGTAGGGGTCAGTGTAGGTGTCAGTGTAGGGGTCAGTGTGTAGGTGTCGGATCAGTGTGTAGGTGTCGGGTCAGTGTAGGTGTCAGTGTAGGTGTCAGTGTTAGGGGTCAGTGTAGGGGTAGGTGTCAGTGTAGGGTCAGGGGGTAGGTGTCAGTGTAGGGTCAGTGTGTAGGTGTCGGGTCAGTGTAGGGGTCAGGTTTGTGTAGGAGTCAGTGTAGGTGTCAGGTTAGTGTAGGGGTCAGTGTAGGTGTCAGGTTAGTGTAGGTGTCAGGTTAGTGTAGGGGTCAGTGTAGGGGTCAGGTTTGTGTAGGGGTCAGTGTAGGTGTCAGGTTAGTGTAGGGGTCAGTGTAGGGGTCAGGTTTGTGTAGGAGTCAGTGTAGGGGTCAGGGGTCAGTGCCATTACCGGTTAAACTTTCACATATACACGATCGGCGGCTCTATAGCCTGCCAATTGTGTATATGTGCTGGCTGCGTGCCCCCCTACCCCCCTCCAGTACTGCCGCCACCCCCCCTCCTGACCCCTCACCTTTAATCCCGGGATCCGCTGCCCCATCTGCGGCCCGGGACCGGCTCGGGAGGGTGTCAGGAGGTAAGATGGGAGGGAGTCCAGCATGTTCCTCCTTGCTGATCTCCCTCCAGGCTGTGAATGCAGAAGTGATGTGTATTACATCTGCATTCACCTGTCAGTCATCTGGCTGCTATAGCCAGAGAGAAGAAGCAGATCTGTGCTTCATCAGCTTCTTTTGGGGTCCCCAGGTGACATTAGGGGTCCTAGAGACCCCTAATGTCTCCATAAAGAGGACCTGTCAGTGTACCTGTGCTATTATATAGGGGGATTTGTATCCCCCTATGTAATAGCAATGACATCAAGTGTAAAAAAACATAAAAAGAGGGCAAAAATTTGTAACTATATAAACAGTTTTAAAAAAATCTCAAATGTTTAAGTCCCCCACGTTTACGCACATATAAACATGGATGTTTATATAAGGAGGGGGGGGCGAAAAAAAAATTCCGCCCCGGGCGCCCATAACTCTGGTTACGCCACTGCTTTTCAGCCATTCTGGTTCATTTGGGCCTGTGTCACTACCACCCCCATTATGGACACGAGCCCCTCCCCCATGCTCCTTTGTATTCACAGAGCTGAAGAAGGTATTTAATAAATTTGCCTTCTCTCTGTCCCCAGTCACCCACTCTACATGAATAGTGTTCTAAAAAATCCAGAATCTCGCAATATCCATTTGGTTTTGAAAAAAACAAAACATTAAATTAGATTGCAGTGTCAACAGGATATTTCAGTAAACATAACTAACAGCTCTGCACATTCAATGTTATCTTAGTGACTTAGCATAGTAGATGTTCAATGCAGTACAGGACCTTTTGCAACCTGTCTGTGCAGATATTTAGCTGACCCCAGTATAAAGTCCATTACATCACGCTCAGTGAAAGGACTAGGCTCTAAAAAGGCAGCTGTTATATCTCATAGCCATTAGTAAGACCTTCCAAATGAGAGGTGCAATATGTCAAATAGCCTACCACTTTCCTAAAACAAAAATTGGTGAGTGAAATTCTTCAGTGATGCTTATTCTAGTGAATTAGTAAGGATTGACTTACTCTACTTAGAAAGTAATGCCGCGTACACACGATCATTTTTCAGCATGAAAAAAAAACGTTGTTTTTCAAAAACGTCATTTAAAATGATTGTGTGTGGGCTTCACATAATTTTTCAGGTTCTGAAAAACGACCAAAAAATAATTCCAACATGCTGCATTTTTTAACGTTGTTTTAAAACAAAATTTTTCGGGTTGTAAAAAATTATCGTGTGTGGGCTAAAACGACGAAAAAATACCGCGCATGCTCAGAAGCAAGTTATGAGACGGCAGCGCTCGTTCTGGTAAAGCTACCGTTCATAATGGAGTAAGCACATTCATCACGCTGTAACAGACAGAAAGGCGCGAATCGTCTTTTACTAACACGGAATCAGTTAAAGCAGCCCAAAGGCGAATGGAACTTCCCCTTTAAAGTGCCGTCGTACGTGTTGTACGTCACCGCACTTTGCTAGATCATTTTTTAAAAATGATGGTGTGTAGGCAACATCGTTTTAATGATGAAGTTGGGAAAACGTTGTTTTTTTGGAAAAACAACGTTTTCTTTCATGCTGAAAAATGATCGTGTGTACGCGGCATTAGGTTTAGCAAATGTTAAGGCCAGATTCAGATTTCACCACAAATCCTTTAACACAATACTGTTTTGTGCATCAAATCTGATGCTTAGGTATGGCAATTTTTACATTATAATTATTATTATACAGGATTTATATATCGCCAACAGTTTACGCAGCGCTTTACAATAAAAAGGGGGACAGTAAAATTGCAATACAGTTCAATACAGAAGGAATAGGAGGGTCCTGCTTGTGGAGCTTGCAATCTAAGGGAGGCATTGGTGGTACAAAAGGTAATGGCTACTAGAGATGTGCACACTGAAATATTTGGTTTCGGAATTTCGTTTTCGTCCGAAAAATAAATGTATTTAGTTACTCCCGAAATTCGTTTTTATTTATTTTGTTTTTCATTAAATGCATTTTTCCGAAATTCCAAATTAATTAAGGTTGAATCTGTCATTGAAGGCTTATGGTGTCTGTCGAATGTTCTAAGAAGATTCAACGGAATCTTAAAAAAAAAAAGATTTGACGGAGCAGCGAAACTGTACGTACATTTCCAGTCGAATGTTCTGCTTACAAGCTATAGTAGAATTCTAATGTTGTATGACTAATAATAATTATATTTATTAATTATTATTACTAGTCAACCAACATTAGAATTCTTCTATAGCCTATGGGCGGAGCATTTGACCATAAATGTCCGCTCGCTGCGATCGTATGTTTTTAGCTACTTTGTCTAATCTTCATGTCTCTATAATGTTGAACCTTTTCTCTCCATGTCAAATCTTTTCTCTTCATGTAGAATAATATTGGACTAATAGAGTTAAGGTTAGGCAAATTCGACCGCAACTAAAACGAAAATAAAGCATTTGTTTATGTCGGATCTTTCATTTTTAGTTTTCTGCGCTTTTGTTATCGTTTGTTAGAATGATAACGAAAATACCTGAAATTCGGACGAAAATGCATTCGGACAAAACCAATGCACATGTCTAATGGTTACAGGGAATGGTCTGATGGAGGTGACTTAAAGCGGGGGTTCACCCTATCGACAGTAAAAAAAAAAAAAAATTTTTCTTTTACCTTTAAATCAGGCACTGTAGCGCGAGCTACAGTATGCCTGTCCCGAATTTTTTCCCCCCATACTCACCTTGTAGTCGTCCATCGAAGATACCGGGGAATGGGCGTGCCTCTGGAGACGGAGGATGATTGACGGCCGGCTCTGGCGCGTCACGCTTCTCCGGAAATAGCCGAAATAGGCTTGGTCTTCACGACGCGTGCGCATAGCCTGTGCGCACGCGCCGTGAAGAGCCGAGACCTACTCCGGCTGTCTTCGGGGAGAGTGACGTGCCAGGGCCGGCCGTCAATCATCCTCCCTCTCCATAGGCACGCCCATTCCCCGCGGGAGCCGGAATCTACGATGGACGACTACGAGGTGAGTACGGGGTTAAAAAAATCGGGACAGGCATACTGTAGCTCGCGCTACAATGCCTGTCTCGATGGTAACATCATGGGATTGTGGGTGAACTACCGCTTTAAGTACAGTTCTTAGGTGGAGGTAGGCTTCCCTGCATAAGTGAGTTTTTAAGGATCGCCTAAAGGTGGACAGGGTTGGAGCTGACCGGACATAGTGGGGCAAGGAGTTCCAGAGGATGGGAGGATGGAAGTCCTGTAGGTGAGCATGGGAGGAGGTAACAAGGGAGCAAGAGAGTAGGGGGTCCAGTAGGTCCTGGGAAGAATGGAGAGGATGATTCAGGCGACATTTGCAGATGAGATTGGTGATGTAGTTGGGGCGATGTTGTGGATGGCCTTGTATGTTGTGGTTAGTATTTTGGATTTTATACAGTGGGGTAGGGGAAGCCAGTGGAGAGATTGGTAGAGAGGGGCAGCAAGCAGGGATCAGTTAGTAAGGTGTATTAGTCTGGCAGCAGCATTCATGATAGACTGAAGAGGGGAAAGCCTATGTAAAGGTAGGCCAGTGAGGAGGGAGTTGCAGTAATCAAGGTGGGAAATAACCAAGGAGTGAATAAGTTGTTTTGTGGTGTCGTTAGGAAGGGGTGAATTCTGGAAATGTTGCGGAGGTTAAGGTGGCAAGATTTAATCATTGATTGGATGTGGGGGCTGGAGAGGTCAGAGTCTAGGACTACATCCAGCACCCTGGCATGTGTAGAGGGACCAATGATTGTGTTCTTGATCTCAATGGTAAAGTCATGGGGAGGGGATCGGGGAGGAGGAAATATTACAAACTTAGTTTTAGAAAGATTGAGCTTGAGGAAGTGGTGTGACATCCATACTGATATGTTGCTCAGTAAGTTTGTGAAGCTTGAGGAGATTGAGGTGCTGAGTTGAGGAGTCGAGAGCTAGAGCTGGGTGTCATCAGCACAAAGGTGATATTTGAAGCCATGGGAAGTTATCAACTGGCCCAGGGAGAAGGTATAGAGAGAGAATAGGAGGGGCCCAATGACAGAGCATTGGGGTACCCCAACAGAAAGAGAAAGAGGAGTGGAGGAGATGTTGTTGCATGTGACACTAAAAGTGTGCTGAGATAGGTAGGAGGAGAACTAGGAAAGAGCAGAGTCACGGAGGCCAAGGAAGTAAAGTTTAATGAGGAGGAGTGGGTGTTCAACTGTGTCAAAGGCAGCAGAAAGGTCTAAGAGTATGAGAATCCCAGATAGCAAGGATAATTTGCCACAAATTTGTGGCGGTGTTGAATTGTAAGTCTATTAACTTGCTGCACATTTTCATTGGCAAGTTGAACACTTGCAGAGCACTTGAAAAACAAGTTCTAGTTGACACTTTTCCAATTTGTAGCAAGTTTGTGTGGCAAGTCTCTAGCTAGAGTAAAGTTGCAGTGGTGAGTCTACAGCAATAACTCTGCAAGTCTACAGCATGAAAATTAAGCCACGTGTTGTTTGCAAAGGAAGTTGATCTGGAGTCATGCAATGTGGACTTCCTGCAATTGTCTAACAAACTTGTGAGCCCGGCAAGTCTAGCAATAGCTTAGCAAGTCATTTTCAAACTTGAAACACAATTGCTTGCTATCTGGAATGGAGCACTGGCTATTGTTCCTTTAGCAGTTAGAATGTCGTTGGTGCATTTTAGTAGGGCAGTTTCAGTGGAATGTTGTGGGCGGAATCCAGACTGTAGGGGATTGAGAAGGTCGTTGCGTCAGAAACCATGGTTCAGACCGAGACAGAAGTAGAGTTAAATCTGTTTATTAATAAAAGTTAAAAGGTAAACAGAGTAAGCATAGTCAAAACATAGCCAGAGTTCAGTAACCGGATCGGGTAGTCGGTTAAGCCAATGTCAGAGAGCCAACGATAAACATAGTAGTACAACAAGCAGGATCATTAGCCAGAAGGAACTTCAGCCAAGCAAGTCTTCAACAGGAACGCAGGAGAAAGTCTCTGTGATGTTAACAAAGGTGAAGGCAGAGAGCAAATGAACTGGAAGGCTTTAAGTAGGCAGAGCTGAAGAGCAGGATCATCAACAGGTGAGTCACTGTGGAGAGATGGGAGCTGGCAATTGGCTGCCAGCTGAGCTGCCAGCACAGAGAAGGAAGGGCTGAGCCCAGCCCTGACACATTGTCAGTGAGGTAGAAACTCATACAGTTGTGGACAAGGCGTTCAAGAAGCTTGGAGGCAAACGGGAGCAGGGACATGGGTCTTAAGGTGAAGTCTAGTAAGGGTTATTTAATTATGGGTGGAACCAGTGCATGTTTGAAGAGGGAGAGATTGAACATGTGGGTAGAGAGTTTAGGGTAGAGCAGGAAGGTGGTCCCGGTATTTGCGAGGGGACAGAGTCCAGGGGACAGGTGGTGGGGTGGGCTGTGAAAAGGAGTTTGGCAACTCCCTCAGAGCTAACAGGATTGAAGGAGAAAACTGTTCAGTGTAATGTTGGACTTGGTGTGTTGGTTGGTGAAGGAAGCTGTCAATGTCAATGCAACACGAAAACAAAATGTATCCTGCATCAATTTGGATCATTTATTATGTTATACTGTTATTTTGGATGCGTCGAAAAACATTATTAAAAGGCCAAAACTACTGTATAGCATCATGTCATCTGAATGAAACAAATGAATACTAATGCATTTGTTGTTCGGTAATAATTTATTTTGGATTTGTTGATATTTGTTACTACATTGTGATTCAGAGATTCAGATACATCCAAATCTTAGAATAACGAAAATTGCCTCCAAATTTTGATTTGCAATGAAACGAATTACGCATGTCTACCAACGTAATTATGTATGTGCCATACCTGTGGGGTCACTGTGGATGCTGGAAATCACGGTAGTAGTTACTGTGATCTCCACTAGCTTCCGGGTCTCATGCCGTGCGGTTATCCTGATGATTTTTGAACACAGGAGAGTGCTTGCCCAGCACGATCACCATCCAGGGATCACTTTGCCTTTTTTCCTTGAATGCAATGGGCCAGATTCAGAAAGAGATACGACGGCGTATCTCCTGATACGCCATCGTATCTCTGATTGCGCTCGGTCGTATCTATGCGACTGATTCATAGAATCAGATACGCATAGATATCCCTAAGATCCAACAGGTGTAAGTGTCTTACACCGTCGGATCTTAGGCTGCATATTTACGCTGGCCGCTAGGTGGCGCTTACGTATGTTTTACGCGAGGAATATGCAAATTAGGATTTACGCCGATTCAGAAACGAACGACCGCCCGGCGCTTTTTTTTACGTCGTTTGCGTTCGGCTTTTTCCGTCATAAAGTTACCCCTGCTATATGAGGGGTATGTGAGGCATATCCTATGTTAAGTATGGCCGTCGTTCCCGCGTCAAATTTTGAAAATTTTACGTCGTTTGCATTAATCGTTCGCGAATACGGCTGGACATAATTTACGTTCACGTCGAAACCAATGACGTCCTTGCGACGTCATTTAGAGCAATGCACACCGGTATATTTTACGGACGGCGCATGCGCCGTAAAAAAAACGTAAAAAACGCGGGGTCAACACAAATTTAAATACTACACGCCCCCAACATCCCCATTTGAATTACGCGGCCTTACGCCGCAACACATACGTTACGCCGCCGTAAATATGGGCGCAAGTTCTTTCTGAATACAGAACTAAGCGCCCAAAGTTACGCTCAGGTATCTGACTCCGGCCCAAAGTGTTTTGGTTGAGGTGGAGAGGTGGGGAGACATCAGGCTCTTTACCTAATCCAATCAGAGAACACTTTGCATTTACAGAGAAAATACAAAGTGGTATTTGAATGGCAGCTATGCTGAGCAAGTAGCCACCTGAGTCACTGGAGTAGTGATGCCTACATACTTACATTAGTCCAAGTTAGACCATTGTAACTATGTCAAAATTGCAATACCTAAACAGCTTTGAAGTGTGCTGCTTTCAGGCAACCCACCCATTCTGAAAGAGCTGCCAGTGCACCTCAACACACAAAAAAATTATGCACGTTTTTTTATACACCACACAACAACAAACAGATTGCTCACATCTGTGAGTTGTCATGTGCTAAAAACATGTCTGTTTGGGTGCCATTTAGAATGAGTGGGAACGCAACGCAACACAGATAATTGTTATAGTGCACTGTGTCAAAACACACACTTTATAACACATTGCTGCAATGCACAAATATGAATGAAGCCTAGCAGGTTAAACCTGTCAGAGAATTCCTGTGAGATGCCTGGCTAATAGAAATGCGCATGCGCACATCTCTACAGAATGGCAATAGGGAATGCGCATGTGTACAGGAATGCACACGGGCGTGTGCACAGTGCATGTTGGTGTCAGACAGACTGCCTGCCTACCTGATCCTGCCTGTGCTCAGGTGCTGACTGATCTTCAGTTGTTCCCTGTGTCCTGACTCCTGTGTACTTCCAGTGTGTTCTCTTTGTTGCTGACCTAGCTTACTCCTGACCTGATCTCTGATCCTGCTTTTGTCTTGTCGTTTGTCCCTGACCCGGCTTGTTCCTGACTTTGGCTCTGCTCTAGATTTGGTACCTCGCGGCCTGCTTGTTGATGACATAAGCATTCCCACTTTTGCTGTGGCATTCTCTGTAGAATAAATAAAAAATAAATAAAGAATCCACAGGTTCAATAATTTTATTTAGTAGAGCAGATTGAGGATATTTAGAGCATTTAGATTTGGTGTGTTGAGATGCTACATAAATTGAATGCTTGGGTGCTTGGATGTAACTTTATTTTTCTTTAAAAATGTATTTATATTACATAGAAGCAGGGCGTTTTTTCTCAAACTGGAACTCAACTACGACCCCCCAAAACCCCTCCCCACACACACCCTCCAAATCACATGAAATAGTGGGTGTGGTCAGATTTCACAAACAGTAGGAGGGTCTTAAAGGGGCATTAATTAAATACCAGGATTGTATTACACGCAGAGTTCATGGGGATAACACACAGAGTGCAGAGCTGACGCTTGTAAACACAGAAACCAGACTTCTGTGTTTACAAGTGATTGTGGTGAGCAGGCACCAAAGGGTCTGAGCCAGAGGTGTTGGAACTGAGTTCCACCAAGTTCCTCCTGAAAAAAAGCCCTGTATAGGAGACTTTCCTATGTAATATAATTACTTTGTGACAGGTTCTCTTTAATGAGGCGTCAACAGCCAGTGCAAGTAACAACAGAAACCAGAAGTGACGTTATACACATCATTTCTGGGTTCTTCAGAGCTAGGAAAGAACAGCAATGGATGTTCTCTGGTCCCCCACCTCTCCACTCAGCGGCACCCACAATATGGGTCTCAGGCCCGAAGGTGGGACAGCAGAGCCTGGGAAGTATTCCTAGGAATGCCAGTTTCAGGGGCCATAGAAAGTGACTGGGCAGCTTTATAGCCATCAGATCTCTTTGTAAAGCTGACATTCAGCCTATAGAGTGTACATACACTCCCAGCTACTATTGCAGTTGGGAATGTGTGTAAAACTCTCAGCTGCCACATCCGTATGACATATGATAGTGGCAGTAAGAAAGTTTAAGCCGATTCCTGGCTACATGTGCTCCAGCTATGGCTGCATGGCATTTCTCGGGTGGCTTTCCTGATGGTGAAAACAGTGAATCATGCCAGCATCAAGTGTGTTGGAACAGCCGTTTGTAGCAGTGACAATGCTGGAGTACATCTGGGCAATAAGGGCATGTTGTCACCCCATAGCAGGAAGTGCTTGAATAAGGACCTTTATGGCAGTAGCACCAATTAATATTTTAATAAAAACTGTAGATTCAAATCAAATAATATTGAAAATTACCTTAGCATGTTAACACTTATATGAGATTTATGGGCCAGATCCACAAAAGGGATACGCTGGCGTATCTGCTGATACGCCGTCGTATCCCTGTTTCTATCTATGCGGCTGATTCATAGAATCAGTTACGCATAGATATTCCTAAGATCCGGCAGGTGTAATAGTTTTACACTGTCGGATCTTAGGATGCAGTACCGCGGCCGCCGCTGGGGGCATTTCTCGTCGAAATTCCACGTCGGGTATGCAAATTAGCACTTACGGAGATCCACAAAGGTTTTTCCCTTCGTTAAGTCTCCGTAAGTGTTAGTTTGCCGTCGCAAAGATAGGGCTACTTTTACAAAGTGTAAAGTTAGTACACCATGTAAAAGTATACCTGTCTTTCCCGCGTCGCTGTCAAATTTCTTTTTACATTTTTTTTTCCGCCGCATCTCTTTTTTACCCGTCGCGATTCACAAAACTCGGCGCAACGTAACGTAACGCAAAGCACGTCGGGAAAATAGCGTCGGGAGCATGCGCAGTACGTCTGGCGCGGGAGTGCGCCTAATTTAAATGGGACTCGCCCCATTAGATTGGGCACGCCTTGCGCCTGACGGATTTAAGTTACACCGCTGCAAATTTCTAGGTAAGTGCTTTGTGGATCGGGCACTTAGGTAGAAATTTTGCGGCGGTGTAACTTAAATCGGAATATTTAAGTTGCGTCCGCTGGCTGTGGATCTGGCCCTTAGTGTTTAGGGTACAATAGGGTAGGCTGCTAGACTAATAAACCTCACTAACCTATCCGTGACTGATGCTCCTCTCTGCCAATCCCTTCACTGGCTTCCCCTACCCCACTGTGTAAAATTCAAAATGCTAACCACAATATACAAGGCCATTCACAACATCGCCCCATCTACATCACCAAACTCATCTGCAGATAACTCCAAAATCGTACCCTACACTCCTCCCAGGATCTCCTGCTCTCTTTCTCCCTTGTTACCTCCTCCCATGCTCGCCTTCAGGACTTCTCTAGAGCCTCTCCCATCCTCTGGAACTCCATCCCCCGGTATGTCGATCAGCCCTTAACCTGCCCACCTTTAGAAGATCCTTGAAAACGAATTTATTCAGGGAAGCCTATCCCACACCCAGGGCCATCTTAATAGCATCATGGGCCCCTGGGCAAAGTAATGCTCTGGGGCCCCTAAAATGGAGACAGTGCAGGTAAACAGAAATCACATAGGTAGGAGGTAGGTGATATCTAGGGTGTAGAAGGGTCAGAGGCGGCTCTTTAATTAGGCAAATTAGGCACCTAAGGCCTCGCACTCACAGGGGACTCACGGCTGCCTAACTTACCCAATGCATTAGCCCAGTTTTGAGGGACAGGGGACCTTAACGCTGCTGTGCTCAGGCAGCATTAAGAGCCCTGACTCAGAAGGGGGGGCGCCAGCACCCTTAACAACCAGTGAATATTGGTGACACCACCCCTTGTGACATCAATGACCCAGCATGCCCTCAGTCAATTATGTCACAAGGGGGCGGGTTCACCAGGTAATGTCACCCCGCCCCTTAGTCATTAAAAAGCAGGATCTGGGGGCCGCCTTGTTAAAGGGGGCTTCCAGATTCCAAAAAGCCCCCTGCCCGCACACCCCCACAACCACTGGCCAGGGTTGTGTAGAAGAGGCTCTTGTTCTTGAATTATTTTTCCCATCATGGGTGTGAGTGGGAGGCCCCATGTCAAGTTTTGCCTAAGGCCTCACAAAGCCTAGAGCCACCTCTGGATATCTGGGATGTAGACGGGCAGCCCGGGCTCAAGGACCAGCTGCTTTTTAGGAAAGGGCAGGGGCCCCCCATGCAGCTGGGGCCCCTGGGCAGTGCCCAGGTGTGCCCTCTCAGTAAGACAGCCCTGCCCACACCCACCTAACAACTGTCCTCAAACCACCCCTAACAAATCATTCTCTGCAGCTATTACCTTTTAAACCACCACCCTCCTGTATATTCTGGAGAGCCAGGCCCTCCTGTATATTCTGTATTGAACTGTACTGTAATTGTGCTGTCCTCCCTCTACACTGTAAAGCGCTGCATAAACGGTTGGCGCTATATAAATCGTGTATGATAATAATATATAGAACACTTTGTCCATAGCCTTGATGCAAGCATCCTTGAAGAGAACCCCAATGAAAGCTCCTTGATACAATACACATGGTGCAAGCTTTTGGCTTTCTAAATTGCACAAGAACAAAGGCTATAATATTATTTGATCCTCACTTTGTTCTTGAGAGTGCACTCCACTCCTTTAAAGCAAAGTGGTCAATTATAAAAACAAGCCACTTATAGACAATTTACTCACTTTCTAAATGGAGCATTATGACACCTGGGGAATCGCATTTGAATAACCTTTGGCTCAAGTATTCCCACTACTGAATAATCTAGTTGGGTGTTATATTGTTCCATCAGCATAATAGGAATCATTGTAGTCAAAGGACAGAAATATATATTGGGGCAGATCCACAAAAGGATTACGCCGGCGTATCTATTGATACGCCGGCGTAATTTTATATTTCCCGCGTCGTATCTTTGTTTTGTATCCACAAAATAAGATACGATGGCATCTGGGATCGATCCGACAGGCGTACGTCTTAGTACACCGTCGATTCTTAGATGCAATTTTTCGGTGGCCGCTAGGTGGCATTTCTGTAGAAATCCGCGTCGAGTATGCAAATTAGTTTTTTACGGCGATCCACGAACGTACGTCCGGCCGGCGCATTTTTTTAACGTTGTTTTTGTTCGGCTTTTTCCGGCGTATAGTTAAAGGTGCTGTTATGAGGCGTACTCAATGTTAAGTATGGCCGTCGTTCCCGCGTACAATTTTGAAATTTTTACGTTGTTTGCGTAAGTCGTTCGCGAATAGGGATTTGCGTAGAATGACATCACCGTCGGAAGCATTGGCTTTTTCCGGGTTAATTTCGAGCATGCGCACTGGGATACCCCCACTGGTCACGACGTATTAACATAAAACACGCCCCCATTACATCCATTTGAATTCCGCGTCCTTACGCCGCCAGAGATACACTACGCCGCCGTAACTTACGGCGCAAATTCTTTGTGGATTCGAAAAAAAAAAAAAAGTTGCGGCGGCGTAGTGTATCTTAGATACGCTGCGCCCAGCGTATTAATGCGCCCAGGTACGTGGATCTACCCCATTAGGTTTAGAGGTGCTTTGAATCCTGGTCGGAGTTCTCTTTTAGGAGATCAGCCATAATTTCATACCTTTCTTGGTGGTGCATGAAAGCATACATGTGGTAGTACCTCTACCCCCTTACCTACCCTCAGGAACAATGATAACTATAAAACAGATCATTGAAAGGCCTGCTCCCACGTTGATAACTGAAAGCATGTATAGTATTGTATAGTATAGTATAGTATTGTATTGTATAGTATAGTATTGTATAGTATAGTATTGTATTGTATAGTATAGTATAGTATAGTATAGTATAGTATAGTATTGTATAGTATAGTATTGTATAGTATAGTATTGTATTGTATAGTATAGTATAGTATTGTATAGTATAGTATTGTATTGTATAGTATAGTATTGTATAGTATAGTATAGTATTGTATTGTATAGTATAGTATAGTATTGTATTGTATAGTATAGTATAGTATAGTATAGTATAGTATTGTATAGTATAGTATTGTATTGTATAGTATAGTATAGTATAGTATAGTATAGTATTGTATAGTATAGTATAGTATTGTATAGTATTGTATTGTATAGTATAGTATAGTATTGTATAGTATAGTATTGTATTGTATAGTATAGTATAGTATTGTATAGTATTGTATTGTATAGTATAGTATAGTATTGTATTGTATTGTATAGTATAGTATAGTATAGTATAGTATTGTATTGTATAGTATAGTATAGTATAGTATAGTATTGTATAGTATAGTATTGTATAGTTTAGTATAGTATTGTAAAGTATAGTATTGTTAAGTACTGACACCAGGAAGGGAATATTACAGTAAATCTGAACAATTTTTCAGTTTTTTTGCGCCAAAATGGCTGCATACAAGTGGTAGATATTTTACACACTTCTTAGGCTCTTGAAGAAAACTTTATTATTTGTTCCCAGAACAGAAGTGCTAATTAATTAAAGGAAGCCTGCTTTTTATCCACTCCGAATGTCTTGCTTACTGCATTCACCAGCTTCTAAAGGAGATTGAGACTTTCAATATACAATTATAAGGGAGGGGCGAGCACGACACTCCATACCAGGGAGAAAGCCTTGCATTACTGTGTGGAGTTACAGACAGAAGAACAGGAAGTGAGGATTTCTCAGAAGAAATAAGGACATTTAAAATCAAAATGGAAGGATGAGGTAAGTGAAGGAGGACTGCACTAAGGTAAAGGAAGCTATTTATGAAAAAAATATTTTACCTTTACAATCCCTTTAAGCCCTGATGAAAGGGGCAACGTGAGGCCCCCAAAATGCATGGGCTAGAGTTCACTAAATGTTTTGGAATAACACCTTCAGTTTGGATTTGAACATTTCAGTGTGGCCCTCTAAATCTTTGATCCAACCAATATACATATTGCCCGAGCTATTCCGCAGGGGTGTCTCGGTGTATGGAATCCACCTAAACATCACTCAGATGACCCATCGGAATAATAGTAGTAGAGTTTTGTCACAATACCATCATAGGCACTGAGTAGAATCCACCTAGGGTTTCAGCGCCATTCAATCCACTAAATTCAGTCTCCAGTTTTCTCCATGTTTGTCATAATTCTTCAATCAATTTGTTTATTTTTCCATGAACAAGAAGTGGACTGGCAATTCTAAAAGTGTGGAAAGTAGCTGTTTACTTTCTTGGGCGTGTCAGTGGATTCTACCTAATTGATGACAATGGTTAGTATCACTAAGGCCGGGTTCACACCTATGCGAATTAAGTTCGGCTTAAACCGCATCCAATTCGCATAACATTATAAAATACATTGGGCCAGATCCAGAAAGAGAGTACGCCGGAGTACCTACTGATACGCCGGCGTACTTTCAAATTTGCCGCGTCTTATCTTTAGTTTGAATCCTCAAACCAAGATACGACAGCTTCTGGCTTCGATCCGACAGGCGTACGGCTTCGTACGCCTTCAGGATCGTATGTGCAATACTTCGGCGCCCGCTGGGTGGAGTTTGCGTAATTTTCCGCGTCAGGGTATGCTAATTAGCTTTTTTCGTCAATCCAAGAAGGTACGCGCGGCCGTCGCATTCTCTTACGTCTTCGCTATTCGGCTTTTTCCGGCGTATAGTTAAAGCTGGTATTATGCGGCGTATAGATAGACTTTCCATGTTAAGTATGGCCGTCGTTCCCGCGTCAAATTTTGAATTTTTTTTTTGCGTAAGTCGTCCGTGAATAGGGATGGACGTAACTCACGTCTAAGTTCAAAAAATGACGTAGTTGTGATGTCATTTCGCGCAAAGCACGGCGGGAAACTTCTGGACAACGCATGCGCAGTTCATTCGGCGCAGGGACGCGCTTCATTTAAATGAAACCCGCCCCCTGATCGCCGATTTGAATTCCGCCGCCAGAAATACACTACGCCGCCGTTACTTACGGCGCAAAATCGTTGTGGATTCGAAATTCCGCCAGGTAAGGTACGTCGGCGCAGCGTATCTCTGATACGCTGCGCGGATCCAATTCTCTCTGGATCTGGCCCATTGATTTTAATGAGGCTGGTCCACATATGTGCATTTTCTAGGCATTGCAGTGCGGCTCAGGTGCGAATTCAGGCCTATTATCTTCTATGGACACGCATCTGACTCACAGATGTGTTCATTTCTCATCAGGATTTCTCTCATTCTCCTCAATACACTTCCCCCTCCCCTATCCCAGGTCTCCAAATGTGCAGCTAAACTGGAGATGATCTGCTGAACAGCTCCGTTATCTCTTTGCAGAGATAACAGAGCTGGAATTCGCACCGCACAAGTGTGAATCCAGCCTAAAGGTTAATCAAACCCCAAATTATAAATGCCTGCTTTCACCTCACTGTTCTTTTTCCTTTTTTGGGGAAACTGATGGAGGATACAAATTAGGTGCCTGCCTTGGGGTGGAGAGTTGAGGTATGCCCTCTGTGGTTGAGGTATAGGCTGTCCCAGTGGTATTGAGAGTTTTGGTATGGCGTTTTGTACCATGTAGGGATGCTAGTTTTTTACATTCTGTCTCCTTTTGCCTGACCTGAGATGGTCTAGTGAGAATGACGCAGAGGACTGATGTCTATGCAAAAAGATTGCAACTGAAAAGAGGATTTATGGGCCTGGGAAGAACAGTTCTGGAGTCGAGACAGAGCAAGGTATATGAGGAAAATTGCTTTCTTTTGAAATGTGCACATACTTACCTATCTAATCGACCTTTTATTTAATGGAATGGTCAGAGTCGTGCCGTTGCTGTGAACGCATTAAGGCAGCTTCTGACAAAGAAATTGAGATTCAGATCAGAAAAATAGAATGCACTAAAATAGTGCAGAAGTGAGACTGGAAAAGTACTAACCTATTTCTGTTACAAGTATGAGGGGAAAGCAAGCAGCAGGGCAGCATAGCAGCATGGTCAGACAAGACAGTCCTGCCACCATGCTGCCTGCTATGGATTTTCAAGAATGCTCATGCTAATTGGCACCAGGGCAAACTTTAAGGCAGGGAAAAAGGGGAAGCTGCCCTGGGCCCTGTCATTGTTGGGGGGCCCAAAGCAGCTGCCTCATACTTGCCAACTATACCAGTTTAAATTCCCTTGTCCCTTGAAGTTTTAGTCCTGTGCTGTGTCCTGATATCTCAGTGTAAAGTGCTGTTACTAATGCTGCCCAGCTCTGCCCTATTGTTGTGTACAAATGACTCACCTGCAGACCTGTGTTTACATGTAAAAAAAAGTGATGCATATGCAAATAACGGGAGCATTCATATGTAACTAGCGGCGACCAACGGCATTGATATGTAAATAAAGGTGGCATTCATATGTATATCATGCCCCTCTGCAGTGAGATGATGTGCTGTAACCTCTAGCAACTAATAAGTGAGCTGTAATGTGTGCTGTAACCACTAGCAACCAGTCAGTAAGTGGTAATGATATGCTGTAACCTCTGGAAATCGCTGCCCGATCTGATACAGTAAAATAATTTTAAGTGTAGCTGATATTTATTGTATGTATCAGAGCAGGTAGGGAGTGAAATTGAATGGGGGGGGGATATGGTGGGCCAAGAAATGTTATGCCCAGGGTCCAATCAATATTAAAGACGGCCCTGATTGGCACTTTCAAAAGGGACTCTTGGTTAGAGTTGAGCGGACACCTGGATGTTCGGGTTCGGGTCCGAACCCGAACTTTAAAAAAAAAAAAACTCCGAACCCCATTGTAGTCAATGGGACACGGACTTTTAGAAAAAAAATGTGCGGAGGTCCCCGCAAATTCAATAACCAGACCCTTTAGGTCTGGTATGGATATTAAGGGGAACCCCGCCGTAATTTTTTTTAAAAAAATGACGTGCGGTTCCCCCTAAATATCCATAACCAGACCCGTTATCCGAGCACGTTGACCTGGCCGGCCGCAGAAAAGAGGGGGGGACAGAGTGCGGCCCCCCCCTCTCCTGAACCGCACCAGGCCACATGCCCTCAACATGGGGAGGATGTTCACCCGTCACGTGACCCCGCACCCTCTGACGTACCCTCTGCTACGTCACTGGGTAAGCCCCGTCTTCCCTCTTCCTGGGCTTCCCCAGTGACGTAGCAGAGGGTACGTCAGAGGGGGCGGGGTCATGTGACGGTTGGCCCTGCCTCCTCTATATAAGTAATGTCACAGCTTCAGCGCGTCATTCGCTGGGCTGTGTCCAGCGGTGAGAGGAGGTCAGCGATGCTGCGCTCTGGATGGATGGATCTTCTCATCGCTGGATCACCCGCACCCGTCGCTGGATCTTCTCATCGCTGGAGATCACCCGCACCCGTCGCTGGATCAGGACAACGTTGGAGCAGGAAGCCGGGAACGAGTGGATTATCACCGCTGGAGTTTTTTTCTTTTTTTTTTTTATTAATAAAGGACTTTTTTCTACGTTGTGTGTGTGTGTGTTTTTTACAAGAATTTACACTTCCTTCGTGAAATGGTAGGGGTACAGTGTACCCCATTACCATTTCACACAGGGGGGGGGTCAGGATCTGGGGGTCCCCTTTGTTAAAGGGGTCTTCCAGATTCTGATAAGCCTCCCGCCCGCATACCCCCACAACCACCGGGCAAGGGTTGTGGGGATGAGACCCTTGTCCCCATCAACATGGGGACATCCTCCCCATGTTGAGGGCATGTGGCCTGGTGCGGTTCAGGAGAGGGGGGGCCGCACTCTGCCCCCCCTCTTTTCTGCGGCCGGCCAGGTCAACGTGCTCGGATAACGGGTCTGGTTTTAAATATTTAGGGGGAACCGCACGTCTTTTTTTTTTTTAAATTGACGGCGGGGTTCCCCTTAATATCCATACCAGACCTAAAGCGTCTGGTTATTGAATTTGCGGGGACCTCCGTGCATTTTTTTTCCCGAACTCCGATCCCGGACCCAAACTTTTTCCAATTATTCGGGTTCGGGCTCGGGAAAACCCCAAAGTCCATACCCTACACGACTTAGACCAACTATTTGGTGGTTTATCTTTACGCCGGACGTACGCCTTACGTAAACGGCGTAGCTTACTGCGACGGGCACAAGTACGTTTGTGAATCGGCGTATCTAGGTCATTTGCATATTCAACGCGTAAATCAATGGAAGCGCCCCTAGCGGCCAGCGTAAATATGCACCCAAGATACGACGGCGTAGGAGACTTACGTTGGTCGTAGGCAGCCAAAATTCAGGCGTATCTTGTACTGTGAATACGGCGCATCCGTGGACTTACGCAGCGTATATACAGATACGCCGGCGTAAGTCTTTATGAATCCGGGCCTCTATTTCAAATTTTTAACTCAATGAAGAAAAACATTATACATCCCTATGCATTTCCTCTTTATGGTTAACTTGTCTTTGGTTGAAACCACTTTAAGATATGGAAAATTCAATATTAGCTTAACACCAGCGGTTTATTTTACATTGCAATCTTTTCATATCTACAAATTGTATAAACTAACCACTTACAAATGATACCTGTTAAATTCTACATCCGCCCAAGGCGTTTGTTTAAGAAATCCATTGCAGCCCGATCTCAGGATTTACCGTCAAGGTCTGTACATGGCGGTGGCGGCACGATATAAAGGAACGGCAGATACAGTTAATGAGAACCATCTACTTGACTGTATATAATAACATTTTCAAACTATCAGTGATAAGACTTCCTCTTGGTAAGCTCATTGGAGAACATGGGAAAATTTAAACAGACATTTCCACCGGCCTGACAGATGTGATCAATTTGTTAGAAACAAGCTCTCATCGCCTGGCCGGGGTAACCAGAGCCTTAAATAATGAATTGTAGTTTTATAAGCTGGCTACATAGATAGTGCAGACACTCTATGTCAGTCACACTGTAGACTTGTCATAAACTGGGAACGCTTTCCTAAGATAATACACAAAACTAAATATCGGCTCCACAAGTAGCAAAATAACACAGAATGTCTCAGAGTTTGCAGGAGAAACACATAATAAATATTATATATTTAAAGTACAGTACATGTAAACCGAATTTGAATGAAATTATGATTTTTTTTGTAATAAAATACTTATTTTCATCTTCTCTTCCCCCTTGGTGGCATCTCAATGCTGCTGACCTGCTGCTGCCTTTTTAATACCATTGCCTGCCCATAAGCACTTCAATGATGGATGCATAACATTTTTCAGAGTAAGGTTTCTGAAAGTTTTTGGATGGACATATACTTTAAGTACACCCAGGCCTATTTTTCTCAGAAAATAGGTGCAGGAACTCAACCATAACCCCCAAACCCCCACACCCCCACCCTCCAAACCACATCAAATAGTGGGTATGGTGAAATCATACTAATAGTGGGAGGGTTTTAAAGGGGCATTAAATGCCAGGAGTGCTTTATGTATAGAGTGCAGAGTTCGGTAGGGTTATACACAGAGTGCAGAGTTTGGGGTTGTGCTACATACATAGTACAGAGTTCAGGGGTGCGCTAAACACAGAGTGCAGATCCTTCTCCCACAGCTGCTTACCTCTGCATCCTCCATCCACATCTCACCTTCACCCCTCTTCTTCCCTAGTACCTCCCTGCACACTCTAGGTGGCTCCACCTCTCTCATTTGCAGGTAGACCATCCAGTGGGGGTGTCAGCATCCACACTTCACCCCAGGCACCTATATCTCCCAGGTCCCCATCCTGTACTCAGTGGGAGCCGCTCAGGAGATCCGATTTGTGGGGGCCATTGGAAGACAAGCTGTCACTTGTAAACACAGAAGCCGGACTTTTGTGTTTATAAGTGATAGTGGTGAGCAGGGAGTAAAGGGCCTGAGCCAGAGGTGGCGGAACTGAGTTCCACCAAGTTCCAGCTGAAAAAAAAAAAGCCTTGAGTACACCCAACAAGTTTCATTGTAAGGCTTCATCAGAGCCTGGCAGAACATTTACTACAAATTGTGCTTTCCCGTAGAGTGGTCATTTCCTGTTCCAATAATTTTAAGATTGTATTCACACCTACACTCACAGGCCACTTTTTTAGGTACAGTACCTTGCTAGTACCGGGTTAGACCCACTTTTATCTTCAGAGCTGCCTTAATTATTCATGCCATTGATTGAAGGTGTTGGAAACATTTTGATCCATATTGACATGGTAGCATCACGCAGCTGCTGCAGATTTGTCGACCTGCACATTCATGATGCCAATCTCACGTTTTACCACATGCCAAAGGTGATCTATTGGATTGAGATCTGGTAACTGTGGAGGCCATTGGAGTACAATGACCAGTTTGAGATGATTGGAGCTTTGTGACATGGTGCATTATCCTGCTGGAAGGAGCCATCAGAAGATGGGGACACTGTAGTCATAAAGAGGTGGACATGGTCAGCAACAATACTCAGGTAGACTGTGGCATTTAAACAATGCTCAGTTGGTACTAAGGGGCCCAAAGTGTGGCAAGAAAATATCACCACCCCCCCCCCCACCATTACACCAGCACCTCCAGTCTGAACCAATGATCAAAGGCTAGATGGATCCATCCTTTCATGTTGTTTAAACCAAATTCTGACCCTACCATCTGAATGTCTCAGGTGAAATCGAGACTCATCAGATCAGGCAGCAATGTTTTTCCAATCTTCTATTGTCCAATTTTGGCGAGCCTGTGCAAATTGTAGCCTCAGTTTCCTGTTCTTAGCGGACAGGAGTGGCACCCGGTGTGGTCTTCTGCTGCTGTAGACCATCTGCTTCAAGGTTCAATCTGTTGTGCATTCGGAGATGGTATTCTGCATACCTTGGTAGTAATGAATGAATGAATGAATGAATGAAGAATTTATATAGCGCGACCAGGGCCGGACTTACCATTGGCCTTGACTGGGCTCAAGCCCAGGGGCCCCACCCAATAGGGGGCCCCCTTTAAAAAAAAAAAAAAAAAAAAAAATTTTTTTTTTTTTTTTTTTTTTTTTTTTTAGGGGTCCGGAGGTCCCCAGGGGCCCGGAGGCCCCCAGGGCCCCGGACGGCAACCCCCCCTTTTTTTATTTATTTTTTGTAAAAAAATGTTTTTTTTTATATATTTTTTATTTTTATATATATAATATTATATATATATATATATATATATATATATATATATATATATATATATATATATTTTATTATTATTATTAAAGGGCCCAGGGGTCTCCAGGGCCCCGGATGGCAACCCCCCTTTTTTTTATTTATTTTTTGTAAAAAAATGTTTTTTTTTATATATTTTTTATTTTTATATATATATATAATATATATATATATGTATATATATATATTTTATTATTATTATTAAAGGGCCCAAGGGTCTCCAGGGCCCCCGGATGGCAACCCACCTTTTTTATTTTTTTATAAAAAAAAATACATTTTTTTTTATATATATATATATTTTTTTTTATTAAAGGGCTCAGAGGTCCCCAGGGCCCCATGTGGCAACCCCCCCTTTTTAATTTTTTTTATAAATGTTTATTTTTTTATTTTTGTTTATTTTTTTATTTTTTATTAAAAGGCCCAGAGGTTCCCAGGGGCCCAGAGGTCCCCAGGGCCCCCGGGTTTGGCAACCTCCCTTTTTTTATGTATTTTTTATAAATGTTTTTTTTTATTATTATTAAAGGGCCCAGAGGTTTATTTTTTCTTTTTATTAAAAGGCCCAGAGGTCCCCAGGGCCCCGGATGGCTACATATATTTATATATATTTGTTTTCTTCTTTATTTCTTCTTTTTTTTGTAAAGGCCCCCCCCGCTTCTCAATTTGCGGCAGCCCCCACGCTTCTCAATTTCAGGCGGCAGCACCCCCACCCCCCCTAGGTTCTCTGCTTCAGGGGGCCCATGCCTTAAGCTGTGCAAGGGGCCCCAAAATTCCTGATGGCGGCCCTGCGCATACCTCCCAACACGCACGGATTCTGTGGGACTTTCCCGCACAGACAGCTTCTTCCCGCAGTCCCGCAAAAGGGTTAATTTTCCCGCACTGCAAGAGGAGGCAGCACGGAAGCAGGAGGAACCGGAGTGGTGTGTGGAGGACTGTGGCTGCTGAAGGGAAGATAGCCGAGAGCCGGGCTAATGACAGTCTGTGGCCCCGGCTGTTGGCACAGGTGAGAGGCACTCCCCCCCTCAACAACTGCAAAAAAAATCCACCCCCGCTCAACAACTTTAATGCGCTCCCCCCCGCTCAACAACTTCAATTCGCCCCCCCCCGCTCAACAACTTCGATCCCCCCCAATTCTCGGCTCCAGGGGGCCCCTTCAACACTCAAGCCCAGGGGCCCCCACCACCCTAAGTCCTGCCCTGAGCGCGACGCATGCGAACTAAATCGCCTCTGGCGATTTAGTGGTTATTTAGTGGTTATTTAAGTTACTGTTGCCTTTCTATTATCTCAAAGCAGTCTGCCCATTCTCCTCTGATCTCTGAAATCAACAAGAAATTTTTGTCCACACAACTGCCACTCACTGGATCTTTTCTCTTTTTTTTGGACCATTCTCTGTAAACCCTAGAGATGGCTGTGTGTGAAAATCCCAGTAGATCAGCAGTTTTTTACTCAGAGTCTCAGACCAGCCCGTTTGGCACCAACAACCATGCCATGTTCAAAGTCACTTAAATCCCCTTTGTTTGAACTTCACCAAGTCACATTCACCACGCCTAGATGCATAAATGCATTGAGTTGCTGCTATGTGATTGGCTGATTACCAAGCAATGGAACAGGTGTACTTAACTGGTTAACGCCCGCCGCATGAATATGTACGTCCACAGAATGGCACGTACAGGCATATGGGCGTGCATGTACGTCCCCGCCTTTCCGCGGGTCGGGGGTCCGATCTAGACCCCCCCCGGTACATGCGGCAGTCGGTAACCCGCGAGGAGCGATCCGGGACGACGGCGCGGCTATTCGTTTATAGCCGCCCCGTCGCGATCGCTCCCTGGAGTTGAAGAACAGGGAGAGCCGTATGTAAACACGGCTTCCCCAGGCTTCACTGTGGCGGCCTCATCGATCGAGTGATCCCTTTTATAGGGAGACTCGGTCGATGACGTCAGTCCTACAGCCACACCCCCCATCAGTTGTAAACACACACTAGGTGAACCCCAACTCCTACAGCGCCCCCTGTGGTTAACTCCCAAACTGCAACTGTCATTTTCACAATAAACAATGCAATTTAAATGCATTTTTTGCTGTGAAAATGACAATGGTCCCAAAAATGTGTCAAAATTGTCCGAAGTGTCCGCCATAATGTCGCAGTCACGAAAAAAATCGCTGATCGCCGCCATTAGTAGTAAAAAAAAAGAATTAATAAAAATGCAATAAAACTATCCCTATTTTGTAAACGCTATAAATTTTGCACAAACCAATCGATAAACGCTTATTGCGATGTTTTTTAGGAAAAATAGGTAGAAGAATTTGTATCGGCCTTTTTTAATATATGTTTAGGTCAACATTGGATCATTCAGAGATCCTCACTGAACTTCTGGAGAGAGCTTGCTGCACTGAAAGTAAAGGGGCTGAATAATTTTGCACGCCTAATTTTTCAGTTTTTTATTTGTTAAAAAAGTTTGAAATATCCAATAAATTTTGTTCCACTTCATGATTGTGTCCCACTTGTTGTTGATTCTTCAAAAAAATTTACAGTTTTATATCTTTATGTTTGAAGCCTGAAATGTGGCAAAAGGTCGCAAAGTTCAAGAGGGCCGAATACTTTCGCAAGGCACTGTATTTATTATAGAAAAAAGTAAAAAATATTGTGTTTTTTTTTTCAAAATTGTCGCTGTTTTTTTTGTTTATAGCGCAAAAAATAAAAAACGCAGAGGTGATCAAATACCACCAAAAGAAAGCTCTATTTGTGGGGAAAAAAGGACGTAACTTTTGTTTGGGAGGCACGTCGCACAGCCGCGCAATTTTTATTTAAAGCGGTGCAGTGCTGAAAGCTGAAATTTACGCCTGGGCAGGAAGGGAGTATATGTGCCCAGTAAGCAAATGGTTAAAGCAGAGGTCCACCCGAATTTTTTTTTTAAAAGCCAGCAGCTACAAAATCCTGCAGCTGCTGACTTTAAAAAAATGTACACTTTCCTGTCCAGCGCACCCGCAATGTTGGCAGCTGAGGCCGAGCAATCGCTCGTCTCTCGGCTGCCCCCACCACCATCCTCGGTGAGGGAATCAGGAAGTGAAGCATTGCAGCTTCACTGACCGGTTCCCTACTGTGCATGCACGAATAGCGCAGCATGCCCTCACTGGTCCCCGCTCTCTCCTGGGACCAGTGTGTTTCCCAGGAGACAGCGGGGGTGGGGGGGGGGGAAGTGGCATTACTCCCAAGGTGCCAAATGTGACACTGGGGGTGGGAGGGTTCCGAAAATCGTAAGTTCCATTTTTGGGTGCAACTCCGCTTTAACAAACATTTAAAAACAACAATTGATACAGAAAAGAAACCACATTTTAAATGTAGACATATAAACCAATATTGCATTTTTATCATAGACCTTTCCATGAGATCTGATTGCGTCATGCAGATGACTGTCAGTAGTCTAGAATGGCTGTGCTAGGTCTCGACGCGTTTCACAAGAGGAGTCATGCTTCTTCGGGAGAAGCACAGATAGATGTGGATGATGGAAGACTCCTGGCCTACTAGCTGGTATGAATGACTCTTTTTGAAAATCAAAAAGTGCATAAATGAGTATATAATCAAGTGGGTATGATACCCTATACTTTTAAAAAATATTTCAAAACATGTAATGGACTGTCTGTAAGAATGAATGGATGCCAACCATGCCACAAAGCTGATCTCACTACTGGGAGCTGTGAAAGGGCGGGAAGATGGAACCAGTGGGAAACCGCAAAACTCGGAACCGGAGCAGAAGACGTATGTCCCAAACTGGGAAAGCCCACACCCTGTGAGGGAGACACATGAACACAACAGTGACCGGTGGATGGCAAGCTGAATGGTTGGCAGTGTATGCATTCATCCATTTATTCTTATGGACAGTCCATCTATCTGTGCTTCTCCTCAGGGCCGGATTAACAATGGGGCTGATGGAGCTGCAGCTCCAGGCCCCTTTCTCAAGATAGGCCCATTTGCCCAAAAAAAAAAAAAAAAAAAAAATTTTTTTTTTTTTTTTTTTTAAGAATTTTTTTTTTCTAAGATCGAATTTGGGGGGTTGTAGCTCGATGACCAGAGGTCACAGAAACCCTACTTTTGGGGGTAGGCATGGGAAGAGCTACCCCACAACTGGTTAAAATATGGGACGGCTATCATTTATGGTTCCGGAGATACGAGCCTGCTTGCACAGCCTGTCAGAAGCTACATTCAGAGCGGCCAATATAAATACAAGCTGACACACTACAGCAGACTGATAGGATCACAGTGCTTATAATAATTATTTGTATATTACTCATGGTAATTAACCCCTTGCCACCCAGGCCAATTCTGACACTTCTCTACTACATGTAAAAATCATCATTTGTTTTTTGCTAGAAAATTACTCTATGGTGGTCTTTGCACTTTTTATGTTGCAGGGTACAGAGCTGCACGATTCTGGCCAAAATGAGAATTGCAATTTTTTTGCTTAGAAGATAGATCACGATTCTCTCACAATTGTTGCGGCGTAACATCAAATTTCACATAAAAAAAAAAAAAAAAAAAAAAATGGGCTAACTTCACTGTTTTGTTTTTATGGTTTTTATTATTCATTGAAGTGGGAAAATGCAGTGTGACATAACATATTGCAGCAATAGCCACTGTATTCCCTAGAGTCTCTGCTAAAATATATATAATGTTTGGCAGTTCCAAGTAATTTTCTAGCAAATAATATTGCTTTCTAACTTAAGAAACAAGTGTTGGACTTTAAGTGGTTAAATTTAGTTACAATGTTAGTTAGTTACAATGTTTAATTTTGTTTACAAACTTGGCAGACTGCCCAGATTTGTTCTTTACACACAGAAGTGTATCCCTTTGATCTAAGAAGGAAGTGTCAGTTACAATGTTTCCTGTTAAAAACTTGGCAGACTGCCCAGATATTTTCTTTTGATAGCTGAAAGTCTCTCCACTTGTTATATGAAAGAATCAGCAAACTCTGCATTGGAGATCGTCAGGGGGTTGAATCGAGATCACGATTTTTTAAACGATTAATTGTGCAACTCTAGCACGGTATTTGCGCAGCAATTTTTCAAACATGTTTTTTTGGAAAAAAATGTTTCATTCATTAAAAAAACAGTTAGTTAAGTTAGCACAATTTTTTTTGGTATCCTAAGCGATGCTTTACATTTTTTTAGGTTACATGTTTAGAGTTACAGAGAAGGTCTAGTACTAAAATGATTGTTCTCGCTCTAACGATCGTAGCGTATGTAACCTGTGTGTATCTGGCTCTGATACTACCAGTGCCTACCCAGCCACTGACTAGTATCTCTCCCCAGCCTGTCCCCACACACCCTCTCACCTGCTGACCAGTGGATGGGGGAATCACTCCTGCAGTGTTATTGTGTTCTGCCAGTGCGTACAATGATCAGTGTTGCCAACTATAGCTGGCAGCACTGATTGTTTTAAGAAAAAAAAAACAGGCTGGTTGTACTCAAGTTGATTAATAGATTGACTTGTGTAAAACCAGCTAGCCCATACATAGATTGACTATGGCTGGTCTCTGCATAATTGGCGTAATTTCAATCCATGTATGACCCGCTTAACCACTACTCAGTCCCTAAATATCCTTCCACTCCTGTACATAGTGCTCACTGTCATACTCTCCACACTCCTCTCCTGTACATAGTGCCCACTGTCATACTCTCCACACTTCTCTCCTATACATAGTACCCACTGTCATACCCTACACACTCCTCTCCTGTACATAGTGCCCACTGTCATACCCTCCACACTCCTCTCCTATACATAGCGCCCACTGTCATACCCTTCACACTCCTCTCCTGTACATAGTGCCTGCTGTCATACACTTCTCTCCTGTACTTAGTGCCCACTGTCGCACCCTCCACACTCCTCTCCTGTACATACTGCTCACTGTCATATCCTCCACACTCCTCTCATATACATAGTGCCCACTGTCATACCCTCCACATTCCTCTCCTATACATAGTGTTCACTGTCATACCCTCCACACTCCTCTCCTATACATAGAGCCCGCTATCATACCGTCTACATTCCTCTCCTGTACATACTGCCCACTGTCATACCCTCCACACTCCTCTCCTGTACATACTGCCCCATCATACCCTCCACACTTCTCTCTGGTACGTACTACCCTCTGTCATACCCCCTCACTCTTCCTGTACATACTGCCCATTGTCATACCCTTCACACTCCTCTCCTGTACATAGTGCTTTTTTCCGTACCCTTTGTACTCCTCTCCTGTACATAGTGCCCACTGTTAGACCCTCCACATTCCTCTCCCTCACCTGCACATACTTCCCACTTATATACCATCCATACTCCTCCCCTATGTCGCTTACCCACAAAAACAGTTCTTTAAAATTATACTGAATATCCTCAATGTTACCAGCTCTAGAATGGACACACTTTTGTTAGTTCAACTAAAGGAAATCTCAGTTCTCATATTTGTTCTGCCCCATTATTAGTACTCATTTAATTTTGTGATTACTACTATGATGTATAGAGGAACATCGGGGATCTCAGCTACTCTAAATATAGCACTTATATAAAAAAGTGGCCCTGAAAATATTTTTTAAATGTTGGCAACTGTGCACTTAGGCACTGCCCAAGGGCCACCGTCCACCGGGTCAGTAGGGGGCCCCATGAGAGGCTCCTGGGATCCTGTGATAATAAAGCGGTAGTAAACTTTCCTGACATTACTACTTTTTAGAGGCCCTGGGGTAGGTTATGCCACAACGTACAAGTATGCACAGCATATTAGCACATTAGTGTACACTTCAATTTTCAGACTGAGCCCTCCAGTGCTGCGATGAATCAGGCGGGGCCTGGACACTTCCATCTTCACCCGGTCTTCCTTCTGGGTTCTGTGCCTTTGGTCACTTGCCTTGGCTGGGCTGCGTTCATGTCATTCCCATGCATTTATTTATTATTTATTACACCCCATTCACACCTCCGCGACAAAACGCCCGACGCCGGCCGCTCGTGCCGCTGGAGGGGAGAATTCCCATTGCTGTCTATGAGATGGTTCACATCTCATAGACGCCGTACACCTGCGGCATGAAAAAAAGTCCCGGACCCTTTTTTTCAGGCGGCATTGGCGTTCGGTCATACAAAGCAATAGGAAGGATTTGTAAAAAAAAAGTTACACTATTCGCGGCAAAATACGCCGCGTACGCGGCGTTACTTGTCGCGGAGGTGTGAATGCAACCTAAAAGGCCCCACCAAAATCCTCAGCACCAGGCCCATGATGTTCTTAATCTGGCCCTGCTTCTCCTGAAGAAGCGAGACACCTCTCACGAAATTCATTGAGACCTAAAACAGTCATCCTAGACTACTGACAGTCATCTGCATGACACATTCAGATCTCATGGAAAGGTCTATGATTAAAATGCAATATTGATTTATATATTGACATTTAATATGTGGTTTCTTTTCTGTGTCAATTGTTGTTTTTAAATGTTTGTTAAATAAATCATTTATATTTTTTACTTGAGGTGTGCTTTTTAAAAGTTCCAAGGGCGTTTTTGTTTTTTGTTGTGTGCAAGATTTGAAGACTGTTTGTGTGCAAGAATGGGCCAAAATCACACCTGAGCAATACATGGGACTAGTTTCTCCCTACTGGAGGCATCTTGAAGCCATCATTACCAACAAAGGGGCAGATCCACAAAGAGAGTACGCCGGCGTATCTACTGATACGCCGGCGTACTTTCAAATTTCCCGCATCGTATCTTTGGTTTGAATCCTCAAACCAAGATACGACAGCATCTGGGTTAGATCCGACAGGCGTACGGCTTTGTACGCCTTCGGATCTTAGATGCAATACTTTGGCGTCCGCTGGGTGGCGTTCACGTTGTTTTCCGCGTCGGGTATGCAAATTAGCTATTTTCGACGATCCACGAGCGTACGCGCGGCCGTCGGATTCATCTTACGTCGTCTCTAGTCGGCTTTTTCCGGCGTATAGTTAAAGCTGGTATTTCATCACGTATAGTTAGACTTGCCATGTTAAGTATGGCCTTCGTTCCCGCGTTTAATTTTTTTCTTTGTGTAAGTCGTCCGTGAATCGGGATGGACGTAATTCACGTCTATGTTAAAAAAAATGACGTCCTTGCGACGTCATTTAGCGCAATGCACGGTGGGAAATTTAGGGACGGCGCATGCGCAGTTCATTCGGCGCGGGGACGCCTCTTCATTTAAATGAAACACGCCCCCTAATCGCCGATTTGTATTATGCGCGGTTACCCTGCCAGAGATAGATTACGCCGCCGTGACTTACGGCGCAAATTCTTTCAGGATTCGAACCGAGGACAAGTTAGTCACGGCGGCGTAGCGTATCTTAGATACGCTGCGCCGGGGCAGATCTTTGTGGATCTGCCCCAAAGGATTTTGTATGAAGTATGAAATACATTTCAGTTAGCGTGTTCAATGCTTTTTCCCTGTGTCATGACGCATAACTTAATTTCTGAACTTATTTGTTTTGGTTTCTTTGTATGTATGGATTACATGGGTTGTTATGGACATGTGGTAAAAATTGTCACTAGTACCTTTAGAAATATATTTTCCTAGAAAACAGAGAATGGGGTCATCTACAGTTCTTCAGAGGATTACAAAAGACTAATATTAAGAATGATTAAGGTATGTACATAAGTTGTTTTAAAAATGCACTTAATGATTTTAAAGAACGCTTAAAGCGGTAGTTCACCCGCAAAAAAATGTTTAAGATTAGATTCATGCTCATTTTGTCTAGGGGAATCGGCTAGTTTTTTTTTAAAATGAAGCAGTACTTCCGACAGGCTTCCGACGGTCGCATCTATCGCATCACGAGTAGCCGAAAGAAGCCGAACGTCGGTGCGGCTCTATACGGCACCTGCGCACCGACGTTCGGCTACTTTTGGAAAATGGTGACGCGATAGATGCGACCGTCGGAAGCCTGTCGGAAGCCTGTCAATCAAGAAGGAACGCCCAGACCCGAAGTCCATACCCGGAAGCGGCGGAGAAGATCGCTCTCTAAAACGGTAAGGACTGCTTCGTTTTTAAAAAAACTAGCCGATTCCCCTAGACAAAATGAGCATGAATCTAATCTTAAAAAAAAATTTGCGGGTGAACCTCCACTTTAAAGTCCAACTTCACTTTTAAAATAAAAAGCCTGAATTCCATGCAGTGCTGAATTTACCTTGGGGGGCCCGGTGCACTTCAAGTTCAGGGGCCCTCAACATAGAAATTAAATTGTATTGCAAATAAAAAGTGAACTGAAATTAATAATAAACCACTTTTATTCTTTTTTTTTTTTTTTATGTTCCGAAGAAGACACTTGTCTGATTTTGTTTTCTATATTTTGTTGACTGTAAGAATACATATTACTGACATTTAATCACACACATAGGTTGGACTTGATGGACTTGTGTCTTTTTTCAACCTCACCTACTATGTAACTATATGTAACATTACACAGGTAATTGGAATTGGCAAGTCATACATTACAGTTATGCATCACACTACAAATTTTACAAGTTTTTCTTCCTGTACTTAGCATCTGGGAAATCTTCACCTAACTCATCAAACTGTAGCATCTTGAGTACACTGCTCTTGGCAGCCAGTAGGCACAGAGCACTTAGACTTTCATCGTGGTTCTCAGATAATTCTTTATCAGTTCCAATTTGCTGAATGACCATTCTCCCGAACAATTAGTGACCATTATGCTCAAATATATTTTAAGAGCTACATTACCACCTGAAAATGTATCAGCAAGTCCTTCATCATGAAATGAAACTGTCTGTTGAGATGCAGTGAGCCATGATCGGAGCTTAAGAAAGGTTGCAAAGTGGACACACTACTTAACCACTTAAGCCCCGGACCATTATGCAGGTTAAAGACCTTGGCCCAGATTCAAGAAGCTATTGCGCCCGCGCAACCATAGGTTGCGCGGCGCAATAGCTGTTTTGCTCCCGCGTAGCGAATGCCCCTGATTCAGGAACATCGCTACGCGGACTGCAGCCTAGGATATGACAGACATAAGCCTCCTTATGCCTTCATATCTCAGGCTGCATTCTTGCGTTGGCCGCTAGGGGGCGCGGCCATTGTGATCGGCGTATAGTATGCAAATTGCATACTACCACCGATTCACAAAAGTTGCGCGGGCCCTGCGCAGGCAAGGTACGGAGTTTCCGTACGGCGACTTTAGCGCAAGGCTGCTCCTGCTAATAGTAGGAGCAGCCAATGCTAAAGTATAGCCGCCCTTCCCGCTCGTGAAATTTAAATTTCACGTCGTTTACGTAAGTGATTCGTGAATGGCGCTGGACGCCATTCACGTTCACTTAGAAGCAAATGACGTCCTTGCGACGTCATTTGCCGCAATGCACGTCGGGAAAGTTTCCCGACGGAGCATGCGCTGTTCGCTCGGCGCGGGAGCGCGCCTAATTTAAATGATTCCCGCCCCCGGCGGGATCATTTACATTAGGCGCCCTTACGCCGGGCTAATTAGCATAGCGCCCGCGCAATTTACAGAGCTACTGCTCCGTGAATCGCGGGCAAATCGAAATATTTGCGTGGGCGCAGAGCAAAAATCGTTGCCCTTTGCCCACGCAAATATTGCGCGGATCTACCTGAATCTGGGCCCTTGCCTCTTTTTGCGATTCGGCACTGCGTCGGTTTAACTGACAGTTGCGCAGTCGTGCGACGTGGCTCCCAAACAAAATTGGCGTCCTTTTTTTCCCACAAATAGAGGTTTCTTTTGGTGGTATTTGATCACATCTGCGGTTTTTATTTTTTGCGCTATAAACAAAAATAGAGCGACAATTTTGAAAAAAATATTTTTGACCTTTTGCTATAATAAATATCCCCAAAAAACATATAAAAAAACATTTTTTTTCCCTCAGTTTAGGCCGATACATATTCTTCTACCTATTTTTGGTAAAAAAATCGCAATAAGCGTTTATCGATTGGTTTGCGCAAAATTTATAGCGTTTACAAAATAGGGGATAGTTTTATGGCATTTTTATAATTTTTTTTTTTTACTACTAATGGCGGCGATCAGCATTTTTTTTTTCGTGAATGCAACATTATCGCAGACACATCGAACAATTTTGACAAATTTTTCGGACAATTGTCATTTGCACAGTGAAAAGTGCAATAAAAATGCACTGTTTACTGTGAAAATGACAATTGCAGTTTAGGGTTAACCACTAGGGGCACTGAAGGGGTTAAGTGTGACCTCATATGTGTTTCTAACTGTGGGGGGGGCGGGGCTGGACGTGTGACATCAGTGATCGTTATTCCCTATATCAGATCACAGACGACACAGCTCTCCCCGATCTTCAGCTCCTGTGATCGATCGCGGGGCACCGGCGACGATCGGGTCCGCGGGTCCCACGGTCACGGAGCTTCGGACCAGGCACGCTCGCGACCCCACGGCTGGGCACTTAAAGAGGGTGTACAGGTACATGCTTGTGCCCAGCCGTGCCATTCTGCCGACGTATATCGGTGCAAAGGGGTCGTTAAGTGGTTAAGTCTCGAGAGAAAATAAATTTCATTTTTTTATAAATGAAGTTTGAGGTTCCCTCTGGCAGGGGGGCCTGAGGCAATTTCCCCTTTTGTCTCTTTATAATTTTGACGCTGATCAAATGGCAGTTCCTGAAAACAAAAAATCACCATCCAAATATCCAGTGCTGTGCCCTGAGGTGGTGATATTTTTCCAGGTTAAATGACATCCAGCATCAACACCTTTCCTCTGGATTATAGGCTAGCAGGGTCCTTCCTCTGGTAACTATGCCACTGCCTGGTTGCCAAATCGCAACAATGTGAACCTAGGCTGAAGGAAACAAATGCAAAGAAGCTCTAGGGAATCAGCAAGATCAAGATTCAACAAAGGACTAAAAAACTTGAAAACAAATATAATAAAAAGGATTGCAGTTTTTCATGATACACATTGCTTCTGTTAGGGTTTGCAACTACTTTAAGAGACTTCTACAGTAATTTACTTTACAATAGCCCACAATTCTCTCAAGCCAGAGTTCTTCCTTTCCATCATAGGGCCACTGTTCGAAATCATGGGGCCCTGTTCAGCCTACCTGACAGGGCCCCCCTTATGACAGGACCTGGAGCCTGAGCATGACCATTTCTCGCCCTAGACCGCAGGCAGCAAGCAGAGAAGAAGAAGGCAGCATGGACTATGTGCCTTGGAGAAATGTGCGTGTAGTAAAACTGCACAGAATGGTGGGAGGGTATGTATCAGATGTATGTACAGTATATAATTTAAAAAATGCTGGTGTCAAGAATATGTAATGTACACTGAGTGCAGGGGTCAGGACTATGTAACTTACACAGTGTACAATAGTTTTAGGTGTAAGTACCGAACAGTTTGTAGGAGTCAGGGGTACATACATAATGCAGGGGCAAGGAGTATTTGATATACAGAGTGCAGAGTTCAGGAGCAGGTATTGTACATAGTTCAATGGGTAATGTATATAGTTCAGAGGTCAGGAGTGGGTAATGTACATATTTCAGAGGTCAGGAGTGGGTAATGTACATAGTTCAGTGGTTATGACTGGGTAATGTACATAGTTCAGTGGTTATGACTGGGTAATGTACATAGTTCAGGGGTCAGGAATGGGAGTTGGTAATGTACATAGTTCAGTGGTTGTGATCAGGTAATGTACATAGTTCAGGGGTCAGGAGTGGGTAATGTACATAGTTCAGGGGCAGTAGTGTATTTAGGTTTTGTGGTGCCCTAGGCCTGACAAAACTCATGCACCACCTAATATAAATATGACCCACCCCTTATTGTCAAGGCCATATCCCGCCCTGATTTTCGAGTAGGGACACTAGTTCTGAGGGCCTGGGGGGACAATGGATTCCCTTCATTTGCATTGATTTCCTATCACTTCCTGTTTGCCTATGGGGCAGGAAGTGAAGGGAAATCTCTGCAATGGGACAGGGATGGTAAAAAATAAACTGACAGGGGCTATAAGTGTTGCCTATCGTACTACTTTAAGCACACATTTCTGATAATTTGATGGAGAGGACTAAGAAGATATAACCAAGCCAATGGTGCAGCAGAAAACATATAGCACAGTGAGGAAGGTTTGTGGTCCAGGATGATAGGACAGTCAAAATTAGAAGCAGCACCTCCCCCCCCCCCCACGGAATGCCAGCCACCCGCATACCGGAAGCAGTGGGGGCGCTAGACTAAATTGCCTCTTAGCCCTGTCTGCCCCATAAGACTGGCGCTATACTAACAGTGTAGCACAAGCCGGTGGGGACTCTTTCCGTGCTGCCCCCCCCCCTACAAAGTGCTGCCCTAGGCCTGGGCCTTGTTGGCCTAGGCCAGGATACAGCGTTGTTCAGGGGTCAGGAGTGGGTAATGTACATAGTTCAGGGGTCAGGAGTGGGTAATGCATAGCATTCAGGGGTTCTAATTCCAGCTGTGTAGCTATTTTAAAAAAAAACTCTCCGAGCCATCTGTGTTCACTGAGTGCAGGAGGACAGACTATTTAATCACTTTCGGGTTTAGGTGGATTAATCCACAGCAGTGCTCTACACAATTATATTGAAGCCCAGCCTCTTGTATATCAATACACTGGACCTGGCTGGGAGCACTGCTGTGGAAGTGATTAAATAGTCCTCTTTCTGTCCCCTGACCCCCACCGCACACAGGGGGCCCAGAGAAGTTTTTTTTGTTCGTAATAGCTGCACAGCGGGGATTAGCATATTGGTTCTCAGAATTTGGGAGTCCCCGCTCTACCTCCTGCAGAGTCGCCAGAGGCTGATGATACCATCTTATCAGCGGTCCTGCTTCTGATACTATACTGTACATTATGTCTCACCAGATATTAGACGTTGTTCTGAACAGTAAGCATTTGTTAGTAATTTTCCATCCGACTACAAATCCATAATGGTCAGTTTAATTCCATATGGCTCTTATTTAAGTTATTTCCACACAGTTTAATAAATACAGTGATGCATAAAAGAGCCTATCTAGGGGCAGAAGGAAAAGTGTGAAGTGCTCCCAGCTTCCTGGAAAAGAGGATGTTCTTTTCAGAAATTCACTTTTACTTTCTTCGGTGAATGTATTTCATCAAATCTCACGGGGAAAATAAATTTCAACATGCTAATAAACCATAGATACAAATGTTATGTTATTGCAGCGCAAATCAAAATGATAAGAGACAACACATACCAATCCCAGTGGAGTCTTCTGAGTAAGATACATTTTAGGAGTATTTCAAGGAGGGAAATGCAAGATATTGGAGTCAAAATGCAACCCTACAACATCTCTATTTTTTAGTATAAACTGCTGAGCTAGAACTGCTAAGAGATCTGCAGATTGGGGGCTCTCTATCGGAGACCAAGAGTTTTTTGGAAAATTAAAGTAAGACTGTGATTGGCCACATGAGCAAAGCACATGTTCACTTTGATGCAAACCTCCCCAACAGCTTATACCAGCCTTCTTTCTGCTAATTGTTGCTCAGTTTAGTTGCTGGGAAGCAAAGAAAACCTTGTGTAAGCTATGAATTGCTGGATCTTAACTGCTTGCCGATCAGTTATACGGCGGCAGGTCGGCTCTGCTGGGCGAGATCACGTAGCTATACGTCATCTCGCCGAGCAGCCAATAGGGGCGCACGCGCGCCCCCCGCTCGCCCCTGGCTCCCGCACGCGTGCCCGCCTGGCACCCGCGATCACTCGTTACAGAGCGAGGACCGGGAGCTGTGTGTGTAAACACACAGCTCCCGGTCCTGTCAGGGGAGAAATGCCTGATCTTCTGTTCATACAATGTATGAACAGAAGATCGTTAATTTCCCCTAGTGAGGCCACCCCCCCTACAGTTAGAACACACCCAGGGACATACTTGACCCCTTCCCCGCCCCCTAGTGTTAACCCCTTCCCTGCCAGTGACATTTTTATAGTAATCAATGCATTTTTATAGCACTGATCGCTATAAAAATGTCAATGGTCCCAAAAATGTGTCAAAGGTGTCTGAAGTGTCCGCCATAATGTCGCAGTACCAAAAAAATCACTGATCGCCGCCATTACTAGTAAAAAAAAAATAATAAAAATGCCATAAAACGATGCCCTATTTTGTAGACGCTACAATTTTTGCGCAAACCAATCAATAAACGCTTATTGCGATTTTTTTTTACGAAAAATATGTCGAAGAATACGTATCGGCCTAAACTGAGGAAAAAATAGTTTTTTTATTCTGTATATTTTTGGGGATATTTATTACAGCAAAAAGTAAAAAATATTATTTTTTTTCAAAATTGTCGCTCTATTTTTGTTTATAGCGCAAAAAAAAAAAAAACACAGGAGGTGATCAAATACCACCAAAAGAAAGCTCCATTTGTGGGGAAAAAAAGAACGCCAATTTTGTTTGGGAGCCACGTCGCGCGACCGCGCAATTGTCAATTAAAGCGACGTAGTGCCGAATCGCAAAAAGGGCTGAAGTGGTTAAAGTGATAGAAAACTCTCAATTGTGATTTTTATCTACAGGTAAGCTTATTATAAATTTCTTGACGTGATTTGTCGTAATTCCTCTCAAGCCTGCCTTGCATACACACGTGCGTGAGAAAAAAAATGCTCTAGCAAAGCGTGGTGATGCTAAGGGGAAGTTCCATTCGAATGGTGCCACCCTTTGGGCTGCTTTTGCTGATTTTGTTTTACCGTGTGTTAGTAAAAGCTTGGTGAGAGATGATTTGCGCTTTTCAGTCTTCGTGCTTTTCAGTCTGTTACAGCGTGACGAATGTGATATCTCCATTACGAACGATAGTTTTACCAGAACAAGCGCTCCTGTTTCATAACTTGCTTCTGAGCATGCACGTTTTTTCCCCGATGTTAAAGCCTACACACGACTGTTTTTCATGACGAGAAAAAATAAAGGATGGTTCTAAATTTTTAACGGGCATTTTTCTCCTCGAGAAAAATGCTCTGGAGCATACACACAATCGTTTTTCACTACCAATTTAAAAAAAGGGATTTTTCTCGTCATGAAAAACGGTCGTGTAACAGGAGCTGCATATAAACTCTATTAATAAAAAGTAAGCCTCGCGCTAGATAATGTTGGGATGGGATTGCTGCAACTAAATCCCGAATACTGGATTTAAAACACTGTATTAAAACGTGTGCTATCCCATTAAATTAATGAGTAAACATGTACAATAATTACATATACACAATAGCATACACATGCATTTCGTAAATTCATGTGCACTGCTATAATTCAAAAATTTGCTAAATAAATAGCCATATAATTGAAAAGAGTCCATAATAGGTAAATTCATATTCAGTCATTATACAATATCTCACAAAGTGAGTACACCCCTCACATTTTTGCAAATATTTTATTATATCTTTTCATGTGACAACACTGAAGAAATGACACTTTGGTACAATGTAAACTAGTGAGTGTACAGCTTGTATAACAGTATAAATTTCCTATCCCCTCAAAATAGCTCAAAACACAGCCATTAATATCTAAACCCGCTGGCAACAAAAGTGAGTACACCCCTAAGTAAAAATGTCCAAATTGGGCCCAATTAGCTATTTTCCCTCCCCTGTGTCATGTGACTCGTTAGTGTTACAAAGTCACAGGTGTGAATGGGGAGCAGGAGTTAAATTTGGTATTGTCGCTCTGACTCTCTTATACTGGTCACTGGAAGTTCAACATGACACTTCATGGCAAAGAATTCTCTGAGGATCTGAAAAAAAGAATTGTTGCTCTACATAAAGATGGCCTAGGCTATAAGATTGTCAAGACCCTGAAACTGAGCTGCAGCACGATGACAAAGACCATACATCGGTTTAACAGGACAGATTCGTCTCAGAACAGGCCTCACCAACAGGCCTCACCATGGTCGACAAAAGAAGTTGAGTGCACATGCTCAACGTCATATCCAGAGGTTGTCTTTGGGAAATAGACGTATGAGTGCTGCCAGCATTTCTGCAGAGGTTGAAGGGGTGGGCAGTCAGCCTGTCAGACCATATGCTGCACACTGCATCAAATTGGTATGCATGGCTGTTGTCCCAGAAGGAAGCCAGAAGGAAGTTTGCTGAAGACAAGCAGACTAAGATTGTTGGAACCATGTCCTGTGGTCTGATGAGACCAAGATAAACGTATTTGGTTCAGATGGTGTCAAGCGTGTGTGACGGCAACCAGGTGAGGAGTACAAAGATAAGTGTGTCTTGCCTACAGTCAAGCATGGTGGTGGGAGTGTCATGATCTGGAGCTGCATGAGTGCTGCTGGCACTGGGGAGCTACAGTTCATTGGGGGAACCATGAATGCCAACATGTACTGTGACATACTGAAGCAGAGCATGATCCCCTCCCTTCGGAGACTGGGCCGCAGGGCAGTATTCCAACATGATAATGACCCCAAGCACACCTCCAAGACCACCACTGTCTGGCTAAAGAAGCTGAGGGTAAAGGTGATGGACTGGCCAAGCATTTCTCCAGACCTCAACCCTATTGAGTATCTTTGGGGCCTCCTCAAACAGAAGGTGGAGGAGCGCAAGGTCTCTAACTTTCACCAGCTCCATGATGTCGTCATGGAGGAGTAGAGAAGGACTCCAGTGGCAACCTGTGAAGCTCTGGTGAACTCCATGCCCAAGAGGGTTAAGGCAGTGCTGGAAAATAATGGTGGCCACGCCAAATGTTGACACTCCCGAACAAATTTGGACATTTTCACTTAGGGGTGTACTTTACATTTGTTGCCAGCGGTTTAGACATTAATGGCTGTGTGTTGTGTTATTTTGAGGGGACAGCAAATTTACACTGTTATACAAGCTGTACACTCACTACTTTACATTGCAGCAAAGTGTAATTTCTTGTTACATGAAAAGATAAAATAAAAAATTTACAAAAATTTAAGGGGTGTACTCACTTTTGTGAGGTACTGTGTGTGTATATATATATATATATATATATATATATATATATATGTAAAGCACATCAGCAGTTTAGGTGGTCTTGTATTTACAAAGCTCATAGTTACAGGTATTAAGTAATCCACAGTTTAATTAGGCACCAGTAGAATCAATCTTCTGTTGATGTTAATGACCAGTCTCTAGGTGAAACAAGGGGAGGTCTAGTAGGTTAAATTGTAATTAGCCACGTACATAAATGTGTAATTTATCGTGGAACTCAGTCTGTTTTAATTCAGATGTTTTTCAACAGGGTAATTCTTGTAAAAAAAATGCAATGTTTACCTATTAATTGAAGACTTCTTCGACATCTGTGCAGTATTGTTGGTATTTATTTTTTAACAGAATACATTTTCCGCAGCAGCAAGCAATATCTGGAAACCTATACTGAGAAAATGTGAAGGTTGCCATGGCTGACCTCCACTTCTGAAAATACTAAGGGGTAGATCCACAAATAAATTACGCCGGCGTATCTAAAATACGCCGGCGTAATTTCAAAATTCCCGCGTCGTAGCTTTGTTTTGAATCCTCAAAACAAGATACGACGGCATCTCGGCTAGATCCGTCAGGCGTACGTCTTCGTACACCGTTGGATCTAAGATGCAATTTTTCGGCGTCCGCTAGGTGGCGTTCCCGTCGTAATCTGTGTCGAGTATGCAAATAAGCTATTTCTGACGATCCACAAACGTACGACCGGCCGTCGCATTTTTTTTACGTCGTTTCCGTTTGGCTTTTTCGGGCGTTTAGTTAAAGCTGCTATATGGTGGCGTATTCAATGTTAAGTATGGCCGTCGTTCCCGCGTATAATTTTGAAAATTTTACGTCGTTTGTGTAAGTCGTCCGTGAATGGAGCTGGACGCCATTTACGTTCACGTCGAAACCAATGACGTCCTTGCGACGTCATTTGGAGCAATGCACCATGGGAGTTTTTACGGACGCCGCTTGCGCAGTTCGTTCGGCGCGGGGACGCGCTTCATTTAAATGAAACACGCCCCCTACCCACCGAATTTTAATTCCACCGCGAGAGATACGCTACGCCGCCGTAACTTATGGCGTGGATTCGTTGAGGATTCAAACCAACTCAAAGTAAGTTACAGCGGCGTAGCATATCTTAGATACGCTGCGCCCAGCGCAGATGTATGTGGATCTTCCCCTAATTCTCTTGCCTTGTACACATGACCATCTTTCTCGGCAGGAAAAAAAACCAAAGTTTTTCCCGACGTGATTCCTCTCCAGCCTGACCTGCATACACACGTTAATGCAAAAAAACGTCCGACCAAAGTGCGGTGACGTACAACACATACGACGGGACTATAAAGGGGAAGTTCCTTTCAAATGGCGCCACCCTTTGGGCTGCTTTTTGGGCTGCATACTTGATTCTGAGCATGCACGTTTTTTCCCCTCGGAAAAGCATACACACGACCGTTTTTTGCGACGAGAAAAAAACTGACGGGAAACAAGTCGAGAAAAAAGAGAGCTGGTTTCAATTTTTTTGCGGGCAGTTTTTTTGTCGAGAAAACTGCTAGGGAGCATACACACGACTGGTATATAAAAAAATGTCAGTTTTCTCGTTGTGAAAACCGGTCGTGTGTACAAGGCAACTGGCTTTCATTCTGGTCCAATGGTTTTGGTATTTTCTGAGCCACTGGCCCAGAATACTGTATATGGTTTATGCAGTGCTGAATTTATTGTTACTTTCCTGATACGTGTGCCTGTTGTGAGTTATTATTTCAGAAGGTAGTGGCAGAGAAAGTTATGCAATGGCGGCTACAAATTTCTGTCATGACAGGTCAGCTTAAATTCCTAATGTGATTCCAGAATAAAACATGTCATACTTCATACAATATAAAGTAGGTAGGTTTATTGGCTCCTGTCTAAATCAACAGTATGTGTTTGAGATAGGGACCTTAGATTGTAAGCTCCTTGAGGGCAGAAACTGATGGAAATTTACAGTATGCCAAAGCGCTGCATACATTGTTGGTGTTAGATCAAGTGGGCAGTCTTGCCATTCATTTAGAGGGTGAGGCAGCACACAGCCCTAGTAAAATCTGTCTACCACCAGAATGCTACTCTCTGTGTGTGATTAATAGCCATCTCTGCTTGTGGCCCAACATACCACCAGTGAATCAGAGCCAGAGCCCTCCAATCAGCATTGGAGCCCAAGGTCACCCCCCCCCCTCAAAACTATGTTGTACCCCAGAGGTCCACCAACAGTCTCCACAGCACTATATCTCCATCTTCCACTCAACTGCCCCTGCTGGCATGCCTCATGCCTATTTATGAGGTGAACCTTGCCCCCGCCACCCCTTTACTGGGGATTGGCTGAGGCCCTCATAAATATTCCAAATAGCTCCTCCACCCACTATCTTTATGAGTTTCTACAACCTTCTAGACAAGGGGGTGGCAATAACAAACCTACACTACCAGCTAGCACACACTAGAGAGTGCTACATATCCATACCTGGAATTCTTCTTTATGGGCCAGGTGGCTCAGCTGGCCAGACCTCTCAATAAATCATAATATATATTTATTTGTACAATCAAGATTACATGTTATTTCTTCACAAAATGTCCTATATATTGCCTTTTTTTTTTACTCTATTTCATGCAGAGCGGTATCAATTCCTGATCATATTTACTTGTGGGGCTTCATTTCCTGGATTGACCATCCTGGCACAGGGTGACTGAGAAAATATATCTTGGATTACTTAAAAAGGGACAGTAATATTTATCCACAATATCTCCCAGGATATATGTAAAGACTGTTCTTGGTTTGTTTGATTCTGAGCTCAGCATGTTAGTTGAGAGAGCTGATCACATTGGCCTCTGTACAATGTAGGAGACGGGGCCACTCTTCCTGGAGCTCCTGCTATTGTGAGAAGGTGTCCTGTATTTATACTTATGATAATGTATAATCTACTGTGTGAAGCTCAGTGACAACAAGTCTGACCTGTAGTGAAATCCTGACAGGCACGGAGTAACATCGGCTGATTTAAGGGATTATTTAATTAGCTCATGTTAAATTAATGTTCCTGGTTACAGGTGTATTATTAAAATAATATGAGCAGGAGGGTGGAACCTCCTGTTTAACTGTATATATTTTGGTTCTAATAAACAGTCCATGTTCAACAATCAAACGAGTATCGTCTTGTTTGTAGTTGTCAGCAGTTGGAATATCTAATATCTATTTTTACACTGGGAAGGAGTGGCATATGAGGAAAGCACTCAAGCGGAGTGTGTGGGACGTTTCGTTACAGTCATGTTCTCCTTGTTTTCCCCTAACTCATTGGGTGGCAAGTACTATTACGTTAGTCACTGTTACAGGGTCACTCTACACACAAACATTTGGGTTACCTCTACTTTTTGCCATTTTCATCAATGCCCTGGGACAAGGCTGAGGCTGCCATAGGGGAATACTCAACCATAATACGGACCTTTACTCTCAGAGATGAACGTACACAATAGCACTGTAACTGTTTTCTAGTTAACGCTCGGTTCCCAGTGACAAGGTACACCTTCTCAGTAACACGATGTCCACATCCATATGTCCAGTGTTTTCCACTACTACTCCCAAGTAGCGGAGTGGGCTACACAGCGCACTCTGCTCAGGCTCCACACATGCACTTAACTCTTGAACCTCCGTACCTCGGTACAGGATAGGAACCTCTGTCTTATGTCTTCATAACCCAATGTGTTAAGACCCACAGTTTGGCTGCGTGTGTGCCGATTACTTGCAATACATCTCTAGTAACTACAGACCAGGCAAGGACAACGTTTCAAAATTTACTTTACAACAGTGAAAAAAATAACATTTCACAGTCCAACAGGCAACACATGATACTTTCCTAATTCCCTAACTTTACTATAGGCTTGTGTGCTGCCCCCGCATACCTGCAGAAGGATAGTCCAGCAATCATAGTCCTTCAGAGGCATTTTTCCAGCACTGGTGATTTCAGGGTGAACCCCAAACTAAAAGACTCTATGTACAGGCAATGACATGTGACAGTCTCCTACTCTTACAAGTCTCATTGTCCATCTCTATCTCTTACGAGCCTCACAGCCCAAAGCTGTGCTAGCACTCTCCCTTCTCCAAGCATCTCTGGGGAATCCCTCTCTCACTGAACTGTTGCCCCAAAATGGCAAGTGGGCCGGACCCAGCGCAGAACCAAGACCAAGAAAGCAGAACAAGAATTATCCCCCACTTTCCTGGCTGGGACAGCAGCAAACTAACAAGATCAACCTGCCCACATGCACATGTCTACATAATATTTTCTTCTGTGGTTTCTCTGTACCTTCAGCCCAACGCAACTTTATTACTTTTTTTTTCTCCAATCAACCTTGCTATTTCCAATTATGTAACAATAGAAAAATGAGACAATGAGGCAGGAGATACTGTAATAGTGCCTTAATATCACTCCAATCAAGATCACAAGATATCAAGATAAAGCTCCCTACTAGCACCCAACCTCAAATGGACATTTTTTTCTTTATGCTACACAGTACAATAATTCAGCAGTCTTTGGAATGACAGCTGAAATCCATAAAATTAGACATATGTTATTAATAAAGTACTATCCTGTCTTATCTTGCAAAATATTAATATTTCTGTCTACAGGCATACCTCCACTAGAGAGGTATCGCCATTCCAGGTTGACTGCCTATTCCACACAGTTTACAAAGAGATAAGTAAGAGAGCATTTTTTTTTAATCAGTGCTAAGATACCATTTCCAGATATGGCAGCTCATCACACTGAAACAGCCCTCAGATCAGCACTGGTCAATAAAGGTGGCTGGCGAGGAGAAATGCCAGCTACCGCAGAAGGGCACCTGGGCTCCCTACAGGAGAAGCGTGCCCCTGCCAAGTGAATTTGTAGGGCCAAAACTAGTTTTTGTTGTAAGGTATGATTTGCACCAATTTGGCCCCAACCAATCTACACCACTGAGTTGGTTGCCTAGTTTCAATGGTGACCTCCTTTCTCTATTAAACCGACACTGATCAGGAACAAGTATGATAATCAGGACTTTTGACTTTTCTCTGACTTTCTTCAGCTGAAGATTTGTCAAAGGTAAGTGATTCAGGTTCTAATAAAGGATACTGTATAGCGTTTTGTGCCAACACACGTCTTTAGGGGACCCTAGCTAGCTTACTAGCTTACTAGTGTTTTTCTGCCTTCTTGCACTGTCTTCCGTAAGCTCATGAACCTCCTTTTTCCCCTCACTTTGGAATGAGCAGTGCACGTTAGTTCCAAAGTCCATCTGTAGCACCCTCTAATGTGCTAGAATGTTAGTGTAGCTGTTAGTGTAGGCAAATATTAGCTTGGCTTAGGGCCAAGCCTGGACTGTGAATCTGGGTCAGGGTTTAGTGACTCAGGGCTGGTGACACATCCTAGCAGCTTCTCTGGTGCCTCCTCCTGTTTTCTGGGACATTGGAGAATGTTCTGGACATAGTGGGAGGAAGCCAGGAGGAGCTGCTTGGAATATTTATGAGGGCCTCAGCCAATCCCCAGTGAAGGGCTGGCAAGGGGCAGGCCACCTTTTTCATAGACATGAGTCATGGCAGGGAGGGGTAGTTGGGTGGAAGATGGAGATAGAGTGCTGAGGAGTCTGTCGTGGCCTTTAGGGGGGGGGGGCTAGTCTGGGGGGTGACCTCGGGCCTGTGGCTAGAGAGCTGAAATATTCCTACCAAAACACACAGAGCAAACCATTCCTGGAAGCAGGGGAGCAAGCAGAGAGGACAGTGGAAGCAGGTCAGCACATTTGGGAGAGCTCCTGAGAGTCAGCTGGGTGGGCTGGTGAATGTCAGTCTGTAGGACTGTGGGGAGACGATAGACTGGAGGGCTAGTGAAAGGGGCAGCTGCAGCCAGGTGGATTGGCAGTGCCTGAAGAGGTGGTGCTGGCATCAGTAGCCACAGGAGTGATGCTAGCTGGACACTGAAACTCTGCTACACAACCAAGGGGCCTCTGGTTCCTGCCTGTAAAGGGCCATTGCCTCACCTGACTGTCAGGTACTCTCAGTGTATCAGCTAAGTTCTGCAAGCAAACATGTGCTGGAGTGAAGAAGAGGAGCTGTCAGTGGCGGCTGGTGCTCAAAATTTTTGGGGGGGCGCAAAGGAAAAAAAAATTGCAGTCTCACTGTGCCCAAACGCAGCCACTGTTCCATGCATCAAACACAGCCACTGTGCCATCAATTTGCACCACTGTGCCATGCCATCAAACGCAGCCACTGTGCCATCAATTTGCACCACTGTGCCATGCCATCAAATGCAGCCACTGTGCCATCAATTCGCACCACTGTGCCATGCCAATAAATGCAGTCACTGTGCCATGCCATCAAATGCAGTCACTGTGCCATCAATTCGCACCACTGTGCCATGCCATTAAGCGCAGTCACTGTGCCATCCATTGTCACCAATGTGCCCTGCCATTAAACGCAGCCACTGTGCCATCCATTGTCACCACTGTGCCATGCCATTAAACGCAGCCACTGTGCCATCCATTGTCACCACTGTGCCAAGCCATTAAACGCAGCCACTGTGCCATCCATTGTCACCACTGTGCCATGCCATTAAACGCAGCCACTGTGCCATCCATTGTCACCAGTGTGCCATGCCATTAAACGCAGCCACTGTGCCATCCATTGTCACCACTGTGCCATGCCATTAAACGCAGCCACTGTGCCATCCATTGTCACCACTGTGCCATGCCATTAAACGCAGCCACTGTACCATCAATTGTCACCACTGTGCCCTTTAATGGTCGCCGCTGTGCCAATTGTCCCCACTGTGCCCTGTAAATTGCTTTCTCCCCCCCCCCCCGCCCGGCACTTACCTTTACTGGTTTTAGGCATCCACGATGTCTTCTCCCGCCCTCGATGACTGACAGGCGTCTCAGCCAATCAGGTTACCGGTAGCCAGAACCGGCCAACCTGATTGGCTGAGACGCCTGTCATCTTATCCAAGGGGCGTACAGTCTGTGCGCTCCGAGAATAAGCTTCCGGGACCCGAGGGCTGTATTGGGAAAGCCTATCAGAGCTGTTGGCTTTGATAGACATTTCCATTATTCAGATGGCCGGACATGAGCGCCGACCATCTGAATAAAAGCGGCGATAATAACATAGATTCGTGCAATGCATGAATCTATGTTATTTCAGTGGCGGTGAGAGCCAGAGGGGGCGGCGCTCCAGCGCCCTCTATGGACGAACCGCCACTGGAAGCTGTATATAGAGACTGTTGTTATTGAACTCAAATGAGCATTCCATAACCTTCCCTTCCTATCCAAGTTATTGCCCTCAATAAAACAAAACAAAAAAAACAAAGTCACGGACTGTTCTCTGACCTAAGTGTGCTTGTGAAGATTCAAGCCCTGTACACGCGCTCGGGAAAGCCGAGAACTCCGCAGGAATACTGCCATGAGAGCTTTGGCCGGGAATCCCGGCCGTGTGTAAGCTCCATCGGCACTGCCTCGAGTGTTTTCCATAGGAAAGTATTAGTAAATCTGTCAAGAAAAAAAACCGCTGGGAATCCCGATGGGAAAATAGAGAGCAGGTTCTCTATTTTCCTGCCGGGATCTTCTGCTGTTTTCCTGTCGAGAAAACTGCGAGGAATCATACACATGTCTGAGGCCTCGTACACACGACAGAGATTCTCGGCAGAATTCGCCGAGAAACTCGGTCAAAACCCGGATTCTGCCGAGAATCTCTGTCGTCTGTACAGTTTTGGCTCGATGGAGCCGCCGAGGAACTCGACGAGAAAATAGAGAACATGTTCTCTATTTTCTCGTTGTCCTCGTTCTTCTATGGGAGAAGACGGCCCGCCGAGCTCCTCGGCGGCTTCATCCCAAAACTCGACGAGGAACTCGACGTGCCAAGCACGTCGAGTTCCTCTGTCGTGTGTACGGGGCCTGATTTTCCCAGCCAAAAGCTCTCTTGCCAGTTTTCCTGGCAGGAAAACCAGTCGTGTGTACGGGGCTTGAGTGTGCCTAGCTATGCTGGATGGGGGATCCCATTCTACTTGCGGCTCCTTAGGAGGTGGGCTACGCATTCATAAGTCCATAGTCTATTGTCCATCTCAGGAGTGAGTAAACATAGCCACCCTCTAACGGAAAGTCAGATCATAGAAGAAAAAATAAATAGTATTTGGAGATCTGGAGGTGGCCGAGAGCAATAAAAGGATTAAGAATATAAATTTGATCCATTTTTTTATTTATTTTTTAAAGCAGAGTTTAAGATCAGTAAAGTGACAGGGGCAGATTCACAAACAATTGCATGGGCGCAGCGTATGTGAGATACGCTACGCCGCTGTAACTTACTGTTCCCAGCTTCGAATCCACAAAGAATTTGCGCCGTAAGTTACGGCGGCGTAGTGTATCTTTCGCGGCGTAATGGCGCGCAATTCAAATGCGGCGAGTAGGGGGCGTGTTTCATTTAAATGAAGCGCGTCCCCGCGCCGAACGAACTGCGCATGCGCCGTCCCTAAATTTCCCGCCGCGCATTGCGCTAAATGACGTCGCAAGGACGTCATTGTTTTGACGTGGACGTAAATTACGTCCAGCCCGATTCACGGACGACTTTCTCAAACGAAATAACATTTTCAAAATTATACGCGGGAACGACGGCCATACTTAACATTGAGTACGCCACCATATAGCAGCTTTAACTATAAGCCGGAAAAAGCCGACTAGAGACGACGTAAAAGAATGCGACGGCCGCTCGTACGTTCGTGGATCGTCGGAAATAGCTAATTTGCATACTCGACGCGGATTACGACGGGAACGCCACCCAGCGGACGCAGAAGAATTGCATCTAAGATCCGAAGGCGTACGAAGATGTACGCCTGTCGGATCTAACCCAGATGCCGTTGTATCTTATTTTGAGGATTCAAAACAAAGATCTGACGCGGGAAATTTGAAAGTACGCCGGCGTATCAGTAGATACGCCGGCGTACTCTCTTTGTGGATCTGCCCCACAGTGTTTCTTTAAAACTTCTTTAACTCATTGTAAAGTTTTATCAAAATTCACCCAATCATGCTGAATTCTTCTTATATCTTAATACCACTTCAGTTACTTAACAACGCATATGCCACCAAGTGATAATTTTGCTACTTTTGTGTTGATCAAATAAAACATGGTACCTGCAAGAACTCCCTTTAAACACTGAGGCATAATCCTTACAAATCTCCATGAATACAATTATTATTTTGCACTCTCATTCTAGGTTTCTTTAGTGTAACAGGCGAGCCTTGTAATTCTATTCTGCGGCTTTCTAAGAATTCTAATCATCGTCTTTTATCTGCTCCCTCCTCACACCACAATAAATGGTTGGCATTGTGAGACTTCTCTGGGAGCCGGCTAAGCTGTGGCTGCTTTTATATTAGGAGAAAGCTCCACTTTAGAATCTCTTATCGGGCGCTTACTGGTTCTTGCAAAGGTCGAGCTCTGTAAGAGCTACAGCAAGCTGCCAACATTTATATAATTCTGGATATGGGCCAGAGCCCTTTCAGAATCCTTTGCTTAAACGTGCCTGAGACTCCTATATGTACGCAAATAAAAATGAGGCTTTGAAAAGCCGGTAACCGGGGAAGGCAAGGAGAAAAGTATTTGTAAGAGAGGTGTAAAAAGGCTGGAGACAATTGAGGAAGAAAAGAACGATTCTGCTTGCAACGGTATGGTATGCAAGGTTTTATGCTTTGCCAAAGCTGTCAGATACATTATTAGGCTGATTTGACAAGGCAGGTTTTCCCCAAATGTTGGATGTGTACCATAATCAGAGTGAACAGTATATAACAGGGAGCAGGAATAAGACTGAAGAGACATGTAGACTAGGTACACTAAAAGAGAAGCTATACTTAAAGCGGATGTCCGCCTAAAAAAAAAATTAAAAGCCAGCAGCTACAAATACTGCAGCTGCTGACTTTTATTAAATGGACACTTACCTGTCCAGGGTGCCCACGATGTCGGCAGCCGAAGCCGATCAATCGCTCGGCTGCCCCCGCCGCCATTCTCGGTGAGGGAATCAGGATGTGAAGCGCTGCGGCTTCACTTTCCGGTTCCCTACTGCAGTTGTGCGAGTCGTGCTGCGCATCCTCACTGGTCCCGCTGTCTTCTCGGACCTATGAAGACAATGGGGGGACGGGAAGTGACATAGACGCCCGCAGATTCTGCGAGGGTCTATGCCCAGAAGTGGGTGCAAATACCTGTATTATACAGGTATCTGCACCCCTCCTCTCCCCTGAAAGGTGCCAAATGTGACACCGGAGGGGGGAATGGTTTCGAAAAGCGGAGGTTCCATTTTTGTGTGGACCTCCGATTTAAAGATAAATTCAGGAATGGTACAGTATATTTTTACATAGTTACATTGGTCCAGCTTGGAACAATGTAACTATGTACATACCATGTCTGGCAGATGCCCCTTGAAGCTAGAAATCCCTAAAGTAGGGCACTGCTACTCCAGTGATCTCCTGGAGTGAGTGGCTGGTTTGGTGCATTCTGAATACTGGTTAGCTGCTTGGCACCAGCGCCATTTAAAGAATGCCTTGCATATTCTGAATGAATGCAAAGCGATCTCTAAATGAATGAGATAGAGAGGCAGGGTGGTGAAATTACAATCTCCACTATGTCCAATCATATAGCACTTTTTATTCAGGCCTTTCAGAATCCTTTGTTAAATGTGGCTGGGACTCCTATATGTACTCAAGTGCAAATGAGGCTTTGAAAAGCCGGTAACCGGGGAAGGCAAAGAGAAATGTATTTGTAAGAGAGGTGTAGAAAGGCTGGAGACAATTGAGAAAGAAAAGAATGATTCTGCTTGCAACGGTATGGTATGCCAGGTTTTATGCTTTGCCGAAACTGTCTGAAACATTATCAGGCTCATTTGAAAAAGGCAGGTTTTCCCCAAATGTTGGATGTGTACCATAACAGTATATAGCAGGGAGCAGGAATAAGAATGAAGAGACATGTAGACTAGGTATACTTAAAGGGAAGCTATACTTAAAGATACATTCAGGAATGGTATATTTTTACATAGTTACATTGGTCCAGCTTGGACCAATGTAACTATGTGCATACCATGCCTGGCCAATGCCTCTTGAAGCTATAAATCCCTAAAGTAGGCACCGCTACTCCAGTGATCTCCACTTTCTTCTGGGGGTTGGTTAGATGCTTGACACCAGCGCCATTCAAAGAATGCCTTGCATATTCTGAATGGATGCAAAGCGATCTCTGATTGAATAAGGTAGAGAGGCAGGGTGGTGACATTACAATCTCCACTTTGTCCAATCAGATAACACTTTTTATTCAGGCCAGTTGCTCATGACGAGAGCCGAAAACAAGTGGAGATCATAGGAGTAGCAGTTTCTACGTCAGTGATTTTCATTTTCTAGGGGTATCGGCAAGGTATAGTATTTGCATCTGCATAGTTACATTAGTCTAAACTGGACTAGTGTAACTACGTATGTAAAAAAAAATCTATAACTGGAATTCATCTTTAAATGTTAAAGCCCAAAAATCCCAACTCTGGGCTCACCCCTTCCCCCCTCTATTGCTACCCCCTCCCCCTTGGAGGTTCCCCACTATATTTTATGCTTTTTCATATTCTTATGCCGCGTACAGACGGTCATTTTTTGTGATGAAAAAAAAATGACGTTTTAAATCATGAAATAAAACGACGTTTTTGAAACATCATTTTCAAAAACGACGTTGCCTACACACCATCGTTTTTTCACAATGCTCTAGCAAAGCGAGGTTACGTTTCACCACTTTTTTCCATTGAAGCTCGCTTCATAACTAGCTTCTGGGCATGCGCGGGTTGAAAAACGTCGTTTTAAACGACGTTTTTTGCTACACACGGTCAATTTCTGTGAAGTAAAAAACGGCGTTTTGAAAAACGACACAAAAAATTCAAGCATGTTCGAATTTTTTTTGGTCGTTTTTTTGAAGACATAAAACGACGTTTTTGCCCACACATGATCATTTTAATTGACGTTTTTAAAAACGTCATTTTTTTTCATCACAAAAAACGACCGTCTGTATGCGGCATTAGATTTAGTAGATGTCTTTAGGACAGTAACATAAGAATCTTCTCTCTCTTTAGGTCTTGTCCCTGCTGTGCGGGCAGCACAATATTTTACAGAGTTTTACAGAGTGGAGCTCTGACAATAAAAGTGGGTCATTTTTTATTTCACTGACCATGCAAAAAAAAAAATGCATGAGGTGCTTCTGGAGATTCATACCAGACCCTTAATCCAAGCATTCAGGAAAGGGAGGTGCGGGAGCATTCACTCCTCTTCCTAAAACATACCAGGCCACATGTCCTCAACACGGAGGTGGCCATATTTGGGCAGTGATGTCAGTGATATCCCTGCACCTTTGTTTAAGGTGCAGGGATTCCTTATGGCATCAGTGGTTGCTAGGGATGCGTTGGACTTGCTTAGGAATCATTGACAGCAGGAAGCTGTTATTTATAAAAGTGGTAGAAATACCACTACTATATATGATTTTCACTTCCTGCAGAGCAGAGAACCAAATGGGCAACAGTTTTAAGACAATATTTGGTTATCCTGTGTTCAGCGTTAAAAAGAGGGCATAGTACAAAGCCTAGCATACATATAATAAAACAAAATAGAAAAAAATGCTTTTATAGCAATGGGGCAGAAACAAAAAAAGATTGCTGGCCTCAGCTCACAAGCGATAACAGTTTTAAAAAGGGGTTATGTAAATAAATTTGGGGGTCACACAAGGCAATGGAGTTTATTTACTAAAACGAGCGAGTGCAAAATCTGGTGCAGCTTTGTGTGTAAACCAATCAGCTTCCATTTTTTTTGTCAAAGCTTAATTGAATAAGCTGAAGTTAGAAGCTGATTGGCTACCATGCACAGCTACAAAAGATGTTGCACTCTCCAGTTTTAGTAATTCAACCCCAATGTCACACAAGACCAGAGCTCTCCCTAAATGAATTGTCAGCTCTCCCTATCCTCTCCCCAACAATTGCAACATACGCTGACATTAGGGCTACTTATTATGGCTAATACTCATCTAGCCCACCCCTTTATGTTAAAGGGGCTTTATTGCTCCCAAGTAGAATTTTACTTATATGATTCTCCACTCTACTGGAAGATGGCGCTCCCCTATGCTATGGCAGTGGACTGTCCCTCTGCAATCTCACATCCATTGCAGGGATAAGACCTTGATTGCTGAAGATGTCTGAGAGTCTCAAGCCTCATACAGATGATCGGACTTCCATCGGACAAATCTGGAGATTTTTGTCCTAAGGGCGTTGTCCGTGAACTTGTTCTGCATAAAGACGGCAGAACATTTTCAGCCAACATACACCAAACTATGTGTTTTTTCAGCTCTTTACCGCCACCCTTTGGGCAACTTCTGCTATTGTTGTCTGATTGGTTCCGAGAATGCGTCTATGTACTTTGTATTTTAGTCTGAAGGATTTGTGTACACACGATCGTATAATCTGACTAAACACACGATCGGAAATTTGAGAGCATGCACAGCCAACATTTGTTGTCGGAAATTCCGACAACAATTGTCCGATGGAGCATACAGACGGTCGGATTATCCGACAAAACATATCCGTCGGACAATTGTTGTCGGAATATCCGATTGTGTGTACGGGCCTTCAGACTGCCACAGAGCGTGGGAGAAGAGGCGACTGGTCTAACAGTGGGAAGGAGCATTTAGGGGTGGAAGATTGGGTTAGTAAAAAGTGCTTTACTCCACTCCAAGGGATACGTTTTAGTTTTCCTGGAGTTTAGCTTTAACAGATCAAAAGAGACCAAATAGGAGAAATTCAATGTTAAACATTGAATGTGAATTTAGAAAACTCTTTTCTAAAACTTTTTACATAACTTTGACTTTCTCTTCAAACATCTGATCTGATATATTGACTCCGACAAGCATGTCAACACATTCCCATATACCAAGAACATTTACAGTTTATCCTAACACTGCTGAGTTATGAACTTGACCATTTCATTCTTGGTATTGGCAGTTAAACCTGGAACCCTCAGTTTAACTTAGGAAGCTGTCATGACTCAGTTATTTCCTAAAGAATGGTAATAGGAACCGATGTGTCCAGGTCTAATGTTCCATAGATTTGAACGGGGCTTATGTTTACAATGGCCATGTTAAACAGTCACCTCCGAAATATTTACAACCGAAAGCCCCAAGGTACAGTCAGTTTGTTACGGATCAGTAGAGCCCTGGCTCAGGGAAGACTGTAGAACAAACATTTCCGCAATTCAAATTTATGTTTTTCTTTGATTACTACCTATCCAGAAGAAAATGTTTTTCTTAAATTTGCACTGAGATCATATATACCTTGGATGATGTAATTCTACATTTTAAGTACTGTGCCAGCTGTTACCAAAATATATATCTACAGGATAAGAACCCATTACGACAACCTTTATTTTTACCTTCAGCGTCTGAATTTGGACTTGGGCCAGTGGTTCTGTCTATGATGGCCAGTTCTGAGGCTAACCATGATTCCAAAATGCAAATTCTGTTCATTATGTTCACAGCGTGGCACCGGTTTTATTTATTTTGCCTGTTCTGCCTTTTCCTCTACATAATCTTTTTGACGATGATGACTTAAACTGCTCATTGTTGATATAAAAATGGGACAATTGAGGCTGGATTCACCCTCATGCGTTATGTTGTGAGCATTTTTGAGTTGCCCTTTTGAATCACCCAATGCGTTGACAGATATTGTCGTATTTATCCAACGCCCTTATAATGCACATTGATTAATGAAAGGAAAGGATGGCTTTTTTTACTAATACATGTCAATGTGCTGTAAACTGTATACATGAACAAACACCATTACAAACATTGGAAAACCTCTGCATATGCATTAATGTGTGCTAAATTGCACATTTTGAAACACAAAGGTGTAAATGCGCCTCAAGCCATAAAGAGGTTTAAAAGGATCTTGGAAGGGTTTTCCGAAGAGAATTTTTAGGGATCACCTAAAGGGAAATAGAGTAGGAGATAGTCAGACACATTAGGGTAAAAAAAGAGGTTCTTCAGGAGTCCTAGATGTGAGCATGGGAGGAGGTGACAAATAAACTGGAAAGTGGGAGGTCTTGTGAGGAGTGGGGGGGGATTGTTTGGGTGATATTTTCCTTGGGGGAACCCTACATAAAGAGGAAGGGGAGGGAGATAAAGTTGTAGGTGACACTGAAGGAACCCTTAGACCCTGTGGTGGCCAGTCGCAGTTCCCAAAGTTAGTTTGCAGATAAGAACGCTAATCATAGAATGATTTTTTTTTAAATAACTGATATATGACTAATATTTTTTTACATCTTAAAGTTAAAAAAATGTTGGTCATATTATCATTTATTTAAAATCAAATCTGTTAGGTCTGTAATTTTTTTAAAAGCATGTGACTAGAGTCTAATGCCGCGTACACACGGTCGTTTTTCGGCATGAAAAAAAATGACATTTTTAAAAACGTCATTTAAAATCATTGTGTGTGGGCTTCACATCGTTTTTCGGCTTCTGCATTTTTTAATGTCGTTTTTTTAAAATGTTGTTTTTCAGGTTGTAAAAAATGATCGTGTGTGGGCTAAAACAATGTTTTAAACCCACGCATGCCCAGAAGCGAGTTATGAGACGGGAGCGCTCGTTCTGGTAATACTACCATTCATAATGGAATAAGCACATTTATCACGCTGTAACAGACAAAAAAGCGCAAATCGTCTTTTACTAACACAGAATCAGCTAAAAGCAGCCCAAAGGCGAATATAATTTCCCCTTCAGAGTGCCGTCGTACGTGTTGTACGTCACCGCTTTTTGTTCATCATTTTTCAAAAACGATGGTGTGTGGGCAACATCGTTTTTAATGATGAAGTTGGAAAAACTTTGTTTTTTGGACATGCTGAAAAATGTCATTATTTTTTAATGCCGAAAAACGACCGTGTGTACGCGGCATGAGGCTCTAATGTGTTTGTTTAAGGTTGTCACCTGCGCCCCCACTTCTGATTTTAGCGAATCAATATTCGCCATCACATTCGGTTTCCGGCTTCTCCTCCCGGCCAATCCGGTGGCTGAAGATTTGGAACCCTGAAAGAATACCAGGTTAACACGGAAGCTGCCAGGTATCAGGGGAGCCGTGACAGCTGGAGGGCTCCATTTATAGTTAAAGTGGTTGTAAACCCACTTTTTGTACTTTTACCTACAGGTAAGCCTATAACAAGGCTTACCTGTAGGTAAGGAGAATATCTCCTAAACCTGCACGGTTTAGGAGATATTCCCCTCGCAATGCGCCGCTGCGCATGCGCAGGGGGGATCTATGGCGAAAGGACCGGCAGCTGCCGGACCTTGCCGAGTTTTAAATCTCCCGCGCGCACGCGCGGGAGTGACGTCATCGCCGCTCCAGCCAATCACAGCGCTGGAGCGGCGATACCCGGAAGACACGCCGAGGCAAGATGAAATCTCGCTCGACGTGAACCAGGTAAGTGCTACGCACCTCGTTCCGAGGTAAGTATTTCATAATGAGCTAATATGCGGTGCATATTAGCTCATTATGACTTTTCCCTTACAGGAGGAAAAACATAAAATAATTTCATGCGGGTTTACAACCGCTTTAAGTCTCACAGCGTCCTCTGGTGAGTGCAGACCTTGAGGGATTTGTGTGCGACCCCCCCAAACATTTTTTTAGCGGTAGCCACCACTAGCACTAGCCGCTTAGACCTCAGATAGGCAGGAGGAGAACCAGTAAAGAGTCTTGGAGATCAAGGAAATTAAGGGTTTTGAGGAAGAGCAGGTGGCCAACTAAAGACAACAGAAAGGTCTAATAGTATGAGTATTGCAGGTGGCAGCACATAGTTACACTGCTATGGGCCTGCTTTGACTGACACATTGAGATTGGCAAGCAGTGTTGCTGTGCCTGTATATACTGATGTAAAACTGTACTGCCACTGGACAACTTCCATCAAACTCTCATTGAGATTCAGGAGACCACAGGTGACCCAGCAGTGTAAAATTGGACAGTAGTAGGCAGTAGGGCATTTTTAATGAGCAAGAACTGGCCAAAATTTACTATAGACAAACAGGACATGCAGTTGTTTTACTCCAAAATTTAAAAGGCTGAAGATCGCACACCAGAGTGTAAAATTGACCAGAAGACAATTTCAAGGAGCAAGGCTAGGTTCAATTTTACTAAAGGCAGAAAGCACAAGCAGGGAGTTCACTACAAGAATTAAGATGCTGCAGAAGACACAGCAGTGTAAAACTGGCAAATAGCAGAACATTTTTAATCAGGTGTATTAGGTCAACATGTACTAGAGACAACGGGCCAGATTCTGGTACATCCGCGCAATTTTGTGCGGGCGTAACGTATCTGATTTACGTTATGCCTCCGCAACTTAGACGGGCAAGTGCTGTATTCTCAAAGCACTTGCTCCGTAAGTTGCGGCGGCGTAGCGTAAATCGGCCGGCGCAAGCCCGCCTAATTCAAATTTGGATCAGGGGGGCGTGTTTTATGTAAATCTACTGTGACCCGACGTGACTGACATTTTTCCCAGTGTGCATTGCTCCAAAGTACACCGCAAGGACGTCATTGGTTTCAACGTGAACGTAAATGACGTCCAGCCCCATTCACGGACGACTTACGCAAACGACTTAACTTTTTCAAATTTCGACGTGGGAACAACGGCCATACTTAACATTGATGTGCCGCACTTATGCCACCATATAGCAGGGGCAACTATACGCCGGGAAAAGTCTAACGTAAACGGCGTAAATTTACTGCGTCGGCCGGGCGTACGTTCGGGAATTTGCGTATCTTGCTGATTTACATATTTAGACGCGTAAATCAGCATAACGCCCCTAGCGGTCAGCGTAAAAATGCAGTTACGATCCAACGGCGTAAGAGACTTACGCCTGTCGGATCTAATGGATATCTATGCGTAACTGATTCTAAGAAACAGGCGCATAGATGCGACGGGTCGGATTAGGACTTACGACGGCGTACATGGCGCTGCGCCGTCGTAAGTCCTTTCAGAATCTGGCCCAACTAGTACAGGCAAGACAATTTGAAAGGGCAACACTTTCATGGGAAAAAAATATTGTAAAAAAAAAAAAACAGTGCATATACAATTGCGGTACAAGCCATATTGTAATAAAATGTTGTTAAAAATGGCCTTTCCTTTTCAATCTGCAGAGCTGCAACGCTCCCAGAAATATAATTTCCTGCTTGTGCGATTGGCTAATGGATTTTCCCACAAGTCTGCACTAAGATACAAATCAGATTTTGGTCATCCTTACATCCTGTGCAACAAAAATGTCATTTTTGGTGAGCTAGACCCAAAGGAATCCAAAGGGATTCAAACCCTGCTACTTACCTCATTAGAACCCAGCAAGTTCAGCAGCTGATTGATAATTATAAAGACATTACGATTCACATTCGCTTTGTACATACAAAAACAAACGGACAGCTATTTCCTCAGAGTAACAAAAATTAGCAATCTGCAGCAAAGTTTGTTAAAATCTATTTTGAAATACATAGATCACCCAGAGGGGAATGTTTGTTTTCTCGGCAAAATTGGAGTTACTCTTTAATCAGCAAGGCTAGGCTGAAATTTACCAAAGACAAATGGCCAGATTCAAGTAGAGCGCCGCATCTTTAAGGCGGCGTAGCGTATCGTATTTACACTACGCCGCCTTAAGTCAGAGAGGCAAGTACTGTATTCACAAAGTACTTGCCTCCTAACTTACGGCGGCGTAGCATAAATCTGGCCGGCGTAAGCGCGCCTAATTCAAATGAGGATGGGGGGGCATGTTTTATGTAAATTACTCGTGACCCGACGTGATTGACGTTTTTTACGAACGGCGCATGCGCCGTCCGTGTACATATCCCAGTGTGCATTGCTCCAAAGTACGCCGCAAGGACGTATTGGTTTCGACGTGAACGTAAATTCCGTCCAGCCCTATTCACGGACGACTTACGCAAACAACGTTAAATTTTCAAATTTCGACGCGGGAACAACGGCCATACTTAACATTAACTACACCTCCTAGGGGGCAGCTTTATCTTTACACGGCGTATCTCTTACGGGATTTACGTATCTTTACTGCTACGGGCGCACGTACGTTAGTGAATCGGCGTATCTAGTCATTTACATATTCTACGCTGAACTCAACGGAAGCGCCACCTAGCGGCCAGCCTAAAAACTACACTTTAAGATACGACGGCGTAGGAGACTTACGCCGCTCGTATCTTAGCCTAATTTAAGCGTATCTGGTTTCCAGAATACGCTTAAATTAACACCGGCGTAGATTCAGAGTTACGACGGCGTATCTACTGATACGGCGGCGTAACTCTCTATGAATCCGGATAAAAAACACAGACTGGGGTGTTACTACAAGAAAGTGGAACAACTGGCTAGTAGCAGGTACCAGTTTTATTCAGGAATAATAGGCCTAACCAGTGTAGGCCTACCAATTATTTTTACTATAGCGTTAATGGAGTGCAGTTATTGTGACTGATATAATTTAAGGTGGTTTAGGTGCACACTGCTTTTTCACTTATAAGTATTATTTTTCTTTCAAATGATGTAAACATAGGCGTGTGCACAGAGTTTGCCGGAGCACACCCTATTCACCCTGTGTGGCACAGATTTCCCCTGTTTAAACCCCTGATATTTCACCAAAGCCCCCTAATGGAGCGTCTAAAAAATTTGTAAAAAACTAATAGAAAAAAAAAAAAAAACTGCTGACACCTTCCACTGCCCTACTGACACCATACCCTGCACAACTAACACTGTCCACTGCCCTAGTGACACCGCCAGAATAAATACACATGCATTGCACACACATGTGTGTTTGAGCTTTGCGGTGCACATCCTAAATCAATAGACTGTGAACACCTATGAAGCGGGATATCTCTGCACACACCCTCTTTGAAACGGGATAGCTCTGTTGTGGCAGCCCAGATATCCTTGTCTTCAGTCCGCGGTCTGGTTTACGATAATGGTGGTCTCTGCGGCAAATTTGCCGCAAGATCACCGTTATCGGCGGCGGGAGAGAGTCCCCCCCTTCGCCGCTCTCTGGTGCCCTCCTGCTTACCGGAGCCGTCGGTAGCGACAGAGGCGATCGGGTCCTGTCTTTGGCTGGGTATGGAGACGTAAGTGTAATGTAAGTATGAGATCTGAGTTTACATTCCTTGTAATAGGAATAAAAGTGACCATTTTTTTTTTACAAACAGTGTCAAAATAAATAAAATAAAGTAAAATAAATAAGAAAATTGTTTTTTATTTTTTTTTTTAAAGTGCCACGTCCCAACGATTTTGCGTGCAGAAGCAAACGAATACGTGAGTAGCGCCTGCATATGAAAATGGTGTTCAAACCACACATGTGAGATATCGCTGCGATAGTTAGAGCGAGAGCAATAATTCTAGCCCTAGACTTCCTCTGTAACTCAAAACATACAACCTGTAGAATTTTTTAAATGTTGCCTATGGAGGTTTTTAAGGGTAAAATTTGTCGTCATTCCACGAGCGGGCGCAATTTTGAAGCGTGACATGTTGGGTATCAATTTACTCGGTGTAACATTAACTTTCACATTATAAAAATAAATTAGGCTAACTTTACTGTTGTCTCATTTTTTTATTAAAAACAGTGTATTTTTTTCCAAAAAGTGCACGTGTAAGACCGCTGCGCAAATTCGGTGTGACATAAAGTATTGCAATGACTGCCATTTTATTCTCTAGGGTGTTAGAAAACAAATGTATAATGTTTGGGGGTTCTAAGTAATTTTCTAGCATAAAAAAATATTTTTAACTTTAAACAACACATCCAAAAAAGAGGCTCGGTCCTTAAAGGGGTTGTAAAGGTAAAATTTTTTTCCCTAAATAGCTTCTGTCTGTAACTACACACAGTAATGCGAGGCTTTCTCCCTGGTGTGGAGAAAGCCTCTTGAGGGGGGAGGGGGCGAGCAGGCAAGTCAGGACATTCTCTACTTTGCAGATAGAGGAAGGAGCTGTGTGTTAGTGTAGGGTGACCAGACATCCCCGGTTTCTGGGGACACTGTCCCCGAACCAAGTCTGAGCCCGGTTTTGTCCCCAGATTGGATTTAAACTGGGGCAATATCAAAAACAGAAAAAAATAAATCTGAATTAAACACCCATGCTCCGCCTCTCCTACTAGCTTATTGTGTATTTTTTCCATCATCTGTGCTCCTTTCTGAAGATCATGTGCTGGTCGGAGCAAAGGGAACCTTTTTTCAGCTCCGCTCACATGTTCTTCTGCCTTGGCTCAAGTCCCAGCCAGCCTCCTACCTGCTTATTTCCTTGCCTTCCCTGATGGAGTGATCTTCTTTAGCTCCCCACCCAGTAGTAGCCAGGGCACGGAGAGTAAGACTTGACAGGCTGCGAGGCGGGCGGGGGCGGCGCTGGCGACGGGCAGAGAGTCGCTGATTGCCGCCATTACTCGTAAAAAATAAAAAATATGTCCCCGGATTTAATTTTAAAAATCTGGTCACCTTATGTTAGTGGGCATCCTGACATTCCTGCTCACCCCCTCAGGAGGCTTTCTCCACACCAGGGAGAAAGCCTTGCATTACTGTGTGTGTTACAGACAGAAGAACAGGAAGTGAGGATTTCTCAGAAGAATAAGGACATTTAAAAGCAAAATCGATGGATGAGGTTGTAACAGGCGCTCGCGGTGCCGTATTGCGTTCCACGCTGGAGCGCATACGGCGACCGCACAATGACGTCATCGCCTGTTGCCACGTGCATTCCACCGTGGAACGCGGAAGTACACCACAAATTAGTGCTTATGCACTACACCTGCCTCCCTATTATAAACAGGATTATTATTGATTATTATTGTCGGCCGTAGCCGGCCTGGCTACAGACAAGCTATAGCTACTATCCATGTCAGCTGTAGTCGGCGATGCTACAAACTAATAACTGCATCAATCCCCAAGCTGCAGACCCTGCCTTCACTGGATCCATGCTGCCATTGCTGGGGACACCCTAAAAGATATCCTCCTGCTTGGGATCAAATACTGTGTCATCAGTTGTTTGCTGTGGAATATCTTTTTTTTTTTTTAAAGTGTATTTTGTGCATGTACTCGAGAGAGGAACCGGACTGCAGGAGTTGGGAGTAGGCAGGCCTCCCCCAGAGGCAATCTGCCACCTTTCTCCATGCCCCGGGTGGCAATGGTGGGTGTGTGAGGGGGTCCTCCCACACAGCCCGCCCTACCTGCTCCGCTTTGAAGCCCAACGGGGCAGAGGGACTCCCTATAAGGGAGTGAGAGGATCTAGCCCGCTCAACCAGCCCCGTTAGTCCTTCGCCTCTCTTTTTAGAGACCGCGTGGTCAAAGTGTGTGCATGTTAACCCAATTTCGAGTGCGTGTAAGTGTGGTGGTTTTTGTGGGAGGGGGGTGGGCGTACTAAGCGCAGACCTTTGGGGGGGGGGATGGGGAGGGGGTAGCCAATTGGCAGTTATTGGGCTGTGGGTTGGGAGGGGGGTAAGTGGTAGGGCTACCCCAATTGCAGGGGTGTACCAAGATGGCCGCCTGTTGAAGGATCGGTGTCCCAGCCGGGGGGTGAGCGGCTGGGCAACCAGAACATGCGGGCGGAGGCTGCTCAGGAATGGCTGTGATGGTTAGGGGGTGGGGGGGAAGTTGTGTCCTGTTAGGGGAGTTTTTATGGGGGTTACTGGAGGTGAAAGTGAGGCGAGCCGCTAGGCCGCGGGTGAAGCCGCGATCCTTCCTAAAATCGCGGCCGCTGATTAGTTCCACGAGGTGGCGTGAGGGCCGCCGCGGCTTGTCCTGAAAAGGACGGCCGCCAACAGTACTCGGGGAGGTGGAAAATAGCAGGTCCTGGAGCTAAAGCTGGAGGCTGGCTGGGGGTGGAAGCCCTGCCTGTCTGTATCCAGGAGCCACACGTCCTACTGCTAGGCTACGTGCTCCGATTACTACTGGATGCATGCCTGGGGTCCAATACTGAAATCTCAAATAACATAGGGAGGTGCATTGAATTCCTTCCTCAACCGCAGTTGTGGTTCACTCACGTTCACCATAGTTTGTGACAGAGGTAAGTGAAGGAGGACTGCACTATAGTAAAGGAAGCTATTTAGGGAATTTTTTTTTTACCTTTTCAACCCCTTTAAGTGGTTAATCGAGTACACAATATGGAGGGATATACTTTGTTCATAATTCATGTCTGAGGGTTACAACCACTTTAAATAGTAAAAAGGTATGAGAGAACCAGGACAGCTTCTGCTGGATATCTGAAGTTTGGTGCTATTTGTGATCAGTTTCATATTTGTAAAATCAGCTTTCTTTTCTAATAATTGAAAAGAATAAAACAAGTGTTAAGGGAGTTCTTATATTTTTTTAACCACTTAAGGACCGCCTCCTGCACATTTACATCGGCAGAATGGCACGGCTGGGCACAGGCACGTACCTGTACGTCGCTTTTAAGAGCCCAGCCGTGGGTCGCGGTCCGAAGCTCCGTGACTGCGTCCACGGGACCCGTGGACCGGATCGCCGTCGGTGTCCGGCGATCGGTCACAGGAGCTAAAAAACGGGGAGAGGCGTGTGTAAACACACCTTCCCCGTTCTTCACTGTGGCAGTGACACTGATCGTCTGTTCCCTGATATAGGGAACGACGATCAGTGATGTCACACCTACAGCCACACCCCCTACAGTAAGAATCACTCCCTTAGGGCACACTTAACCCCTTAGTGCCACCTAGTGGTTAACCCCTTCACTGCCATTGTCATTTTCACAGTAATCAGTGCATTTTTATAGCACTTTTCGCTGTGAAAATGACAATGGTCTCAAAAATGTGTCAAAAGTGTCCGATGTGTCCGCCATAATGTCGCAGTCACGAAAAAATCGCAGATCGCCGCCATTAGTAGTGAAAAATATATATTAATAAAAATGCCATAAAACAATCACCTATTTTGTAAACGCTATAAAATTTGGGCAAACTAATCGATAAACGCTAATTGCAATTTTTTTTTAATCAAAATTAGGTGGAAGAATATGTATCGACCTGAACTGAGGAAAAAAAAGTTTTTTATATCTTTTTTTGGGGATATTTATTATAGCAAAAAGTAAAAAATATTGTTTTTTTTTCAAAATTGTCGCTCTATTTTTGTTTATAGCGCAAAAAATAAAAACCGCAGAGGTGATCAAATACCACCAAAAGAAATCTCTAATTGTGGGGAAAAAAGGACCCCGATTTTGTTTGGGAGCCACGTCGCACGACCGCGCAATTGTCAGTTAAAGCGACGCAGTGCCGAAATGCAAAAAGGGGCAAGGTCCTTAACCTGCATAATGGTCCGGGTCTTAAGTGGTTAAAGAATTGTTCAAGAATAAATATACTGTATTAAAAAAAAAAAAAATCTGTGAATATGAAATGCTAGCCCATTATTTGCAATGTATTTGTCTGGAAGGTTGTCATTTTACACTCTTTTTAGCCTCAAAATTGTGTGTTTTTGGTTTTTTTATTAGTTGAAACAAGCAAATTTCAAGCCAGGGCAACAGCTTTTTAAAGTCTCATTCAATACCGTTTGCTCTGAAGATCAAGGAGATCAGATTACACATCCTGCCAAATCAATCACACAGGGGGGACACACACTTTCTCTCAGTACACATGAAAGGAAGTAGCAAAACTCCACTTCACTCCAGTGTTTTCTCAAAAAAAATGTATTGACCTTAGTGCTTGTGAACAAAGCCCTGCCATTTCATATATCTGATATGTGGCTACTGTACCATGTATGAGAATGTATCTTGTACTGACACGCACCTGTCCACCCAGACCCGAACAGCCATTTACTAAGAAGATCAGTGTACTGCTGTTTCTTCTTCTCCAGCTCTCTGAGCTCCTTATGCAGAGGGAATGGGATCACTTATAACTTATTTTTATTTATATTCAGTATCTCACAAAAGTGAGTACACCCCTCACATTTTTGTAAATATTTTATTTTTATTTTATCTTTTCATGTGACAACACTAAAGAAATGACACTTTGGTACAATGTAAAGTAGTGAGTGTACAGCTTGTATAACAGTGTAAATTTGCTGTCCCCTCAAAATAACTCAACACACAGCCATTAATGTTTAAACCGCTGGCAACAAAAGTGAGTACACCCCTAAGAGAAAATTTACAAATTGGGTCCAAAGTGTCAATATTTTATCTGGCCACCGTTATTTTCCAGCACTGCCTTAACCCTCTTGGGCATGGAGGTCAACCGAGCTTCACAGGTTGCCACTGGAGTCCTCTTCCACTCCTCCAGGCCGACATCACAGAGCTGGTGGATGTTACAGACCTTGCGCTCCTCCACCTTCCATTGTAGCCCCCATTCACATCTAGGCGTTTTAACGCCTGTAGTGCTACGCCGCTGCCGCCAGAGGGATGAAAACACATGTCCCTCTATGGAGATGGTTCACATCTCCACGCCGGACGCCGGACGCCTGCCGCCTGAAAAAAGGTCCCGGACCTTTTTTTCAGGCGGCTTTCGGCGTTCGGCTAGGAGATGGGAACCATCTCCATAGAGGGGGTCAATCTGGGGCACATCTAGGCGGACAATACCGGCGTTTTGTCGCCGCAAATCGCGGTACAAAACGCCGCCATTTGTACCGCGATTTGCGGCGACAAAACGCCACGAATTTGTCTGCCTAGGTGTGAATGGAGCCTAAGGATGTCCCACAGATGCTCAATAGGGTTTAGGTCTGGAGACATGCTTGGCCAGTCCATCACCTTTACCCTCAGCTTCTTTAGCAAGGCAGTGGTCGTGCGTGTTTGGGATCTTTTTTATCATTTTGGAATACTGCCCTGCAGCCCAGTCTTTAAAGGGAGGGGATCATGCTCTGTAGTATATACAGCGCTAAATCAATAAGAAGGTGACTAAATCAATATTTGTTAAAAAATAATATGTGTTGTTAAAATAACACCAAACTTATTTAACACCAAACATAAAATGATATCAAACTAATTTGTGAAAGAAATTCAGTCCATAAAAAGCTCATCAGTGAGGGCTAAAAAAAAATAAAACGTGTTTGTAACGGCTACCCACTGGTAGTGAGGGGTATCGGCCGTTGGAGACGTCCTTTTCCCTGGCAAGCTGCGATATGCAGGTACCGCCGGTATATCCCATCGAACGCCCTTCCAAGAAACGAGACGTGCTACGTTTGAAGGGTCAAGTAGACTGACTTTATTTGGCATATTTCACCTGCTTATATCTGGTTACAACTGTTACAAGAACAATGACAGTTTCCGCCCTCCCCTTTTCCCAGTAGGGGGCTTCAACACAGACCCCCTGAAACAATGACATCTCCTTGAATTAATCACTTGGCCAGTTTCTAGACGCTTCGGCACCTCACCCCACTTAACATTTCCTGGCCAGGCACATAGAATTCAATTAACCTTTAAAACAATTATCACTCACACATAATCCCCATCAGCATACACCTCACAGGGGGGCTGTTTACCTGCACACAAAGAGGGTTCATTAGGTATGCGAAGGGAACATTAGCTTTCCAGCAATGAAAGAGACTTGTCCAATTAACCCTTTGAGCTCAGAATACAATGTGGTACATCCATTTGTGACAAGCCATGCAGTTCCTTGTAGTCCCCCTGCACGAAGATTTTAACTGTCTCGGCAGCATGCATGTGTCCGTTACACTACTCCCCCTTTGTGGAACACTCCGGCAGACCCGGATTGATCCTTTTCGGATCAACTTGGGGATGTCCGGTCTGCTGTTAGGGTAAAAGTTCCGTTTGCCTGGACAGTCCGTCGGCCTTCCCATTGGCTTACCAGGTCGGTAGCTGATGGTGACGGTGAAGAATAGAATTCAATTCTGGAACAGTCACTTGCTTTGCTCTCTCAATGGCTCCCAAAACCTGTTGCTGATGCTCTTGGGACAGATACGGCACCACCTGGATGCAAATCCCATTTAATCTTTTGACAATTTCCGCCTGTTTGTGCATTTCAATGTTCAAGCCACGGGACATCTCATAATACGTGACATAGTGTCGTTGCATCTCTGATTTCTCACTGGCCAACTTGTCACATTCCCATTTTAGACTGTGATATTGTGCCGGATCTACAGTACATGTCGGGGAAGGTAGTCTTACCCGGTTCTCAGCAGCAAGCGGGTTGATTCCAGCAACGCGGGTGGTCCTGGGACAAGCAGCAGCAGGTGTAGGTAAATAAGCCGAAGTCAGAGGGCCAATGTCGTTGCCCAGCACCACCTCGGCAGGTAGGTTGTCCATGATACCAACTGTGGTCTTTCCTGACCCGGCTCCCCAGTCTAAGTGCACACGGGTGGTGGGTACGCGAAATACAGCACCCCCTGCGACCCGGACGGCAACTGTGCGAGTGGACACGTTCTCTGGCTTTACCAGATGTTTTTGAATCAGAGTGATAGTAGTCCCGGAATCTCTTAAGCCTTGTGCTACTTGTCCATTCACTCGTACCTCCTGACGGTGATGCTGACGGTTATCCGGAGAGGCCGCTTGTATTGGGTCTGCCTCATACCAAATTCCCAGACATTCCTCAGGGCCCCCCTCGGTCTCCAGGCAGTGGGCCGCAGAGGGACGTGATGGAGTGACCTCTGTGTTGGGTGTTGTGCGTCTCCAGTTGTTATTTGTAGCTCTCAAAGGGCAATAACGAGCAATATGTCCCGTGTCGCTGCAGTGATGGCACGTCACCCTAGGCGAATCCCGGGGGTAGTTGCTAGGCCCCTGAGGACGTGGTGGGACTGGAGCCCGAAACTCTGGGCGTGGGGTGACGGTTGGAGTACGCGGTTCTACCTTCTGAGCCAGCCGCGTCGTACCCTGGCTTACTTTCCTTGTCTCCGCGTACTCATCTGCTAGCCGAGCCGCCTCGTTTAAGTTAGCGGGACGGCGATCTCGTACCCAGTCTTGTATGTCTGCGGCCAGGTCTTGGAAGAAATGTTCCATTAGGAACAGCTGCAATACTTCCTCCCCGGTGTTGGCCTTGCACCCTTGGACCCAAAGGGATGCCACCCTTTGTAACTGGTTGGCCCATTCCATGTGGGAGTCCACAGCCATCTTCTTGGACTCCCGGAAGCGCCGGCGGTAGGCTTCTGGCGTTACGGCATATCGGGTTAGCAGCTCCTTTTTAACTTGCTGATATTGTAAAATATCCTCTGGAGCAAGAGCCCGAAAGGCTTCATTGGCTTTGCCCGACAATTTCCCCGACAAAATAGAGACCCATTGGTCTGGTGGTACCTGGTGTAGTGAGCACTGCCTCTCAAAGTCCGCCAAATATCCATCGATTTCCTCCTCACTTTCTACAAAAGCTTTAAATGCAGTGAACGGTATTTTCTTTCCTGTAGCAGCGGGTGGGGGGGTAGGAACTGCAGGTGTAATGGGCTGTCTCGCTCTTACCAGTTCCAGTTCTTGTCCCCTCTTCGTTTGTATTTCTTCCCTTGCTTCCCGGAACAGCTGGTTGATTAGTTCCACGGACGTTTCTGGATACAAGGATAATCTCCGCTGTACAATCCCAGTAATTACATCTTCTTCGCTGACCGGTGCAAGGGGCTCCGTTCCTTCCATGGATCCATCCATTTCGTCCAGCTCCAGCAGGTCAGCTATCAGCTCCCTCCGTGGTCTGTTGCTGGCGCTCCTACCACGAATCTCCAGTAGATCTTTCAGTGTGGATCTTTTCAGCCTGGCGTACTGCGACTCCATTCAGAACTTGCTCTTTGGATAAAAGGACCATCCCACTACTGCCAACCAATGTAACGGCTACCCACTGGTAGTGAGGGGTATCGGCCGTTGGAGACGTCCTTTTCCCTGGCAAGCTGCGATATGCAGGTACCGCCGGTATATCCCATCGAACGCCCTTCCAAGAAACGAGACGTGCTACGTTTGAAGGGTCAAGTAGACTGACTTTATTTGGCATATTTCACCTGCTTATATCTGGTTACAACTGTTACAAGAACAATGACAGTTTCCGCCCTCCCCTTTTCCCAGTAGGGGGCTTCAACACAGACCCCCTGAAACAATGACATCTCCTTGAATTAATCACTTGGCCAGTTTCTAGACGCTTCGGCACCTCACCCCACTTAACATTTCCTGGCCAGGCACATAGAATTCAATTAACCTTTAAAACAATTATCACTCACACATAATCCCCATCAGCATACACCTCACAGGGGGGCTGTTTACCTGCACACAAAGAGGGTTCATTAGGTATGCGAAGGGAACATTAGCTTTCCAGCAATGAAAGAGACTTGTCCAATTAACCCTTTGAGCTCAGAATACAATGTGGTACATCCATTTGTGACAAGCCATGCAGTTCCTTGTAGTCCCCCTGCACGAAGATTTTAACTGTCTCGGCAGCATGCATGTGTCCGTTACAGTGTTGAAAAACAAAGTTCAGAAAGGAGCAATCAATGCATAATCCAGTTTTTCCACGAGTGACACCAGACAAATTAGCCTTTTACTGGATCCTGTGAGCCATCATCTAATATGGTCAAACGTGCATGTTAAATTCCTTATTATGGGAAGCCTCCAAACACCAGATATGTGTCCAGTCAGGGTTGATCCAGCAGCACATTGAAAAATAAAATGCATATACGCCCATAGTGTAATCTGTAATGATCATTTATTTAAAAAAGCATAATCACAACTTGTAAGTGGAACCACACTACAAACTTAAAGGGCGAAAATCTAAGAAACTTGCATATAGCGATAAAATCAAGTAAAACTGCTCTCCCATAGACAGCAATCTGTGTGGCCACATCGGACTCTCTTGTCGGCCAGCAAGCGTGCGTGGTAATGTAGCGTCACATCCTAAAACCTACGCGTTTCAACTTTTCGGCTTAAGTTTGTACTGTGGTTTCACTTACAGGTTATTATTACTTGTGATTATGCTTTTTAAATAAATGATCTTTAAAGATTACACTATAGGCGTATATGCATTTCATTTATGCATTTTCATTATGCTGATGTATCAACCCTGTCTGGACACATACCTGGTGTTTGGAGTCTTCCCATCCAAATGCATTTTTAAAGAATGGTCAAACATTCCAATAGACACATTCCTAAACCTTGTGGACAGCCTTCCCAGAAGAGTTGAAGCTGTTATAGCTGCAAAGGGTGGACCAACTCAATATTGAACCCTACGACTAAGGCCCGGATTCTCAAACGAGTTCTGCCTGCGTATCTCCAGATACGCCGTCGTAACTCTGAGTCTGAGCCGTCGTATCTATGCGCCTGATTCTTAGAATCAGTTACGCATAGATTTGTATTAGATCCGACAGGCGTAAGTCTCTTACGCGTCATATCTTAACTGCATATTTACGCTGGCCGCTAGGGGCGTGTACGCTGATTTACGCCTAGAAATATGTAAATCAGCTAGATACACGAATTCACGAACGTACGCCCGGCCGACGCAGTACAGATACGCCGTTTACGTTGGGCTTTTCCCGGCGTAAAGTTACCCCTGCTATATGAGGCGTACATGAGGCGTACCAATGTTAAGTATGGACGTCGTTCCCGCGTCGAATTTAGAAAATTTTACGTTGTTTGCGTAAGTCGTTCGCGAATGGGGCTGGGCGTCATTTATGTTCATGTCGAAAGCATTGGCTTCTTGCGGGTTAATTTGGAGCATGCGCACTGGGATACTTTCACGGACGGCGCATGCGCCGTTCGTAAAAAGCATCATTTACGCGGGGTCACATAAAATTAACATAACACACGCCCACATCTACCACATTTGAATTAGGTGGGCTTACGCCGGCCTATTTACGCTACGCCGCCGCAACTTATATTTGAGAATATGGCACTTGCCTGTAAAAGTTGCGGAGGCGTAACGTAAATAGGATACGTTACGCCCGCACAAAGATACGCGATTCTATGTGAATCCGGGCCTAAGACTGGGATGCCATTAAAGTTAATTTGTGTGTGTGTAAAGGCAAGTGTCCCAATACTTTTGGTAGTATAATATATATAGATATACATCTATATATATATATATATATATATATATATACACACAAATGTTTTGACTTTCATTTATATTTTGAACTGTATGTGTGGTTTTACAAGATGAAGGTTTACATAAACTTTTATCGTATTGAGTATTTAATTTTGGGAGCTAGGTCAGGCTCCAGCATGGTACAGCACCCAAGGATTGGGGACATAGTACAATTAAGCAAGGCAGGGTCCTTGTTGTTTACTTAGCTACACAGGCATTTCTAGTCTTTTGTAATAGAAAACCCAGCAATTGTTGCAATTTAATTATCATGGCTGCTTATCATGACGTTTTTTTTGTTTTTTTTTAAGTAATTAAAACAATTATTTTAGTTTTTTTTATCAATAATTAAAACAATTATTTTAAAAAATTGCCTCAAAATGTTCAAGTTTTTAAGAGATATGACACAAAATTATTAAACTTTATCTTTAACGTTTGATTTTAGATAACACAGAGTGATGAAATTAAGTCAGCAACCGGGTGGAGGGAACGAAACTGCAACCTACTTTATAGCTTCAGAGTATTACATCAAGCCCGGTCAGTTAAGAAATCCTGACAATTATCAAGGGGCTGTGATACAAAAACTAGTGGCTTCCATATGGTCATCAGTCTGCAACACATGGATATAATTACTTTGGTCTCTGCCCTGCTGAAATGAAAAACTTCAGCAAATAATGTCAAAAATATGACCTCATGGCAAATTTCATTTACTCAACCTGGTGAACTCCTCATAACCTTGAGATGTGTTCTAGATCTTTGGGCTGATAGTTTTACACAAAACATGTTTAAAACCCATAGTCATCAGAGGGGCGACCATTATCCAGGCGCTCTCAGAAAAGGCCTATCTCTGCCACTTATCACGTTGTGGTCATTAATGAATGGATCCTCTACATCAAAGAGGAAGTGACTTTCTTGACATTACAATGATTTACTTTGATGATGTTGCAGTTAAGTCTGTCTGGCTTATCTCAAACCTTCTGCTGTAAGCACGCCTGATGGTGTTAATGGGCCCTCGTTATTAATCAATAAGTACTATACAAATTAGGCTTTAGGCTATGAAAGATGTTTAACACATGTACCTGTACATTTCACACCACAACTATTTTATTCTTCATAAAGTTTCAGTTTGCAATTTTTCAAACAGGTTTCACCTTAAGTGTCAAGCTTTGCTTTTTGAACCTCATGCCAGTAGCAGCCAGACACATGTGGAAAATAAACCCAAAGGGGCAGATCCACAAAGATCTGCCCCGGCGCAGTGTTTCAGAGATACGCTACGCCGCCGTAACTTACTTGTGTTATCTTCGAATCCTTAAAGATTTTGCGCCGTAAGTTACGGCGGTGTAGTCTATCTCTGGCGGCAGAATTCAAATCGGCGTGTTTCATTTAAATGAAGCGCGTCCCTAAATTTCCCGCCATGCATTGCGCTAAATGACGTCGCTAGGACGTCATTTTTTTTATCATAGACGTTAATTACGTCCATCCCGATCTACGCACGACTTACGCAAAAAAAAAAATTCAAATTAAACACGGGAACGACGGCCATACTTAACATGGCAAGTCTAACTATACGCCGCAAAACACCAGCTTTAACTATACGCCGGAAAAAGCCGACTAGAGACGACGTAAAAGAATGCGACGTCCGCGCGTACGTTCGTGGATCGTCGGAAATAGCTAATTTGCATACCCGACGCGGAAAACGGCGCGAACTCCACCCAGCGGACGCCGAAGTATTGCATCTAAGATCCGAAGCCGTACGAAGCCGTACGTCTGTCGGATCTAACCCAGATGCCGTCGTATCTTGGTTTGAGGATTCAAACTAAAGATACGACGCGGGAAATTTGAAAATACGCCGGCGTACTCTCTCTGTGGATCTGCCCCAAAGACTAGACGCTATGTGGGATCATTAGTCCTATTTATGCCAAGGCTTATTAGATCTTTTTTTTTTATTCTTTTTTTTTTCAAAATTTGACATGGTACAAAAGAAACATTTCTCCTTACGATAGGGGTACACATTGATACATTTTATTTCCCATACCTTATATATCCAAGCCCCCCCCCCCCCCCCCTCACACACACACACACACACACACACCCTCCCTCCCTACCCAACTCATTACCTTCCCTTTATTCTATAGTCCTCTTTCCTAAACACTTCTCGTACCTTCTCTCTAGGTGCTTTTTATCTCACTGTAGTTCATTAATTTAAACTTTTCCAATTTTTCCCATCTCTTATGCCGCGTACACACGTCATTTAAAATCATCGTGTGTGGGCTTCACATTGTTTTTCGGCTTCTGAAAAACGACAACATTTTTTTTCGAACATGCTGCATTTTTTAACATAGTTTTTTAAAATGTAGTTTTTCGGGTTGTAAAAAATGGTCGTGTGTGGGCTAAAACGATGTTTTAAACCCGCGCATGCCCAGAAGCAAGTTATGAGACGGGAGTGCTCGTTCTGGTAAAACTACCATTCATAATGGAGTAGGCACATTCATCACGCTGTAACAGACAGAAAAGCGCGAATCGTCTTTTACTTACAAGGAATCAACTAAAAGCAGCCCAAAGGCGAATAGAACTTCCCCTTCAGAGTGCCGTTGTACGTGTTGTACGTCACCGCGCTTTGTTCATCATTTTTTAAAAACGATGGTTTGTGGGCAACATAGTTTTTAATGATGAAGTTGGAAAAACTTCATTTTTTGGACATGCTGAAAAACGTTGTTTTTTTTTTCATGCCGAAAAACGATCGTGTGTAGCAGGGGTGTCCAAACTTTTTTCAAAGAGGGCCAGATTTGATGAAGTGAACATACATGAGGGTCGACCATTTTGCCTGACATTCTTTGAATCATTAACATTAAATGCAAATTAAATACCTGCCTTTGTGGCTGTGTGTGGTGAAGAGTCTAAGGATGAGCTTGGGTATGTTATTTAGATATACCGTATTTAACAGCGTATAACACGCACCTTTACTTTAAGAGGGAAGTTTTAGGAAGAAACGTACAATTTAAATAAAGAACTATGAAGCAAAATAATGGGCAGTGCCCATCAATACAGCCTATCAGTGCCCATCTGCAGTCTCACCATTACCATGAATGCAGCCTCTGAATGCAGCCTCACCATTGCCATGAATGCAGCCTCTGAATGCAGCCTTACCATTGCCATGAATGCAGCCTCTGAGTGTAGCCTCGCCGTTGCCATCAGTGCAGCCTGATCGATGCCTATCTGCAGCTTTGCAAGAGACAGGGAGGGGGCAGGACGAGCACCAACAGATTACATACAGGAGAATCTCCCATTTATGCGGCGGCCTCTTTAATACAAAGTCCTGCCTCCTAAGATAGACAGAACAGTTGTCCAATGTCCAATGGAGACAGGACTTCTATTACAGAGGCAGTCAAGCAAACAGGAGAATCTCCTGTATGTAATCTGACACCACCCCCTCCGTGTCCCCTCCAAGGCTGCCAGAACGATAAATACAGTATATATCTTTTGTGGCCCACCAACGAATCCCCGAGCGCCGCACAATCTAATCCAAATTACCAGTGGGGCCTTAATAAACCAGAACGCGGGCCACAATTGGCCCGGTGGCCGACTTTGGACATGCCTGTCTTAGAGAATCCCTCTCTACTATCTTCTTGACTATGTCTAAGAGATTCCATATTGTATATCTCCTCCCCTTTATCTAACCACTCGCTGATTTTTGGGCTTTCTGCTTCTTTCCATTTCCTTGGTATTAGGCTTTTTGCAGCGTTCATCATGTGTACTATCATTGAATTTCTATATTCCTTTATCAGTATGTCTACCCCGTGTAAAAGACATGTCCGTGGTTCATCGGGTAACTCTATATTGGTTATCTCCTTAGTATATCTTAATATTTCCTTCCAATAGGATCTTCTGATCTTAGGGCATCCCCACCATATATGAGCCATGGTTCCCATTTGTTTGCACCCCCGCCAGCAGTCTGTTGTTGTTTGTCCTATTTTGTACTTCCCCAGTATGTCTGGGGTTCTATGCCACCTAGTTATGCACTTGTAATTAATTTCCACTATCGCGTTGTTTACTGATGATCCATGTACAAGTTTGAAGATTTTTCCCACTTCTTGGTTTCTTCCTCGTTTCCCCAGTTCCCTCTCCAAATATTTATGAAGGTTGGGACCTCCATGAGGCTTTTTTATATGTGAGATATATTCCCACATGTTTTTTCGGTAGTACATAATCGCTCTATCAGTGTATGGGCTTCTCCCTCTCTTATTGGGTGTGGGAGTGCCGCTATAAAATGCTTGAGCTGGAAGTACCTCCATTCATTAATCTCCAACACATCTTTTTTTTTTTTTTTAACTCTTGTATAGTGCAAATTTTTCCCCCTTGTGTTATGTCACAAGGCTTATTAGATCTGAACCCAGAAACATATCTCTACGACCATATTACAAAAGAACCATCCCTTGCTTGCTCTATGTAATATGAACAGTCATGCTGTAGAGCAGGTAGGCAAAGACATAACATTTCTGAGTGTATGAGACACCAGCTTGTATACTAGTTTGTCTACCATTGGAAAGAGAAGTGGGCAAAAGTGGTAATTCTTTGTATTGTATCATTTCAGCAGCGCACCTAAATATAAACCATGGCCTCCTTATCAAATGAGAGTACAGTTCTTCATGCTTAAGGGTCAAACAAATGCTTAAAGGGGTTTTAAACCTACATGCAGTGTCCGGTCCCCCAGCCCCCCTGTTTTACTTACCTGAGCCCTGAGTTTCCGTGGTCGCTTCCCAGCCATCCTTCTCTCCACGTAGTGCCAGCTTTGATTGGATAGATTGATAGCAGCTCAGCCATTGGCTCCCGCAGCTGTCAATCAAATCCAATGACGTGAGCGCCGGGGGCGGGGCCGAGTCATACACTCGGTGTCTAAGGACGCCGAGTGTATGACACAGAAAAGCGCCTGCAAGGTAACCCCCTCAGGAGAGAGCTTCCCAGAGGGGTTATCTAATGCGGGGAGGAGCCGTGACAGCCACCGTGGGACCCCAGAACAGGAGGATCAGGGCCACTCTGTGCAAAATGAACTGCACAGTGGAGGTAAGTATAACATGTTTGTTATTTTAGTATCACTTTAAGGGTCAAACAAATCCTAATGTCTAAGCCCAACTTTGCAACTTTGACATGTGTTAGTTAAACTGTACATACTGTATCATCACAAATTCCTTTATTTGGTGGTAAATGGTGGTAAATGGTAATGGTATCTCCTGATTTTTTTATTATCAAAGGAAAACTGTCCCAAGATAGTAAAAATAAAAATAAAAAAAATTAGTTGTATATTTCTTGCTATTACCATAACTTACCACCAAACAACAACCCAAAATAAATAGTGCGCATTTTGCTTTTTTTTTGTATCACACCTAAAACACACTGACACTAACTGACACTGATACTATTAAAAAAAAAAATACCATCCCCAAAAAAATACTAACCCTGAACTTTGACCTTGACCTTTGGCCCTTAACTTGACCCAAACACTAACCTTGGCACTGACCTAGATCAATTTCTTTTAATTTTTTTTAATTAATCTTTATTTTAACCACTTCCTTACCGCGTCATTGTGAAATGACGGCGGCAGGAACCCCTCCTCGATCCAGGAGGACGTCATATGACGTCCTGGGCTTTCCGGGTGGATATCTGAATGATGCCTGCAGCTAGAGGCATCATTCAGATATCCTTCTCTCCTGCCGGCGATTCTGCACAACGTAAGAACAATCATAGCGGTGATTCCGCCGCTAGATCGTTCTTACAGGCGGCGGGAGGGGACATCCCCCCTCCCGCCGCCATCTGGTGCTTCTCCGGGCTCTCCCGTGCCATCGGGGGCCCGGAGAACGAATCGTCCGGCGCTGGCAGGAAGCATAGAGATGACTGGTGACCAGATGGTCACCAGTCATCTCTATGACCGTCGGAGGACCCGGGCACGATGTGATGACGTCACGCCCGGGTCCCCGTAAGTAAACAAAGCCGCAATTGCGGCTGCTAAGCAACCGTAAGCATGAGATCGGTGAATTTTTTTTCACCGATTTCATGCTTTCCAGCCTGGAGGAGAGATGTGGGGTCTTATTGACCCCGCATCTCTCCATAAAGAGGACCTGTCACACACATTCCTATTACAAGGGATGTTTACATTCCTTGTAATAGGAATAAAAGTGATAATAAAAAAAATAAAATAAAAAAAAAAGTGTAAAAAAATAAATAAATATGTAAAAAAAAAAAAAAGAAATAAAAAATATTTTTTTTAACGCCCCTGTCCCCAGTAGCTCGCGCGCAGAAGCGAACGCACACGCAAGTCCCGCCGACATATGTAAACGCCGTTAAAACCACATATGTGAGGTATCGCCGCGTGCGTTAGAGTGCCAGCAACAATTCTAGCACTAGATCTCCTCTGTAAATCTAAACTGGTAACCTGTAAAAAATTTCAAAGCGTTGCCTATGGAGATTTTTAAGTACCGAAGTTTGGCGCCATTCCATGAGTGTGCGCAATTTTAAAGCGTGACATGTTAGGTATCTATTTACTCGGTGTAACATCATATTTCATATTTTACAAAAAAATTGGGCTAACTTTACTGTTTTGTTATTTTTTTAATTCATGAAACAATTTTTTTCCAAAAAAAAGGCGTTTGAAAAATTATTGCGCAAATGGCGTGCAAGATAAAACGTTTCAATGACCGTCGTTTTATTCCCTAGGGTCTCTGCTAAAAAAACATATATAATGTTTGGGGGTTCTGTGTAATTTTCTAGCAAAAAAAATATGATTTGTACATGTAGGAAAGAAGTGCCAGAATAGGCCCGGTATGGATGGGTGTATAACTGCCCTGTATGGAAGTGGTTAATTTTTTCTACACTCTTATATTTTCTCTGCAAGGACAGAGAAGGATATAATGGGGTAGATTCAGTAAGCAATTGCGTCTGCGTATCCATAGATACGCAGCACAATTGCTTAGTTGCGCCGGCGTATCGACTTTTCTGTATTCAGAAAGCTCGATACGCCGACTGCAGCCTAAGATATGACTGGCATAAGGCTCTTATTCCGTCGTATCGCAGGCTGCATTCTTACGATGGCCGCTAGGTGGCGTTCCCGTAGTGGTCAGCGTAGAGTATGCAAATTGCATACTCACGCCGATTGACAACCGTACGCGCGCCCTGTGTTCGCATTTTACGTCGTTTGCGTTCGTCGGTTTCTGCGTAAGGCTGCCCATTCTATTAGCAGGGGCAGCCAATGCTAAGTATACCCGTCGTTCCCGCGTAGCGATTTTTAAAAATGACGTTGTTTGCGTAAGTGAATCGTGAATGGCGCTGGACGCCATTTACGTTCACGTTGAAGCAAATGGCGTCCTTGCGACGTCATTTACCGCAATGCACGTCGGGAAAGTTTCCCGACAGAGCATACGCACTACGTTCGGCGCGGGAACGCGCCTAATTTAAATGATCCACGCCCCCTACGGGATCATTTAAATTACGCGCGCTTATGCCGGGCAGTTTTACGGAGCACACACGCAAATTACGGAGCTACTGCTTCGTGAATGAAGCGTAGCGCACGTAATTTACGGAGGCATAGCGTAAAAACGGTACACTGCGCCTCCGTAGTAGTGCGCGCCCCTACCTGAATCCACCCCAATGTATCTATCTTGTCCATTCACAGAGGCAGAAAACATGGGGGCAGGCTTCAGAGTGACTGATCACTGTGATAGCTAATCAGAGGCTATAACAGTGATCAGGTGACCCAGAATCAGACGTTCCGGGTTCCAAATGTTAGAACGGGGCTCTCGGCTCTCGGTGAGACCCTGGTCTCTGTGATGGGAGCACCCATGCGGCGCACTCCCAGCTCAAAGGAAGATACGCAAATATGCGACCCCAGGGCAAAAAGTCCAGTCCAGTGAGGCTGCATATTTGTGATATGTCGGTATCAAGAGGTTAAAATGTATGTCTTAGCAAAATGCAGGGCTGGACTGGGACAAAAATTTGGCCCTGGACTTCATCCAGACTGGCCCACTTTGACAGGTCTCTCCCACAGCGGCCGGACCACTCCCGCACCCCCCCCTCCGGCCACCCAAGCCCCCTCTCCTCCTTCACTAGCCACTAGCCGTTTTACTTTATTAGAGTAGAACGGCTGGTACTGGTCCTCTTATAGGCAGTACCAGTGGGGAAGCTAGACATTATTTTCTCCCGGGGCAAAGAATCAGTTTGGTGCCCCCCCCTTATGGGACAAGATTGGGCAGAAGTGAGAAACTCCCAGGCCGCTGTCACTGAAGCAGGCCCACTGAGCCATCGGCCCACCGGGAAACTCCCTGTAGTCCCAATGGCCAGTCCATCCATGGGAAAATGTAGAAAGATACTGTATATTCTGTATATTCCTAAAATACATGCACATGTTTTGTCTCCCTAAAAATGCAGCAGTTACAAAAAAATATATATACTTTTGATTCTGAGGGATATCCAGTGAGCTCTTAAAGTGATACTAAACAGAGAAATGTTATTTGCCATAATTCATTAAAAAAAAATCCTCTAAGTACCTTATTCCTGCAGCGCTGTTGTGTGGTCACATGGTCTTTCCCTGTTCTTTGGTATCTGCAGGGAAAGATCTTTGAGAGGGGCTTCTATTACTCTGCTGATACAGTGTGAGTCTAGTCTGTGTCTGCACAACCCTGATTGGTGTTGTGCCAGTCACATGGTTAAAAAAAAAAAAACATTTCAGAAGAGCAATTCAAATTAGATTATAAATGTCAAAAAATATTTTTTTTAGCTCCCATAAATCTTTATTGAACTTTAAATAATTTTTTTGTGTATTAACCATTTCGGCCCCGGAAGAATTTACCCCCTTCCTGACCAGAGCACTTTTTACGATTTGGCACTGCATCGTTTTAACTGACATTTGTGCGGTCATTCGACACTGTACTCAAACAAAATCTGCGTCCACAAATAGAGCTTTCTTTTGGTGATATTTGATCACCTCTGCAGTTTTTATTTTTTGTGCTCTAAACAAAAAAAAATTATATATTTTTTTACTTTTTGCTATAATAAATATCCCCCAATTTAAAAAAAAAATGTCTTCATCAGTTTAGGCCAATATATATTCTTCTACATATTTTTGGTGAAAAAAATGCAATAAGTGTATATTGATTGGTTTGCGCAAAAGTTATAGCATCTACAAACTATGGGAAAGATTTATGGCATTTTTATTATTATTATAATTATTTTACTAATAATCTGCTTTATCAGTGATCTGCTTTATCTGGAGATTTATCGTGACTGCAACATTGCGATGGGCAGATCGGAGACTTTTGACACTTTTTTGGGACCATTGGCCATACAGTGATCGGGGCTATAACAATGAACTGATTACTGTGTAAATGTCACTGGCAGGGAAGGGGTTAATACTAGGGGGCGATCAAGTGGTTTATTGTGTCCTCCCTCAGTGTGTTCTAACTGTGTGGGGATAGGATTGACTAGGAGAGGAGACATATCGTTTTTCCTACTTAGTAGGAACAAACAATATGGCTCCTCTCCTCTGACAGCACAGGGATTTGTGCGTTTATACACACAAATCCCCATGCTGGCGCTCGTGCACGTGATCGCGCGTGGCCGACGGCGATCGTGCCTGCAGGCCACACGCAGTGGGTCCCCCGCCGTGGCCGAAAACGGGAAGGACGTAGGGGATTTTGCCCAGGAGAGCCATTGTGCTGCAGTATATCTGCGTGCGTAACATGATCGGGAACCGGTTAACGGGGGCACAGACAGCAATAAAAATTGACAAGTGTTCTCCACTGTATCCAAAACATAAAAAAAAATGTTGCCTTTAGTTATACTTTACGTTCTTTTTCAGAAATTCACTTTCTGTACAAAAAAAAGTAAAACCCTAACTGAATACCAACACTCCCAATTTGTTTGAAGTTTAATTCAAATCAAATCCTTTGTGATCACTTTATATTAGTTAGATTAAACATACAGCCTGTCAACTTAATGTGCTTCTGATTTATAAGCTCAGAGTTACATAATTTGCCTTTGCCAGTCTTACTTTAGGAAGTGGGAAGATAGAGAAGAGAGTTCACTGTGCTTCTCTTGGCAGAAAATGAAACATTTAGTTAGTAAAATAGGAAAAAAAAGACTGATAATATTTGATTTTGTTTATATTAATGTGAATTTATAGAAGTCTATTCTTCTAAAACATGGACAGGTTTGTTAAGACTACGGATGAGCCCTGGGTGCGGTTCGAGCAGGGTTTGGCGGACATCAAAGAAGTGTATATGCTGAACCCAAACCCTGTTAAAATCAATGGAATAGAAATCTGTCAAATAAAAAGCATGCCTGTCTCGGGGTAATAAGAAAGGGGTTATCAAAAAATAGCATTGGGGTGGGGGTGGGAGTGGGAGAGGAGTGACACTGCCCTGGGGAACACGTGGCAATGCAAAAAATCTTTTTGGCCAGGAGCAGTGACTTGTAAAGTACTGATTACAAAAAAGAAAAACACATTTTAATGCTGGGTAAGTCCCTTTCTTTGCTGGCTGAAAAAAATAAAATAAGTAGCACACAGACCCCTCCAAAGGTCCCCTAAAATACATAGCAGTTCCCTTTTAGCAGGGACTGATGCTTTTTTTAAAACAATCAACAAAAAAAACCCTCTCAGGTATCTCAAAAACCGATCTCAGGTAAGTCATTCATAATGAGCTAGTATGCTATGCATACTAGCTCATTATGCCTTTCTCTTGCAGGGTTTTTTCAGGAAAAAAAGGAGAGTTTACTTCCTCTTTAAAGCGGAGGTTCACCCTAAATATTAACTTTGTATTTCTCAGAGCAGCAGCCTTAATATACCGTATTTATCGCGGTATAACGTGCTCCCGCGCACCCCTAAAGTGGCCCCCAATCCCGTGGAAAAAAGTTTTTTTTGTACTTACAGTTTTGGTGTCTTGCGCGGCGTCCATCGGCGGCCTCGTCGGGTCTGGCGTCTGTCTGCGGCTTCGGGTGTCCTCTTCGTCGGGTCCGGCGTCCTTCTGCGGCTTCGGGTGTCCTCTTCGTCGGGTCCGGGGTCCGTCTGCGGGCTTCGGGTGTCCTCTTCGTCGGGTCCGGGGTCCGTCTGCGGGCTTTGGGTGTCCTCCCATTCGTCGGGTCCGGCGTCCTTCTGCGGCGTCCTCCCCGCTCGTTTCCCGAGCCGAGTTTTGAATACTGCGCCGACATATACAGAGCACAGTACACTCGTGTATTGTCGGGCAGGCTCGGCAACACTCGCGCTCACGTCCTGTACGTCCAGGACGTGAGCGCGGAAGGAGCCGAGACTGGCCGACTATACCCGAGTGTACTGCGCTCTGTATATGTCAGCGCAGTATTCAAAACTCGGCGCGGGAAAGCGGGTATCAGCGTTTACCGCGCACCCACGATTTTGCCCTGATTTTCAGGGCAAAAAAGTGTGCGGTATACGCCGATAAATACGGTATGTACAATCCATGTTTTTTTTTTCTCCTGTGTCAATGTTTACCTTGATTCTGCTGCCTTGAATGTGGCTTCCGGGTTTCGTTCCCCGCGGAAGTGGGCGTGTCGTTCGATTTCCCCGACGGCCCAGTGTCTTGTGGGTGCTGTGCACAATGTCTCCTGGGAGTGATGTGTCGAGACTCCCAGGAGACGATCTTCACCATATCCCGGAAGAATTTGCTTGTGGGCTTCAGAGTGCCCACAAGCAAGATGGACCCGGCCAGCAAAGGATTTTCTAAATGATTTTTTTGTGCAGAATGACAAGGCGGAGGGCGATTAAAACAGGACACGTGAGTAAACGATTAATCATATACAGAGCGGCAGATGCACATTGAAAAAAAAAAAAGAATTCCCACGGAACCCCAGCTTTAAGCCCTGTGCCATTTGGCTGGCCAAAGACCAGGCCACTTTTTGCGATTCAGCACTGCGTCGCTTTAACTGACAATTGCGCGGTCGTGCAACGTGGCTCCCAAAAATGTAAATATGTATGTTCTTTTTTCCCCCCTCAAATAGAGCTTTATTTTGGTGGTATTTGATCACTTCTGCGGTTTTTATTTTTTGGCGCTATAAACATAAATAGAGCGTCAATTTTGAAAAAATATCAATATTTTTGACTTTTTGCTATAATACATATCCCCCAAAATATATAAAAAAAAAAAAATCCTCAGTTTAGGCTGATACGTATTCTTCTACATATTTTTAGTAAAGAAAATCGCAATAAGCGTTCATTGATTGGTTTGCGCAAAAGTTATAGCGTCTACAAAATAAGGGATAGTTTTATGGCATTTTTATTAATATATATTTTTTACTAGTAATGGCGGCGATTATCGTTTTTTTTTATCATGACTGCGACATTATGGCGGACACATGGGACACTTTTGACACCATTTTGGGACCATTGTCATTTTTACAGTGAGCAGTGCTATAAAAAATTAACTGATTACTGTAAAAATTACACTGGCAATAAAGGGTTAATCTGTAGGGGGCGCTGAAGGGGTTAAGTGTGTCCTAGGGAGTGATTCTAACTGTTAGGGGGCGTGGCTACGAGTGACACATCACTGTTCGCTGCTCCCGATGAGAGGGAACAGACGATCAATGACATGTCACAAGGAAAAACAGGGAGATGTTGTGTTTACACTGACATCTCCCCGTTCTTCAGCTCCATGACACGATCGCGGGACACCGGCGGACACCAAATCTGCGGGTCCCGCAGGCACGGTCACGGAGCTTGCGACAGGGTCACAAACGTGCCGGCGACGGCGCGCGTGCGACCACACAGCGGGAAATTAAAGGGGACGTACCTGTATGCCCACTTGCCTGTCCGTGCCATTCTGTCAACGTAAATCTGCGGTCCTTAAGCGGTTAAAGTGAAACAGTTGATTTGTTCTGTGCAGGCAAATCACAGATCTATTTTAAATATGACTTTTCAGGTAGGAGTAAGACCTTTTTCACACTGAGGAGTTTTTCAGGCGTTTTAGCGCTAAAAATAGCGCCTAAATACCGCCTGAAAAACTCCTGCCCTGCCGTCTCAATGTGAAAGCCCGAGGGCTTTTACACTGGAGCGGCGCGCTAGCAGGACCGCTCCAAATGTCCTGACAGCAGCATCTTTGGAGCAGTGAAGGAGCGGGGTGTTTACCACTCCTCCACCTCTTCTTCCCATTGAAAGGGAAACCGATGTAATACCGCCGGCAATGCGCCTCTGTAGAGGCGCATTGCCGGCAGTATTAACCCTTTTCCGCCCGCTAGCGGGGGTCAAAACCGCACCGCTAGCGGCCAAATACCGCCGCAATTCTGAAGGTATAGCGCCGCTAAAAATAGTGCCGCTATACCGTCAGCGCACCTCCGGCCCCGGTGTGAAAGGGGCCTTAATGAGGAATAGAAGTTAAAAAACACACTTATAAGAAATACATTTAGTTGACATAAAAAATCAGTTCAACAAAACAAGCAAAAAAAAGAAAAAAAATGGCAAAGAAAAAAATAGACCTATGATGAAATTCTTTGCTTTCAAAATATTGTGGTTATAAAGGGAACATAGAAAAAATGACTGGAATGTGGCTGATGATAGGACGGTTAGGCCCCCCAACATCTCTTCTCAGCATTTGGTGCCAGTTCCACCATCCCACTGAGCAAACAGGGTCTCCACAGAACATTAAATAACCATAGGAGACGGTGTGAACTGGTCATTCTTGGCAAGAACTGAAGTCTGTGGGCATACGAGGAATGCCACAGGCTCATCTTTTTTTTGCTGAGTTAGTTTCAGCTTAATACAGCTCTTCAATTTGTTTAGTTCCTCAAGTATTATTTTGGCTGATCCTCTTTCTAAGGATTTGCTTGCACATTAAAATAAAATCAGAATAAAAAAAATACATACATAGGTAGATACTAGAGATTAATTAACATATTATAACCTTACAACATTTCTGATTGGAGACCAGCAAGTGGGCAATCCAATAGCAATAAAATATGTAGGACTGGTTCACACCTGAATCAGTGGGGCTCAGCGCGGTGCAATTTTCGGCGGAATGGGCTGAAATTTCACTGGATCACACCAAAAGTATTGTCCACAAAAATATAATGCCACTTCAGCACTCAGTCAGTCCTACATCCAATTAGTGCTCCAAACGATGCTGCCCTCCTCAAGTGGGGAAACCACATTTTATTAAATAGAAGCCAAAGACACCAAATTTATCACAAAAAAATATCACAAAGAAATCTTTAAAGCAAAAAAAGAGCATTTTTCAAATATCCTCAAAAAAGCCCAGAACCGTCCACGTGAACTCTTTAACCACTTCAGATCCGTATGACGTCATGGGACGTCCTCCACTTTGAGCGGTGATATCTGAATGATGCCTGCAGCTGCAGGCATCATTCAGATATCGCCGTCTTCAGCTGGCGATTCTGTGCACCAGAAGAACAATCAAAGCGGCGGTTCCACCGCTCAATCGTTCTTCTAGGCAGCGGGAGGGGACGTCCCCCCCCCTCCCGCCGCCATCCGGTGCTTCTCCGGGCTCTCCCGTGCCATCGGGGGCCCGGAGAGCGAATCGTTGGTGAACCATAGAGATGACTGGTGACCAGTCATCTCTATGACCGTCGGAGGGCAGGGCGCGACGTTATGACGTCACGCCCGGTACCCGGAAGTAAACAAAGCCGCTATCGCGGCTGTCGGCATGTAATCGGTGAATTTTTTTTCACCGATTTCATGCTTGTAAGCCTGTAGGAGAGATGTGGGGTCTTATTGACCCCACATCTCTCCATAAAGAGGACCTGTCACACTGATTCCTATTACAAGGGATGTTTACATTCCTTGTAATAGGAATAAAAGTGATCAAAAAAAAAAATGTCAAAAAAAGTGTAAAAATATAAAAATGAAGTAAAAAAATAAAAAAAAATAATAAAAAAAAAAATTTAAAACGCCCCTGTCCCGGTCGCTCGCGTGCAGAAGCGAACGCGCATGCAAGTCCCGCCCACATATGTAAACACCTTTCAAACCCCACATGTGAGGTATCATCGCGTGCGTTAGAGCGTGTGCAACAATTCTAGCACTAGACCTACTCTGTAACTCAAAAATAGTAACCTGTAAAAAAATTTAAGCGTTGCCTATGGAGATTTTTAAGTACCGAAGTTTGGCGCCATTCCATGAGTGTGCGCAATTTTAAAGCGTGACATGTTAGGTATCTATTTACTCGGCGTAACATCATTTACATTATATATCATTTACATTATATAAAAAAATTGGGCTAACTTTACTGTTTTGTTATTTTTTAATTCATGAAACTGTTTTTTTCCCTAAAAAAAGGCGTTTGAAAAATTATTGCGCAAATACCATGCGAGAAAAAAAGTTGCAATGACCGCCATTTTATTCCCTAGGGTGTCTGCTTAAAAAAAATATATAATGTTTGGGGGTTCTGATTAATTTTCTAGCAAAAAAAATGTGATTTTTACATAAAGGAGAAAAGTGCCAAAATAGGCCCGGTAACGAAGTGGTTAACTTAGTCGCTCACACTATGAATCCAGCCTGCTTAAAGGCCCCCGAATTATGAAACACAAGATTTATCCCCCCCATAATAATTTATCTCAATTATTTCTAGTCTGCTCTTTTTACTCTGAACAATCTTAAAGTTTGTAAAGTTCTCCCCACATTTACTTAAATTTACTGAATTCTGTAACATGTACTCGCTATGCAACAAATGGAAAAAGAAAATATGGACAGACGCACTCCAAAAAACCTTGATGGTTGTCTTTATTTAAAAAAGGAAAAATGCACTACAAGTCACAGCACACTACACGGGAGTAAAACAACTGATGCGTTTCGCATTAATGAGGACAATAAAGGATTTTATTTGCATCAGTCCTGTGGTGGTGCGCGGCCAATTTTTTCTTTGTTCTAGTGACACTTGTACCTTCTCATGTTTGTATTTTTTTGGCTTCTATATTTAATAATATCTGGTGGTGGTAATGCACTAGGTGTTTGCGTCGTCCTGTGTCTTTTTATACCAAAAGTAATGTATGCATTATTTTTCAAAAACATACTTCACCGGATTGCATTGGTACCACCCATGGGTCCAGGCAAGCGCATTATGTTTGCGATCAATGTTTGGGGTGTCATTAGGATTATATTGGCACCCCCAGTGCGTTTTGAACATTGTGGAAACATGCACAAAACGTGGGGTTTCCGCACCGCGTTTCAGTGTGAATGAGCCCCTGAACACATTAATTTACATTTTAGTTAACAAACAGGTAGCTTTTCAGTTACAAAACGTCTTATTAGTTACGTGAAATAAAGTGCAGATGACCCACCAATCAATCACTCTATAGCTCACCTGATAAACCACAATGCTTGTTTTCAAAACTTAAAGCGGAGCTCCACCCTAAAGTGGAACTTCCGCTCATCAGAACCCTCCCCCCTCCTGTGTCACATTTGACACCTTTCAGGGGGTGCAGATACCTGTCTAAAACAGGTATTTGCACCCACTTCTGGGATTCCTCTCTGCGGGCATTCTGCGGGTAGTGCGTCACTTCCCGCCCCCGCCCGTTGTGTTCTGGGAAACACTCAGCTCCCAGAACACAGCGGGGACCAGTGAAGATGGCACTGAGCGACTTGCGCATGCGCCGTAGGGAATCGAGCAGTGAAGCCGGAACGCTTCACTTCCTGATTCCCTCATCGAGGATGGCGGTGGGGGCAGCAGATAGACGAGCGATTGCTCGTCTTCTGCTGCAGACGTCACTGGACTCCAGGCATGAGGCCTCGTACACACGACCAGTTTCCTCGGCAGAATCCATCAAGAAACTTGCTGGGAGATATTTTTGCCGAGGAAACCGGTCGTGTGTACATTTTCGTAGAGGAAACTGTCGAGAAACTGGACGAGCCAAAAAGAGAGCAAGTTCTCTATTTCCTTGACGGGAGTCTCAAATTGGCTCGTCGAGTTCCTGGTCGGGCTGGTTTCCGACGAGAAACTCGAGCGTGTGTATGCTAAGAAACTGAGCGCTTGCTCAGAATAAAGTATGAGACGGGAGTAAAAGTAGCATTTGTAATGGAGATAACACATTTTTAAAGCTGTAACAGACTGAAAAGTGCAAATAGTCTCTTACCAAACTTTTACTTAACACGCAAACACATGAGATTAGCAAAACCAGCCCCAAGAGTTTAGCCAGTGGAATCGAACTTCCCCTGCCGTTGTATGTGTTGTACGTCATCGTTTGAGAACGAGGAGATTTTGTCTTGACCGTGTGTACGCAAAGCCAGCTTGTCGAGTTCCTTGACAAGCCTAACAAGGAACTCGACGAGGAAAATGATGCGTTTCGCCCGACGAGTAACTCGGTCGTGTGTACGAGGCCTGAATGTAAAAAGGATTGAAGAGCTCAGGAGGATGTAAGTACAGTGATCTCAGGAGGTGAGCTCAGGAGGATGTAAGTACAGTGATCTCTCACACTAAGTTATTGTGTTTTGACAGGGGGCTCACCCCCTCGCCCCCGCCTACAAGTACACATCTGTCAGTGCTCCCAGACATTGGCTGAAATCGCTGATCGGATACCGATCGGCAGACCTTTTTTTTTCAGTCATGCTCCTTTGACAAAAGCCAGCCGAACAGCCGGCTTCTATAGTACCATCTGCCATACACACGGGACGAATGTCGCCGGGTATTTGGCTTGTGTGTACAGCGCTTTAGGTCAGACAACAGGGTAGGGCTGACACCAATTACTGCAATTGCAGTCAACAAAAGGCACGTGGTGTCATTCCACAAGAGGAAATTAGGAGCCAAGTACTTGCACAGTATTTAAAGGGATAAACATGGGGAATTGTGCAAGTGTTGCACTGATGTACTGCATGTTTTTTTTGTTTGTTTTTTTATATTATCGTATTTATCGGTGTATTGCGCGCTCCGGCGTATAGCGCGCACCCCTAATGTGGACCCACAATTCCTGTAAAAAAAAACATTTTAGTACTTACAGTTTTAGTGTCTTGCGCAGCGTCCATCGGCGGTCTTGTCGGGTCCGGCGTCCGTCTGCGGCTTCGGTGGTGTCCTCCCGGCTTCTCCCGCGCTGTCTCCCCTTCGAATCGCCGCTTCCCGCGCTCAGTTTGAATGCCTGCGCCGACATATACCGAGTGCACTACACTCGGCTACATTCGGCCAGGCTCGGCTTCGCTCGTGCTCACGCTCTGTGACGTTTATGCGTGAGCACGAGCGAAGCCGAGCCTGGCCGAATGTAGCCGAGTGTACTGCATTCGGTATATGTCGGCGCAGGCATTCAAACTGAGCGCGGGAAGCGGGTATCGGCGTATATCACGCACCCACGATTTTCCCCTTAATTTAAAGGGAAAAAAGTGCGCGGTATACGGCGATAAATACGGTACTTTGACATACACTTCAGGTTGATGTTATATGTTATCTCTGCTTCCTGGGTTGCAATATTGCATAGCGAGACCTTCACTAATAGGCTTGTGTTATAGATAAACCCACCATGTGCCTGTAGCTAGGCACTCACTAGCGGGTGATTGATTCACATGGATTTCATCCAAGATTTCCTAATTTTTCTATTTAAAATTAGTTGGAAAATTCTGGGGATTCTGGGTGAAATGTGTGTGGCTCTTGTGTGAAAACATTTATAAACAAAACCATTTTGTTTTCTAGAAAAACTTTTTTTTTAAGGGGGAGGTTCCTTTAAAACTGAGACTCAATTACAATTAAACATATAATTAAAAAAATATGCAAAAAAAAAATGCTTATATATTTATTTGCTGAAACATATGCTCATATCTTGACTTGTAAAAATTCTTAGAGTGCCATCACACTTGCCAAGAGGAAGGTATGTAAATTGACCATGAAGGTGTCACAAAATTTCAACAGATGTTTACTTGATGCTAATTGGATTTGTTGCTGTTTTCATATGCCAACTCCCAGGCTTCTTTATGCCGTTCCTGATCTTTGTTCTCATAAAGAACATAATAGGAGATTGTAGCTGTTATTATCACTAGCATCCATGGCCGTCTTAATGGCATCATGGGCCCCCGGGCAAAGTAATGCACTGGGGCCCCTACCAGCTTGGGCCAATTTGCACGCCTAGTTGCAAGAAATAAAGTATAAATACCGTGTTTCCCCGAAAATAAGCCTGGGTCTTATATTAATTATGCCAACAAAAGACACAGTAGGGCTTATTTTCGGGGTAGGTCTTACCATGTAATGTGCTGTCTTCTCTCCCCCTCTACCTCCCTGCCTGTCAGTGATTTCCCCAGTGTGAACTGAGTTTAAATGCTTGTACAATCCTATAATCCACTCCATTACAGTAGTATATAATGTACAATGTGTGCGTTTCTGTAATATAATTGTGCCAACTACATTTGTTATAGCGCCGCTCTGCACTTCTGTTACCCGCCGGAGCTTTCTTCCCCGCAATCATATTACAGAAGCACACACATTGTACATTATAAACGACTGTAATATAGTGGATTATAGGATTTTACAAGCATTTTTAACTAGGGCTTATTTTCGGGGTATGGCTTATATTGCAGCCCTCCTGGAAAATACTGCTAGGTCTTATTTTCAGGGTAGGTCTTATTTTTGGGGAAACAGGGTAGTTGATAGAATTAAACATATATTCATTAGTACTTTCAATAAAGTCGATTTTACAAAACGAAAACATTCCATAAATGAAAGACTAGTTAACACAAAGGGTACAGTACAAGGGGGAATGCAGAAGGGCACAGTACAGGGGGGGTCAGGAGGGCACAATACTGGGATCAGGAGGGCACAGTATAGGTTCTGGGACGCTTCCCGGGATACGACCATATCGGGACAGTTTAGTAAAAAGCATGACTGTCCTAGCAAATCTGGAACAGTTGGAAAGTACTGTATGATGTAATGCAAATTTATTGTGGGGCCCCCATGTACCTGGGGCCCCTGGGCAGTGCCCAGGAGTACCCTTGCATTAAGATGACCCTGCCAGCATCATCATAATCATCATTGTCATTAATAATTATATCTAGGGGGGGCGTGACCGGAAGCCGACCTGGATGGCAGCCTAGGACTCCTGCTCTCTCTCAGCCCGAGCTAAACACGGCACTTTTGGGGACTTAAATCGCACTTACATGGGCAGATCCAAGTACGCCAGATCCGCTAAGCACCGGGGATCCTCACAACACCCGCCGAGCGTCGCAACGGGCCTCCGGTCCTTCTTTATGCAGCACAACGCGCCGCCGGACGGAGCTTCCAAGATGGCGCTGGACCCCCCCGGAGCGCACTCTCAGCCGTCCACGCAGCTACCTCGGCCAGACCGCTCTGATTCCGGATCACTCAGGGGACATTCGCTGACGCAGCCGGGCGCCACGGACCATCCATCCACCTCGGGAGCGGTGAGTGACTCCAGCCCCAGCAGCCCACCCCCTCCGGGGTCCCCGCCGCCCGGAGCACATGGCGCCATGACAGGCCTCCCTCCCTCGCACTACACGCAGTGCTCCGGGGCCTTTCCCCAACTGCTGAGGACGATGTCGGACCCCGGCTTCCCTGAGATTGACCCAGGATCCCCTACCCCGTCGGTCTCCTCCGGAGAATACCCGGCCCTGCCTGCACCGATGTACCCAGCAGTCCAGGTACTACAGGAGCCTGTGGGGTTTCATGAGGCCTTTAATCCCCGTGCTCCTGAGCCACCCCCTCCTAAAGCACAAAGACTGTCCCAACCGCAGCCCCTATGCTCTCCCGGAGTGCAGCCTCCATTCTCCTATGCTCAGAAGGCAGCCTCCCCTGCGCCCCCTCCGAGCGGGACGAACAATCAGGGCCATGGCCCAGCCACTCAGCCCTCCTCACGGAGCGATTTCAGACACTCTCCTACAGACCTGGCGTACCAGGCGCATGGGTATGCTACTCCACATTCCCAACTACAGCCGCCCCATCTCTCCCCCACTGAGCACCTGCTGACCCCAGAATATGCTCATAATATCCCACCCCAATGGCACTCCTATTTTCAGGCAATCCCCACTAAGGAGGACTTCAAACACCTGATTGAGGAAGTTAAGACGGCGTGCCGCTCGGAGATCCAGGTGCTCCAGTCCGGTATGAAGCACCTGACAGACCGGGTAGAAATGGCTGAAGAAGAACTTCAGGAAACCAAGCTGGCGGTCCACAGAGTTCAACTTCAGGGCGCTGACCACCGCACCCTGCTGCGGGATATGCAGCGCCATGTGGAGGACCTGGACAACAGGGGGCGCAGAAATAACATCAGGCTGCGGGGGGTCCCGGAAGCAGAGGGTCCAGAGGACCTTCAGGATACGCTGCAAATGGTATTTAACAATCTTATGGGAGTACCCCCTACCACCCGCATTGAGATGGATAGAGCCCATCGAGCCTTGCGCCCTAAAACAGCTGCCTCCAAACCAAGGGACATTATCTGCAGGATTAGCTCCTATCCCCTAAAAGAAGAGATCATGCGACAAGCTCGCTTGGCGAGGAAAGTGACTTTTCAAGATGTACCAGTGCAATTATTTCCAGACCTCTCTTGGATCACTCTGCAGAAGCGCAGACTCCTGCAACCCTTGTTACGGGCTCTACAAGACGAACATATTATCTACAGGTGGGGGTTCCCCTTTAGCCTCACAGCCAAACACCAGGGCAAGTCGGCCATTTTGAGGTACCCGGAGGATCTCGATGCTTTTTGTGATGTCTTGGGGATCCCTATCCCCCAACTCCCGGACTGGGACCTGGTGGCCACCCCTCCCCCTCCGCCAGTTGTCTGGCAGAAAGTGCCTCCCTCCAACCGCCCCCGAAACAAGGAGGCCCCTCGCAGGGCGAACAACCACAGAGGCACCTGAACACCGACATGTCCTTCGCTTGGGCTGCAGAGGTTGTTTTGAACTTTTTCTCACATATTTTCCCTTTTGGAACACTTATTTTCCCAACGAACATGATGATCCTGCCCTGAACATGCTACATAGTCCCCCCTGTTGTGCCTTTCGCCCCACACTTAACCTGCCCCATGGGCGTGCCTCAGTTGAGGCCTGAGAGAGTGTGAGCCCTTTTGTTTTTTTTGCTCACCCACCCCCCCCTGGTTTAGCGACTGTATTTATTTTTATTTTGTGTCTCTCGCTTTTGATGACCATTACAGGGCTCCGGGGCACCCACCCGGCGCACCCGTTTGAGGTGCGGCCGGGGGGGTCCTTAGGAATCCGTGTTGACCTAGGCCCGTTGGCCTCTCAAGGTCTAATACAACTGTTGTTTTTAGTTGCTCACTGTTTATCTGTGTGTACTAACATTTCTCTTCTCTCTCCTTTTTTTCTTGGCCCTCTCCTCCCCCCTCCCCCCCTCATTCATCGAGTGGCTCACCACGTATCGCGTGGATTCTACCTGAGGTCCCTCCCGGGGCTCCTCTGTCCTTGTCCTCTGCTCTCCATCGGCTCAGCACCACCCCAGGTAAGAGACATTTTCCCCCCTCTCTACACACCTCATGGCTAAGATTTTGTCCTTGAACGTCCATGGCTTAAACTCTGACAGGAAGAGGCATCTGGCATTAAGGGAGTTTAGACAATCAGGCGCTGACGTAATCTTTGTCCAGGAAACGCATTTTGATAACAAGGGGTCCTTCGCATTCGCCTCTAGGCAATTTCCGCAGATCTACTCCGCCGCGGGTCCCCGTAAGCGGGCTGGAGTCGCAATACTCATCAAACAAGGCTCTCCGTTCACTTGCTCTGACTGCTATACCGACCCCCACGGACACTTTGTCATACTTAGAGGCTTGTGGCAGACACAGGAAGTGACCTTTTGTGCACTATATGCCCCGAATGTCCAACAGCACAGGTTTCTAACTCGGGTATTCTCTCGCCTCTTTAGATCAGACCATGGGCTCCTAGTGGTAGGGGGCGACTTTAACCTGACCCACTCCGCAACTGCCGATCGTCATGTGGTGGGTCCCCGGGCGTTATCGGCTCGGGCCCTTAGGGACTCGAAGCTGTTCCGCCAAATCTCTAGACGATACGCTCTTTTTGACGCCTGGAGGGCCCTCCACCCGGGCGACCGGCAGTATACCTTTTACTCATCTCCCCACAGAGCTCACTCGCGCATTGACTATTTCTTTACTAACAACACTACGCTCCGACTGACACGGGAGGCACAAATACTACCGATATCATGGTCAGACCACGCTCCCATTTTACTGACACTAGATCTGGGTTCCCCAATTCAGAGGCCCTATAATTGGAAACTAAACACCTTCCTCCTTCAGCATCTACCGGCCAAGACGGAGCTTACCTCCACTCTACAATTTTATTTCGCGGAAAACAACACTACTGATGTCACTACCTCTACGCTCTGGGAGGCCCACAAGGCGGTCCTCCGGGGTAGATGCATAGCTCTATCCGCAGCCCTAAAAAGAGACGCACTAGCCGCCAAACGGAGGGCTGAGGAGGAGCTGGCGGTCTTGGAGCGCCGGTTGCAATTGACCCCTTCGGTTGCTCTCCTTAGGAAAATCGTTAATCTTCGGGTGACCCTGAAAGACTTGGCTTTGGGGCGGGTGGAGAAAGCCCTAGTTAGACTACGGCAGGTTTACTACGATAAGGGTAATAAAGCCCACACCCTCCTAGCAAGGAAACTACGTGATGCCCACCTCTCGACGACGCCCCACCAAATTAAGGACAGCTCGGGCTGCCTACAATCCCACCCTAGGGATATAGCCCACACATTTGCTGATTTTTATAAACACCTGTATAATAACCCCGACATTCCCAGGGACCCACTCGCCCCGGACATCTCCCGTGACATTGAGCAGTACCTAGAGCAAAGTGGCGTCTCCCGACTCCAGCCCTCTGACCTGGCATCGCTAAATATGCGGATCACAGAGGAAGAAGTAGAGCAGACCATCAAATCCCTGCCCTCCAACAAGTCCCCAGGCCCAGATGGCCTGCCCTACGAATACTATAAGGCCTTTCTGCCTCTCCTGCTCCCCCACATGTGTAAACTTTTTAACACCTTTCTCCGGGATACCTCCATCCCGGTAGATATGCAGCGCTCTTATATCACCCTGATCCCCAAACCAGACAAGGACCCAGTTCTCTGTGCCAACTACAGGCCCATCGCCCTACTCAATTCGGACCTGAAAATATTCACGAAACTACTCTCGATCCGTCTAAATGCAGTTTTACCGTCCCTCATCCATAAGGATCAGGTAGGCTTTGTGCCGTTTAGGCAAGCGGGCGACAACACCAGAAAGATAATTGACTTGGTGGATGTGGCGAATAGGGAGGACACAGCGGCCCTGCTGCTAAGCTTGGACGCCGAGAAGGCCTTTGACCGGCTCGGGTGGCCCTTCCTGTTCGCCACATTGCGCCACGTCGGGATACGGGGCCCATTCCTGAGCGCGATTCGACATCTTTACTCCGACCCCTCCTCCCAGGTCAAGACGCCCTTTGCCCTCTCACCTTCCTTCCCCATCTCCAACGGCACCCGGCAGGGGTGCCCACTCTCACCCCTGCTGTTTGCCCTATGTGTTGAACCCCTGGCGGCTACAATAAGGGGAAACCCATCCATCCGGGGAATACCAGTCCGGGGCAGGGAATTCAAAATTTCCCTGTTTGCGGATGATGTTATTCTCTCCCTGACGCAGCCTAGGATATCCCTCCCGAACCTTCACGCAGAACTGTCCCGGTACGGGGCCTTGTCGGGCTATAAAATCAACACCTCCAAGTCAGAGGCCCTCCCACTTAATGTCCCTGGAGCAGAAGTTGCCCACTTGCAGGCCAATTTTTCCTATCGGTGGAAGACAACCTCCCTTAAATACCTGGGGATACACATCACCCCCAGCTTCGCTACCTTGTACCAAGAAAACTTCCCTCCCCTGTTTCGTTCAATAAGATCTTTGCTGCTGCAATGGAAAAAGCACCATATTTCCCTGCTCGGCCGGATCGCATCTATTAAAATGACGATACTCCCGAAGCTCCTTTACCTTTTCCAAACATTACCCATCCCTGTCCCTTATAAACACCTGAGGACACTTCAATCCGATCTACTCAAATTCACTTGGAACTACAAAAGACACAGAGTCCCTCAATCGGTGCTGACGGCAGCGCGTTCGGACGGGGGACTTGCGTTCCCCAACCTTGTCAAGTATTATCAGGCCACTCAACTCCGGGCAATACCTTCTTGGTTTACCCAGCGGTCCTACAACAAGTGGACGGAGATCGAGAAACTGTGGTTGGCCCCGACCCACCTTAATAACTTGCTGTGGAGTGCGAATGTGGAGGCCCCCCCTGACCGTATGCTGGGCTCCATGTCTCAGCTTCGAAGATTGTGGCGCCGGCTGTCACGACCCTGTGGTCTGACCTCGGAACGCTCGCTCCTGACCTCGTTCATGTATAACCCCAAGGTGCCAGATAGCCTCACCCGCCAAATGTCTTACCCATGGACGTCCCGCAACCTATTCCACTTTGGAAACCTGGTGGACCCCCTGTCGCGTAAGCTATTGCCCTTTGCCGGTCTGCAGTCTAAATTTGACATCCCTCGGCAGGCTTTTTACAGCTACCTGCAAATCCGTCACTACGCCCTGTCCATAGCACCCACCTTGCAATTCTCGCCTCCAACCCCCTTTGAAAGGATGGTCCTGGCCGGATCGGCCCAAAAAGGCTTAATCTCAGGTATTTACAAGATATTGAATGCTTATCCCCTAGAATCCCTAGGTAAACATTCTTATATGACCCGATGGGAAAAGGCCCTCGGCGAGGTACTACCCATTGAGCAATGGCGAGCTGTCTGGTCTCAGGCAGCAAAGAGTTCATTGTGCACATTATACAAAGAAAATACATATAAGGTTCTCTTGTTCTGGTATATGACCCCCGATGTGCTTCATTCCATATACCCCGCCAGCTCCGACCGGTGCTGGAGGTGCCAGAGAGACAGAGGATCCCTTTTCCATATTTACTGGGACTGCCCACTGATTGTCCCGTTCTGGACTGAGGTGCAACAACTGTTGGGCCGCCTCCTGGACACACAGATCCCCATGTCCCCCAAATTCTTCCTCCTGGGCCTGTCCCCCCTGAGAACCCCGCTGCCCGGCAGAAAGCTATCACGCCACATCCTCACGGCTGCCCGATGCCTTATACCTCTAAATTGGAAGAAGTGCTCTCCCCCTGACCCGGGGGCCCTGTACGCTAGGGTTAAAGATGTAGAGCTGATGGAGAGGATGACGGCCAGGATACAGGACAAGTTGGAGGCCCATGACGCGGTCTGGGCACCTTGGCGACTCCGGGAGGACACACCGTGACCAGGTGAATGAGTTAACTCGATGACCCTTCCCCTTTCTTACCTCCTCCCCTCTATTTCTTTTCTACCCCTTCTTTTCCTCTTCTTCTCTTCTGGGGGTACCCCTGTGGCCCCTTCCATGCTCGTTATTTTGCAGTACATGTAAGCACATCGATGTGATATGGTTTTCTCATCTTTAGCGTTGTGTTAGCTATGACCTAGACTCATGCAAAAGGCCTGTGTCATGTATCACTTAACTACATACCATGCAGGCAGTTGCGTGCCTTACACCACTGTTTACCTGTATGCTGTGACATATGCTCTTGTATACTGTATGCTACCTATTTTTCTCTTCATTTATTCAATAAAACGTTATTTGACAAAAAAAAAATAATTATATCTATTTATCTATCTATCTATTATCTGATATCTATCAATCTTCTCACTTCCCCTTTGCCAGAATGATTCTTTCTTTATTTTCTCTTTCTTTCTTTCTTTCTTTCTTTCTTTCTTTCTTTCTTTCTTTCTTTCTTTCTTTCTTTCTTTCTTTCTTTCTTTCTGTCTTTCTTTCTATTGAAATTCATCCATCTCCAGGTGCACATTATTAGTTTCTTTTCATTCAACCCCATGGGTTGAAAGAAATAAAACTGTCATCTCAGATAGACAAAAAAAGGGAAAGGAGGGGGGGGGGGAGGGAGGTGAAACGGGGGAAGGGAAATTGTCGACCAGCAGGCGGTGTAAAAGGGGTTACTTTTAGCAACAATGTAATGATCAGAGAAAGGGTAATGATACAATTCTAATTTAATTTATTGGTATCAAAAGGTAAAAAGGTAAGCACAACAATATTGGAACTACATGAAAGGTTGGTAGCCGTAATTGTAGGTATGGCTACCTTATAGATCTCAGATAGAGGCCGCTGTACTAATCATGTGAGGCTAGTTCAGTAATCTCCCCAGCTAAGCTGTTGTGTTCTGACAGGGGGCGTCCCCCCACCAGAGCGCTCTGATCAGCGCTCTCTGACATTGGCTGAACAATGCCCGCCGCCTAGATGAGGTAAGTGGACCGACCGACAGACAGCAAGCGGTCGGGGTCTTCGAGGTGCTGCAGGGGGGGTTGTTGTTTGGTGCCCCCCCCCCAAACAAAAAAAAACACGAGCCGCCACTGGTCCCTTATACATAAACAAGCATTTAACCCATATAGGGTCCTAGGAGGTCAGCTTTAAGGATTCTTCTAAATGTCTATGATCAGAGTATTATTGTACCTTTTGGAGATCTTCTTTCAGTTCAGTGGTATCTATCTATTTATCTATCCATCTATCTATCTATCTATCTATCTATCTATCTATCTATCTATCTATCTATCTATCTATCTATCTATCTATCTATCTATCTATCTATCTATCTATCCATCTATCTATCTATCTATCTATCTATCTATCTATCTATCTATCTATCTATCTATCTATCTATCTGTCTATTGATCTTTATATTTATCCTATCTACCTTTGTTCTGCACAGGTTCTCATTTAATTAAGAATTGTAGTCCTGAACGTTGAATTTTATGGAATGTTTACTTTGTTTTGTATGTCTCTCTTTTTGATACAAATAAAAATATAAGATATGGGAGAAAAAAAAAGAATTGTAGTCCATTTATAAATTACACTTCTTTCAGAAAACCCCCTGTATTGTGCTCGGCCCAGAGATATGTTCCCCTTATGGTTACCAGATGGCTCCTGGCCATCATAAGAGGGGTGGTCTGCTTATGTTTTTCCTAGAAATAGAAAGTAAAGGGCCTCACAGAGATAAAATGCATATAGCCTTAATTGTACTACATATTTCTAGCCATGCACTCAAGCAGACACTATTAGCCTCACATGAGATATATAAATAAACCCTACCAATGTAAGCCATCATAGAAGAAATATAATGGATGCCGTGCTTCATAGTGAGAGCACAACACTGGTACTGTGTATGTGTTCTTCATGATCATGTGAAAATAAGCGATTAAGGTCAATTCTGATAACTATATAAACACCCAGTTTGATTTCCTTATGTATCGCTTCTTAAATAATTTCTCAGTTTGGTCACCTGCCAGCTGAAAGCTGAAAGCCGGCTTGCAAGATGCAGTATGCCCCAGTAGATACCAAGTAGGTGGTCTCCCCCTCCCTGATTTTTTTAATAGAATATGGGACAGTGAAGTGAACTGGAATCTCCTCAATTGGACAAAAAAAAAACTTGGCAAGGATCTTAACCACTTCACCCTCTGAGAATTTGGGTGACCGGGCCAATTTTTGCGATTCGGCACTCTGTCGCTTTAACTGACAATTGCGCGGTTGTGCGACGTGGATCCAAAATTGACTGCATTTTTTTCCCCACGAATAGAGCTTTCTTTTGGTGGTATTTTATCACCTCTGCGGTTTTTATTTTTTGCGCTATAAACAAATAAATTGCGACAATTTTGAAAAAAAGCAATATTTTTTACTTTTTGTTATAATAAACATCTCCCAAAAATATATAAAAAAAACTAATTTTTTCCTCATTTTAGGCCGCTACGTATTCTTCTACATTCTTCTAAAACACAACTGTGGTCTGGCTCTATGAAACAGGATCACACAAGCCGATAATATAACTTTTTCAGAGTTTATTCTTCTAGTCTGTCCTTTACAGGCAATGAACCTAGATTAAATATATAGAATATAGTATAATATATACAGTAATAATATAACATACCACTATATACAATATATACAGTGTATATAGATATAAATATATATAAATATATATATATATATATATACACCGGCGGTTCCCAGGTTACAAACAAGACAAGTCTGTAGGTTTGTTCTTACAGTAAAGCGGAGGTTCACCCTAAAAACATGTATATACCATTACATTCATCATACTTCCGACATGTACAGTATGCTGTTTCTTTTCGCTGTACATACCGTATTATTGTTCTTTTCCACCCGGCTTCCAGGTTCTCACTCCCGCGGGAGTAGGCGTTCCTATGCAGCGGCGCAATGTCACCTGGGATTTAGCCCAGATGATTGACGTGCTTGATAAAAACTTCCCCCCGGCAGAAAAGGCGCGTCACGAGTTTCCGAAAATAGCCGAACCGAACTATATGGCGCCGTATAGAGCCGACTCCCAGTTAGGCTATTTTCGGAAATCGTGACGCGACCTTATCCGCCGGGGGGAAGTTTTCCTCTACATAAAGATGGCCCTAGGCTATAAGTAAATTGGCAAGACCCTGAAACTAAGCTGCAGCATGGTGGCCAAGACCATACAGCGGTTTAAAAGGACAGGTTCCACTCATAACAGGCTTTGCCATGGTCAACCAAAAAAGTTGAGTGCACATGCTAAGCATCATATCCAGAGGTTGTCTTTGGAAAATAGATGGATGAGTGCTGCCAGCCATGCTGCAAAGGTTTAAGGGGTGGGGGGTCAGCCTGTCAGTGCTCAGACCATATGCTGCACGCTGCATCAAATGGGTTGCTGTCCCAGAAGGAATCCTCTTCTAAAGATGATGCACAAGAAAGCCTGCAAACAGTTTGCTGAAGACAAGCAGACTAAGAAAATGGATTACTGGAACCATGTCCTGTGGTCTGATGAGACCAAGATAAACTTATTTGGTTCAGATGGCATCAAGCGTGTGGAGCGGCAACCAGGTGAGGAGTACAAGAAGAAAGAAAACGGCACCCTCTAAGTGCAGCATATTTAAAACATCTTTAATATATAAAGGGATTAAAAACACTCACATTTGAGTAGAGATAATCAGGCATGTCAAGGGTTAAATGTGTCTTGCCTACAGTCAAGCATGGTGGTGGGAGTGTCATGACCTGGGGATGCATGAGTACTGGCGGCATTGGGGAGCTACAGTTCATTGAGGGAACCATGAATGCCAACATACTCAAGTAGAGCATGATCCCCTCCCTTCGGAGACTGGGCCGCAGGGCAGTATTCCAATATGATAACGACCCCAAACACACCTCCAAGATGACCACTGCCTTGCTAAAAAAAGCTGAGAGTAAATGGACGGCCAAGCATGTCTCCAGACCTAAACCCTATTGAGCATCTGTGAGGCATCCTCAAACGCAAGGTGGGGGAGCGTAAGGTATTTTAACATCTACCAGCTCTGTGATGGCATCATAGAGGAGTGAAGGAGGACTCCAGTGACAACCTGTGAAGCTCTGTTGAACTCCATGCCCAAGGGGGTTAAGGCAGTGCTGGAAAATAATGGTGACCACACAAAATATTGACACTTTGGGCCAATTTGGACATTTTCACTTAGGGGTGTACTCACTTTTTCCAGCGGTTTAGACCTTAATGGCTGTGTGTTGAATTATTTTGAGGGAACAGCAAATTTACACAATATACATGTGCACACTGAAATATTTAGTTTCAGAATTTCGGTTTCTTCCGAAAAATGAATTAATTTAGTTACTTCAGAACCATGGGCCATATTCTCAAAAAATCTCCGCCTGCTTCGCTTAGGGCACTTACACTCCGCTGTCCCAACTTACTGGAGCAGGTGTTGTATTCCCCAACCACTTGCTCCATAAGTTGGGACAGCGGAGTGTAAGTGTCCCGGCGTAGCCTGGCGGATCTCCAAGGGGGCGTCTTCCATTCAAATGAAGCGCGCCCCCGATGCGAAAGAACTGGGCATGCGCCGGGCTGCAAAAAGCCCAGTGCGCATGCTCCAGTTCTCGGCGGAAAACGTCAATGACGCCGACGTGTGCGTCATTGACGTAAAGTCGTATTCAAGAACGACTTACGCAAACAACGTACCCGACGAAAAAACACGACGGGGACCCGACGCCATCCGTAACATGGCCTACGCGAGACTTGCGGAAACTTACCCCTCATATAGCAGGGGTAAGTTTCCGCTTACGCAAACGACGTTAGCGACGGTTACGCGACACGAACTCGTTCGGGAATCGGCGTAGAAGGATCATTTGCATATGCAAATGACTCCTTCACGTCAATGCCATTTAGCGGCGGCCGGCTTTATTGCATTTAAGATCCGCCAGTGTAAGTGACTTACAGATGGCGGATCTTAAGTGTATCTATGCAAAAATGATTCTGAGAATCAGGAGCATAGATACACTGGCCTAAAAAGGGAGTTACGATGGAGTATCTGACTTACTCCATCGTAACTTCTGTGAGAATATGGCCCTTTGTTTTTATTTATTTTGTTTCATTAAATAACGCATTTGTACGAAAGTCCGAATTAATGAAGGTCGAATCTGTCAATTGAAGGCTTATGGTATCTGTCGGATGTTCTAAGAAGATCTGACGAATCAGCTAAACTGTACGACCCTGCAATCGTACATTTCCGGTCGAATGCTCTGCCCACAAGCTATAGTAGAATTCTAATGTTGTTTGACTAGTAATAATTATAATTATTTATTATTATTATTACTAGTCAAACAACATAAGAATTCTTCTATAGCCTATGGGAGGAGCATTATACTAACAGGTATAAGTGAGAGAAGTTTGGTTCCTTAAAGTTTTGTACTGTTTTATGTTCACATACATCATGCCTTTTCATACATTTGGCCCAATAGCATTTCCCTTTCGACCAGTTAAGCATTTATATTGACTGTTAAGCAGTTATTAGACCATGGACCTTTTTCAGATATACTATGCTTTTCATCTTACAAACACATGTCACGGCACTAAAAAACTGTGTAGCACCCTCTAGTGTAGAGTGCTGGGTAATTTAAATAATTTTTGTAGTTTATGCATATTTAGGTTTTTGTAGCGTAGGTATATTTAGGCTTGACTGGCAGCCAAGCCTGTGTGTTTTGAATCAGGGTCAGGGTGAGTGATCCAGGGACACTTAAATGACTCATCAGGCAGCATCTCTGGTACCTCCCCCTACTTGCTGGAACTTTTCAGAAACTTCCAGAAGAATGGGAGGGGGTTAGGAGGAGCTGCCTGTAGTACTGATGAGGGCCCCAACCAATCCCTGGCCAAATGGGCTGGCAGGGGAAGGAATCTCTTAAATACTCAGGGTCAGGCCAGCAGGGTCAGTGTGAGTTCCGGGGGAAGCTTGAGAAGGTGTGCTGAGGAGTCTGTCTGAGGCCCTTGAGGGTAACCCCCTAGTCTGGGGGGGGGTGACCTCGGGCCTGGGGCTCGGGTGCAAGAGGGATCCTCTTTAAAACATACAGAGGAGTCCTGTCCAGAGGGACAGAAGCAGGTGTGAGGACAGCAGGAGCCAGCGAGCACGTCCAGAAGATCTCCAGGGAGAAAACAGCTGGATGGCTGGTGAGTGAGACAGTCTGGGAGGATTGAGAGGCAGCCTGAGAGGACTGAGGAGTGAAAGTCTGGGGTGGCTATAGGGTCAGTCTGGGAACACTGCGGGGAAGTAGCCAGGAGGGTTAGTGAAAGAGGCAACTGCAGCCAGTTGGGCTGGCAGTGCCTGAAGAGGTGGTGCTGGGATCAGTAGCCACAGGAGGGTTGCTGGACACTGGGACTTTTCTACTCACCAAAGGCGCCCGTGGTCCCTGCCTGTAATGGGGTTTAGCTGAAGGAAGCCTTGAACTTCTTTATATAGTTGTGGCATGTTTTATATTCTCTGTTTCAATTTGATATTCAATAAAATTCTTTGGGGAAAAAAACCCGAAAAAACTAAGGGCCTGATCCACAAAAACCCGGCGTAACTTAATTTTTCCCGTTTAAGTTACACCGCCGCAAAATCTCTACCTAAGTGCCCGATCCACAAAGCACTTACCCAGAAATTTTGAGCGGTGTAACTTAAATCCGTCCGGCGCAAGGCGTTCCTAATCTAATGGGTCGAGTCCCATTTAAATTAGGCGCGCTCCCACGCTGGACGTACTGCGCATGCTCCCGACGTTATTTTCCCGACGTGCTTTGCACGGTTTTACCTTGCGCCAGGTTTTGAGAATCGCGACGGGCGTAAAAAAAAAAAAGAGTTGCGGCAGGAAAAAAAAATAAAAAATTAAAGCGACGCGGGATAGAAGGGTCTACTTTTACAAGGTGTACTAAGTTTACACCTTGTAAAAGCAGCCCTAATTTTGCGACGTCAAACTAATACTTACGGAGAAAAAACGAAGCATAAAAGCTTTGTGGATCTCCGTAAGTGCTAATTTGCATACCCGACGCTGAATTTCGACGAGAAATGCCCCCAGCGGCGGCTGCGGTACTGCATCCTAAGATCCGGCAGTGTAAGTCCCTTACACATGTCGGATCTTCTGCCTATCTATGAGAAACTGATTCTGTGGATCAGTTCCATAGATAGAAACAGGGATACAACGGCGTATCAGTAGATACGCCGGCGTATCCCTTTTGTGGATCAGGCCCTAAATATTTATCTTATTTTTTGGGTACAAGGACTGTGGCATATATCTGCTGTGTATACAGTAAGTAGGCTTAGATTTTTTTAACCACTTGCCGACCGCGTAACGCACATACCTGTATATGTCAGCAGAATGGCTTGTGTGGGCAAAGCAACATACCTGTACATTGAAGTGAGAGATAATACCGCTCTAAAAACTGCTGATCCCTTGGCTTTGCTTCCGTCCCACTAAACCAAAAGGGTGCTGGCTATGCACAGGTGCTTATGAGTTAGCATCACATGATGTTAAACTTGTCAGCCACATTTTTCCTGTTGTTCACTGCGTTTTGACTGTATTGCTTTGGTTGTTTTTTGGATTTTATTTGTACAATAAAGACATCGTTTTAACGAGTGCGGCAGTCCAGGATCTTCTTCTATCCAATGTACCTGTACATTGCTTTGAAAATACCGCCTTGTGGATGTCCGCGCAATGCCCGCCGTTGTCCTGCAATCGTATTACGGTGCGGCAGAATGGCGAGATGCCTTAGTAAACAAGGCATTTCCCTGTTCTGCCTAGTGACAGGACACTGATCTACTGCTCCCTGTGATCGGGAGCAGTGATCAATGTCATGTCACTGGTAGCCCAGCCCCCACACAGTTAGAATCACTCCCTAGGACACACTTAACCCCTTCCTCGCCCCATAGTGGTTAACCCCTTACCTGTGTCATTTACACAGTAATCAATGCATTTTTATAGCACTGATCGCTGTATAAATGGTCCCAAAATAGTGTCAAAAGTGTCAGATGTGTCCGCTATAATGTCACAGATTGGTGCCATTACTAATAAAAATAAATGATAATAAAAAAGGCCAAAAACTGTCTGCTATACATTTTGCACAAACCAATCAATATACGCTTATTGTGATTTTTTACCAAAATTATGTAGACGAATACATATTGGCCAAAACTGAGGAAATAAATGTTTTATATATATATATATATATATATATATATATATATATATATATATATATATTTTTTTTTTTTTTGGGGGATATTTATTATAGCAAAAAGTAAAAAATATTGCTTTTCTTTTATAATTGTCGCTTTTTCTGTTTATAGCACAAAAAATAAATACAACAGAGGTGATCAAATACCACCAAAATAAAGCTCTATTTGTGGGGAAAAAAGGACGTAAATTTTGCTTGGGTACAAAGTGGCACGACCGCGCAATTGTCAGTTAAATTGACGCAGTGCCGAATCGAAAAAGTGCTCTGGTCAGGAAGGGGGGTAAATTCTTCCAGGGCTGAAGCGGTTAAACATAGCCCCTCAAATCCTTCCCACTGTTACAACAATATGGCCACCGCCATCATTTTCCCAATAGGGGTGGGTGGAATAGAATAATGCTCTACATGGATTACAAATCTATTAGAACCTGAAACATTTCCTACATTTGGCTTTAAAAAGCACTGCGTGACAAAATAACGCCATGCCTCAGCTTATTTAGATCATTTTCCATCCATTTATTTTGCTATTCTTTCATTTTTCATTTTTTTAACCTTCAAAAAGCTTTGTTGTGTTGGGAAGCCACAGTTTCTTTAACTAATTGTGGTTTACGTTTCCAATGGATTTGTAAATCCCCATGTCAGCACGTTATTGTTGCTGTAGCGTTGGCTTCAAAGGCCACAATTGTATTTGTTTTCATGACTCCGGCCTGCTGCTTTTTTAGCACTTGATGGTGTTAGCATTTCTCACATAGAGAGGTTGATGCTGATTTTAGAATGTGTAAATGTTTCCTAATGGTGTATGATCAGAACTGTGATCTTTATCATTTCCCGCACATGCAGATAAAAAGGAACCCCATGTCCCCTTAACAAGCCCCTTACTGCTGGAGATTATAGGAGATCAAAGACTCTACGAGTCTTTTCAACAGATCTGTTGTCGATGATGATGATGATGAAGTGTTGGCTAAACACTACTGAACTTGAAAAGAATAATAATCCAATTTTTTTTTTAACACAATGGGAAATGGTTCAAACCCCTGCCAGGTTTTTACTCTGTGGGGTTGATTTACTAAAACTGGAGACATTTAGTGCAGCTGTGCATGGTAGCCAATCAGCTATACAAACTTCAGCTTGTTCAAATAAAAGAGAAGTATGGGAATTGTTTTTTTTTTTTAATCATACTTACTCGGTCCGATGCTGCATCTGTCCCCTGCTGGCTCTAAGGATGAGAGCCGAGCGATAAAACACCTCTGATCGCACAGTTTTCAGAGCTCCCTGAGCAGAGAGCTGCTAACTGTCTGCTCTGCCCCCCTCGCTCACTGGAGCGCTGGACTGTAGAGGGGGGTGGGAGCGGCCGGCTCAGGCTTAGAGGCTGAGCCAGGTTTCGTCCCAGCAGGGGCAGCATGTCCATTGTGGGTGCACAGGCGCCGCCTCCCCTATTGACCGCCACCGCCCTCCCTATACATGTGCCGGCCTCTTTCAGGATACCGGGCACATTAATTCCTATGGCGGGGGTTTGTTTTTAGAAGCACCTGATTAGAGCCAGAGGCTCTAATAGGCTTAAAATAGGGTGGGCTCAGGGCGCAGAGCATTTCATCTGGAGCCCACCCAGTTGTGTTGCAACAGCGAATGAATATTCGCTGTTGCAACACTGATCCTCCTCCCAACCAATTAGGAAGACGTCTGACCTATGACGAAACGCATCTGGGAGGACGTGCAGTGACGTCACCACGCTAAGGAGGAAGGGCTCCACTAGTTGCCGGCCGGCACTTCGTTTTATACGCTGCTTATTTTTATCTACTTTTGTAAGTACGTTTACGTTTTAATAAACACAATATTGTTTACGGGATTACGCTATGGTGCATCCTCTTTCCATATACATGTTCGGATGAGCCTGAGATTGTGCCTGAAGTTTTCCTCGGGAACCTGTCTCCCCCTGAATCTCTGTGAGTCCATAAAGGCCGTGGCTGGGCTATAGCCGACTGCACATCAAGCTTGCCCTCTGGTTCGGATGAACCTGAGATTGTGCCTGAAGTTTTCCTCGGGAACCTGTCTCCCCCTGTATCTCTGTGAGTCCATAAAGGCCGTGGCTGGGCTTTAGCCGACTGCACATCAAGCTTGCCCTCTGGTTCGAATGAGCCTGAGATTGTGCCTGAAGTTTTCCTCGAGAACCTGTCTCCCCCTGCATCTCTGTGAGTCCATAAAGGCCGTGGCTGGGCTATAGCCGACTGCACATCAAGCTTGCCCTCTGGTTCGGATGAACCTGAGATTGTGCCTGAAGTTTTCCTCGGGAACCTGTCTCCCCCTGTATCTCTGTGAGTCCATAAAGGCCGTGGCTGGGCTATAGCCGACTGCACATCAAGCTTGCCCTCTGGTTCGGATGAACCTGAGATTGTGCCTGAAGTTTTCCTCGGGAACCTGTCTCCCCCTGCATCTCTGTCAGTCCATAAAGGCTGCGGCTGGGCTGTAGCCGACTGCACATCAAGCTTGCCCTCTGGTAAGCGGCCTTACATCTTGGTGAAGGGTGTCACTTCAGTGTGGAAATATCTGTCACTTTTGGTGGTGTGTGATTTCAGGATTCTGCACCTGTATGAACAATACTGCAATTTGGAATTACATACTTACATTTGGATCCTATGGACTTGCCAAATATCAGAAATTGAGACCTTGTTTTTCTGAAATTATTTATTGTCTAAGAGGTTTTGGCGCCGCTTTATTTTCTATATATATCTTGCCTTGTGGATCGCACGCAAGCTGCTGCCTTTTTTTATTGATTTTTATGCATGACAGTTTTAGCGTATTAGCGCAGTTTTTCCTGTTTTTTTTTCCTGTCTATATGTCTTATGTTTTGTTGTATGCTTTGAATAAATAAAGATTACTTTAAAAAAAAAAAAAGTGCTATCATTTAGAGGTGTACTAATGCTCAGTTTGCGGTTTTGTGACAGGTTCACTTTAAATACAAGAAAGATAAAAATCTGAGAATCAGATATTCCTTCAATGTTGAGCTGTCATCATCCGCTGTATACAGCTCTGTGGTCACACACATAGTAGAGCTAACCAAAAAGAAATGATTCGGTGCATGTCATGAAGACCACATCATTTGTCTGAGGCTGCTTTCAATATTTTATGGAGCATACATTTCCTAAACACTCAGTATGACTTGTACAGTCTGAGATTAAGATGTGAGAAGGACAAGGAGACAGATTTTGCTTTTCCCTAAAGTTTATGTAAAGTTAAACGATTTTTACATTTATTTTTGGATAAAATCTGGAAGGGCTAGAACCCCAGGTTATTAGAACGGCTATATCAAAGTAATGATGTTCGTGTAAGTAATATGGTTCAAAGGCCAGTGGCTTCTTCACGCCAAAGGATCTCCTTGCTCTCCTTGACTTGTGGCATAAGAAAAATGTAATATTACACTTACCATATGAGTGGATATCTTGACTCTTATACCTTACTGGATTCTCCTTTCTCCCTTCTCCCACCCTACACTTAATTCCCCCTTCCCTCTCTTTTTTTGGCTACTATATTATTTGATTTCAGATGGGAACATTAAGGATGATAACATTATTGGTTTTCTCAGGGCCGGTGCTGGCGCAAGGCAACATGGGCACTTTCCTTACGGCGCCAGGGAACAGGGTGGAAAATTGACAGTGTCACTATGTTAGTGTCTCTCTAGTCTCTGTGAGTCCCAGGATTACACACAGCAGGCATCTCCCGCTGTGAGTATCGGAGCTTAGTGTGAAAACTTTGGCTGCGCTGTGAGAAAAGTCCCGCCCTCCTCCTAGATCAGCTTGTGTGATAGGCAGAACAATGCGTCTATCACACAAGCTGATCTAGGAGGAGGGCGGGACTTTTCTCACAGCGCAGCCAAAGTTTTCACACTAAGCCTTGATACACACAGCGGGAGATGCCTGCTGTGTGTGAAGTGTAGAGGAGGAGGGAGGGAGGGGAGCGCTGCAGCCACACTGGCAGTGTGTGTGATAAATTCTCTCTCATGTCACGCTGCCCCGGCGGCCCATCCTCTCTTCTCGTCCATCCCCATTTGCTTGCGACATCATCTGGGGTGGACTAGAAGGGAGGAGAGGCCACCGGGGCAGCGCGAAATGAGAGAGAACTTATCACAGATGCTTCCTGCATACTGGCTGCCAGGTAAGGGTATGCCCCGATGTGCTCCAGTATGCCCCAATGTGTGCCAATATGCCCTGATGTGCGCCAAGTGCCCCGTGCCCTCATGTGCCATGTGTCCTGATGTCCCGCGCCCTGATGTCCTGTGCCCCAGTCTGCTGTGCCTCAATGTTGTGTGCCCTGATGTGCTGTGCCCTGATGTACTGTGACCTGTGCCCTGATGTGCTGTGCCCTTTACCCTGATGTGGCCTGGTGTGCTGTACCCTGATGTGCTATGCCCTGGTGTTCACTGTGCCCTCATGTGCCCTGATGTGCTGTGCCCTGTGCCCTGATGTGCACTGTACCCTGATGTGTTGTGCCCTGTGCGTGCGTGCACGCCGGGGGGGGGGGGCGGGGGCGGGGCGGCAAAATGCACCTTCGCCTGAGTTGGCAAAAATCCTTGCGCCGGCCCTGGGTTTTCTCACCAGGATAAGCCAGGCCATAGTGTCAGATGAGATCTGTCAACCTTCTATTCTGTCCCCAACTAACTACGCCTAAATACCCACTGGCATCTTTGCCCTTGTTCTGTCAAGTTGTCCAACACGTCAGATACTCCAACTGCTTAACTTCCAGTTTATTTAAAACCAGTAGTAATTGGAGTTTTTGACGAATTGGTGGTTGGACACAACGCTGGCAACCGAATAGAGTCCGGTGCAGGATATTATGAGCAGAAATTCTTACTCCGCTCTGATACTAGCCAACAAAATGGCCACCTTCGAGGCGGCGACAACTTTTTCCTGGTTAGCAGGGCTCAAGTCCTGCGGGAACGTGTGGGAACAACAGGAACTCAGTTCTCTTGGCAGGACTAGAGCAGCCGAGAGCAGCCGAGCCGCCCGAGCCAATCCTTCACTAAGGTTCGCACTGTCAGGGGCAGGCGAACCTTAGTAATCCTTTATGTTACTAGCTGCTTCATGTATATGGATTCATCAGGTAGTGTGCGGGTATTCCGTCACTTCCTCGATGCCGCAATGTCTTCTGGGAGCTTTTGTCATTGTTCCCAGGAGACATTGCTGAGGTCTGCCGAAAGAACTTGCTTCTTTCTAAATCCCGCAATAACTCGCGGCAGACCTCCGCAATGTCTCCTGGGGGAACAATGACAAACGCTCCCAGGGGACATTGCGGCATCGAAGGAAGTGACGGAATACCGGCACACTACCCAATGAATCCATATACAGGAAGCGGCCAGTAACACAAAGGATTACTAAGGTACAGTGGTTTGAAAATAAAAAACATGCGGTTTAGTAATTATGCATATGAGCGTATCATTTTTTTTTTTTTGGTGGTGGAGTGGATCTTGGGTGGGAGTTCCCACACTTTTTTCCCCAGGACTTGACCCGTGCTGGTTAGCCGCTGTGCTGTCAAAACAGCTCAGTCTTCCTGTACCGAACTCTATTCGGTTGTTGGTGTTGTGTCCAACCACCAATTCATCAAAATGTCCGATTACTAAGGTTTTAAATAAACCGGAAGTGACGTGGTTAGAGTTTCTGATGGGTAGAAGATATTGACAGAACAGCCTCTTCATTTATTTGTTTTTGCATACATTTACAATAGTTTTTTTTTCCATGTTTATTGTCAATGCTTTTATGGAACCAAAGCTCACAAAGTTTCCAACTCATGTTCTATTATATCACAATATTATATTCATTGATTCAGTTTGTTAACTCACCTTTGCTTGATAATGTTTAATTATCTGTACTTGTGTTAATGATTTTGCTGCTTTTGTTACCAATGTACGAATTTTCTTGTACCTTGTAAAACTCAACTAAATATTTGAAAAGAGAAGAAAAATGTGATTTATAACATTACACCGCTGCTAAAAGGTCCAGATACGACTTTATACCAATAACAGTCGATGAGAAAATCCAATGAGTACTGATGCATTTAAGGGGTCCAAAAAAAAAAAACCTTCATCAGGGCTTTAGATTGAAACCAATGTGAATCGACTAGAGATGAACTGAACCTTTATTGGTATTCCTTCTTGTGTGATGACAAGCACAGGTCCAGCAGCTGGTTTTGCAGTCCATAAACATTGTTTTCAATCTCAACCCCCGATGAAGATTCCATAGTCCCCCTGACTTTTATTGGAATAAAGTCCCATCTGGACCCTTTAGCAGGTTGTTATCACTGTCTGTGTCCCCACTGGGAAGATTCCCTCTCTTTATTGGCCATGGCAAGCATTGTCTTCAGTACAGGAAGTTTTATTATTATTATACAGAATTGATATACTGTAACACACCAACAGTTACAAAAGGTAATAGCTGTGGGGGATGAGCTGATGGAGGAAGTAGAACTGTGTATTAGTTAGAAGCAGGATAGGCTTCTTTAAAGAGAAGAGTTACAGGGATCGTCTAAATATGGATAGATTAGGGGACAGTTGGACAGAATGGGGTAGGGAGTTCCAAAGGATGGCAGAAGCTCTGGAGAAATCCTGGTAGCGAGCATGGAAGGAGGTGACAAGGGAGCTCGAGAGCAGGAGGTCTTGGGAGGACCGAAGAGAACAATTAGGTTGGTATTTTGGGACTAGGTTAGTGATGTTGCTGGGGGCAGAGTTGTGGATGACTTTGTTAGTACTTTGAATTTTATTGGTTGGGTGAATGGAAGCCAGTGGAGGGATTGGCAGAGAGGGGTGGAGGACACTGAATTTGGGTTGGTAAGGTGGATGAGTCTTGCAGTGGCATTCATGATGGACTGAAGGGGGGATAGTATATGTAAAGGTAAACCAATGAGGAGGGTGTTGCAGTAGTCAAGGCGAGAGATGACCAGGGAGTGAATTAGAGGCTTGGTGGTGTCATTAGTTAAAAAGGGGCGTATTCTGGAAATGTTGCGGAGGCTAAGGTGGCATAAATTTGGACAGGGATTGGATGTGGGCCTGAAAAGATAGCCCAGAGTCTAAGGTTACCCCTAGTAACTGGAGTAAGTGGAAACCCAACATTTCTGATTTGTCTTTGGAACTGAAGAGAAGCAGAAATCCTCAAAACCAAAAACCTGCTATAGCGACAGCTGTCTAAAAGGGGATATCCTCTCGCTTTGGATAGATCTCCTCCTACTTCCTCCAATGTGTCTGGGGCAGGAAGTGAAGGCAAATCTCTCTGACGGGGCGAAGACAAAAAGAACATGATCAACTAATCCCTACTGTATCCAAAATTACAGGAAACAAGTTTTGGCTTCACATGCACATTAAAATTACTACATTTGTTCCATTATATGCATCTCAAATCATCATGTCTGCTTGTCTAATCTAGTTTTCAGTAGTGTGTCTCTCACACTGCAAAAACAGTGGGTGGGTGCTGATATGCAAATATCAATCAGTCCCCCGTGGTTACTGGCTCTGCCCTCCTACTTCTGACACCCATTGTGATAGGTAACCTCACTTACCAACAGTGAGACTTAGGAGGTAGGATCGGTAGGCAGAGATGGTGACCTTGGAAAGCTGTCACATAACAGGACACTTTGATTTTTGTGGCTCATGGGTAGCTATTCTCTTTTATAGATTTACAGTAGCTACAGGTTAGACATAAGAAGTATTTATAAAACATACAACAGTCATTTCTAATCAGGTCTTCAGGTCCCCCAAAGCACTCTCTAGCTCTCTTTTGGAGATCAAATTAGTCTTGGGTGTTTTGCAGATGCGCACAAGAGGACTTTAATTAAAGTCCTCCTGGCAAAGAGAACTGTCTGGGATGATGTTAACCACTTCAGCCCCGGACCATATTGCTGGTCAATGACCGGGCCCCTTTTTGCGATTCGGCACTGCGTTGCTTTAACTGAAAATTGCGTGGTCTTGCGATGTAGTTCCCAAACAAAATTGGAGTCCTTTTTTCCCCACGAATAGAGCTTTCTTTTGGTGGTATTTGATCACCTCTGCGGTTTTAATTTTTTGCGCTATAAACAAAAATAGAGCGACAATTTTGAAAAAAAAAACAATATTTTTTACTTTTTGCTGTAATAAATATCCCCAAAAATATATAAAAAAACTATTTTTTTCCTCAAGTTTAGGCCGATACATATTCTTCTACAATTAGCGTTTATTGATTGGTTTGCGCAAAAGTTATATCGTCTACAAAATAGGGGATAGTTCTATGGCATTTTTATAAATATTTTTTTTTTACTGGTAATGGCGACAATCAGCGATTTTTATCGGTACTGCGACATTATGGCAGACACTTCAGACACTTTTGACACATTTTTGGGACCATTGGCATTTTTATAGCGATCAGTGCTATAAAAATGCCTTGATTACTATAAAAATAGCACTGGCAGGGAAGGGGTTAACTCTAGGGGGCAAGGTAGGGGTTAATTATGTTCCCTGTGTGTGTTCTAACTGAAGGGGGGGTGGGACTGACTAGGGGAAATGACTGATCGCTGTTCATTGTATGAACAGACGATCCGTCATTTCTCCCTCTGACAGGACCGGGACAGCCCCTATTGGCTGAAATGCGAGATGACGTATAGCTACGTGATCTCGCCCAGCCGAGCTGACCTGCAGCCGTATAACTGGCGGCTGGTCGGCTAGTGGTTAAAGTGTATAAATAACCAAATCTTTTTTTTTTTTTTTTTTAGATTTGGTTAAAACTTCTATTAGGTTATTTGTTGCTGTCCTAGGGAGATTTTCTTTTTACTTTCTGCCTTGAAGACACATCAGAACATTAGATGAAATTCCCCCAAAGTGAGGAGGATTTCTAAATCCAAATAGAATTCATCATGGATCTCTTGAGGTATGCAGCCACGCATAACTATTTCTTTTTTGACAACATTTTATAGACAAGATAGGGGCGTCGCGATGGGGGCAAAGTATGCCCCCAGCTTGGCCAACCTCTTCATGGCCAAGTGGGAGGAGGACGTCATTGATTGTCATCACCGCCCGGAGATTCTACTCTGGCGTAGATATATTGATGACGTCCTCCTCCTATGGGATGGTTGTGGGGATGATCTTGTTGAGTTTATGGCTGAGTTGAATCTGAACACTAGGGGCATCAGATTCAATTTTGAGTCCAGCCAACACTCAATACACTTTTTGGATCTCCAAATTACCATTGAGAATGGGGAATTTGTCACGTCCACTTTTTTTAAACCAACGGATCGGAATTCATTTATACCTCTAGACAGTTGTCATCTTCCAGTTTGGTTAAAATCTGTACCTTTAGGACAGTTTATGCGTCTCAAACGGAATTGCTCTAAAGATCTAATTTTTGAGAGTCAGGCCTCAATCCTTTCCAAACGGTTTGAGGAGAAAGGATATGATACTGCTACCTTATCCCAGTCTATGGAGAGGACCAGGAACACAGCAAGGGCATCCTTACTAGCAGACAAAATTCCAGTAGCGCAGAATGAGAGATTCTCTCTACCCTTTATCACAACTTTTTCTGCACAGCACTTTAGTGTGAAGAAACTCATACAGAAGCACTGGCACATTTTAACAACAGACCAGGTTTTAGCGCCCATCCTTCCAAACACAACCAAGTGTGATCTTTAAGGGGGCCTCTACGATTGGGAGTCGCATTGCACCCAGCGTACAGGATCCTCCAAGGGCGGTCAGAACTTTTTTAGAAAATCTTACTGGCTACTATAAGTGCAAACGCTGTCAAGTCTGTACTTTGAATAGTTGCAGGGATAGGAAGTTGTGTTCTTTCCAATCTTCAGCAACTCGACAAACGTTCGAAATTGAGCCTTTCATTACCTGTACCACAAAAGGGGTCATATACCTCATTCAGTGCCCTTGCGGGCTTCAGTACATTGGCCGTACGAAGAGGGCACTATCTGTTAGGCTCAACGAACACATTGCCAAAATTAGGAGTGGATACGACAAACATTCTGTCTCAAGGCACTATGATTTGAAGCATAACAGGGACCCTTCTAAGACCCTGTTTGTTGGTATCGACAAATTTCGCCCTCATTGGAGGGGCAGTAATCTTGTCCGGGATATCTCCAGACAGGAAATGGCGTGGATCCACCGCGTCAAAACTTACATGCCTTTTGGGCTAAATATTGACACCGATATTAACGCCTTTATCAACAATTCTTAGTACTCCTCTCTCTGTCCTAATTCTAATGTGGCGAGATACATTTTAAATCAGTGTCATTCCTTTGGCATCTGATTTACCTAATTCCACCCACTTATTAGTTGTTTGGACATGGCGTTATATATTTTATCGCAGTGCTGTGATTGTATAGTGCCGTCGGGAGATCTGCAGAGCTCATGTATTAAGGGTTGTTTGATACATAATATTTGTTTACATTTTTAAACACGTTTTAAAATTTTACGTAATACAAGGTCACATTATAATTTTTTTTTTAGCCATTAGCATTGTAATCATGTTTTGGCGAGATTTTATATATGAACCATGTACTATTTTATGTTTGTGTATTAATGCTTTTTATGTATAATTGCTGGTTAATATATCTATTTCTGCAATTAGGGGACCCACGCGAACGGTCCGGGGTTGTGCCTGGCTCGTTTCTGTTATTATCTGGAAACGAGGTTCGCCTGTGTCTTTACTTTTGGCCCATTGTGCCTCCCTTAGTTAGGCACCGTCGGCCAATTAATATTCAGCGTGGTTCCTTTCCTCCATCTCATATGGAGGTCTGGCCCGCACTGTATGGGTCATCTGGTGATTGGCTTCCAGCTGATGCGTCCCCACGCCGGCGTCTGACGTCGGCGTGCGCGATGACATCATGCGGAAGCGCCGCTTATGCGTTCCACAGCGGCGCGGTATCGGAGTGTATGCTGGCATACGGGGGTGCATTTCTGCACTCCGTGATGCCAGCTGTCTGGTCCAGCAGCCTGCCACTATATCTGGCCATATTGTATCTATTTTGAGGCGGTTTCAGCCCGCGCGGCGCACTTTAGCAATGCGTTCTATCAGCAGCTCAGATCGAGGCTTGGTCTGAGCTGTCTGTGCGCATGTGCGCCCGTGGTGCTGTTTTGTCCCTCATCTGGATTGTTATTTAAGGGGGGTTGATCTGGTGTGTCACCCGTGCCCCAGAGGAAGCGACTTTTCGCGAAACCGGTCGGGCGGAACGAGTGCTGCATCGGATCACCCCCCGCTACTTGCACGACTTCTCTACCATTTTGGACGGGTTATATTGGACAGCTTCCGGCCGGAGCCCCAATTAGATATGCCCTATAACACTGTTTGAATGTAAGTGTGTTTTTGACTTTTTAAATAAAACATAATATTGGTTTTACACTATTGCGGTCCCTATATGTCTTTTCATGGTACCTGCCAAACCGAGTTTGTAAAGCACCGGGATCGAGATAAGGATTGGTTTCCAGCTCAGCCCACCTGCATTCCGATTAACATTGGTTATCCTTGACATGCTTTCTGGGGTCTTCTTTTAGTTAAGAGACCGCCGGATATCCGGTAAGAGGCTTTTATTGCTTTCGGTGGTGGATCACTGCTTCTGGATAGTCACTTTAAAACCCTGGATTTTTTATGGACTAATTGGTTTTATTTTCTTCACTACACGGGTGAACAGGGACTTTGTTGTTCCCATAAGGACTTTATTTCATCCTTCTATTCCCTTTCCCTCATTTATGGATATTGATTTGTATTATGTGGTTTGGGATTTTATTTTGTATCAATTTATTTAGCGCATCTTAAATTTTTTTCCTATGTTATCACTGTTCCACCATACACAGTAAGGTGCAGCTTTTACCGTTTACATCTGTATTCTTTAGGAGTACCTTTGTATTTCATTCGTATCATATTAGCGCAGTTGCTCCCCAAATTTTTTTTTCTATATTGGACAGCTTCAACTATAACTTTTGTCCCCATCGGAAGATTTCCCACTACCTCCTACCAATTCTGTCATGACAACTCTAAAACTTTAGGGTTTTCCTTTACTTTACATCTCGACAATAATGCTCACCAGGAAACATACAGGGGTGAATCTCCCAAATATAAAGACTTCAATATAAACTTGGCAAAGCGTCTTACCTAGTCCTTCTCAATCCAAATCTAAACTTTAATTTTCATTTGGGTACTACTGGTTGTGTGACAGGGTAAGTGGGGAATTATTTTTTGGTTAAGAGATACATCACATGCTCATTTTAGAGATTTAAATTAATATTAATGGGAATGTAAACATGGTTCATGAAATTTGACCTAAGCACATTTATCTGTAGTGTTTTCTTATCTCTTTCCAAAGCCCTAAGTCCCGTGTATTTCTGCTGCTTCGTTCTTCTGTTTTCAGCATGATAACTTCTGGCAAATTCTCCGACAACCGGTAATAAAACCAGCCTGAAATTTGTGTTGGGGTGGGTGCTATAAATAGGTTAGAAGAGAGCTTTTCTATTCACAACACAGTTCTGCACATTCCTTCCTTCCCCTGCCTATGTGGAGGGGGGAGGGGGGGTGTTTTTCCTCCAATCAGCTGCCACACAGTGCATGCCAAGAATCAACACCCAGTGGTGAACAGGAAGAAAAAATCTCTAACACGATGTGCACTTTCTAAAGAATATAGCAAGCTGCATGAAGGCAGCAGATATACAGTACATGTACTGTAAAACTTATGTAGGAAGATTTGTTTCATTTCTGTGTATCATCTGCAGCTGTTCACTTCGCTGAGTATATGTGAGGGTTTACATCCACTTTATGGTTAATATCTAATATATGTTCTAACCACTGAAAACCCAGCATTTGGATGCCCTATATTAGGCTGCTGGCAGGTTGCAAAACCCAATGTACCATTCTGCCGATATACAATCAGCTGATCTTGTGTCATGTAACCTTTAATAAAAAATGTACCCCTAAACCTTATTGTAGCACTGATAATGATGTGTTTAAAAATACCTAATCTTAACAATTAATGATATTCATTGCTCCAACCTTAAACTTAAACTTAAAGGTAGCTCACCAGCCTTTTAGTACATATAGACCTTTCTTTCTTCCTACATCTTGTACCATTGCCGAAGAAACAATAAAACAATTCACTCCTCATACATTTGGTGTTTGGCTACCTAAAGTTAACACAATTAAAATCATGGAAGACATAGAACACAGAAGAGCCCAGATGAATGAGGGTTTTTTGGACCTCTGAACCTGACTGGATACTCTCTTGTTTGTCATCCTGAACCTTACTGGAATGATAAGATGGTCACGTGACTAATTTGCATAAATTCTTGTATGCAGTAAATAAAGTCCAATTCACAATAAATAAATAAAAAACAACCTATTATGCAGTATTTACTGCAAAATGAAAAATGTGCCGGTAAATATCGTCACAAAAACATGCGGCAAGCTCTTGAATCCAATTCACAAACAGAACAGTGAGTAAAAGAACATGCAATTTTTATCACCAGGGTTTTGCTGGCGGTATCATATGCAGTATTTTTAAGAAACAGCCTGGGGGTTCCCCCCAATTGCTGGTTGCTAAGGAAAGGTCTGGGAAGCCAGCCGCCGAGTCCTTAACACTAGATGACTTATTAGCTGTCAGCGGGTTCCCCATCACATAGCACCTTGTCCCCATATTGATAGGGACAAGGGCCTCTTCCCGACAATCCTGGGTTGTGGGGGTCTGCGAGCAGGCGGCTTGTTTGAATCTTAAAGCCCCCTTTAACAGGGGGGAAACCCGATCCTGCCCCCCACCATGTGAATATGGGTATGGGGTTCATCGTACCCTTACCCATTCACAAAAAAAGTGTGTAAAAGTGAATAAAGACAGTACAAAAGTTTTTGACAATTCCTTTATTAAAAAAAACTGTCCCCCGATGAAGATCCATTGTCAATCACAATGACGATGCCACCCCAAAAAATATATGCAGGAGTGTTCGTGGCGTCGTAATTGACGATAGATCCATATTGGGGGAGTTTTTTTATTTTTTAATAAAGAAATTGTCAAAAACGTTTGTACCGTCTTTATTCACTTTATTTCACTTTTTTTGGTGAATGGGTAAGGGTACCATGTACCCCATACTCATTCACATAGGGGCTTCCAGATTCCGACAAGCCCCCTGCTCGCAGACCCCAAAATCACTGCCCAGGGTTATCGGGAAGAGGCCCTTGTCCCCATCAACATGAGGACAAGATGCTTTGTGGTGGGGGAACCTGCTGACAGCTGATCAGTGATCCATTGTTAAGGACTCAGCGGCTGGCTTCCTGGCCCACCCCAAAGCACCCACCCACCCATGTTGAGGGCATGTGGCCTGGTATGGTTCAGGAGGGAGGGCGCTCGCTCGTTTCCCCCCCCCTTTCCTTTACTTGCTGCATGCTCGGATGAGGGTCTGGTATGGATTTTGGGGGGATCCCCACGCCAGGTTTTCTTTAAGTTTTGTGTGGGGTTCCCCATAAAATAAATACCAGACCCGAAGGACCTGGTATGCATTGGGGGGACCCCATGCTGGTTTTTTTTCTGTTTTTTTTTATTGCTGGTATGTTTTTTTTTTTACAATCAGCTGTCAGCGGGGAACCCGCTGATGGCTGATAAGTCAACCTTTGTTAAGGATGCAGCTTCCCTGCCAACTCCTTAGCAACCAGCTCAATGTGGTAAGTTACTGCATGAAAAAATGCGGCAATTACTGCTCAATCTAACAAATACTGCATTTATTGATTAATGTAAAATTCTTAGTGAATTGCACTGTCAAAACAGATTTACCGCAATCGCTATTTTACCGTATTACATTGGGCGTTATTTAACTCTTAGTGTATTAATCCCATTGTGTCTGGGGTCTGGGGAAGCTGCCTGTAGACAGGGACAGTTAGCCTTTCCACTTGTAGGTGGCCTCATGCCATTATTGCAAGGGAATCAGAGTCTCATAAGGGTATTGGTCCATTATAGGTTCTGTACAGTGCCTAGAGAGAGGAAGGTAGTCTGATTGGACACTGAACTCTCGAGAAATATTGGTGGCCATTTTGGGTTAGGGGACCTTTTAAATAAAGGACCCCAAATAATTTTGCCATGCTTCTGGCACAGGTTCCAGATGAGAAGGGATAGCTCAGGGAAGGCTCCTTCTTCATTTCATATACGCAGTAAGCTGTGGGGAGGCAAAGAGCCAGTGCAGACTTCAGGAACATTCTCTGCCTATTCACAGAGGGTAAACAACCCCTGGTAGGGGAATCAATCCTCCAGTAACATATACTGTGAGCATTGAGAGCTAAAAAACTGTCTTTGGTGGAGTTCCTTTTCACTGTACAGAACATATCTTATAAAAAACGCTCACCATTCATAAACTCATAATTAAAATGAATAATTGATACGAACAAGCTCAAGTTTAAATAATGAATTCTTGGTAAACCACATGCGTTGAGCTTTCAAATGTATATTCCTTAGAATTTATACAATAGAACAACCGATCATATGGTAACAATCATCTGTGAAGTTTGCTGGGGAGAGCTACGCACATGGTAACAACATGCAATATATTTCTACCATGCATTATATTCAATACTCCCTTTTCTAGCCATATATATGCAGTAATTCTGTTGACAGACCTGTTTGGGGGTAATAAGGCCCCCAGGAATTACAAATAAAAAAGCAAGCTTGAATAGTACATTTGTTGCTTCATATTTTTTCCAGTGCTTGTTTTGCTGTCTTTTAATCACATGAACATCCACTGATGCACATTCAATCTAAATATATGATAAATGCTTTAGAACTTTAAAGTGGAAATCCAACCCAGATGTAAAAAAGGTTTGCCAATCCAAAGACTAATATAATGAGTGGCAAAAAATATATAAAATTCTGCATCCCCAACATCATTTCCCCCTGCTGCTGGTCTAAGCCAACCAACATGTTCCCTGCACATGGTGTCCAGGTGTACTTGACTTCAGCGGTGATGGTTCCTCCAAGCTCATCTTTTCCTCCTCCTAGTGGTTTCAGGTCTTGTGATCAGGGATGAACCGCACTGCCCTAGGTTCAGTTTGAGCAGGAATTGGCAAAACCCAGGGTTTGGATGCTGAACCTCATTGAAATTAATGGGAGCCAAATCTGTCAAATCAAAATGCCCATTTTCTGGCCAAATAGGCAAAGGGTTGTCAAAAAATATCAGGGGTGGACATTGCTCTGGAGAACATGTACCAGTGCAAAAATAAATCTTAAACAACATATCGTTGTCCCTACTTACTTCATGGTCTGTGTTACTAGGCAGGGAAAATGGTGTGTCCTTTGCCTACATACTTTGCACTATATTGTGTCCGTATTTCCAGTCCTACAATGTTGGGAGTTATGACTAATGGGGTCGTTTTCTAAAAGCAATAGTACTGCTGTACTGCTGCCACTGCTCTGAGTGAAGAGTCCAATCATGTGACCTGTCAAAATCCCATTACCTGCTTTTCAGCAATTAAAGCTCTCGCTCTGCTGCATTAAAGCTGAATTAAACCCATCAATTTAATGGTTTCAAAAAACAATTACATTCCCGGCATTCACCAAACTGTCACATTGGTTGTGCTCTCAACCAAACATGTCAATCCATCCAATTGCTGGTGTCATAACTGATCACATGTACAGCATAATGGCAGTTGAAGATCAAACTAAAGCCAAGATGGCAGCTTCCTTGGCTGAAAATAATAGGAGGGTTTAGTTCTACTTTAGGCCCCTTTTCACACGTGAGGAATGTTCATTTTATCAGTTCAGTCACGTCAAATTGGAAGAAGTATTCATCAGTTTTTCATCCGTTTTCATCAGTTTTTTTACATCAACTACCAATGCAAATGGATGGAAAACTGACAGTGTACATCCATTTTTCGTCCGATCCGTTTTTTTTTTACGGAGGAAAAATCGAGCTTTGACCAGTTTCAAAAAACGGGTTATGATGGACGCGGATTATCATCCATTTAAATCAGTTTTTCTATAGAGATGCAAGCGTGTCACGATCCTACGGGGTAAAATGACCGCACCAGCCAAGCAGACTCTGGCTGGAAAAAGCGCCTAGAGGCGATTCAGTTCGCATGTGTAGCGCTATACAAGTCATTCATTCATTCATGTCTGTTTTTCATCCATCAATGGGTGGATGAAAAACAGACAAATGGACAGCATGTGTGATAGGGGCCTTAGGCCCCTTTCACATGGGCACCGTCAGTTTAGCCATGTTGAAAATGTATCAGTTTTTATCCGTTGCTTCACCGTCATAAATTCCGTTAACATCCATTTACATCCGTTAATTTACACATTTACATCCGGTTTTGCATCTGTTTTGATCCGTTGATAGCAGTTTCTGTGACATTGATGACATTCGGCTCTCGGGTGGAGGCGCTGCCATCTTTAGTAAGGGAATCAGGAAGTGAAGCCTCGTGGCTTCACTTTCTGGTAGCCTACTGCGCATGTGCGACTCACACTGAGCAATCCCACTAGTCCCTGCTGTCTTCTGGGACCTGTGTCTCCCAGAGGACAGCGTGGGGGAACAGAGAAGGCGCTGGACGTACCGTAGGTTGCCACGGCGACCTATGCCAGGAAATGGGAGCAAATACCTGGATTAAACAGGTATCTGCTCCCTCCGAAAGGTGCCAAATGTGACACCGGAGGGGGAAGAACCGGAAAAGCGGAAGTTCCATTTTTGGGTGGAACTCTGCTTTAAGTTGAGTTCACATTAAAACAAACAAAAAAACATAATTTATTCCAAACGGATCTTAACTGATTGGACGTTGATGGACATTGTCACAACTTCAGTTAATATCCGTTTTCACACATCTCAAAGTACCCTTGTGCGCTCAAAAAAAAGAATAAGATCAGAAGCGGAGGTGAACGGATGGTAACGGATGGTCATCCGTTTACCCATAGGAATGCATTGTCGTCCATTGACCGATGGATGAAAAAACGAATAGACGGTCCAATCGTGTAAAAGGGGCCTAAAAAGAACTTTGGTGGCACTGCAGGCACCACAACATGATCCACATGTTATGACTGGGCTATAAAATGTGGGCCACAGTGTACGTAACCCTAGGGAGTATAAAATGGATAGCACCAACCCAGCCTGTAAGCTGGTGTCAGCCGGTGTCAGAGCTCGAATGGGTACAGTATGAAGTTACATTCCCCAATCTCACACTACAATGTTCAGGCTTGTAGACTGGCCACTAAGTCCTGACCATTGTCACACAAACAAAATCACAGGCTTGGGTGGCATGGGAGCATGGTTCAGTAAGTATAACTTCCTGGGGGTGTTGGACTGTCTTCAGCTATTTTCTAGACATGTGCAATTTGTTTAGTTCCAAATTAGTTTTTTAACAAATTTAGACAAATTTGTTAATTCGGAAATATCCGAATTTCCGAATTTCCAAATTTTTCAGAATATTCTGAATTTCAAAAATGAAAAATTTTGAAAATGAAAAACTTTTGGAAATTCAATATTCAAAAATTCTAAATTTCGGAAATTCGGAATTACAAAATTAGAAAATCCAAAAATAAGAATGAAAATCTGAAAAGTATAAAGAATGAAAATCCGAAAATAATAACTAACTAATAATAACTTAATCTATAGATATTGGAGTTTCCTTTCAAATGTGACTGCTAGTGATCGTAACGAATATGAAATTTATCCGAAGTTACGAATTATCCGAAATAACGAGTGCCATATCTAAAAGAACGTAACTAAATAATAAATAGTAATATGTTTTTATTATTAATATTATTATTTTGTTTTGTTCTATTTGTTTAGATGCGGCATTCTTTATTTCGGATAATTCGTAACTTACGCTCACTAACAGCCAAATTGGAAAGGAAATTCCAATACCTATAATTTGATAGTTACTGTATTTATTGGCATATAACACTCTTTTTTACCCTGAAAATAGAGGGTAAACTGTGTATTTTTCCTAAAACTTCCCTCTTAAAGTTAGGGTGCGTGTTATACGCCTGTACGTGTTAGGCCTCGCACACACGACTGTGTGTACAAGGCCTTATACACCGATAAATACGGTAGTTATTTTTAGTTAGTTATTATTTCTAATTTTTGGATTTTTGGATTTTCATTTTTTTTAATTTTCAGATTTTCCTTTCTTCTTTTCGGGTTTAGAATTTCCAAATTTCCAAAGTTTCAATTTCTGAATTTCCAAATTTCTGATTTTTCTAATTTACAAATTTACAAATTAACGAATTCCGAATTTTCGTATTTACAAATTTTGGAATTAACGAATTTTTGGAATTTTCAAATTTACAAATTTTGGAATTTGCGAAAAACAAAACCAAATGAAACTAAAACAAACACATTTTCCGGCAAGGCACGTGTCTATAATTTTTTTTTGAATGGGCAAAGTGACAGTGCTTCTGTAAGGCAAATAACCAAAACAACAAATACCATGGCTGCAATTCAACACATCCTGTAATGCATGCAGACATCGGGGAGCCTTTGTAGTCGATCACACAAAAATAGCCGAAGATGTGTCATCTAAGTGGCTTTGGCTGCAAAATGATTGTTATTGCTCTCACTTTTTGCTGGGATCCAATTATCAACACTTTCTCCATATGATCTGATTTGTTTGGACGGCTGTATTGTTTGCTATTTGTATAGTTCATAATATAATCTTTTCCCCTCCTTTTTACTTTTTTTAATTCTGTAAACTCACTAACAGCCAAATTTGAAAGGAAATTCCAATACCTATAATTTGATAGTTACTGTATTTATTGGCGTATAACACTCACTTTTTTACCCTGAAAATAGAGGGTAAACTGTGTATTTTTCCTAAAACTTCCCTCTTAAAGTTAGGGTGCGTGTTATACGCCTGTACGTGTTATACACCGATAAATACGGTAGTTATTTTTAGTTAGTTAGTTATTATTTCAAATTTTTGGATTTTCATTGTTTCTAATTTTCAGATTTTCCTTTCTTCTTTTCGGATTTAGTATTTCCAAATTTCCAAAATTTCAATTTCTGAATTTCCAAATTTCAGATTTTTCTCATTTACAAATTTACAAATTTACAAATTCCAAATTTTCATATTTAAAAATGTTGGAATTTACGAATTTTTGGAATTTTCAAATTTACAAATTTTGGAATTTGTGAAAAACAAAACAAAAAACAAATGAAACTAAAACACACACATTCTTCGGCAAAGCACGTGTCTACAATTTTTTTTTGAATGGGCAAAGTGACAGTGCCTCTGTAAGGCAAATAACCAAAACAACAAATACCATGGCTGCAATTCAACACATACTGTAATGCATGCAGACATCGGGGAGCCTTTGTAGCTGATCACACAAAAATAGCAGAAGATGTGTCATCTAAGTGGCTTTGGCTGCAAAATGATTGTTATTGCTCTCACTTTTTCTGGGATCCAATTATCAACACTTTCTCCATATGATCTGATTTGTTTGGACGGGTGTATTGTTTGCTATTTGTATAGTTCATAATATAATCTTTTCCCCTCCTTTTTACTTTTTTAAATTCTGTAAACTCATGTCTGGTGTTCACATTTTATGGATGGTTTTCCTGACTTCTCTGGAGTGATTATTACATATTTAATGACACCTTTCATAGCCCATGTAAAGTAATCAGTTTTAATAAGTAGAGTCATACATTACTCCGTAGGTAGAACCAATTGTGTATAATGAACTTTTACCCTTAGCCACAACATTGAGTTATTCAGACCCTCTTAACCTTTCCAACAGCCTAATGAGTGTGTTAATATTCCCCCTAAGGGCTCTGCTGTGCTGAGATTAATTCAGGAAGGAAGCTGTATAGAGATGTCACTAGGAGTTCCATGCAATACTAAGGTCCTGCGGGCCACTGGGACATATCTGAAAGAAATACTGTCTCCTTATTAGAACCTCCTTTACACTATTCTACATAAGACATTTCTGTTCTAGTTCTAAGAAATGACTGTCAAAAAATGGTATGCATATAACTCTTGGTTTACTCAAGGTATGACCAGATGTTTTTACAGCCTCATAACCAAGAGACTTTCAACTTTTTTTTTGATATGTAAATGTTTGAATTATTTTCCTACTTTTGAAATGTTTAGCTCTAGGTTCTGTGAAATATTTTATTGTTCTAAGTAGTATCATAGTAAATCATGTTGTTAGAATACCTATGTAGCACTACCCCCGAAGGAGCTGCTGAATATTTTCGGGCAGCATGTTACCTCTATCTTCTCGCCGTCCAGGGTAGTGGATGAGTGCTGAAAAAGTTCAATGTCCACACTTTACACTTCTTTTTCTAAGATTTATTTGCAGAACTTGGTAAGGAAAGAAGAAGTGGTTGAAGAGGTGGAAGGGTAAACGAGTAGATAGGTTCAGGTGCATAATTTTAATCCAGAAACACTTCTGCTTCCAGCAACACAGCTTTCGTCACCACTCTAGCCCGAGTGGTACTTGCGCACCCCGATAGGTCCCTCTCACCGGCCTAGCAGCCGGAGTGGCGCACGGAACAAAGTACAGTCTCTGACACAGACCTTCCTTTGAGTGGAGACACTTTCGGTCCAGAATCCCCTAGAACAGGATTCAACACCCGGATCGCTCCAGATTAATTTCTGTAGAACTCAAGTCTGATAGGCGATCACCATCAAGCCTCTCAGTATATGGTGCATCCTTCTATGAAGTTTCCAGGCCTCTCCTGAAATACCAGCCTCTTGATTGGTCCTCTCCAAGATAGATCCTTCATCTAGCGGCTTCCTCCCTCCAGGACGGACAGCACAGGATCACCTTGAAAATGTAGACCCAGTCTGACTACTGGGCCTACTCAACAGATCACAACCCCAGATCGACATGGTCCCGAAGCCAGGATTGCAGGAGCACGCACCCCTTGCCAGGAGGGCCACGAGGTGGTGGGACGACAGACCAAGGACCGACGACCCAGGTCTAACTACATCTGTTCCTTAAGTACCCCTCCCCAGCATGCACAGCGGGACGAACAACCCCCACTGATTGGCTGCCGAGGGGAAACACCCAATATCACCCTGACTTAGCTGCTGCCACCCTTGGCCTGGGGTGGTAACAACACCCCAGGCGAACAACGGTGGTCACTCCCAGCACAGCCACGTTTTTTCCCCAAACAAATGTGCTTTTAAGACCGCTGAGCAAATACGGTGTGACAGGAAGTATTGCAATGGCCGCCATTTTAGTCTCTAGGGTGTTAGGAAGCTAGGCTGCCAGCTGTTCCGGGTTCAGCCAGCACGCCTCCCAATGATGCATGGACAGCCCTGCCCACTTATTTTTCCTCAATAAAAGCCTATACCTCCTGGGATACGTGATGTACATATCCCAGGAGGCACATTCGCCTAAGATGAATGATGTGCATAGGGAGGCGGGCAGACTTTAATTAAAAACTAAATAAATAAATAAATAAATAAATGGGTAAGCCAAAGAAAAAAATCCCTAATAATGCAGAGAACGGGAGGCAGGATCGTCTTTGGGAGGCTAAAGGTTCACAAACACAAACTGATATCTGCAGGGGCACTGAGGAAGTGCCAAAAGACCCGCAGCTTCTGGTTGGGCACCAGGGTGCTGAACAGTGATTCAGGTAAGTAAGAATAAAATTGAGTGCTGTTCATAGGAGTTCCATTGCAGTGAGCTATTCCTAACTCTTAAGAAAAAAAGACAAAACATTTGAGACCACTTTACACAGTACAGGGTTTAAGTTAACACTTTGCCACTCATTATTTAAATAAAGCCTCATTCAAGCGTATTATTTCATTTCCTCTTCTCAGCATATAACAAAGAACATGCATTGTCTGGGTCGCATACACCAGTAGCTTTCATGAATATTTTATCATACAGTCTACCATGGACATATATCACATTTTGCCTTACTCCGTTACATACTTGTTGAGCTATTCCGTCGAAAAAGTCCATTCTTAAACTCTCATTGATGAAAAAAGCCCTGCCACACAAGTAAGTCCTTTGTTTGAATTATACGATTGATGACGGAACTCAAGCCCGTAATTAATGTTAGATCGCAATGCAACATCTTGCTTGGACGCTCTGCCAGAACCAATAGTCTAAACAAATCTGGATCATGCATTAAACATAGATATGGAGCTGATTGACGTCCAAGATTTTCTACACTAAGTTTTGTGCCAAGGTGAAAAAGTCAAATGTAACCTGGGCAAAAAGTCATTTGTTTTCACCGAGTGCACAGTAATGTAATGTCAAGGGATAATTCACTGTATTTGGTTTTTCCATAGGAGATTTTGCCATAATGTGAAAAATTTACAGAATGAGGTTGCAATTGAATTTGCTTTCCTCAGTTTAAACTGTGTATATAAGGTTCCATATATGGAGGTTTTCTATTTATTTGTTTTATTCTATTGGTCGAACTAAATAGTCTTTTTTTCTGTCTTTTTTCAACCTAACTTTGTACCTATAAAATTGCTAACAGGGCTTTACCACTTGCTGTCTACAGAACATATACAATGTCAAGTGGTTATAACAAGTTCATGGCGGCAGCTGCATGGAAGCAGCTAATCAAGTACAATCAGTGCTTCATTAGCTGCATTATAGAGCAAGGGAGACATTGGGGGTTTAATAGACACCCTGATGCCTCCAAAAAGTGTACCTGTGAAATGTCCATACTATCAAATAGGGGGCTAACAAGAACCCTTTGATTGCAATGGAGTTAAATGAAAATAAAATGTTTAAGAAAGTGTAAAAAGAAATACATTTTAATATAATACATGTGCATACATGCAAATGCATACGCAAGTGTAGGTCCCCAACATGTATGCAAACAGCCATTGCACCACACATGTGAGCTATCCCTTTGAACATCAGAGTGAGAGCATCACGTGCTTGGTGGAGACTGGAATGTTGTGGAGGCCTTTCTTGCACCTCCTGCCAAACACTTCTGAAGGTGGAGACAGAGCATGTCAGGGCACGGAGTGGCACAAGTGCCAGAGTAGCTGGCTGGTAAAGAGTGCTCTTAGGTGGATGAAGTTCGGGTCGCAGTTCTAAGAACAGGATACTGAAGCAGCTTGGCACCAGGGCAGGAGATTGTAGCAGAGCCGGTATGCAAGCAGCGACCAGCGGCAGATGGGTAACAAGGGACTAATTCAGCAGACAGAGCAAGTCCAGGAAGCAGGCCAGTGACGTACCTACAGATGGGGCGATCCGCCCCGCATGCCACACATTGGGGGGGGGGGTCAGGCCGGCTATCAGAGCCGGGACAAGGCAGTGGCGGGTGCAGGAGATGCTGGCTCTCTGTGTTCGTGCGAGTCGGCAGCTTCTGTTATTCGGCATCATTGCACTCACATCGGCCTCTATACTGCCAACTCTGGCTGCTTCATGCATGTGCGTCCTTCGTGTGTGCTGCCAGGAATGTATTTTCACAGGCACATGTGGAATCAAGACTCGGGACAAGGAAGACCATCTTACAAGTGGGGACTGTGAGTACAAGTGAAGTGATGAGGCTTAACTGTGTGTGTGTGTTTACAGATGTGTGTGAGGGGGGGCTGCTGAGTGTCTACTGGTGTGGGGGGTGGCTGAGTGTGTACAGGTGTGTTTGGGGGGGGGCAGCTGAGTGTCTATACAGGTGTGTGGGGCGGCTGAGTGTGTACAGGTGTGTGTGTGGGGGGCAGCTGAGTGTCTATACAGGTGTGTGGGGCGGCTGAGTGTGTACAGGTGTGTGGGGGGGCAACTAAGTGTCTACAGGTGTGTGGGGGGAAGTTGAGTGTCTACAAGTGTGAGGGGGGAAGCTGAGTATCTACAGAGTCGGGGGCAGCTAAGTGTCTACAGGTGGGTGTGTGGGGGGGCAGCTGAGTGTCTACAGGTGTAGGGGGGGGGCAGCCGAGTGTCTACAGGTGTGTTTGTTGGGGGGCAGCTGAGTGTCTACATTTGTGTGGGGGGGAATCTGAGTGTCTACAGGTGTGAGGGGGCAGCTGAGTGTCTACAGGTGTGAGGGGGCAGCTGAGTGTCTACAGGTGTGACCGGGCAGCTGAGTGTCTACAGGTGTGTGTGTTGGGGAGCAGCTAAATGTCTACAGGTGTGAGGGGGCAGCTGAGTGTCTACGGGTGTGACTGGGCAGCTGAGTGTCTACAGGTGTGTGTGTTGGGGAGCAGCTGAGTGTCTACAGGTGTGAGGGGGCAGCTGAGTGTCTACAGGTGTGTTTGTCGGGGGGGGGGGCAGCTGAGTGTCTACAGGTCTGAGGGGACAGTTGAAGCAGGCCAAGATCAGTAACAGCCAAGCAGTACAGAGTCAGCAGGCTGAGGTCAGAGAGATCAGGTGAACAAGGTTAATGCAGGAGCAAAGGCAAAGTCCAAGAAAAAGCTGGGTTATACACAGGTAAGCAGGTTCAACAGGCAAACACAATTTTGAGTCTTGACATGCTTGGTCTCTATTTACTTGACACAACATTATCTTTTATATTTTACCAAAAAACTTGGGTATTATATTGTGTTTGTGTGCGCTAAAATTCATGCATTTTTTTCTGAAAACTTGCATTTGATAAATGTCATGTGACATAAGAAATTCCAACAGCCACCATTGTATTATCCAGGGCCTCTGATTTCAGAAAATATTTAATGTTTGGGATTCTAAGTAATTTTCTAGGGAAAAAAAACAAGCCGAGCTGCAGGTCCGTGTGGGAATGGACACACAGAGCTGTGGCTCAGGAGCATGCCTGCTTGGATGCCCCATAGCAAGCTGCTTAGAGAAGGGAGGAGCCAGGATCAACGACGGGGACATAGAAAGAGGAGTATCCATGCTACTCTGTGCAAAACCATTGCACAGAGCAGGTGAGTATAATAATTTGTTATTTTAATGCAAAAAAAAAAAAGAGGGTTTAGCAACACTTTAACCACCTGAGGACCCCTTTGCGCCGATACGTACTGTAGGCAGAGGGGCATGGCTGGGCACAGGCACGTACAGGTACATCACCTTTAACAGCCCAGCCATGGCTCGCGCACGCGCCTAGTCCTGAGCTCCGTGACCGCGGGACCCGATCGCCGCTGGTGTCCTGCGATCGGGTTACAGCTGCTGAACAACGAGGAGAGGTGAGTGTAAACAAACCTTCCCCGTTCTTCTCTGTGGCTTGTCACTGATCGTCTGTTCCTTGTCATAGGGAAAGACGATCAGTGACATCACACGTCCAGCCACGCCCCCATACAGTAAGAAACACACAATAGGACACACTTAATCCCTTTAGCGACCCCTAGTGGTTAACCCCTTCACTGCCATTGTAATTTTCACAGTAATCAGTGCATTCTTATAGCACTTTTCGCTGTGAAAATGACAATGGTCCCAAAAATGTGTCAAAAGTGTCCGATGTGTCCGCCATAATGTCGCAGTCACAAAAAAAATCGCTGATCGCCGCCATTACTAGTAAAAAAATATATAAATAAAAATGCCATAAAACTATCCTCTATTTTGTAAACGCTATAACTTTTGTGCAAACCAATCAATAAAAGCTTATTGCGATTTTTTTTCCCAAAAATATGTAGAAGAATACATATCAGCCTAAACTGAGGAAAAAAAAATTCTTTATATATTTTTGGGGGATATTTATTATAGCAAAAATTTAAAAATATTGCATTTTTTTTTAAATTGTCGCTCTATTTTTGTTTATAGAGCAAAAAATAAAAAAACTGCAGAGGTGATCAAATACCACCAAAAGAAAGCTCTATTTGTGGGGAAAAAAGGACGCCAATTTTGTTTGGGAGCCACGTCCCACATCGCGCAATTGTCAGTTAAAGCGATGCAGTACCGAATTGCAAAAAGGGGCCTGGCACTGATTTTGTGCGAAACGTCGGCTGTTCCCCTGTTCCTGTTGTTTTGATCTGGTGATGTATCTGCTGTTCATTTAATAAAAGACAACCTGTACGGTTTTTGGAGTGCGGCCATCCATCCTTCATCTATCTTTTATGCTTGCCTAGTGCACCGCCAGCACCCTTGGAATCCTGTAACAGTGTGTGACCGTATAGTAGACCCACCTGGAGCGGTGACTTTCTTTCTTCTGGTCCTTTACCTGCATAATGGTCCGGGTCTTAAGTGGTTATAAGCGTTAAAAGCGACCCACCAAGCCCTATTGTGTGAACCTCACAAGAATAAAATAAAAATAAATGAATAAATAAATGTTAATATTTTTGGTCCTGACCAAAATAAATAAAGAAATTGATGTAAAAAAAAAAAACAGTACATTGCCTTTAATACTACACTACAGGTGTGCTTTAATTGGCTTGGACTTGAGCCGGGGCCTTCACATTTGGCCTACTCTGGCAATCAAAGGATGTCTTTTTATATGGATCAACTCGTAACAAGGCTGTTAGCGGCTATTAAAGCAACAATAAGTAACTTTATGAAGTGCTGACAAAGACGTATTCAGCAGCTACAGCGCTCAGACATTATTTCACCTAATAACCTCTAGACCAACTTGAGAATATGTAATATGCGTAAGCCATCGATCCCTATATATGTAACACGTCATTGCCTATCCACTGCATGCTGTACTATTTACATTATTACAATCATCTGTAATAGGCAAGGGGAAAATAAGGAGGAGGTGAACCACCTCAGTGAAAATCTACGACATAGGGTGTCCCGCTGGATCGCCATTAACGACCTCCAGCGCGAACGCACATTTACTACTGACCAGAGAAAGACCTTGTTTTTTTATGTCATTTAATAAGGTGTAATTCTGCACAGCTGCCATAAATTAAAACCAATAAACTGTAGGGGCTGAACCCATAACTAGCGACTCAGTCTAATAGCTCCAACTCCTGATTTTAATTACCGCTTGATCCTGGCCATTTGGAGCTCAATCAACACGTGAATAAAAAAAAACGATTTGACTGAAGGTGTGGGAAGTCGCTTATTGACATCAGCTGGCAGGACGCGAATAATAAAGCCCAGGGAACGAGTTGGAGAGAAAACATTGTTTTGCTTGGCAGCGAAGAAAAACATTGTATGATATTTATGTCTGTGTTGTATAATGCACCAGAGGAACAAAGGGACGGAAAACAGCTGTATACGACAAAAAAAAAACAAAAAACAAACACACAAGATCTTGTGGAATCGTACAACAAGGGATTAGAAACAGTAAGCTAACAAACTAGCTAATCAAGAGAAATATGTTACATTGTATAGCAAGCAAAGGATATGTGTAATGTTTATGGGGTGGACTTGATTTAGAGGAGGAAGAATGCCAATTTCAAGGGTCAGTCAATCCCAACTACAGCAGTATATTTCAGTTATAGGTTCTGTGACCTGCTGGCCTTTTACATCTCCAGTAAGACCGGAACGAGAGAAAATAAAATGAAAGATAGTGCAGGGCCGGCATGACAGTGTGAGAAGGCGAAGCAACTATGGGGTGGTTGAGGATTGTAGGTGGAGAACGGGGGAGAGGTGGATTGGTTGAAGCAACAGGATGAGGAGGGGTTTGTGGTAGATAGTTATGGGATAGGTGGGGTCTCCTGGACAGCAGAGAAGGGATAGGTGACAAGTAGGGATGAGCCGAACACCCCCCTGTTCGGTTCGCACCAGAACTTGCGAACACACCAAATGTTTGTGTGAACTTTAGAACCCCGTTAAAGTCTATGGGACTCGAACATTTGAAATCTAAAGTGCTAATTTTAAAGGCTAATATTCAAGTCATTGTCCTAAAAAGTGTTTGGGGACCTGGGTCCTGTCCCAGGAAACATGTATCAATGCAAAAAAAAGTTTTAAAAACTAACGTTTTTTGGGAGCAGTGAATTTAATATTGCTAAAAGTGAAACAATAAAAGTGTAATATTACTTTAAATTTCGTACCTAGGGGGGGGGGGGGGGTGTAAAGTCAGCATGTGAAATATCACATGTTTCCAGTACTTAGAACTGTCCCTGCACAAAGTGTCATTTCTGAAAGAAAAAAAATCATTTAAAACCGTGCTAACTTTACACCCCCACTAGGTACGAAATTTAAAGTAATATTTCACTTTTATTGTTTCACTTTTAGCATTATTAAATTCACTGCTCCTGAAATAAAAGGCAATTTTTAAAACTTTTTTTTGCATTGATACATGTCCCCTGGGACAGGACCCAGGTCCCCAAACACTTTTTAGGACAATAACTTGCATATTAGCCTTTAAAATTAGTACTTTAGATTTCTCCTATAGACTTTAACAGGGTGTTCCGCGGTTTTTCGAATTTGCCGCGAACACCTCAAATTGTTCGTTGTTCACCGAACAGACGAACAGGCAATGTTCGAGTCGAACATGAGTTCAACTCGAACTCAAAGCTCATCCCTAGTGACAAGCAGGCAGTTTCGCACCCATCCTCCCTGTGTTTTGTTTTGTTTGGTTGGTTTGGTTTATCTCTTTGCAGGTGCAATATGAGCAAAGAACATCATGACAGCTGATCGTGTGGTGGTGGTTGGTCTTTTGACGGTGGAAGAAAATACGTTTGAGATGGAAGTGTGGGGGGCTCATCGGTGGTCATCTTGGAGATGTGTTAGGGGCAGTGGCGGCTGGTGCTCAAAATTTTTGGGGGGAGGGCGCAAACGAAAAAAAAAAAATTACAGCCTCACTGTGCCTATCAAATGCAGCCACTGTGCCATCAATTGTCACCACTGTGCCATGCCATCAAACGCAGTCACTGTGCCATCAATTGTCACCACTGTGCCATGCCATCAAACGCAGTCACTGTGCCATCAATTGTCACCACTGTGCCATGCCATCAAACGCAGTCACTGTGCCAATTGTCATATGGGTCTCTCTTAAAATAGGGGATTATCTGAACCTCAACTTGGTCCCTGTATTAAATAAATTCAATGTAAAGTATGGACTAAATTACCTCGCTCTGTGAATGGGCGAGCAAATTTAATAAAAATGTTCTGAGCCTCACAGTCACTTTATGTTTTGCAAACCTTGCCAATGTGCATTCCGCTTAAATGGTTTAAAAAAAAATCATTCTCTGTCCCCTTTGTCGCCTCTGTGCCTATTATCGCCGCTGTTCCCTGTAAAATGCACTTACCTGAAGCTTCCATGTCCTCCCTCGATGTCTTCTCCCGCCTTGGTGACGCTTCAGCCAATCAGGTTCCTGATAACCAGAATCCGGGAACCTGATTGGCTGAAACGGCCGTCAGTCTTATCCAAGGAACGCAGGGGGGCTGCGTTCCGAGGATAGACATCCGAGAGCCGGAGGCTCTGATAGGCAGTTCCGATCAGCCAACCAGCTGCCGTTATTCAGGTAACTGGCGCCCTATGTCCGGTTATCTGAATAGACCAGGCAGCTGGCAACCAACAATAACATACATTCGTTCAATACAATGCATGAATGTATGTTATTTACGAGAGGGGGGGCGCTGCATCGCCCTCTATAGACGGTCACCAGAACTGCAGTTAAAATGTTAAAATGACATTTTAGCCAAATAAAAGTTAATTTTTTTTGTGATTACGGGGGGGGGGGCGGCGCCCGGGCGTCCCTATGGACGGGCCTCCACTGGTTAGGGGTCGTTATCATTTTGGAATACTGCCCTGCGGCCCAGTCTCCGAAGAAAGGGGATCATGCTCTGTCACAGTACATGTTGGCATTCATGGTTCCCCTAATGAACTGTAGCTCCCCAGTGCCAACAGCACTCATGCAGCCCCAGACCATGACACTCCCACCACCATGCTTGACTGTAGGCAAGACAAACTTGTCTTTGTACTCCTCGCCTGGTTGCCGCCACACATGCTTGACATTATCTGAACCAAATAAGTTTATCTTGGTCTCATCAGAAGACAAGACATAGTTCCATGTCCATAGTCTACTTGTCTTCAGCAAACTGTTTGTGGGCTTTCTTGTGCATCATCTTTAGAAGAGGTTTCCTTCTGGGATAACAGCCATGCAGACCAATTTGATGCAGTGTGCGGCGTATGGTCTGAGCACAGACAGGCTGACCCCCCGCCCCTTCAACCTGGTCCAGTGGTCGTTCTTGAGTGAGGGCAGGAGAGCGGAGGTGTAAACGGGCGGTGAGAGATGATGTCATCTCTCTGCTCCCCGCCGCACCTCTGACATTCTGCATGCTGTGAGGGCGGAAGAGCGGTGATGCTAGGTGGGTGGAGAGAGATGAGATCATCTCTGCTCGCCAGCCTGCTTCTCTCATCTTCCCACCCCCCTTAAAATGTCATGCCACCTGCCGCGGCCTGGCTGCAAAGATGCTATGGCCCGGTAGTGGGCCGCGGCCGGGGGTTGACGACCCCTGGGGTAAAGGATATGACGCGCTACCTGCAGACTACCCACAAAAGGGAGAGACAGGAAGCCGAGTGACAGCTGCTGATAACAAAGGTACTTCCGTTCCTTAATGCATTCTAGTCTGCTGTTTGATTAAGATAATGTATTGAAATAGGGTGGAGCTCCGCTTTAATTGGTGCGTGCAAAGTAGTTTCATACATATCAGAGGTGTGACTAAACATTTACAAAATGCCAAAATGCACAAAGCTCTTCATAAATGAGTACAGGCAGTAACTCTCTTTCAAGGCAGACCCCTATACAGGACCCTCCAAAGGACTGCAATCTATTGCTGCAGGTTGTAACAGGTTGTAACAGTAGTAGATGATAGACTCAGCAATGGCAGCCAAGCTGCTGCTAACAAAAAGAAACAGAATATTGGCATGCATTAAAAAAGGGAATTAACTCCAGCGATAAAACAATAATTCTTCCTCTCTACAAAACTCTGGTCCAGCCGCACCTAGAGTATGCTGTCCAGTTCTGGGCACCAGTCCTCAGGAAGGATGTACTGGAAATGGAGCGAGTACAAAGAAGGGCAACTAATAAAGGGTCTGGAGGATATTAGTTATGAGGAAAGGTTGTGAGCACTGAACTTATTCTCCCTGGAGAAGAGACGCTTGAGAGGGGATATGATTTCAATTTACAAATACCGTACTGGTGACCCCACAATAGGGATAAAACTTTTTTGCGGAAGGTAATTTAACAAGACACGTGGCCACTCATTAAAATTGTAGGAAAAGAGGTTTAACCTTAAAATACATAGAGGGTTTTTTTTACTGTAAGAGTGGCAAGGATGTGGAATTCCCTGTCACAGGTGGTGGTCTCAGCGGGCGGCATTGATTGTTTCAAGAAATTATTATTAGGCACCTGAACGCCCACAACATACAGGGATATACAATGTAATACTGACATATAATCACACACATAGGTTGGACTTGATGGACTTATGTTTTTTTTTTTCAACCTCACCTACTATGTAACAGGGCGAGAATTCACGCTTCTCACCACCATTGGCCTTGGTTAGCATACTCCCTATTGGACCATATCCAAATAAGAGTATGTTACTTTTTAAGTAGCATTAAATGTATGATCTGCACTGTGCAGGCTTCCTTTTCAGGATGGGGGGGGGGGGGGGGGGGGGCCTTTTTCATTACATCTGCATTGCAACTGACAGATTCTATACTTACTCAGATCCACTATCAATGGAGTCCACTCCACCAATGATTTTTTAAGTACTTGCTTATCTCTTATCTCTGCTCTCATCCCTACCCCCCCCCCACACCCCCAACTTTGTAACATACATCATATGCTCCAAAATTAGGAGTTCACTTCCATTATATGTTCCCATGTACATAATTCACAAATAATTTGTATTTTATTCTATTCTATTGTTTTTTATTCAAAAAAAAAATATTAAAACATGTCTAAAACACCACAACACAACTTCTCCTGTAAGTAGAAAATGTCTGCTCTCAACATTTGTGTGGGCCAATCTTTCATTTCCCTATCTTTTTTCATGAAATTAGAATGCATGTTCTGAAAACATTTCATTCATATTATGAAGGTTGAATTTAATATGAGATGATTGATTGGACCTATCGCCAAGGATTCTTCTCAAAACAAGCCTCTTTGGGATACTTTGGATGTCAGGTTAACATATGCTCTAGTTTAAATAATTTAAGTTGGAAGCGAGGCCTGTCATAAGCCAGGTAGGTAAGAATAATAGAGCTTTGTGTATTGTGCGGGATATGTTTTATGTTACGAAGAGAAGATGAATATTTTGGTTTGGGGAAATTTAGCCGGTGTAATAATACAACCGGTTGACTCAGACAGTTTTACAGTATAACTTTCTTCGATATGTGAATTTGAGTTTATTTATAAGGGATATATAACTGAGAAAGCATGGTTTTGCATATATTTTTGTTAACTGTCAATACTTCCGTTTCAAAGAAACAGAACAGGTCTAAGTTTTGATACTTGTAATGACATTTTGAAGTTACACAGAAACACACTTGGCTACCACTTCCCATTGCGGTGTGGTAATGTGGAATGCCAATACAATTCACTTTTTTCACATTAGCTACTGTACCTACAATGTACAGTTGTGGCCAAAAGTTTTGAGAATGACACAAATATTACCGTATTTATCGGCGTATACCGCGCACTTTTTTGCCCTGAAAATCAGGGCAAAATCGTGGGTGCGCGGTATACGCCGATACCCGCTTTCCCGCGCCGAGTTTGAATACTGCGCCGACATATACCGAGCGCAGTACACTCGTGTATTGTCGGGCAGTCTTGGCTCCTCTCACGCTGACGTCCTGGACGTACAGGATGTCAGCGCGAGAGTAGCCGAGCCTGCCCGACAATACACGAGTGTACTGCGCTCTGTATATGTCGGCGCAGTATTCAAACTTGGCGCGGGAAACAAGCGGGGAGGACGCGAGGACGCCGCAGAAGGACGCCGGACCCGACGAAGAGGACACCCGAAGCCGCAGACGGACGCCGGACCCGACGAGGCCGCCGATGGACGCCGCGCAAGACACCAAAACTGTAAGTACAAAAAAACTTTTTTCCACAGGAATTCGGGGCAACTTAAGGGGTGAGCGCTATACGCGGGAGCGCGCTATACCCCAATAAATATGGTAGTTTTCACAAAGTTTGCTGCTAAACTGCTTTTAGATCTTTGTTTCAGCTGTTTCTGTGATGTAGTGAAATATAATTACACGCACTTCATACGTTTCAAAGGCTTTTATCGACAATTACATGACATTTATGCAAAGAGTCAGTATTTGCAGTGTTGGCCCTTCTTTTTCAGGACCTCTTCAATTCGACTGGGCATGCTCTCAATCAACTTCTGGGCCAATTCCTGACTGATAGCAACCCATTCTTTCATAATCACTTCTTGGAGTTTGTCAGAATTAGTGGGCTTTTGTTTGTCCACCCGCCTCTTGAGGATTGACCACAAGTTCTCAATGGGATTAAGATCTGGGGAGTTTCCAGGCCATGGACCCAAAATGTCAACGTTTTGGTCCCCGAGCCACTTAGTTATCACTTTTGCCTCATGGCACGGTGCTCCATTGTGCTGGAAAATGCATTGTTCTTCACCAAACTGTTGTTGGATTGTTGGAAGAAGTTGCTGTTGGAGGGTGTTTTGGTACCATTCTTTATTCATAGCTGTGTTTTTGGGCAAAATTGTGAGTGAGCCCATTCCCTTGGATGAGAAGCAACCCCACACATGAATGGTCTCAGGATGCTTTACTGTTGGCATGACACAGGACTGATGGTAGCGCTCACCTTTTCTTCTCCGGACAAGCCTTTTTCCTGATGCCTCAAACAATCGGAAAGAGGCTTCATCGGAGAATATGACTTTGCCCCAGTCCTCAGCAGTCCATTCACCATATTTTCTGCAGAAGATCAATCTGTCCCTGATGGGTTTTTTTTGGAGAGAAGTGGCTTCTTTGCTGCCCTTCTTGACACCAGGCCATCTTCCAAAATTCTTCGCCTCACTGTGCGTGCAGATGCGCTCACACCTGCCTGCTGCCATTCCTGAGCAAGCTCTGCACTGGTGTCACTCCGATCCCGCAGCTGAATCCTCTTTAGGAGACGGTCCTGGCGCTTGCTGGACTTTCTTGGGCACCCTGAAGCCTTCTTCACAAATGCAGTGAATTTTTTTTTATGGGATTAAGTTAATTTTCATGGCAAAGAGGAACTTTGCAATTAATTGCAATTCGTCTGATCACTCTTCATAACATTCTGGAGTATATGCAATTTCCCATCTCAAAAACTGAGGCAGCAGACTTTGTGAAAATTTGTATTTGTGTCATTCTCAAAACTTTTGGCCATGGCTGTACTTGATGGCCATTCTTGGTTCTTCAGCCATACACTTGGCTACCACCATGGGTGTCCGCTCCATAGGGCAAGGGGGGGCAATTGACCCCCCCTGGAAAATTGAGAAGGTGTTGAAGAGTCTAGCAGCTGCGGGTTGTCTGAGCGGTCTCGCACAGGCACAGCGAACAGAGTGAAGCCGCCTCCCCCTCCGGTGTTTATGTGTACACAGGGGGAGGGAACCTGCTGTGCCTGTGCCGCGCTGATGGCTGATCTGAGGTACTGAATGAGATTGGGGAGTAGGGTCCGTCTGTGCCGAAGGGGGGGGTTGTGCTGAATGTGGGGTCCATCTGTGCTGAAGGGGTGGGTCTCTGCGTAAAGGGGGTCCATCTGTGCTGAGGGGGGGTCTGTGCTGAATGGAGGGGTCTGTGCTGAAGGGGGGGTCCATCTGTGCTGAATGGAGCAGTCTGTGCAGAATAGGGGGGTCTGTGCTGAAAGGGTGTTCCATCTGTGCTGAATGGAGGGGTCTGTGCTGAAGGGGGGTCTGTACATTCTCTAGGCTATATTCATATGGGCATGGATGTAGCTGAATTATCTCAAGAGCTATTTCACACTGCCAGCTGGCCGCGTTATTGGTAAAACACAACTAAAAAGTGGCGCTTTACCATTGCTTTAGCTGCGCTATTCGGCCGATATCGGGGCGCTTTTAACCCCCGTTAGCATTTTAAGAAAGGGTTAAATGCGACTGTGTATCACCGCTGCCGAAGCGCCCCCCTCTGAAAAAATTTCAGCGGACACCCATGGCTACCACTTCCCATTGCTGTGTGGTAATGTGGAATGCCAATATAATTAATTGTTTTCGCAGTTTTTCAGTTACGATTATTTCCCATTCTTCATGGTTCCACATTTGTCTTTGTTTAGACCTTGACTAGGGTATACAAGATGCTTTGATTTTCTATAATGCTTGGCCAACACTCCACCACTAGCCTCCACGTAGGGAAACCACAAGTGACATAATATAGAGTTTAATGGAGAGTTTAACCATATTAAAGGACAGGTCCCTACAATGGTTAAATTTGCTCATAATCAAACACATCAAGGACTTTGTACCCTGCTGGCTGCCACAACATCTCCACAAGATCCCATTCCAACCGTATACCAAAGCAAGCCACATAACACAGTAGGGCGGGAAGTTCTCCCAATGCATGCTCTCCTCTGACTGAAGTCTGCCAAAGACCATCCTACAGATCCCCCTCTGCAGCCCCGCCTTATCCAGCACTCCCCACCAATCCAGTAAGTACCATTTGAATTCAGGTAACTTAAAGGGAAATCTTTTGTTCCTTAAATAGCTTTCTTTACCTTAGCGCAGTCCTCCTTCACTTACCTCATCCTCTGATTTTGCCTTTAAATGTCCTTATTTCTTCTGAGAAATCCTCACTTCCTATTCTTCTGTCTGTAACTACACACAGTAATGTAACACTTTCTCCCTGGTGCTGAGAAAGCCTCTTGAGGGGGAGGGGCGGGCAGGAGGGTCAGGACGCTATCTACTTTGCAGATAGAGAAAGAAGCTGTGTGTTAGTGGGTGTCTTGACACTCCTGCTCGCCCCCTCAAGAGGCTTTCTCCACACCAGGAAGAAAGTGTCGCATTACTGTGTGTAGTTACAGACAGAAGAACAGGAAGTGAGGATTTCTCAGAAGAAATAAAGACATTGAAAAGCAAAATGGAAGGATGAGGTAAGTGAAGGAGGACTGCACTAAGGTAAAGGAAGCTATTTAGAGATTTTTTTTTTACCTTTACAACACCTTTAACCCACTAGAAGCCTTCTTCTATGCCAACCCCCTTTTAACCCAGTCATATCAGCCCTGCATTTTTAGTTTTCTCCTTTCAAACTCCAGGCCTAGCTTAATCAAATGTCTACATTAGTAACCTCAACCAGGGGAAAAATGAGATTCACTTACTAAACTCTTCACTTTACTTTAAAGCAGAGTTCCGGCCAAAATATGACTTTTAAGATAAAATCACCCTAAGAATACTCATGCCTCGTGCAATGTAACAAAGGTGTGATGTAAATGATGCCCAGTTTTCTATATGTGCAGCATTGCTTTCTTACTTTGTAAAGTTTCTGCACAGTGTGGCCATCTCCAGTGTGAGTATCTGAAGCCACAGTGTCCTTCTTCCTGGATTCTTCCTGGATTCCGTACATATAGGTAGGAATTTGAAAGCCATGGGAAAGAAAAAAAAATCCCTGGTTTTTATTCCATAAAAAATATTTTCAGAAAAATTAAAAAAAATATTATTCAGTGGGGAGTAATCTTTACAAATCGAAAATTTATTTTGTAATGCTGGACATACACTATACAAAAAATCGGTCTAACCCATTTTAGAAAAACTTACGTTCGGCCGTGAGAGCAAAGGATAGTGCCATCATTCAGTGGACATAAATGAATACATTTTTGTTAGTTTTTTTACATTTGGTGCCCCAGACGACATCATTTGTGTGACGAAACGCGCGTCGGGAGAGGAGACGTGCTAATGTTATCGCGTGACAGTCCAAGCGGATGGGCATTCGCTTAGCCGGCCGGCTTTATTTTTATGCTGCTTATACGATCGTTCTCTTGTAAGTGTTTTATCTCATTACATTTTAGACTATATCTATGGTATTTCACTATTGTGAGTCCTATTACTTTTTGGGTATCTCATCTGCCTGGGGACATCTGTGCTTTTGAGGATCCATTGATTATCTCCACTGGCGAGTGCTGCAGTCCCTGCTAAAGGCCCGGGATGGGGTTTACAGCCGCAAGCTATCTTTGCTTGTCATCTGGTTAGCCTGCATTCCTTATGGTGTCTTCGCTTTTGGTGGTGAATTTCCTTACTTTTGAATCGCATAAGAATTCATCTTAATTGTGTTTTCTTTGGACTTCACTGAACTTATGTTTTAACACATTTGTTATTGCTTCATTTGCATTTTTTATCATCACTTCGCTGCAGTTCTTTGCAGTTCCTTTTTTATATAGCTTATTACAGCGCAACTACATTTTTTTCATTGTGTAGTTTGTGTGTATATCACTTTTTAGTTGCTGCTTTTTTATTGTTGTTCACTTAGCGCAGTATTTTTTTTCTATTTTTGTATAGTTTTTTTACATATACCTAGTGCAAACAGTCCGCACAGAAACACATTAACCTTTCAATTTATCGTTCATTCGGCAGAAAATTTCCACACTTGTCCTTTGTTTTTTCGGCTCAAAAACATCCCAAAGATTATTGATTTTGTGCCCATTAACTAAATGACCGAATTTCGGTTGATTTTTCATATAGTGTTTGTCCAACATTACTCTGGGAAGGTGAAATGCAGTGTATATAAAAATATTAGGGATGCACCGATGCCACTTTTTAAACACCGAGTACGAGTACCGATACTTTACCTCAGGTACTCGCCGATACCAATTACCGATACCTATCACCTAGGAAGTGGGGTGGTTTGGGAGGTGGCGGAAGTTGAGGGTGGGGTGAAATAGGGATTGTGGGGTGGGAGAGTTGGGATGGAAAAGGCTGTGATCACTGGGGGGGAAGAGGATGGGAATAGGAGGGTTAATGGGAAACATGGGGGCAGAGGTGACATCTGGTAGAGGGAAGTAGGAGGCAACAGGCAGAAGTGACTGCAGGCATGGTACAGGAGACAGTTAGGGACTGCAGACATGGTGCAGGAGACAGTCAGGGGCTGCAGACATGGTACAGGAGACCATCTGAGACTGCATACATGGTACAGGAGACCATCAGGGCCTGCAGGCATGGTACAGGAGACCGTCAGGGACTGCAGGCATGGCACAGGAGACCGTCAGGGACTGCAGGCATGGTACAGGAGACCGTCAGGGACTGCAGGCATGGTACAGGAGACCGTCAGGGACTGCAGGCATGGTACAGGAGACCGTCAGTGACTGCAGGCATTGTAAAGGAGACAGTCAGAGACTGCATGGTACAGGAGACAGCCAGAGACTGCATGGTACAAGAGACAGCCAGAGACTGCATGGTACAGGAGACAGCCAGAGACTGCAGGCATAGTACAGGTACTCTATAGAGGAGCACACCACTAACCTGATTTGAGAGAGCCTGCACCTCCTCCTCTCTGCCGCTGACACTTCTCCTGTCTTCTGCCTCTTGTCCCAGCCCTGAGTGCAGGGATTGAAGAGAAGCTCATCAGCCACAATGTCCATGGTGGGGGGCCACAACTGAAATCTGGGGAGCATCCCCATAGATCCGGCCACATCTTCTGTGTCTCGTGGGGGAGAAACTGACCGGACAGGCCCTAGCGATGCCACCGGGAGGTGAAGGCGGGGATGGCACTGTCCGGACGGGAGGGGGAGGCGGTCCGCTTCCTAGCAATGTCACTTCCGGTATCGGTATTATCGGCGCCGATACCGATACTAGTATCAGTATCGGTGCAACCCTAAAAAAAATGATGCTTGAAGTAAAAGTACAGCTTATTCAGTTAACAAACTAAACTTGCTTTTTTAAATTGTATTCTTTATTCAAAATGGAATAACAAGGACTGCATATGTTAACATGTCACCTATACATGAGAACAGGTAACCACTTCCCTTTTCCTCATAATAACGTAAAAGCTTCCTGCCAATATGTATTTTCAGTTATTTACAAAACTGATCCACAAACTTATATTGCTCTATGAAGAGCTTCATGAATGTTCTACTGATTTTTAACCACTTGACAACTGGGCACTTAAACACCCTTAATAACCAGACCAATTTTCAGCTTTCGGTGCTCTCACATTTTGAATGACAATAACTCAGTCATACAACACTGTAACCAAATGAAATTTTTGTCCTTTTTTTTCCACAAATAGAGCTTTCTTTTGGTGGTATTTGATCACCTCTGCGGTTTTTATTTTTTCCGCTAATAATGAAAAAAGAACGAAAATTTTGTAAAAAAATGATTTTTTTTTTCATTTCTATTATAAAATTTTGCAAAAAATTAATTTTTCTTCATAAATTTGGCCTAAAATGTATACTGCTACATATCTTTGGTAAAAAAAAAAAAAAATTGGGATATTATTTAGTCTGGGTGAAAGTTATAGGGTCTACAAGCTATGGTACCAATTACTGAAAATTGATCAATTTGATCACACCCGATGTACTGACAGCCTCTCTCATTTCTTGAGACCCTAACATGCCAGAAAAGTACAAATACCCCCCAAATGACCCCTTTTTGGAAAGAAGACATTCCAAGGTATTTAGAAAGAGGCATGGTGAGTTTTTAGAAGTTGTAATTTTTTCCCACAATTCTTTGCAAAATCAAGATTTTTTCTTTTTTTTTTTCACAAAATGTTCATATTCGCCGGTTATTTCTCACACACAGCATATGCATAACACTAATTACACCCCAAAACACATTCTGCTATTCCTCCCGAGTATGCCGATACCAAATGTGTGAGACTTTTACACAGCGTGGCCACATAGAGAGGCCCAACATGCAGGGAGCACCATCAGGCGTTCTGGAGCACCGAGACCAATTCTGACATTTCTCTCCTACATGGAAAAATCATCATTTATTTGCTAGAAAATTGCATAGAACCCCAAAACATTATATATGCTTTTTTAGCAAAAACCCTAGAGAATACAATGGCGGTCGTTGCAACTTTTTATCGCGCACGTTATTTTCGCAGCAATTGTTCGAATGCGTTTTTTTGGAAATAAAACGGTTTTGTGCTTTTAAAAAAAAAAAAACATTAAAGTTAGCCCAATGTTTTTGCATAATATGAAAGATGAAGTTACGCCGAGTCAATAGATACCCAACATGTCACCCTTCAATATTGCACACGCTTGTGGAATGGCGCCAAACTTCGCTACTTAAAAATCCCCATAGGCGACGCTTTAAATATTTTTACTGGTTACATCTTTTTAGTTGGAGAAGAGCTCTAGGGCCAAAAGTATTGCTCTTGCTCCAACGTTCGCAGCGATACCTCACATGTGTGGTTTGAACACCGTTTTCATATGTGGGCGGGACTTACGTGTGCGGTCGCTTCTGTATACGAGCACGCAGGAACAGGGGCGCTTTAAAAAAAAAAAAAAATTTTATTGTTCATTTCACTTTATTTATTTTAGTTTGATACGTTTTTCCCCAAAAATAAATGTTTTGATCACTTTTATTCCTATTACAAGGAATGTAAACATCCCTTGTAATAGGAATATAGCATGACAGGTCCTCTTTACAGTGAGATGTGGGGTCAATAAGACCCCACATCTCACCTCTAGGCTGGGAAGCCTGAAAAAAAATTAAAAAAAATAAAACGATCCTGGTTTCGATCGTAGCGGTGAGTCAGAAGAGGCACCAGAGGGAGAAGGGAGGGGAGACGTCCCCTTTCGCCTCCCGTAAGAACGATCAAGAGGCGGAACAGCCGACATGATTGTTCTTACGGTGTAGGGAATCGCCGGCTGAAAAAAATGATATCTGAATGATGTCTGTAGCTGCAGGCATCATTTAGATATCCCTGCACAAAGTCAAGGACGTCATGACGGCCGGCGGGCGGGAAGTGGTTAAAACGCATTTTTTTCCCAGAGTATTTTCTGGGTACTGCAGAGTATTAGCCGGGGTATTGCAGAGTATTGGTGTTGGGGTATTGCAGAGTATTGGTGTTGGGGTATTGCAGAGTATTGGTGTTGGGGTATTGCAGAGTATTGGTGCGGGGGTATTGCCGAGTATTGGTGCGGGGGTATTGCAGAGTATTGGTGCGGGGGTATTGCAGAGTATTGGTGCGGGGGTATTGCAGAGTATTGGTGCGGGGGTATTGCAGAGTATTGGTGCGGGGGTATTGCAGAGTATTGGTGCGGGGGTATTGCAGAGTATTGGTGTTGGGGTATTGCAGAGTATTGGTGCGGGGGTATTGCAGAGTATTGGTGCGGGGGTATTGCAGAGTATTGGTGCGGGGGTATTGCAGAGTATTGGTGCGGGGGTATTGCAGAGTAATTGCGCAGAGTAATTGTGCAGGGGTATTGCAGAGTATTGCCGGGGAGCAATGCAGAGTATTGCCGGGAGCAATGCAGAGTATTGCCGGGAGCAATGCAGAGTATTGCCGGGGAGCAATGCAGAGTATTGCCGGGGAGCAATGCAGAGTATTGCCGGGGAGCAATGCAGAGTATTGCCGGGGAGCAATGCAGAGTATTGCCGGGGAGTAATGCAGAGTATTGCCGGGGGGTAATGCAGAGTATTGCGCAGGGGGGTATGCAGAGTATTGCGCAGGGGGGTATGCAGAGTATTGCGCAGGGGGTGGTATGCAGAGTATTGCGCAGGGGGTGGTATGCAGAGTATTGCGCAGGGGGTGGTATGCAGAGTATTGCGCAGGGGGTGGTATGCAGAGTATTGCGCAGGGGGGTATGCAGAGTATTTCGCAGGGGGGTATGCAGAGTATTTCGCAGGGGGGTATGCAGAGTATTGCGCAGGGGGGTATGCAGAGTATTGCGAAGGGGAGGTATGCAGAGTATTGCACAGGGGGGGTATGCAGAGTATTTCGCAGGTGGGGGGTATGCAGAGTATTTCGCAGGTGGGGGGTATGCAGAGTATTTCGTAGGGGGGGGTATGCAGAGTATTGCGCAGGGGGGGTATGCAGAGTATTGCGCAGGGGGGGTATGCAGAGTATTGCGCAGGGGGGGTATGCAGAGTATTACGCAGGGGGGTATGCAGAGTATTGCGCAGGGGGGTATGCAGAGTATTGCCGGGGGTATGCAGAGTATTGTAGGGGGGGGTATTGCAGAGTGTATTGCACAGTATTGCAGAGTATTGTAGGGGGTATGCAGAGTATTGCAGAGTATTGTAGGGGGTATGCAGAGTATTGCAGAGTATTGTAGGGGGTATGCAGAGTATTGCAGAGTATTGTAGGGGGTATGCAGAGTATTGCAGAGTATTGTAAGGGGGGGTATTGCAGGGGGTTTCAGGGATGGCTGAGCAGGGATGGATGGATCTGTGACTGCAATAGTCACAGATCCATCCACAGCGCTGCTGACACCCGCGCTCCCCCCTCTCACACTGTACCGCTCGGTACAGAGAGAGGAGGGAGGAACCGGCGTCATCAAAAGACGCCGGTTTGTTTACATGTGATCGCTCCGTCATTGGACGGAGCGATCACATGGTAAACGGCCGCTATCGGCCGCGATTCGTGATCGGCCGGGTCCTCTGGACCCGGCGGTCACGGATGTTCCCGTGTGCGCGTCCCAGGGGACGCGCGGGAGACGGACTCTGGGAGGACGTACATTGACGCCCTCCTAGAGTTAACCACCCGCCCTGTAGACGTATATTGTCTATAGGGCGGTTACTAAGTGGTTAAGAGTCATTTTATCTATAATTGAAGGGATTGTGTATTTTTGAGAGGCTGTGGTTTGCAAGACTTCTTTACTTGAAGATGCTGAAGGTGAAGAAACATTTTATGATGATCCAGAAGCAGCAGGAAGAGTGCTTCTGGAATGAGAACTCAGGAGGGAAAAGCTCCTTGCACTTTCATTCTGGTACTCATCATTTCATTCCATAAAAGTATTGTTTTAATGACTTTAGGGAATCTCTGTGCTGTCGCCTTTGTAGCATTTGGAAAATAATATTTCTTCTTATATTATTTGCAAATTACAGCCTTGCTCTCAGCAGAAATTAGTAGACATGTGCAAAACAAAAATTTTCGTATTTATTTGTTCCGTTTCGTCTCGTTCCGTAGATTGGTAAAGATTCGTAATTTCGTAAGACTCAAGTTTTCCTATTCGGACCCGTTCGTATTTCGTAAGACGCAAGTTTTCCTATTCGGACCCGTTCGTATTTTCGTAACAGTTTTATTTTCGTTTATACTGAATGATTCGTAATTCTGTCTAATTTATTTTCGCTGATTTGAAATTCGGAATTTTGTTAGATAATAATTTTTGTTTAACGGATTCGTAATTTTGTACTTTCGTAAATACATATCAACACGCGGCTAATCCATTTTAAGATAGACTTTCTCATAAGCCCCGTATACACGGTCGGACTTTTTGCCAACAAACGTCAAAATTAGCGTTTTCCAAAAAATCCGACCGTGTGTACGCTCTATCGCACAAACATTTTTGGGTTTCAAAAGTCCGGCCAACTCTCTTCAGACAAAAATCCACGGAAAAGTTTGTTTGAAGTCCGATAGTGTGTACGAGGCTTTACACTGTCCAATGTGTTTTATCACAAAAGAGATAAGCTGATTGGCTAAGATATTAAGTAATCACTCACTAACTACACTGCCCAGTGCCCATTCGAAAGAACGATACAAGTACACAAATTTACGAACAGACAAAGAAACGGATTTACAAAACACACAAATGAAAATACGAACAGACAAAGGGCCAGATCCGGTAGATACGCCGGCGTATCTACTGATACGCCGGCGTACTTTCAAATTTCCTGCGTTGTATCTTTAGTTTGAATCCTCAAACCAAGATACAACGGCATCTGGGTTTGATCGGACAGGCGTACGGCTTTGTACACCTTCGAATCATAGATGCAATACTTTGGCGTCCGCTGGGTGAAGTTTGCGTCGTTTTCCGCGTCGGGTATGCAAATTAGCTATTTCCAACGATCCGCGAACGTACGTGCGGCCGTCGCATTCTCTTACGTCGTCTCTAGTCGGCTTTTTCCGGCGTATAGTTAAAGCTGCCTTTTTGCGGCGTATAGTTAGATTTGCCATGTTAAGTATGGCCGTCGTTCCCGCGCCGAAATTTGAATTTTTTCTTTTTTTTGCGTAAGTCGTCCGTGAATCGGGATGGACATAAGTCACGGCTAAGTTTAAAATGCACGGCGGTAAATTTCGAAACGGAGCATGCGCAGTTTATTCGGCGCGGGGACGCGCTTTATTTAAATGAAACACGCCCCCTACATCGCGGGTGCGCTGGACAGGTAAGTGTCCATTTTTTAAAAGTCAGCAGCTGTAGTATTTGTAGCTGCAGGCTTTTAAAAAAAAATTGAGTGGACCTCCACTTTAATGTGTTTATCAAAAATGCATTCGCTATACTATGTAACTGTAATGCCGCGTACACACGATCGGTCAATCCGATGAGAATGGTCTGATGGACCGTTTTTATCAGATCAAACCGATCGTGTGTGGGCCCCATCGGTTATTTATCCATCGGTTAAAAAATGTGAAACTTGTTTTAAAATTAACCGATGGATACCTAAAAAAACGATCGTTTGTAGGCTCGTCCATTGGTTAAAAATCCACCCATGCTCAGAATCAAGTCGACGCATGCTTGGAAGCATTGAACTTTGTTTTTTTCAGCACGTCGTTGTGTTTTACGTCACCACGGTCTGACACGATCGTTTTTTTAACTGATGGGGACAGATCCACGTACATCGGCGCATTTTTGCGTCGGGCGTAGCGTATCTAAGATACACTACGCCGCCGTAACTTACTTTTTTTTTTGAATCCTGAATAAATTTGCGCCGTAAGTTACGGCGGTGTAGTGGATCTTTGGCGGCGTAAGGGCGCGCAATTCAAATGGATGTGATGGGGGCGTGTTTTATGTAAAAACGTTGTGACCCGACGTAAACAACGTTTTTTTTAACGGCGCATGCGCCGTCCGTGGGGGTATCCCAGTGCGCATGCTCGAAATTAAACCGGAACAAGCCAATGTTTACGACGGTGATGTCATTCTACGCAAATCCCTATTTGCGAACGACTTACGCAAACGACGTAAACAATTCAAAATTCGACGCGGGAACGACCACCATACTTAACATTGAGTACGCCTCATAATAGCAGGGGTAACTATATGCCCGAAAACGCAAACGACGTAAAAAAATGCGCCGGCGTATCAATAGCTACGCCGGTGTAATTCTTTTGTGGATCTGCCCCATGGTGTGTAGGTACGACTGACCATCAGTCAGCTTCATCGGTTAACTGATGGAAAAATCCATCAGACCGTTCTCATCGGATTGACCGATCGTGTGTACAGGGCATTATGGTGTGAATCCTGTTATACTTTTCTTAATGTCTTTATTTGTTATTTTATGTTCTGATAACTAAATAAAAAATTGAATGTTAAAAAAAAAAAAGAAAACATTAAAACTGATGTTACGTCCACTTTAAATCTGTATAGTCTGCTTAAAATTATAAACCAATTATAATGTGCTAAATGCAGTTATTTTTTTCATATGTTTTTTTTTTACTTCTAAGTAGTTGTTTTATATTTCCTAGAATCCTAGCATAGCCGTGGAACTCCTTTCCCACATGCCTGTGCTGCGGAATTCCCAGTACACATTATAAAGAAAGTCTCAAGCCTGCCATAGCCGACTCGTTGCTCGTATTCTGTGAGTGCTACACTGTATCATTTATACAAACTCCATGTTTTGTGTTGCAGTGTGTGTCTGTGCCACCATGCACATTAAGTGGACCATTAATCAAAGGCCGTGTACAAAATCATGCCTCCTTATCTCCACATTTTACTTTTCATTTTTCTTTCTAATTGACTCACATATATATATATATATACACACGGAAGGGGGGCACAAAGGACCCTATTCATTAAAAAGCAAACTGGTGCTCTTCACTCAACAGCTTATAATGTACTACTGTGCATTAGACGATAAAAGAGTGACGGTGTGGGGCTCTCTAAGAAGGTCTTGCCAAGGAATTACGATGCCATTGGGGTCCCAGGCAAAGCTGTTATTAAAGTAGACCTTTGTGACTACACTGATACTATAAAGCAGGGCTTTAAAATGATAAGGCTTGGAAGGAGTATTCGCCACCTAAGTTGTTTTGTTAAAGTGACCCTGTCAGTAGAAAGTTGCTGAGAGCTTGCAAAAAAAAAAAAAGCGAATTATGAGGACTGTACCGAAGGTAATGCAAAAGTGGGCATAACTTTTTTGTATTAACTCACATAAGTCATTCAAATGTCACATGTTGGTACAGTAACTCTTCCTCTATAGCAACTCTTCTTCTTTTTCTTTGCAGGTGTAGCCACGCCCCCGTAGGGGTTGCTGAATGTTGTGGTTCACCTGTCACCCTGCTCAGCCCGAAATCCATCTCTCAGTCATTAAAAGACACAGACCAGTCCATAGATTTTTTATTTATTTTTTATTTGAGGGGATTAAACTTGGGTAAGGGATTTGGGAGTTATGGGATGGCCAGGAATATTTAGTGCAAACCTGCTTGTTACCCTCTAGTATATACACCTCAACCTTCTCTCCAGCACAAACACTTGCTGCACACCGTTCCTCCTCCAGCCCTTTACATGCTGCAAACAGTTATGTCCTGTACACACGATCGGAATTTCCAATGGAAAAAGTGAGACAGACTTTTTCCATCGGAAAATCCGACCGTGTGTATGCCCCATCTGAGTTTTTTCCATCGGATATTCCGAGGAATTCCATCAGAGTTTAGATAGAGAACATGTTCTCTTTTACTCCGATGGAATTCCGTCAGAATTCTGATGTGAGTTTGGCCGGGCAAAAGCCTAATCGTGTGTACGGGGCTTTACTCTTCCAGCACTTCCCTTGCTGCAGACTGTTACTCCTCCAGACTAGCTAGTACCGCATGGGTAGGCCTGACACGGCTTCAGTCAGGCCTCAGTGAACTGCTTTTTGCGGGCAGGGACCTCAGGCCCCTGTTGTGTAGTAATAGTTCAGGTGCTAGCTGTCCTCTATTCAGCTACCAATCGCAGATTGTTCTCTTCAGGTCCTTCCAACCAGCCTGGCTGCAGTGACCTCTCTCCACTGCCATTTTCACAGTCCTCTCTTCTGATTCTGCACCCATCTCAAACTGCAATCTCCCAGTTCTCTCAGGTGTGCCTCCAAAACCAGCCCTCCCAGCTGCGACCAGTAGTTCTCCCTGGAGACTCTTAGAAGTGTTATCTCCTGCTGTCCTCTACTTGCTCTCTCATGTGTCTCTCCTTCCAGGATCTTGTCACTCCTCCTGGACTCACCTGAGCCCCAGCCCAGGGTCAACCCCCCCAGACTGTGAAGCTCCCTGTGGGCCCCAACAGCCTCCAAACTCTCTCACTCCAGCTATTGCACCATACAATTCCTCACAAGCTGGGCTGACCCCAGGTATAAAGGGAAGCCTGCCCCCTGCCAACCTTAGTTGGGAATTGTTCAAGGCTCCTTAAGATACCCAAGGGAGCTCCACCTATCTTCCCCTCCTCTCCTTCTAGCACTTTCTAGAAGGAAGAGGGAGGTGATAGTGAAATGACGCTGCCTGTGAGTCACCAACTGCTACTCTGAGCCACTCCCAGCCCAGAATAAAAACAAACAGCCCTAGCAACCAGCTAGGCCTGCCTAAATGTTCCTACTCTCAGAAAAATACTCACTTTAGCACCTTGTTAGCTAGAGGGTGCTACACAGGTAAAAAATGAATTCCAAGCAAAAGCAATGTGCCATCATTGACTTCTTGACGACAGAGGGGTGCAGGCTGTCCGATATCCACAGAAGGCTACAGAATTTTTACGGAGATGACACCATTGATAAGAGTCACCAAAAACACGACATTGCTCTTGTCAATGGTGTCATCTCCATAACTGTTCTGTAGTCTTCTGTGGATGTCAAACAAACCGCACCTCCTTTGTCAAGAACTCAATTACGGCATGTTGCTTCTGCTTGGAATCCATTATTTACCTGGAATGAAAAAGAAGAACAAGAGTTACTGTAGAGGAATAAATACTCTGCCAACGTGTGAAATTTGAGCAATAATAATGCCGCGTACACACGACCGTTTTTCATGACGTGAAAAATGCCATTTTTTTAAATGGTCGTTAAAAACGATCATGTGTAGGCTCCAGAGCATTTTTCTCTACGTGAAAAATGGGCATTAAAAATTTACAACATGCTCTAAATTTTTGTGTCATTTTTCATGTATGCTCAGAAGCAAGTTATGAGACGGGAGCGCTCATTCTGGTAAAACTACCATTTGTATTGGAGATAGCACATTCGTCACGCTGTAACAGACTGAAAAGCATGAAGACTGAAAAGCGCGAATCGTCTCTCATCAAACTTTTACTAACACGAAAACAGCAAAAGCAGCCCAAAGGGTGGCGCCATCTGAATGGAACTTCCCCTTTATAGTGCAATCGTACGTGTTGTACGTCACCGCGCTTTGGTTGAGCATTTTTTTTTTCACAATTGTGTGTATGCAAGGCAGGCTTGACAAGAATCACGTAGAAAAAAACGTTGTTTTTTCTAGGACATTAAAAATGGTCTTGTGGGGGGGGGCGTGGCTAGCCATCGAGCTGAATGGACGGCTGACTTCACAGCTCCTGCACTGACCAGAGATTCGACCCGCTAACGGCACTGTTCCGCACGCAGAAATGTACCACCAAGACCCCCACGCAGTGGGGAACCAGCCCGGAGCCTCCCGCAAACGGAAGGACCGATTTCTTCTCCACAGCGCCCAGAGGAAACATCCAAGATGGCGCCCGCGACCGCTCACCGCGAGGTGATCGGTCCTACACTGACCTGCCTGACGAGGAGGAACTACTCAACCGGCCGCAAACGACACCCTCAGATCCCTCCGCTGCTCCTGGGCCTCCATCCACTTCCAGCAGTCCGGCTAAGACGCGGATGCGGCTCGACTCAGGCATACAGGCCTCTGAGGTAAGGCCTGCTCAGGACATTCTCCTCACACTACCTCCCGCACCATCCCCTATTGCGGCCTTCCCCACGTCAGGCCAGCCTGTGGTAGATACGCAGCTCAAAGATATGCTCACTTCACTACACAGCTCCCTGCACAGCCACTATATCCACTATGTTTGCTGCATTTAAATTGGAGATGGGTCACATAGGAAACAGGATGGGGCACATTGAATGCCAGATGAGCGCCATGGCAGAAACGGTAAATGATCTAGTTGACACCCATGACCATGTTAGAGATGAACAACAGTGGGTGCGGGCCAAAATGGCGGACCTCGAAGACAGATCGAGACGAAATAACGTCAAAATTTGCGGTATACCTGAGTCGATCGTTCCAGCCGATCTTAATGCATATGCTAGGAAAATGATTTCCACCTTACTACCAGATCTTCCTCCTGTGGAGACTATAATAGATCGCATCCACCGCCTACCAAAACCCCCCCATCTATCAGCAGAAGTCCCCCGCGACACGTTGATGAAAATACACTTCTTTCACGCTAAGGACATGCTCCTAGCCAAAAATAGACGCCTGGATCAACTGCCACCACCGTACTCCAAGCTGCAACTCTATGCGGACATTTCCCAATACACCAGGCAACAACGACGGCAGTTGCAGACCATCACCAAGCCGCTTAACAATCACAAGATACCCTACCAATGGGGGTTCCCGACCAAACTTCTAGTGACCAAGAACGGGGTGAAACATGCCATCCACACAGTAGAGGAAGGAATATGCTTGCTTAAAAAATGGAACATCATCCCAGATGGGGAATCAGTACGCCACACGCATGCTACAGAGAAACAGCTGCCTCTCACAAAAAGTCCTCACTTCAGTGGGATCAAGTGACCATGTTTCAGTGCTGCCCTATAACAAGTTTTAAGTACGCACTCCGGTCCAGTGCCTGCTCGTTGCAGTTAGTTCACAAACTTTTACCCTCCAACAACGCTCAGTGGTTCTGCTGGTATACCACTGACCCTTGCTCGTGTTTTGTTGCTCCCTCTCCTCATTTCCCTAACTGATCCTATTGCATTTGTGTTCTCGTGCAATAACTGTTGTCCTCTTCTCCCCTCTACCTATCCTGCTCCCGGAAGAGCACCTCTCTACCACTCCACAGCCTTCACTGAAGAACCCACCTTCGTGATCCTCCAGAACCTCAGGGCTTGCGGACTTCTTCTTGGACCTGCTCCCACGCCACACGAACTGTGAGTACTATCTCTTCCATATACACACCGCACCATTCTCCACGATGCCAAAATTTCTGTCACTTAATGTGAAGGGCCTAAACAATCCGGCCAAAAGGGCCTCGCTATGGAAAACAGCCCGAGACTCCGGATGCGATATCCTCTGTGCACAAGAGACACACTTTAAGCTTACTGCAGAGCCCAAATGGACAAACAAGGTTTTTCCTGCCCTATTTAAAGCCTCGGGGCCTGACAAAAAGAATGGCATACTGATAGCCTTCAAGACCACGGTGTCTCTAGACCTGCACAATACCCTCACTGATCCCAATGGCAGATACTTAGCACTGGACTGCTCTCTAAATGGTGTCAGATACACCATTGTGACAGTATACGCACCCAACAAGGGTCAAATCCCTTTCTTGTCCAAACTGATGAAAAAAATAGACCGCTTTAAACAAGGCCGCCTTATCATCTGCGGGGACTTCAACATTGTACCAGACAACTCAATTGACGCTTCATCCAGACCCAACAGAACCTCGTCGCCTATGGGTGCTTTCATACGCTCGCACGATCTGTACGACGTGTGGCGTTGCCATCATACTACCGAAAGAGACTACTCCTTTTTCTCTCCATGCCATAACTCCTACACTCGAATTGACTACTTTTTGGTTGACAAATGGACCTTGCCCACAGCCTCAGCATCGGAGATAGGTACCATCACGTGGTCAGACCACGTGCCCATTGTCCTAATTACCAGTGACTCTCCATCTACCTCCGCTACGAGGGTTTGGAGGGCTAACTCAGCTCTCATGAACTCACCGCTCTATTCGGATTACATCAAGAACTGTTTAGAGGAATTTTTTACATTAAATGAAGATTCCGTTGCAGATAACTCTGTTTTATGGAATGCCCATAAGGCATTCGTGCGGGGGATTCTCATCCAGTTAGGAGCTAGGGAGAGGAGGAGGAGATCACAGCGTCTAGACTCCCTGACAGCAGAAATCCAGTCGCTGAAAGCCCAAAACCAATCTCACCCTAACAGTGCCCTCAAGCACAAGCTGGGTCTCCTTAGGCAAGAACTGAGGTCCCATCTTTTAGACTCATATGAGAAGGCCCACACCCGTTTCGGGGCTACACATTACTCCACGGGTAATAAAGCCGGTAAGGCCATGGCCGCCAGAATCAAAGGGCATTATGCCAAAACCAAGATCGCCCACCTCTACCACCCTGCCTCCAAACAAAAACTAATGGACCCCTCGGCCATTGCCGATGCTTTTCGCCATTATTATAATACCCTTTATAACTTAAAAGACGACTCCTCTGTTCCACAACCCTCTCCCTGAGATATTTCATCATTTCTAGGGGAAATTAACCTTCCCAAGCTATCTGGCGACCAGCTTCTGACATTAAACGCCCCGTTTACTCCCCAGGAGATTCTACAAACCATTTCGAAATTGCCCTCTAACAAATCCCCGGGTCCTGACGGACTCACCAGTGAGTACTACAAACTTTTTGGACACACGCTAGCACCCTTCCTCTCGAATGTCTGCAATGACGCTGCCTCATCCTCCTCTCTCCCTCCAGAAATGTTGTCCGCCTTGATTATTACGCTGCCGAAGCCAGGCAAGGAACCCACCCACGCGCAAAACTTTCGCCCTATATCCTTACTCAATATAGACACCAAGATTTATGCCAAACTCATAGCCAATTGGCTGATTGACCTGATGCCCTTGCTCATCCATAAGGACCAGTCTGGTTTCACAAAAGGGAGACAAACGTTTAATGCTACCCGCAGGATTCTCAACATCATACATGGTGCTGGATCCACGCGAACGCCTTCTCTGCTCCTATCCTTGGACGCGGAGAAGGCGTTCGACAGAGTCCATTGGGACTATATGAGGGCGACTCTTATTAAATTTGGCTTCCAAGGCCCTATACTGTCGGCCATACTGGCGCTGTATTCCTCCCCCTCAGCCCAAGTATACACCTCGGAAATGTTATCACGACCGTTTTCCATAACCAACGGCACCCGCCAAGGTTGCCCTTTGTCCCCGCTCATATTCAACCTGGTTATGGAACCCCTTGAGGAACATGTCAGGGCTCACTCCGCTATAGCGGGTTTCAGCTTAGGCACTAAAGACCACAAAATAAATGTATTCGCGGACGACGTGATATTATTGCTCACAGACCCAATATCCTCCCTGGCTTCAGTACAATTGCTGTTACAGAGATTTAGTGCTGTTTCTTATTACAAGGTGAATGAACAAAAATCTCATATTCTGGACTTGGGCTTAGACGCAATTACTAGTAACATACTCAGACACGCTTATCCTTACTCCTGGGCGGACAAACGGAATAACATACCTAGGTGTAACACTCTATAAATCACTAAAAGATACCTCAAAGCATAACTACACCAACATTAAGCAAGTACTGATCAAGGAAACTAATAACCTTTCTAAACACGAGTTCTCATGGGCGGGTCGCCTAGCAGCGTTCAAAATGATGCTACTCCCCAGGCTGTTGTACATCTTCCGTACGTTGCCCATACCTCTTTCACGCTCATATCTCAAATCCCTACAATCCATTTTAACGCAATTTGTATGGCAAGGTAAAAAATCTCGATGTAGTCACTCTAAGCTCATTAAACATAGGTCAGTGGGCGGGATGGGACATGTAGACATCAGGGACTACTATTTAGCTTCCATCCTCTCCCAAATGAGAGACTGGTTCTCCACTTCGCCATCTACACTATGGGGGGACATAGAAAACTCCATGACACCGGGACCTAACCTATCCAGATGGCTGTTTAGCACGACCACATAGAATACACCATTGACTCTCTATTCTCCTACCATCCAAGCCTCTGTTAAGGCATGGAGAATCCTTCACAACACCCGATGGACGAACCATCTGACGAAACCCGTACTCGTCCCGACACTGGAACTGTTATCACCCGACCTGACCATCCCGACCTGGCTTGCAGACCGAGTGTCCTCTACTACCTCTTTTTTGCAACTACAACAGTTCCTCGCTCCGGCCAAGGACTACTTCACCTACTATAGGCTGCAAAAGTGCCTAGCAGCAAACCCTTCTTTAGAAGGCTCTTTACCCATTCACGTCTGGAACTACTTCCTGAACGACGTTAGTAAACCTAAGGGCACCTCCATATTGTACTCCACTTTCCAAGACAAGACCTTATTCCACAAAACGAAACCCCTGGACGATTGGGAATCTGATGTTCAGACTCACTTTACTGATGAACAGTGGCAAACGGCTGTTAAGTCTGTTTACAAATACACCTCTTGTACCTCCCTGTGGGAGCTAACCCAAAAAATACTAATGAGATGGTACATGACACCTCATAAGATAGCCAAGTTTTATACACACGCCTCTAGCATGTGCTGGAGAGAATGCAATCTACCTGGCACACTCTTACACATATTTTGGACATGCCCACGCATACGACAACTTTGGTCTGCAGTTGAGACGACTTTGCGGGAAATCTTTCATTCCCCCATACTTTTGTCTTCCCACCTAGCCATTCTCAACCTAACTATTGACGACCTGCCTCCAAACCATCGACTGGTGACCACACACGTTCTCTTAGCGACGAAACTGCTGATTGCCAGGAAATGGAAAACGAAAGACACCCCCACACTCACAGAAGTGATTAACCTAGTACAAACCCATCACACATATGAAACTATCTTAGCTCGGGGGAAACCCACTTATTCTAAACTGCTTGCCCTCTGGAACCCTTGGACCCTTTGGTACACAAACACATACACCAAATGATACAACTTTGCTCTAAAACGAGATCCTTACTGGTGCTCTCCCCCCCCTATTCCTCCCCCCCCTTCCTTCCCACCCCCTTTGACTTGTCTTCACCCGCTCCCTATATCCCCTGCTCCCCCTCCCTCTGTGTTTTACTCTTGACACATCACACACTATGTTAACACCGAGACCTTCTTCTATGGTTTGGTTTCTGTTCTTTCCGATGTTACTATTGTTGTACCGTATCAAACCAGGCGCACCTTTGGCGCACACTCAGTACCCGTCTAATGTTCATTGTCGGTACGTTGCCATTTCTATGAAGTATTTTACACCTTGTTATTGTACTTGTAACACTGTACTTTGAAAATTCAATAAAAACTATTTGAAATAAAAAAATGGTCTTGTGTACGCAGCTTCAAGTTTAGAATCACTTTAAATAAGGCTTTGTTTGCCAGTTGCTATACTTGTGTAGTGGACAATTCATGTGTACTAAGTTAAAATTACCAAATTAAACTTCCAAAAATTGCATTTTGCTGATCAGAGATGTGTAGAGCAAGTGTATGTGGTTCCCTTAGCAAAAAAACACAAAAGAATAACAAAAGAATGGAATTTTTTTGCTTTTTAATAGAAAAAATATAGAGTATCCTTAGATTTTCCAAGATAGCCCTACCGAGAATATCTATTAAGATGGCCACAGTCTCCGCCACATTCTTCGGGGTGTTCCTGGGTTACCGCACTTGTAAATAAGTTATATGTAGACGGTCACAGAGTGGGAACACATAAAAGTCACAATATGAGCAGTTTATAGATTTGTGTGATCTAGAAGATAAGGAGGATGTGGGAAATACAGAAAACATCATATAAGGAAGAGTTGGGGAATGATGGTCATAATAACAGGAAGAGGGATAAGGTGAAAGCTGAAAAGAGATTTACGCATCTGGTAGAAATCTAGAAGACATTAAAAATAGATTTTCTTAGATTAATGTTAAGAGTTTAAGAAAGACACAGAAAAGTCCTTATTATAAAAAAAGACAATAGAGAGGACAATGCATGTTTCCATAGTGGGCACTGTACTCTGTGAAGTATCCAAATAAAAGAAAGGGGAGGGTGAGGCATATAGTAAGTGTCAAAGTGTCAAAGTTAGGGCAGTATTAAACCCAAAAATAAACATTTTATATAGTCCTAATACGTTGTGGCTGCACTCCTTTTTCTTTTTTTGTCTTTTTCTCCTTTATTTTCACCTGCTGATCTGGCCAGTAACACATTTCCTGTCTTAGGTTGTCTTCACTGTGGATAGAGGAGCAACGGAGACATAATTGGATAGCAGCATTGTCAATCTTGGGGGAAGGTAGTGTAAAGCCTCATAGACACTGTCGTACTTCCATCTGACTTTTCCGTGGATTTTGGTCCGAACGGGCATTGTCCGTGAACTTGTTCTGCATACACACGGCAGAACATTTTCAGCCAACTTTCACCAAATCACGTGTTTTTTCAGCTCTTTACCGCCACCCTTTGGGTAACTTCTGCTATTGTTGTCTGATCTTTAGCATTGGTTCTGAGCATGCGAGTTTGTACTTTGGATTTTAGTCCGATGGACTTGTGTACACACGATCGGATTCTCCTTCATCATGACATTTGTTGTCAAAAAGAGCATTCACAGCGAACATTTGTCCTGATGAAAAAGCGAAAACAATTGTCCAATGGAGCATACACACAGTCGGAGTGTCCGATCAAACACGGCCTTCGGATCGTTGTTGTCAAACAGGTAGATTCAGTAAGAGTTAGGCCGACTTATCAGTAGATAAGTCGACCTAACTCAGAATCTACGCCGACTTATGTTTAAGCGTATGCTCAAACAGAGATACGCTTAAACATATCTAAGATACGACGGCTTGCGCCGTCCTATCTTAGATTGCAATATTTTGGATGGCCGCTAGGTGGCGCTTCCATTGCGGTCGGCGTAGAATATGTAAATGAGTTGATACGCCGATTCACGAACGTACGCCCGGCCGCCGCAGTCGATTTACGCCGTTTCCGTAAGGCATTAGCAGGCCTAAAGTTATTCCATCTATTAGGTGGAATAACAATGTTAAAGTATGGCCGCCGTTCCCGCCGCGAGATTCAAATTTTTTACATCGTTTGCGTAAGTCGTCCGCGAATCGGGATTTACGTCGTTTACGTCCACGTCAAAAACAATAGGCCCGTGCGGCGTACGTAGCCGCAATGCACACTGGGAGATGTAGGCGCCCGGCGCATGCGCAGTTGAAAAAAAGCGTAAAAAACGTGAGGTCAAGCCTCATTAGCATTAAACACGCCCCCCCCCCCAACACATTTGAATTAGGCGCCCTTACGCCCGCCGATTTAGGCTACGCCGTCGTAACTTAGCAGGCAAGTACATTGAGAATCATGTACTTGCCTAGCTAACTTACGGCGGCGTAGCTTAAATTCCTTAAGCTACGCCGCCGCAAAGTTGCGGCATTCTACCTGAATCTACCTAATAATTGGATAGCAGCATTGTCAATCTTGGGGGAAGGTAGTGTAAAGCCTCATAGACACTATCGTACTTCCATCTGACTTGTCCGTGAATTTTGGTCTGAATGGGCATTGTCCGTGAACTTGTCCTGCATACACACGGCAGAACATTTTCAGCCAACTTTCACCAAATCATGTGGTTTTTCAGCTCTTTACCGCCACCCTTTGGGTAACTTCTGCTATTGTTGTCTGATCTTTAGCATTATTTCTGAGCATGCGAGTTTGTACTTTGGATTTTACCCTGATGGACTTGTGTACACAAGATCGGATTCTCCTTCATCATGACATTTGTTGTCAAAAAGAGCATTCACAGCGAACATTTGTCCTGATGAAAAAGCAAAAACAATTGTCCAATGGAGCATACATACAGTCGGATTGTCCGATCAAACACGGCCGTTGGATCGTTGTTGTCAAAAATGTATTCGGGGAAATGCCCCCCAATATCTATGCGAAAAACGAAAAGCTTACAACCCCAATCGCGTTCTGTGATCCTCCAACCAAAATCTACTCCAAATACCCAAAACCAGATACAAGTCCAAAGGAGAAAGAAGATTTGCAGTCCAAGGCCCTAGACTTTGGAACGCTTTACCAACCTCCATTCGGTTGGAGGAGAACCACTTGGCCTTTAGGAGAAAGATCAAGACCCATCTCTTTTGAGTTCAAAGGAGAAATGGACAAACAAGCGCCCAGAGGCGATTCAGTTCGCATGTGCAGCGCTATATATGTTTTTCACTCACTCACTCACTCACTCAAAAAGTCTGATCGTGTGTATGGGCCTTTAGATGGACTAGCAGATGTAGACGAACTTGAATAACAAAACCTAACATTACATACCCTATATTGTTAAAAGTATTGCCTTTACTGTACATGCACATGAGCTTTAATGACATCCCAGTCTTAGTCCGTAGGGTTTAACCACTTAAGCCCCGGACCATTTTGTAGCTAAAGGACCAGGCCACTTTTTGCGATTCGGCGCTGCGTCACTTTAACTGACAATTGCGCGGTCGTGTGACGTGGCTCCCAAACAAAATTGGCACAGTTTTTTTCCCCACAAATAGAGCTTTCTTTTGGTGGTATTTGATCACCTCTGCGGTTTTTATTTTTTGCGCTATAAACAAGAATAGAGCGACAATTTTGATTTTTTTTATATATTTTTTACTTTTTGCTATAATAAATATTCCCCAAAAAATATATAAAAATATATTGATCGGTTTGCGCAAAAGTTATAGGGCCAGATTCACAAAGAGATACGACGGTGTATCTACAGATACACCATCTTATCTCTGACGTAAACTGGTCCTATCTATGCGCCTGATTCATAGAATCAGATACGCATAGATAGGGCTAGATCCGACAGTGTTACAATGTGTTACACTGTCGGATCTTTTTTTCAATTTAAAAATGGCGCCGGGGGCGTTCCCGCTGATCTACGATAAATAATATGTAAATCAGCGAGATACGCAAATTCACGAACGTACGCGGACCCGTCGCAGTGTTCTTACGTCGTTTCCGTAGCGGTTTTCCGTCGTATACTTACCCTTTCTTTTATCAGGCGCAGCCAATGTTAAGTATAGCCGACGTTCCCGCGTCGAATTTAAATAATACGGACGGACGTCGTTTACGTAAGCGTCGCAACCACTGACGTCCTAGCGACATCAGTGGGAGCAATGCACGCCGGGAAATTTCGCGGACGGCGCCTGCGCATTTAAATCGGCGCGGGAACGCGCCTGATTTAAATATGACACTCCCCTAGCCGCGGAATTTGAATTCCGCTGGGGGATTTAGGATCCGCCGTCGCAAGTTAGGAGGTAAGTGGTTTGTGAATTAGCCACTTGCCTCCTAAACTTGCGGGAGCGGATCTTAATTCACGTAGATCGAGCGGATCTATAGATCCGCTGAGCTACGTGAATCTGGCCCATAGCATCTAAAAAATAGGGGATAGTTTTATGACATTTTTCTTAATATTTTTTATTTACTAGTAATGGCGGCGATCAACGATTTTTATCATGACTGCCACATTATGGCGGACACATCAGACACTTTTGACAAATTTTTGGGACCATTGCCATTTATACAGCGATCAGTGATATAAAAATGCACTGATTACTGTGAAAATGACACTGGCAGTGAAGGGGTTAACCACTAGGTGATGCTGTAGGGGTTAAGTGTGCCCTAGTGAGTGATTCTTACTGTAGGGGGGCGTGGCCTGGCGTGACACATCACTGATCGTTGTTTCCTATGACAGGGAACAGATGATCGCTGCCACTAGGAGCCCAGAGGCGATTCAGTTCGCATTTGTTGCGCTTTACAAGTTTCTCACTCACTAGGAAGAACGGGGAAATGTTTGTTTACACTTACGTCTCCCCGTTCTTCAGCTCTGTGACCCGATTGCGGGTCCGTGGGTCCCGCGGGCGAGGTCACGTAGCTCAGGACCGGGTAGCTCAGGACCAGGTCGCGAGCGTGCCGGCGGCGGCTTTGACCATTCTTCCAGAAGCACATTTGTGAGGTCAGGCACTGATGTTGGACGAGAAGGACTGTCTCGCATTCTCGGCTCTAATTTATCCCAAAGGTGTTCTATCGGGTTGAGGTCAGAACTCTGTGCAGACCAGTCAAGTTCTGTACACCAAACTTGCTCATCCATATCTTTATGATCCTTGCTTTGTGCACCGGTCCAAATCATTTGGTGGAGGGCGGATTATGGTGTGGGGCTGTTTTTCAGAGGTTGGGCTTGGCCCCTTAGTTCCAGTGAAAAGAACTCTTAAGGTGTCAGCATACCAAGACATTTTGAATAATTTCATGCTCCCAACTTTGTGGGAACAGTTTGGGGACAAACCCTTTCTGTTCCAACATGACTGCACACCAGCGCACAAAGCAAGGTCTCCCTAGTGGGAGATAACTCACAGTTCAATGTAAACAAAGATGTGGCTGAGGAGAGGTGCTGACAGCATCTGTTTCCAGTGGTGTATCTAGGGTATGGCAGCCATGGCAAGTGCCATGGGCGCCATATAAAGGGGGCGCTGATGAGTGGCTGGACAGCAAGGCACTTACCAGGGTCTGAGGGTCTCTTCTTCCCTCCTCCCGAGCATAGGCAGGATCTCCTTTTCAGCACCTTTGCTAATGGACAATGGCAGCGCTATCCCTGCTGCGTTCAGCCACAGCCTCCCCTGTTCTCCCAGGCTCTCCCATTCCATCTGGTCGGATTGGCAGCGCACAAAGAAGGAGGAACATCAGTTTCTCCTGTGAAAACTGAGGCCTTAAGTGATGAAGATTTCATCACTTCCAGTATTGGTTCTGCATTTACCTGGCCTTGAAGGGCAGAGGAGGGATCAGGGGTCTAATAAACCCCAGATTTCTCCATAAAGAGGATATGTCACTACCAAAGGTATCACAAGGGATGATAAATATCACTAGTTTTGTTAGCTGTTTTTTTTTTGTTATGGTTATCTGAAAGGTTTCAAATGTTTGGACAGGGGCGCAGTTTTAGTGCTTGCCATGGGCGCTATTTTCACTAGATACGCCTCTGTCTGTTTCAGAGGGTGGCTAGTCCGGTCCCAAGTTGGGAGGCCCCTTTCCAGGTTAGCAAGTCCCTAGCCTGCCCCTCCTCATCTGTAACCTTTCCCTACCACTAGTTACTTTTCCTAACAAGAGGGGTCTCTCTTCCTACCCGAACCACTTGGAAGAAAGTGTGCCAAAACTCGGGGGCATTGACTTATATATCTCATGCTGATCCAAGATAGCCACCAAGGGTCACATGGCTGCAGAGTATTCAACCAAAACACTGCTCCATTGACTCAGGAAACCATAGAGAAACTATGTTTGCCCTTGACTTCCACTCCAGGCTGTGGTACCACTCAGGACGAGCGCCACCTACAGTGGAGAAAACAGACTGTGCCTGCCTACAAGCACACGCCTGTCTTCTAAAGGAAGCAATGATCTATGCTCAAGTATTTCATTATAAAAGCTGTTTGCACCTGCACTCACAGCCTACTGCTCTCCTGCAAGACCTGGACACTAGGTTGAAGATTTCTTCCCTTTCAAATCACTTCAAAACCCTGAAGCTCAATCCGGGAATACCCAAAATATCAAAGCTTCTTCACTCATAACTGAATCTCCAGAGTCCTGCAATTTTCATTTGTGCAAACCCAGTGTCCCCTTTCACTACTTTTACACAGAGGCAGGTTCTCGCACTGTCACAACACTGAAAAACTGCCCTGCTACCCCTGAAGCTTGATACACATGTGAAAAAGCTTGTAAAATAGTCGTAAAATCACCAAAAATACCCTCTGCTCAGGTGTGAAATCTGGATAAAGCAAAACTTTGGCTCCAGACTTTCTGCATGCACATGTGTGAATAGACTTGATGACTTATCGGGGTCTTGCTGCTCCTTCATTGTCCAATCAGCAAGCTGTGGGTAGGAGGTGACACTGTTGTTTGCCGAATCTTTAACAGAGAAAATTGTGTCACTCTGCAGGCTGTGTTATATTGCAGATATGTTTGAATCACAAAATTGGTTAAACATTCTGTAGAGGTAAAATAATTCACATATGTGTATTTCAGCATGGTATTTAGCTTAATAATTTAGTTTCACTGAAGTTCAGAATTAAAGACCAACTAACTGAACTTTCAGTTCAAAGTGGAACTAAACTCATCAATTAAAGACGTTTATATTTAAAAGCTCATCTTAGATAAGGTTTATAGGTAGTGACCAATTTGGGAGAACATATACCACTGAGTTTTCTGACAAGTTGGCAATTGGTACACACTAAATTCTAAATTTGATGAGATTTGCTCTACACTGTACCTGGGTGACATCAGTATCCCCCCACCAGCAAGAGCTCCCACTCTCGCAAACTTCTAGTTTTCTATAAGTTAGCCATGGAGGATGGTTTACGATGTACCACCAACACCATAGCAGCTACTCTTATGAAACAAAGCTCAGATCTTTTTCTGTAGTATTTTGTATTGACATTGTTGTTGGGCAGCTCCTACTGCCAAGTGATTTGGCACAGCCTTTGGCAAGCTGGGGGGTGTTATAACCCGCTAAAGTTAAAGGAACACTAAAGTTAAAAAATTATTTTTTGTAAAATAACAAACATGTTATACTTACCTCCACTGTGCAGCTCGTTTTGCACAGAGTGTCCCCGAACCCTGTCTTCTGGGGTCCCTCGGTGGCTGTCTCGGCTCCTCCTCTCAAGAGCTTTCCACCTTCATGCGAGCGAGCTCGCATGGCGGAAAGCTTTTGCGGGCGCGCTCCCGTGATACTGCGGCGGGCATAGCCGCCGACTGTATCACTCGGCCCGTCCCCGGCGCACCGCGTCATTGGATGTGATTAACAGCAGCGCCAGCCAATGGCTGCGCTGCTATCAATCCGTCCAGCCTAGCCAATCAACGGCCAGGCTGGGAACCAAAGAAAATCACGGGGACGCGAGCGGGACTTTCAAAGGGTGAGATAAGTAAAACGGGGGTTCGGGGGGGGCGGTACCATCGGATGTTTTGCATAGGATGCATTAGGGTGAAAAAACATTTACCTTTACAACCCCTTTAACCTGGTGAGCAAATTCATTCTGGGAATTTTAGCAGTGCAGGCTACTATATGAGACTTGTATTGAAACATTTGGATTTTAATAGAATGTAGAGTGGAGAGTAGCAGTTCTACTTTAAATTAGTTGAATACATTCCAAGTGCATTATAACAAAAGCTGTGCACATGGGTCGAATTTCAAAAGAATATTCTTTTGAAAATCTTATCTAATAATTTTCATTCATATTTCGCACCATTAATGTACTGCAGCAACAGCCGATTTTCCTGCGGTCATCGAATTTGAGTAATCAGACATGTTGGAAATTTTTGGAAAAACAAAAGATTTTCTAATCAATGATGGGAGAATCGTGCGAGAAATGTGATCGAAAAAGAAATGCGCAATGCAAAAAAAGTAAATTCCCGGAAAGAAAAGAAGATTCCCAGCCTCGAAAATTATTTTCTGTAGCAACAGGAGGTGAAATTGAAGGCCTGGTTGGCTGAATTTAGAAAGCGATGGTGGCACCATTGGATCACAAAACACACAAATTTTCTGATTTTCAAAATAAAAATCTTGCAAGATTCGACCATGTATGGCTGCCTTAAGGCCCCTTTCACATCAGGTCTGCCTGTCCATTTTGCAGGTGAACCCGATCGGGCCCCCCATTGTTCTCTATGGGGCAACGAATGGCAGTGTACACGTGTCACCGCTGACACCTGTCAGCATCCAAACTGATCCTGTCTGTTAAAAACAGATGGATGGGGATTTTCCTTGTAAAGGATTTTTTTCCCTAAATAGCTTCCTTTACCTTAGTGCAGTCCTCCTTCACTTACCTCATCCTTCCATTTTGCTTTTAAATGTCCTTATTTCTTCTGAGAAATCCTTACTTCTTGTTCTTCTATCTGTAACTACACACCGTAATGCAAGGCTTTCTCCCTGGTGTGGAGAAAGCCTCGAGGGGGCGAGCATGCAAGTCAGGACACTCTCTACTTTGCAGATAGAGAAAGGAGCGTTAGTGGGCATCCTGACTCTCCTGCTCGCCCCCTCCCCCTCAAGAGGCTTTCTCCACACCAGGAAGAAAGCCTTGCATTACGGTGTGTAGTTACAGACAGAAGAACAGGAATTGAGGATTTCTCAAAAGAAAGAAGGACATTTAAAAGCAAAATGGAAGGATGAGGTAAGTGAAGGAGGACTGCACTAAGGTAAAGTAAGCTATTTAGGTAAAAAATGTTTTTCCTTTACAACCTTCTTAATTTTCTTTAAAAAAACAGCCAAACCCTTAGCTGTGCGGAATAGAGATCTAGATCGGACTCATCAGAGGATATGTTGGGCCTCTGCAAAGAGTAAAGCCTTGTACACACGATCAGACTTCCATCGGACAAATCTGTGGATATTTGTCTGAAGGGCGTTGGCTGTGAACTTGCTCTGCATACAGATGGCAGAACTTTTTCATCCAACATTCACAAAGCTACAATTGTCTGATGGACCATATACTAGGTCCAACTATCCGACACAACACGTCCGTCAGACAATTATTGTCGTAAAATCTGATTGCGTGTACGGGCCTTTACGCTCCTTCTCTACAGCATTCTGGCAAGAGGCTTTCCTACTCAGACTGTGGCTACTTCTATGCTCACCTGGAATGCATTAAGCCGTTTTAAACTGAAAATACAATTGGGCTTTATTGTTTGTAGTCACCTTATATCCAGAAACTATGGATTTCAATCTTACCTCACATGTAACCTTCACATAATCAATTATCGCTTTAAAGCAACAATGATACCCAAATGGCAATAAATGGGCCACCCCTACTAGAAATTGCATACAATTGTCAAGGTAAACATTTTGGCAAATTAGTTTGCATGCAGTGCAAATGTGTTTTAAATTATAAGGCTTTCCATACCATGTAATCACCGTCCCAAGGTTCATTTATCTGTAGTGTGGTTTCACTTATAACTTGTCTCACATCTTGGTGTTTACTTCTATTTTATGATATTGTAAGTTGCACAAATTGTTATTACTACAGTACAAAACAAACATAAGTGGTTGGGCAATGTGACTGATTGATTCAGACCGGTGATTTGATTCAGGGGGAGGCTTTGAAGACCACTCCAATAAATGCATACATTTCAGAGGTCTCAATCTGGAACTTTGACACTTTGCATTCATAAAAATAAGAACAACAAAAAGGATGAAGTAACACCTCCTGCCATCTACAGTAGACTTATGATCTCTATTATTGTCCAATCCAAGTTTCATCTACTCAAGAGTCACATCTGACCAGCTGAAACAACTTTAAACAGTTGTTAAAGAGGGATGAAAATATGAAACGGTTTCCTGTCAAACAGATCAGATGATAAAAGTTCTAGGTTTTCTGTAAAGAAAAGTGAAAATAAACAAAAGGCACAAATTTGTGTTTCTATAGATCATTTGGTTTCATTTTATTGGGTTATACAATTGGTGTCGGGTTTGAGGGTCATAACAGTGCATGGTTAGTAAAAAAAGATGATGAAATAGTAAAACATTAGAACACGCAGAGATCAAAAGCTTTGGAGTTTAATAAATTTAGTTTAATAAGTAGAATTTAAAGACTTAGGGAAAAACAATTATACTGCGAGTCTTATTTGCTGAGCTGTCCAAAAAGAGATGGGAAGTGCAACCAATGAGCCAAATTTCAAACTGAAAAAATTACATAGGAACATATAGGTAGAGTCACAAAGAGTTAGGCCGGCTTATCTACAGATAAGCCGAACCTAACTCTGAATCTAAGCCGGCCTATGTTTAAGTGTATTCTTTAACAGAGATACACTTAAACATACCTAAGATAGGCTGGCTTGCGCCATTCTATCTTAGGCTGCAATGTTTCTTTTGCCCGCTAGATGGCGCTGCCATTGCGGCCAGCCTAGATTATGTAAATGAGGGACTACGCCGATTCCCAACGATTTACGAGCGTACGCTGGGCCTACACCGGCGAGTTACGTTGTTTCCGTACGCGATAGGCCGCCTAAAGTTAGTCCACCTATGAGGTGGAATAACAATGTTAAGTATGGCCGCCGTTCCCGCCGTGAGGTTCGAATTTTTTACGTTGTTTGCGCAAGTCGTCCGCGAATCGGGATTTACATCGTTTATGTACGCGTCGAAATCAATAGGCCCGTACGGCCTACTTAGCCGCAATGCGCACTGGGAAATGTAGTCGCCCGGCGCATGCGCAGTGTAAAAAACGTAAAAAAACGTGAGGTCAAGCCTCATTTCAATAATACACGCCCCCCTCCCAGTCATTTGAATTAGGCGCGCTTACGCCCGCTCGTTTTAGGCTACGCCGCCTAAAATTTGAAGGTAAGTGGTTTGAGAATCACTTTTAACCTAAATAATTTAAGGCGGTGTAGCCTAAAAAAAGTAGGCTAGGCCGTCCTAATTTTAGGCGCCTGTACGTGAATCTACCCCATAGGGCCAGATTCAGGTAGCTCGGCGCATCTTTGTGCCGGCGTAGCGCATCTCATATGCGCTACGCCGACGTAACTCTGAGAGGCAAGAGCAGTATTCACAAAGCACTCGCTCCCTACGTTGCGCCAGCGTAACGTAAATTGGCTGGCGTAAGCCCGCCTAATTCAAAGTAGGAAGGTAGTGGGCGTGATACATTTAAATTAACCGTGACCCCATGCAAATGAAGGGCCGAACGAACGGCGCATGCGCGCGCATTATCAGAATCACGTCAAATTTACCCCCACAAGATCCAACGGCTCAATGCCTACGACGTGAACGTAACCTACGCCCAGCCCCATTCACGTACGACTTACGTAAACTATGTAAAATACGACGGCTGTTCCGACGTCCATACCCTAACATGACTTACACCTGCTTTATGAGGCTTAACGTTACGCCGGACGTACGCCTTACATAAACGGCGTAGATTACAGCGACGGGCGTAAGTACATTCGTGAATCGGTGTATCTCGCTCATTTACATTTTCGACGCGTAAATCAATGGAAGCGCCCCTTGCGGCCAGCGTAAATATGCGCACAAGATACGACGGCGTAGGAAACTTACGTCGGTCGTATGATGCCAAAATTTAGGTGTATCTTGCTTGCAGAATTAGGCGCATAGATACGACGGTGCATCCGTGCACTTACGCGGCGTATCAGTAGATACGTCGGCGTAAGTGCTTTCTGAATCCGGGCCATAGTATTGTGATTTTCACACCCCTGATGTGTTATATAATATTACTCTTATTATTATTAATAATAATAATAAGAAGAATTTTTGTTATTATTGCTATTATTATTATAACGGAGTTAAATAGCGCCAACAGTTTGAACTGCACTTTAATAATTGAAGGAAGACAACAGTCAAGCCCTGTACACACGATCGGTTTGTCTGATGAAAACGGACTGATGGACTGTTTTCATCGGACAAACCGATCGTGTGTGGGCCCCATCGGTTTAGTTTCCATCGGTGAAGAAAAATAGAACATGTTTTAAAATTTTCCTATGGATAAAAATCCAATAGAAAAAAACGATCGTCTGTGTGGAACTCCATCGGTGAAAAATCCATGCATGCTCAGAATCAAGTCGACGCATGCTTGGAAGCATTGAACTTCATTTTTCTCAGCATGTCGTAGTGTTGTACGTCACCGCGTTGGACACAGTCAGATTTTTTTTGACTGATTGTGTGTAGGCAAGACTGATGAAAGTTAGCTTTAGCGGATATCCGATGAAAAAATCCATCGGATTAGATTCCATCAGATATCCGATCGTGTGTACATGGCATCACAGTACAATTCAGGACAAGAGGATTATGAGGGTGTTTCTCGTGAGAGCGTACAATCTGGTGTGGGGGGGGATAAGTTGTCCAAGAAAGTAAGATGCTGTTGTTAGGTATTGGAGGGATAGGCTTCCCTGAAGAGGTGAGTGTTCATGGTTTGACTAAAAGCAGACAGAGAAGGAAATAGCTGTGCAGGTTGTGGTAGGAAATTTCAGAGGATGGGACTTTGCCAGTGGCAAGACTTTTCATAGCCTGCAATATTAATGACTCCAAAAAATGAGGGAAATGGGATGAGCAGACCGATGTTGTCTTAAATTACACCAGGTGAATTGCTTAGGTAAGCTACACTAAAATGCAAACTTTTGTTTTTAACCACTTGAATACCGGGCTTTTATACACACCTCCATACTGGGCCTATTCTGGCACTTCTCTCCTACATGTACAAATCCTCATTCTTTTGCTAGAAAATTATGCAGAACCCCCAAACATTATATATGTTTTTTTAGCAGACACCCTAGGGAATAAAATGACGCTCATTGCAACGTTTTATCTTGCACGGTATTTGCACAATCATTGTTCAAACGCCTTTTTTTGGAAAAAAAATGTTTCATGAATTAAAAAAATAACAAAACAGTAAAGTTAGCCCAATTGTTTTATAAAATATGAAAGATTATGTTACACCGAGTAAATAGATACCTAACATGTCACGCTTTAAAATTGCGCACACTCATGGAATGGCGCCAAACTTCAGTACTTAAAAATCTCCATAGGCAACACTTTGAATTTTTTTTACAGGTTACCCGTTTAGATTTACAGAGGAGATCTAGTGCTAGAATTGTTGCTGGCACTCTAACGCACACGGCGATACCTCACATATGTGGTTTAAACGGCATTTACATATGTCGCGGTACTTACGTGTGCGTTCTCTTCTGCGCGAGAGCTACCGGGGACAGGGGCGTTTACATTTTTTTTTTTTTTACTTATTTTTTTTTTTACACTTTTTTTTATTTTATTTTTATTTTTATCACTTTTATTCCTATTACAAGGAATGTAAACATCCCTTGTAATAGGAAATGTGTGTGACAGGTCCTCTTTATGGAGAGATAAGACCCCACATCTCTCCTCCAGGCTGGGAAGCATGAGATCGGTGAAAAAAAATTCACAGATCTCATGATGAGTGTTGCTTACTAGCCGCAATCGCGGCTTTGTTTACTTACGGGTACCCGGGCGTGACGTCATCACATCGCGCCCTGGCCTCTGACAGTCATAGAGATGACTGGTGACCAATGCCATCTGGTCACCAGTCATCTCTATGCTTCCTGTGTGCGCCAGACGATTCTTTCTCCAGGCCCCCGATGGCACAGGAGAGCCCGGAGAAGCACCGGATGGCGGCGGGAGGGGGGATGTCCCCTCCCGCCGCCTATAAGAACGATCAAGCGGCGGAACTGCCACTATGATCATACTTATGGTGCACAGAATCGCCGGCACTAACAAATGATATCTGAATGATGCCTCTAGATGCAGGCATCATTCAGATATCCCCCCACAAACCCAGGACGTCATATGACGTCCACTCAGCATAGGAGATCCCATCTGTGGACGTCATATGACTATGGGCCGGTATTGAAGTGGTTAACATATCCATGATGTCAACACTCACGCGGTAGTTAAAGTAGTTGTAAAAGTTCAGTTTTAATTTTTTTTAAATAACAAACATGTCATACTTACCTCCACTGTGCAGTTCGTTTTGCACAGAGTGGCACCAATCCTCCTGTTTTGGGATCCCACGGCGGCTCTCGCAGCACCTCCATGCATTAGATGACCCCCTCTGGGAAGCTCTCTCCCGAGGGGGTTACCTTGCGGGCGCACTCCCGTGTCCTACACTCGGCGTCCGTAGCCGCCGAGTGTATGACTCCACCCCCCCCAGCAGTAGGAGCCAATGGCTGCGCTGCTATCAATCTATCCAATGAAGAGCCAAGAAGCCTAGGAGAGAGCGATGCAGGATCACGCCCACGGAAATTTTGGCCTCAGGTAAGTAAAACAGGGGCTCGGGGGGCCGGACACTGCAAGGTGTTTTTTCACCTTAATGCAAATCTAACCCTAATGCTAAGGATCGGTTCACACCAGAGCCGATTGACTTTTCTACATTCTGACAGATTTTCCTCGCTCAATCAGCACTGCCGGCCATAGCAAGCAGGGCTCATCAGTGTATTCTGACAGCGGAGAACTATCAGAATTCAATACCTGAGCAGGGAGGATTCCCTCATCAACATTGAATGTGTGGAAGGGAGAATTGAGTAATTTTTTAAGCTAAACCCACTGTTTAAACAAAAAAAAATTACTCATCTATGGGCTGCTTAACCACTTGCCTATTGGCCCCTTCCTTTCCAGGTACATTTTCAGATTTCAGCGCTGTCACACTTTGAATGACAATTACGCGGTCATGTAACACATATCAAGTTTTTATCATTTTTTGAGACAGAGATTTTGTTTGGTGGTATTCAATCACCACTGTGTTTTTTAAATTTTTTGCTAAACAAACGAAAAAAGGCAGATTTTTTTTTTTTTTTTTTTTTTTTAGTTTTTCTTCTCCTTTACTGATGTGTGCTGATGAGGAGGATGCACTGATGGGCACTGATAGGCTGCACTAATGGATACTGAGGTGGCACTGATAGGCAATGATGAGGTTGCGCTGATGGGCACTAACAGGCATCACTGATATACACTGATTGAGGGGAACTAATGGGCACTGATTGGCAGCACTTGAGGGCACTATTGGGGCTGCAATGATCATCAGTGCCCTGATTATCAGTGTAGATGTCCCCTGTGTGGATTTGCAGGTTATCGGCTCTCCTCTCCTCTAGCGCTGTCAGAGAATAACTGGCAAATCCTGTTTAGGCTGTGTTTAGACACATCTGGTCACATGGTAACGAGCAGCTCACAGCGATCACAGATCCGGGCCAATGCCCTCCGATGGATGTCCTCCTGGCAATGTGAACCTGCACTGTAGCCGTCTTTTGGCTATAGCACAGGTGGGAGGTTCCTTACTGTGTAGATATTTCCTTTTACTCTCTATTGTGTTTTTGGTCAGTAAAGCTGGCTATAGATAGGTAGAATTTTGAAGAAAAAAAACTCTTGGAAAAAGAAGACCGTGCTTTAGACGAAAAAATTCAAAGGAGCAGAATGGAAGATTTTTCTTGAACAATTGATTTTCGAACAGGTTTTTATTCATGTCCATTTATTCCAAATTCAAATGTAAAAAATCAAACAAAATCTTTCAGACGACAAATGAATGTTCTGGAAATGTTCTGTGAATTTTCGTACAAAATGTTCTACGTTTTAAAATTGTCGTACAAGATTTTTTCTAAAAATTGTATCTATTTATGGCCAGTTTAAAGTGGTATTAAAGACAAATGAATGTTCTGGAAATGTTCTGTGATTTTACGTACAAATTTGTCTACGTTTTCACATTTTCGTACAAGATCTTTTCTAAAAAATTATTTTAGAAATGTCATCTATTTATGGTCAGCTTAAAGTGGTATTAAAGATTCAGCTTTTTAAGAAAAATAACAAACGTGGCAGCCTCAATCCTCCTCCTCTTGGGTCCCTCGCCAGCGGTCCAGGCTCCTCCCCCTTAACCAATGCCCCCAATAGCAAGCAGCTTGTTATGGGGGCACTGGTGCGCATTTACTCCTGAGCCCTACTCTATGCGTCTATAACACACATAGATCCGTGGCTTGGCCGCAATCCTCACTCTCTTATTTTTGTCTCACTGGCTGTAACAGTGGGAGCCAATGGGGAAAGGGAGTCCTGGGACAGACAAGGCTCTCATGTGCATTGCTGGATTGAGAGGGGGCTCAACTGAGTATTAGGGGGGCTGTGGGGGGGAGCAGCACACAAAGGTTTTTTAACTGCATGCACATAATGTATAATGCTGCATACACACAACCGTTTTTCATCATGTGAATTTTTTTTTTTTTTATGTCATTAAAAACGATTGTGTGTGGGCTCCAGAGCATTTTTCGTGACGTGAAAAATGGGCATTAAAAATTAGAACATGCTCTATTTTTTCGCATAGTTTTTTACGTTATGGTTTTTCACGTCTTGAAAAAACGGCCGTGTGTAGGCTTTAACGACGTGAAAAAACTGTGCTTGCTCAGAAGCAAGTTATGAGACGGAGCGCTCGTTCTGGTAAAACTAGCGTTTGTAATGGAGATAGCACATTCATCACGCTGTAGCAGACTGAAAGACTGAAAAGCGCGAATCGTCTCTCACCAAACTTTTACTAACACAAAATCAGCAAAAGCAGCCCCAAGGGTGGCGCCATCCAAATGGAACTTCCCCTATAGTGCCATCGTACGTGTTGTACGTCACCGCGCTTTGCGCAAGCATTTTTTTCACGATCGTGTGTAGGCAAGGCAGGCTTGACAAGAATCAGGTTGAAAAAAACTTTGTTTTTTCTAGACCATTAAAAATGGTCGTGTGTACGCGGCATCAAGGCTAACAACCTTCAGTCTTTACAACCACTTTAAATAAAGTTATTTGTCCTCAATAGGGCCCAGGACAAAAAAAAATGTTTTACTATTTCCATCTCTATCAAAACTGTGAAAAAAAAAAGTTTTTATAAATTCTTTAGGGATACCTGAACCTGCTCCCATTCCAATCTCTCCAGCAACACATCACTTATAATAGTGATCTATTGCAATATAAGAAAAAATAAAGAAATAGCTTACTATGGACAACATTAAGTCTCTCAGGCATTTTTTTTATTCATTGTAAAATATGTAACATATAATAACGTTTCATACCATAATTTACAACTTTTCTTATTACGTCTCATTGACAGAACTATGGAGGCCACCTATAATGAGTGTTTCATATGAAAACATCATGTTGTCAAACATATTGAAGCTCAGGGTTAACTGTGAAATGTTGTGGAAAGGTTATGGGGTCTTCCAAAAAAAAAAAATTCAGACGAGGACCTTAAAAATACACATCTACTGTATTATCTTCCCACAGTGATAATTCTCTGTGGAATATCTCTCTAGCATGCCTCTGGGTGATTCCGTTACAGTTGTGTGAAAGTTGTTATCTTGGAATTCATCGTTTGTGAATGTCTTAAAGGAAGAAATTGAGACAGGCAAATGTGAAAAAAATGTATATATATATTTATATATATAAATATAGTCAGAGTCTTCCAACCGAGATAGACATGAAACCACATAAAGAGGCCACAAGACTTGCAGGATAACATAGACCTGAGGTGTGCCTCGATCGGCTAATCGGTACGCCAAAAAAGGGGGCATACCCAAGATAAGTAATGGTTGATTGTAGAAGAGGGATGTGAAGAAAGTGTGGGGATGGGAGAGAGGGTATCATGCACTGGAACAGACAAGAAACACAGGAGTGGGTTCCCCCAAATACCCCCCCTCCCCCATGCTCCTCCCAGAAATTTAGGCCACCATACTGGCCTTCTAATTTATTGTTGGAGCCCTCCAACCGAGATAGACGTGAAAACAAATAAAGACACCACAAGACTCACAACATAACATAGACCTGAGGTGTGTCCTCGTCAGCTGGTCAGTATGCCAAAAAGAGGAAAAAATACCAGGATATGGAAAGCTGTTTTATTGGTATACATGACATTTATTGGGCAAGCTTGGTGAAGGCTTGTGACATCTCAGCCTGGGGATTCAGAATGTACTGGGTAAAGCTAGCGGATTTCCATCTACCTAATCTTCTGATGACATGACCCAGCACCCCGTGCTGGGAGGCGGCCGAGGCTGCTCAGATCTGGAAGGAGTGCCCCGGAAAACTGGTTAGGGTTGAGGCTTAGATTAGCTAGGAGGATGCCAACAGGTCTGATGAACTGGCTAGCTGTTAGTGGGCTGGAAGGAAAAGGAAACACTGGTCTGGAGCTAAACTGGCTGAGCAGGTGTGATAACAACTGGTCAAGAACCGCTACTGAACACTATGCATTGTGGGTCTGGAAGAAATTGATGAGTTTTGGACACTGCCAGATGTAGGACAAAATGATCTTGAAGACGGGCCAGATGGCACCTGCGTAGCACCTGGCAACCGTGGCCACTGTAAGTGAACTCACCAGGCCGTAGGAAGCCGCAGAATTCCAGGTAGGTAGGTAGGTAGCTGCTTGGATGACCAGGCAGGGCAGCAACCCAAAAGGGGATCGTGTCAGGATGGCTGACATGTCCCGGAATGTGGATTTTGATATGGGCAAGTGTTTGCTACCGGCTGATGTTTCTGGATGCCACGCTGCAAGGCATGGGTCGCGAACAACAAGGGTTTGTCAGGGGCTTGTAGAGAGGAAATACTGCATGCCAGCTAGGTACAGTCTGACAGTGTTGTGGGACAGGCTCAGATGAGTGTGGCAGTAAGACATGAAGGCCAGGACGTGCTTGATGTGGCCTGTGCCCGTCCTGGGGAATGTGGCTAGGAATTTTCCATAGGCGTTCCAGGCGGTGCGGTAGGCCTTCAGTGTGTTGGGCGACAGTGACCAGTTTATGAGCAGTGTAGTGTTGTGAAAGTGGTCTCTTCGTCAAACCTTAGCTGTGGCCATGGTGGGATATAGGAAATGAGGTTGGTTTGGCTCTGGGTCTCTGTAAGAAATACAAAGGAAAATTGAGATGGGACAGTGCGTCTGCTGCGAGATTGCCAGGTGTGTAAGTACAGTGCAATTGTAGTGAAGGGATATCTGCACCAGCCTGCATAGGAAGGACATGATGGCCAGGAACTTGGACCTGCCTTTGTTGACAATCTCAGCAGTGGCTAAGTTGAGGAGACTGAAGCTGCTGGAATGAACAGGGATACGCCGTTCTAGTTCTCAAGGAAGTTACCCCACATTGCTAGATCTGCAGCAGCTGCCTGGTCTAGCTTGATGGTTTGATCGGGTCCTGTGCATGGGAAAGGAAGTCCAGGAGGCGAGAAATTAAGGAACGAACCTGAGGGAAAATCCTCATAGGAAAGTTTAGCATGCCTAACAGGTAAGAAAAAATGGGTGGTGTGGGGTAGGGTGATAAACCCTGTTTGGAATTTTAAGACAAACCCACGCACCAGGAATAGTGCATATGCGGGTGACGGTTGAAAGGAAAGGTAGAACTCCAGCCATAGTACATTTACCCGGCTCAGTCAGGAGAATGAGTTGGGATGCTTGAGGGTGCATATGCTTTTGGGATGAGCTCTATGACAGTTGACATAAACGTGGAGCAGTTGGCATTGGTTGAGGCTGTAGGTGCCATAGTTGAAGTTGTTGCAGATAGGCATCTTGCCTAGTAACTGGAGGGGCCGTCCCAACTTGTCCACCTGAGGATGTTGCATTGGGGCAGGCATGCCTTGAGTGGCACTAGAGGTAGTGGGGAAGGCCATGGAACGCCTGGTGTCCGTGTTAGAGCACCAGTTTGCCGTGTGCATGGAGGACTTGCAAACGGCGCAAAGCGGGAAATGCAGACCCGCAAAGTGGCGGCAGAACAACTCTGTGTCCGCAATGCTCTAATTCATGCTGGTTTGGAACTGGGCGAGTTTGGCTGTGGCTCTGGCTGTGAACAAGTGGTGGTAGTCATAAAACGCAGAGCCTCCGTATTTGTACCCTAAGTCAACCATGGCATGGAGGTACAAATCCATTTCTTCCCTTCTGCCAGGGTTGACCGAGCACACGTCCCTAAACAGCACAAACTCGGTGATCGACAGTTTGCAATTGAGCCTGGGCTATTTGAGCCTTCAGAACCACGCAAAAGTTCCCCCTAGGCGTAGGACATATTCTCGGCTAGATCATGGACTGAGATGAGCAGGGAGGCCAGGTTAACATTCTTTCCTTCCAGGATGTCCTTCCTGATGCCGGCAGGGATGATGAAGTGTGCAGGAAAAATAGTGGAACTAGTGTCCAGTGTGCCTGTGGGTGGTAGTGCCAAGACGAGCGCTGTGACTGTGTCTATAGAGGTCGCCCCTGGGCTCACCTCTAGGACTCCTTCTCTCGCCTGCACGTCGAAGACTGCTGTGGTCAGCATGCCAATCATGGTGTGCAGCTGGGCAAGAGCCAAAGAGAGGGACTGCAGGGATGCCTGCTGGGCGCCGGGAAGCAGCTGCTGCTGGTTTTGGGAACAGCAGCCTGAATAATTCAGCTTTCCTGGCCGTGGCAGGGTAGGGAATGGCCCTATGCTGCAGCTGTGCTGTGAGATTGGGGATAGTCCATCCCCTGAGGGACTGAGTGCTCTCTCTTGCTGAATCCGCGGTGGGTGAAGGAGAGACAGAGGCAAGGTTTAGCAACCATGTCTGCGTAGTTTGAAGGTGATGTCCTTTCAGAAAATAGGTAAGAAAGAAAATGTGACAGTATCTAAGTGCCAGATCGGCAGCCCAATTTGTGTATGTGAGGTATCGAGATGAATAAAGGGTGCTGCAGGTTGATGTGAGAGAGTGTCCTGTGTACTACCCACCTGACTCATGCCCTGATAGGATAGAGGTCCTGCTTGTGGCCAAGACTAATCTGGCAACCGGGACCCTGAAAAATGTAACATGGAGGTCCAGGTTTAACTTGGCGTGAAGGAGAGCCCTAAGCCCACCCCCTCTCCCTAAAACGTGACAACCCCTTCCGGGTTAAAGCATGCAAAGTCCTGCTTGTGTGTATGTATGTCATGTTACCTGCAAGAAAAACATCCAACCTTGTGCTGGATCGAACAACCTGACCTATGGAGGAAGACAGAAACAGGAGTGGGGTTGAGCGCCACTGGAGACGAGCTTGCAACACGTGTTGCAAGAAAGTAGCCTCAAAGGGAGGCAGAAACAAGCAGTAGAAAACTGCATACTGTCCTTCTAATGTTCATATATATATATATATATATATATATATATATATATATATATATATATATATATATATATATATATATATATATATATATATGTACATTAGAAGGCCAGTATGCAGTTTTCTACATATATATTTGGCTCTAATGTATCTAAATCTGTTAGTCCATCTAAAACTCCACTCTACTCAGGTTAATAAGGCTTCTGTCTGCTGTGTCCCCTGTACTCCTTCATCCAGAGTGCGGGCACTCTAATACAGAAGGTGTGTTACTGATCAGATCACCAGACGAAAACAGAGGGGATAAAAGCCTTACACACGATTGGTTTTCCCATTAGAAAAAGTCAGATGAGGAGCTTTTGGTCGGGAATCCCGACTGTATGTATGCTCCATCAGACTTTTTCCAACGGAAAAAATGCTTGAAAAAGATAGAGAGCAGGTTCTCTATTTTCCCGTCAGGAAAAAATCCGATCGGAAATTCCTATCATGTGTACAAATTCTGACGCACAAAATTCCGACGCATGCTCGGAAACAAATCGACACATGTTCAGAAGCATAAAACTTAATTTTCTCGACTCGTCTTAGTCTTTCACTACTTCTTGGCAGTCAAAAGTTCACCAAACTTTTGTGTGACCGTGTGTATGCGAGGCAGGTTTGAGCGGAATTCCGTCGGAAAAAACATCCAACTTTTTTTCCGATGGGAATTCCGCTCGTGTGTACAGGGCATAAGAAAAGAAAATTAATTCAGCCACTCCATCTAAGGATTAGCAAGCTGCAATATATTACATTTTTTGGTTTTGGGTTTTATACCGCTTAAGTGATTAAAGTTCCAGGCTAGGATCCCAATCAATGACTTTGTTTCCTTCTAATCAATCCGCATCATTATATCACTTTCTTCGTTTTTACCATTACCCTACTTGCTAATGCGGAAATATAGATATAATTGCTCTATTTGTAAAAGAAAGAATTGTAACCAGATTTATTGAAGTTGTGGATGCTTGAGTTGGAATTGCTAATGCTGTAATAAATGGGTTGTGTGATCATAATAAACAGATGTTGAAAAGTAAAAGAAAATGTCATGGAAAATATTTGTGTCAAGCCAATAAAGAGGGAAAAAATGAATATGATTTATATAAAAAGTTCCATGTTTGTCATTCTTTCGTTTCAGTGGGTATGTGTATATTTCACACCTTTAATGTAATAGGAAATACGGTTTCACCAGTGTTAATGAAAACCATACACAGAGCTTCTGCTAATCTGTTTAAAAGAATTACATGGGAATAATTTTCCCTTGCACGTAGTGAGCGTAAATTCCCATCAGTATCCAATTCAGCTATTAATTATCCACATAGGAGTACAATTGACATCGATCCTTAAAGAAAATCTGCCACTTTGCCTATTCAGGACAGAGTGACAAGTTTTCTTCGTGGGGACCCACTTGTATTCACCTTTTGTAGCTAGAATCACATAGAGTTAGGCCAGCGTATCAGTAGATACGCCGACCTAACTCGGAATCTGCGCCGACCTAAGTTTAAGTGTATTCTCAAACAGAGATACACTTAAACTTATCTAAGACACGACGGCTTGCGCCGTCCTATCTTAGGGTGCAATATTTAGGCTGGCCGCTAGGTGGGGCTTCCATTGCGGTCAGTGTAGAATATGTAAATCACTAGATACGCCTATTCACGAACGTACGCCCGGCCGACGCAGTACAGATACGCCGTTTACGTAACGCATTATCAGGCCTAAAGTTATTCCATCAAATAGCTGGAATAGTAATGTTAAAGTATGGCCGCCGTTCCCGCGTTGAAATTTAAAATTTTTACGTCGTTTGCGTAAGTCGTCCGTGAATAGGGATTTACGTCATTTACGTCCACGTCGAAATCAATAGGACCGTGCTGCGTACTTAGCCGCAATGCACACTGGGATATGTAAGCGGACGGCGCATGCGCCGTTCCAAAAAAACTTCAATCACGTCAGGTCAACCCGAATTAGCATAAAACACGCCCCCTCAGCCTATTTTGAATTAGGCGCGCTTACGCCCGCCGCATTTACGCTACGCCGCCGTAACTTAGCAGGCAAGTACTTTGTGAATCAGGTACTTGCCTCGCTAACTTACTGCGGCGTAGTGTAAACACGCTACACTACGCCACCGCAAAGTTAGGGCGGGCTATGTGAATCTAGCCCATAGACTCCATCTGCAGGAGTGCTGAGAAATATTATTAGCTGGGTGTAGAGGAACATATGACCTTCTGCCAAGGATGCAGTGCATTGTGTTGGCATTTGTGAGACCCAATTACTGTCATGTGTGAGAAGGAAGACGGCCTTCAACTCTGCTTAACCACTTCCTGTCTGGCCTATAGCAGAATGACGGCCGGGAAGTGGTTCAGTTATCCTGACTGGGCGTCATATGACGCCCAGCAGGATAACTGCCATCACGCGCCCGTGGGGGCGCGCGCATCACGGCGATCAGTGGTGTGGTGTGTCAGTCTGCCTATCGATGCCCATCAGTGGTGCCTATCAGTGCCACTCAAAAGTACCCATCAGTGCAGCCTTTCAGTACCCATCAGCATACCTCCCAACTGTCCCTGATTTCGAGGGACTGTCCCTGATTTGGAGCAATGTCCCTCTGTCCCTCATTTTGGTCTGATCTATATAGATGTATATAAAATACACTTTTTATCTATCAAAAAGTGTTTCCCAGTGGTAAACTTTCATCTGATTTCTAAATTGCTGCATTTGTAAATTCCAAAAGCCAATATAAAGGAATAGTAGTGGTAAAAAAAGCACTTGTGGGTTTAACCAATCTTATTTTTTTGTACAATTCTCCTTTAAGGGGGCGTGGCAAGGGGTGTGTCCTATGCCTGCATACCTTTGCTGATAGGTTTCCCTCATTCCCATCTCAGAAAGTTGGGAGGTATGCATCAGTGTCGCCTATCAGTACCCATCAGTGCCCACCAGTGCCACCCATGAGTGTCCATCAGTGCTATCTATTAACCACTTGAGCACCGCGTCATGTAAAATGACGGCTTCACGGTGTCTCTGGAAATCCAACAGGACGTCAATTGACGTCCTGGATTCCTCCGGCCACTGGGGGGCGCGCGCCCGGCGCGTCTCCGAGATGCCGATGCGCGTGCCTGGCGGTCGCGATGTCCGCCAGGCTCCCGCGATCGGTAGTGACATAGCAGGGACGTGGAGCTCTGTGTGTAAACACAGAGCTCCACGTCCTGTCAGGGGAGAGAGGAGACCGATCTGTGTCCCTTGTACATAGTGACACAGCATCGGTCACCTCCCCAAGTCACCCCCTCCCCCCACAGTTAGAACACTAATTAGGGTACACATTTAACCCCTTCCTCACCCCCTAGTGTTAACCCCTTCAATGCCAGTCACATTTATACAGTATTTAGTGCATATTTATAAAAATTGATCGCTGTATAAATGTGAATGGCGCCAAAAATGTGTCAAAAGTGTCCGATGTGCCCGCCATAATGTCGCAGTCCCAATAAAAAAATCGCAGATCGCCGCCATTACTAGTAAAAAATAATAATAATAATAATAATAATAATAATAATAATAATTCTGTCCCATATTTTGTAAGCGCTTATTGCGATTTTATTTTATTTTTACCAAAAATATGTAGAAGAATACGTATCGACCTAAACTGAGAAAAAAAATGTTGGGAAAAAAAATTGGGCTATTTATTATAGCAACAAGTAAAAAATATTGATTTTTTTTTTCAAAATTGTTGCTTTTTTTGTTTCATAGCGCAAAAAATAAAAACCGCAGAGGTGATCAAATACCACCAAAAGAAAGCTCTATTTGTGGGGGAAAAAAGGGCGTCAATTTTGTTTAGGAGCCACGTCGCATGACCGCGCAATTGTCAGTTAAAGCGACGCCGTGCCGGAAGCTGAAATTTCACCTGGGCAGGAGGGGGGTATATGAATGAATGAATGAATGAAAAACGTATAAAGCGCGGCACATGCGAACTGAATCGCCTCTGGGCGCTGGTTGTTCGTGTCTCATGACATCAGAAGAGCAGAGTTTTGATCTGTCCTCTGAAAGTCAGGTGGTTTTCCTCCAACCGAATGCTGGTTGGTAAAGCGTTCCACAGTCTAGGACCTTGAAAAGCAAACCTTCTTTCTCCTTTGGACTTGTATTTGGTTTTTGGAACCTTGACCAGATTTTGGTCGGTGGATCGCAGAACGCGGTTGGAATTGTGAGGTTCTATCTTGTCGCAAAGATATTGCGGAGCCTTCCCATGGATGCACTTATGTGCCCGGTATGGAAGTGGTTAATGTCCATCAGTGCTGCATATCAGTGCCACCCATCAGTGCCGCCTTCCAGTGCCGCCTATCAGTGCCCTTCATCAGTGGCACCTCATCTGTGCCGCCTTATCGGTGCCTGTTGGGTCATCAGTGAAGGAGAAAACTTACTTATTTACACAATTTTATAACAGAAACAAAAGAAAAACGTTATTTTTCCGCTAAATTGACGGTCTTTTTTTATTTGTTTATCAAAAATTAAAAACCGCAGAGGTGATCAAATACCACGAAATACCACCAAAAAGCTCCAAAATTCTGTTTGGGTACAGTGTAGCATGACTGCGCAATTGCCATTTAAACAGCGACAGCTCTGAAAGTTGAAAATTGGCTTGGGCAGGATGGGGTTGTAAGTGCCTGGTATTAAAGTGGTTAAAGTGGTTGTAAAATCTTAGGGCGCGTACACACGATAGGTTAACCAGAGGACAACGGTCTGATGGACCGTTTTCATCAGTCAAAACCGATCGTGTGTGGGCCCCATAGGTTATTTATCCATAGGTTACAAAAAAGCCAACTTGCTTTAATTTTAACCAATGGATTCCTAACGATGGGAAAAAAACGATCGTTAGTAGGCACAACCATCGGTTAAAAACCCACGCATGCTCAGAATCAAGTCGACACATGCTTGGAAGCATTGAACTTAGTTTTTTTCAGCACGTCGTTGTGTTTTACGTCACCGCGTTCTGACACGATCGTTTTTTTAACTGATGGTGTGTAGGCGCGACGGACCATCAGTCAGCTTCATCGGTTAACCTATGACAACGGTCCATCAGACCGTTCTCATCGGATGGACTGATCGTGTATACGAGGCTTTACATATACCCTGTGAAGTGACTGGTCTCATGTGATACACAAAGATGTATAAGTTGATAAGTTGTACCTGATTATCTGTGTTTTCTCTTCTCCCCTCAAAGTGCAGAATTTTTACAGCTTGTCTGAGCTTTCAGAAAGCAAGGGGCGGAAAGCTGAAGTTACACTCTTCAGTAAGAAGAGCGCTGAAAGCTGATTGGAGGGAGGAAACACCCCCCACAGCACAGAGGAACAGAGCTGAGGTTGTCAATCACAGACTGTGTGTTAGAGGTCCCTCTCTATCACATTTGTCTTTCTCTTGCTGTCAGGAAAACATGTAAAAGGTGATTCATGCTGATAGCAGAGAAGCGGGGCAGCAGACAGAAATGACACTTAGGCCCTGTACACACGACCGAACATGTCCGCTGAAACTGGTCCGCAGACCAGTTTCAGCAGACATGTTCGGTCTTGTGTACGGCCGACCGGACAATTGTCCGGCGGATCGGACAGGTTTCCAGCGGACAAATGTTTCTTAGCATGCTAAGAAACATGTCCACTGGAAGCCTGTCCGTCGGACATGTTGGGTCGTCTGTACAGACTCACCATACATGTCCGCTCGGCCGAAAGCCCTCGCACGCGTCGAAGTGATTTGACGCATGCGTGGAAGCATTGACCTTCCAGGGCCGCGCACGTCGCCGCATCACCGTCGCGGTGACGGCGCGGCCACGTCACCGCGTATCGTGTCCGTGCGGATTTCTGTCTGATGGTGTGTACAACCATCAGACAGAAATCTCGAGCGGACATGTCCGTTGAAAACGGTCCGGCGGATCACTGCCTACGCCATGAACGTAATCTACGCCCATCCAGAAACTACGTAAAAACCGCCGGCTTCTGTTCCCTGATGCAGACCTTTACATGTCTGCTGCTGAGTTACACCTCCTTTATGGGGCTTAACTTTACGCCGGGCGTACAACTTACGCGCACCTCTCGTAGCCTGCGTCGGGCGGGCGCAGGTCCGTGAATCGCTGTATTTTCCTAATTTGCATATTTGAATGGCTATTCAGTGGCAGCACCACCATGCGGCCAGCGTAAATGTGCGCCCACCCTACGCCGGCGTAGGCAAGTTACGTCGGCGGGATTAAGCCTGTTTTTAGGCGTATCTTAGTTTGTGGGTACAGCGCACAGATACGACGGCGCATATTTGCACTTACGCGGCGTATCTTGAGATACGTCGGTGCAAGTGCTTTGTGAATCCGGGCCATCGTGTCCAGGGGCACCGTACGTGTAAATCCATGAATACTGGCATAATTAATTTCTATAGGTGGCTGCACATGGCAGATGTGGGTCCCGGGAGAAAAAATATGCCAGAATTTAAATTTTTAGGCCTTGTTCACACGGGTGTACTACAGCGTATACCTATGCGAGTACTGTGTTTAACCTCATCAGGATGAACAGGTGTTGCATGCATCCCCAGTCTTATTTAGCTGGAACACAGTGGCTCTGTGGACAAATTTGACACAGTGTGCATTCAGAACTATACACATGCATCTACACAGATGTCCATGAAGCCACTGAGTTTCAATTGATATGAATAAGACTGCCTGCACATAAATGCAAGTAAAACCCGTGCATCTTTATGCAGGTAAATGCGATCCTCCACAGGTGCATGCTGTATTACGCCCAGGGCCGCCATCAGGGGGGTACAGGCAGTACACCTGTAAGGGGCCTGGAGGTCCCCATGGGCCCGGATGGCAACCCCTCTTTTTTTTTTAGGGGTCCGCAGGTTCCCAGGGGCCCGGAGGCCCACAGGGCCCCAGATGACAACCCCCCTTTTTTTTATTTTTTATATTTATATATATATATATATATATATATATATATATATATATATATATATATATATATATATATATATATATATATATATATATATTTGTGTGTGTGTGTGTGTGTGTGTGTATATGTACATATATATATATTGGAAGATACTGCGCAGGTCTAATATAGTGATGACACTATAAAAATAATGTGAAAAATAGTGATAGTGATGACACTATAAAAATAATGTGAAAAATAATAAAAATGAAAATAATAAAAAAAAAAAAAAAAAGGGCTGCTGCAGCTTATATGTCAGATACACACAAAAATACGATTTTAAAAGGAAAAGCTGCGCTGCAAATTACATCAACATAAATATTCAATTATGTTATGGGCACACAAAACCCCAGTGCATAAAACTGAAAAAAAGTTGTGCAAAAGTCCATAAAGGATGTATCACCGAAGATTGCAGGAAGTGACAGAAAGTTCTCCGAATGGATGAGGCTAAATATCCAGGCAAAATCTTGTGAATCAGATGACAAATCCTCCACCACTTATGTACCAACTGCTTACCAGAGCAAGAAATAAATCAGGCATGTATACACATAGGTCAGTAAGGGTCCTGGGTAAACTGCCACTCTCTCTCCTGTTTCACCAATCTTCTATGTCAGACCAACTTTCTCCATAGATGTAACCCAGAGGAGAAAAACACTGACATGGTGTGATATCGTTTAAAAATGTTTAATATAAAAAGGTATTGCACTCACATGTATGACGGTTAAACAGTGCGATCAATAATATTAGCCGGCCGGCTCTGCTGTCTGCTCGTCCTTCCGGGTAGACAGCGTCGATTGTGGTGACGTCAGCACGTCGCTCCTCCCTACGCCGTTTCGTCACACAGATGTTTCGTCACACCAGAGGTCCCCAGGCAACCCCCCTTTTTTTTATAAAAAAGTTATTTTTTTAATTTCATTTTATATATATATATATATATATATATATATATATATATATATATATATATATATATATATATATATATATATAAAATGAAATAAAAAAAATTACTTTTTTTATAAAAAAATATATATATTTTTTTTATTAAAGGGGGTCCCCAGGGCCCCATGTGGCAAACTCCCTTTTTTTTTTTTTATTACAAATGTTTATTTTTTATATATATATATATTTTTTTTCATTAAAGGAGTCCCCAGGCCCCCGGATGGCTACCCCCTTTTTTTATATATAATTTTCTTTATATCTTCTTTTTTTTTTTGTAAAGACGGCAGCACCCCCCCTCCCCCGGTTCTCTGCTCCAGGAGGGCCCATGCCTAAAGCTGTGTAAGGGGCCCCATAATTCCTGATGGTGGCCCTGATTACGCCCATGAAAATGAGGCCTTACAGTCCCGGGAACAGATGTACGTGAAGCTTATATCAGTTGAGTGACTCTGCCCTTGCACATGTTTAGAGTTTCAATTAGCGAGAGAGATAGTCCGAAAGGAAAAAGCTACTGCTGTGTAAAGATGAACTAGTTAAGCAAAATCCACTCTAGTAATTCAGCACAGGAGATCCACTCTATAGTCCAATGGAGATCTATTGGCTTTGTCTGGTAGATTAGCAAGGTGATAAAAGAACACTAAAGCCGCGTGCGTACACGCGACTATTTTTCATGTCATGGAAAAAACAAAATTTTTCTCGACGTGATTCCTCTCAAGCCTGCCTTGCCTACACACGATCGTGATAAAAAATGCTCTAGCAAAGCACGGTGATGTACAACCAGTACGACGGCACCATAAAGGGGAAGTTCCATTCGAATGGCGCCACCCTTTGGGCTGATTATGCTAATTTCCCGTCTAATAACTTGCTTCTGAGCATGTGCATTTTTTTCCGTGTCGTTAAAGCGTACACACGACAACACTTTTTTTTTCAAGACGAGAAAAACGACGACATGAAAAACGACGAGAAAAAATAGAGCATGTTCTAAATTTTTAATGGCCATTTTTCTCGTCGAGAAAAATGCTCTGGAGCACACACACGACCGTTTTTAACGACCAATTAAAAAAATTGCATTTTTCTTATCATGAAAAACGGTCGTGTGTACGCGGCATAACCCATTCACCACTGGCAAAGCGCACAATAACCTACCATAGAGGAAACCTGCTCTCAAATAAACTATAGGGTCCTCTCCAATCATCAGGAGAGATCCAATACAGATCCTGCTGTTAACACACAAGTAATGGGATGGGAACCTCCAATGCTTTGACATCATTGATCTAATAAGAAGCAAACCACTGATTCACAGAATAAGAAGATGTTTTATATAAGTAGTTAGAAGCCTTTATAACTGTATAAAATAATTTGTCCTTATCAGAGTGGAATTCCCTTTCAAACCAAACCTTTATTTATACATTTTCCATATACATTTTTACTTTTGCTTGACTTGTGCATTGGTAAAATAATTTATTTTTCTGGGTAATTTCCTAGTTTATTATTCCAAGTCACAAAATAAAACATGAACTTTGTCTTTATGGGGGGTTGATGAATTTGATTCACAGCATTTTAGAGCAATCAATAAGTACAACATTTTTTTACGTTAAAATAAAGTTCACACAACCCGCCAGCACATTCCTCCAATATATTTTGTTAATCACAGAACACATATGCTCAACAGCAAATGTCTAAGAAATAACATAATAATTATTGCTAGCATTGAAACAGTGGCCCAGATTCAGGTAGATTTGCCCATTAGTTGCACATGTGAAGAGCAGCTGATTTGCTCTGCGCTGGGGCAAATTGGAAAGATTGCCACCTGATTCAGGATTCCTTTTGTCTGCTAACTTGCTCCTTTGTAAGGCAAAAATCAGGGCGTAAGGCAGCGCAAGTGAAAGTGGGTGTGCCCTATGCAAATGATCTTTTTTCCACTCAGCAGTGGTTTGCACCTATTTTCAGGGCAAATTCTGCCCACCTGCTTGCACTGAGCAAATAAATAGGGGCAGACCTGCGCAGGTCCTGTGCAAAATTACATCCTGCTTGTTCCACCCCCCCCCCCCCCTGAGCAAGGTAATTTTGCCCTTTGCTGCGAGATGGCACCTCCCGGCCCAAAAAAAAAGAGGAAGGCTAATTTTGTGGCAGCGAAGATGGAGATCATGCTGGAGGCACTGACGCGCCATACTGCTGTTCTGTATGGTGCTGAATGCCAAAATACTACCGTAGCCCAAAGGAGGGCAATATTTGAGGCGATAACCTTAGACATCAATGCCCTGGGCTTTGAGGACCGGACTTGGATGGACATCCAGAAAAAGTTCACGGACATGCGGCGTCGCGTCCGGGACAAAATTGTCCTCATTAAAAAGCACATCAGGGGCACCGGAGGAGGACCAGCCTGTTCTGTGCGACTCAATCCGGAGGAGGAGGTCATCTCTCAGAGTCTAGCGCTGGAGCAGGTGGAGGGACTGCCAGGCTATGACTCCACTGTTGGGGACTTGGGGACTGGTAAGTTTTTTGTTTCTCATATCTGCTGTGTATCATGGGAGGGGGTAGAAGTGAACATATGAGGGGGTAGAAGGGAACATGTAACAAGTTTTTGTTTCTCATATTTGCTGTGTATCATGGGAGGGGGTAGAAGTGAACATATGAGGGGGTAGAAGGGAACATGTAACACGTTTTTGTTTCTCATATCTGCTGTGTATCATGGGAGGGGGTAGAAGTGAACATATGAGGGGGTAGAAGGGAACATGTAATAAGTTTTTGTTTCTCATATCTGCTGTGTATAATGGGAGAGGTAGAAGGAAACATGAGATAAGTGTGTTGCTCCAGCAACATTTTTATTTTGTGTTATCCACAGATGTTGATGATGAGGCTGGGCCGTCGTCGGCTGTAGGGCGACCCACGCCATCCCCAGAACATCATGGGGTGCAGTCAGGCCCTCTGCAGATCCTGGGCATGTTGGTGGAGGAGGATATCGGCCAGAGTCCATCTAGGGAGGAGGAAATGGTGGAGGAGGCCGTTATCCTCAATCTGGAGGAAGCAGTGTCCCTCCAGGAGGATCCCACCATCCCTGACTGACCCACCACCCCCCCGACCATAACATCATCCCCCTCCGGGGCAAGCCCCTCCAGTGTCCCTCCCTCCAGTGTCCCTCGCTCCAGTATCCCTCGCTCGCCCCTTCCAGTGTCACTCCCTCCTGTGTGACCCCCTCCCCTTCTGCTCCCTCAGTTCGTGCCCCAGCCTCTCCTCCAAGGAAGGCTCTTTCTAAAACTAGGGGTGTACCCTCCAGCCTCCGTGAGGGTCTGCAGGAGGAGCAGGCCCGGCAGACCCACCATATAGGGGAGATGGTGGGAGACCTGAGGCGGGTGGCGGACAGCCTGGCATCCTCCCCCTCCTCTGTCCAGCAGGTCCTCACCCACCATGCTGACCGGGGGGACCGACAGAATGAGACCCTGGAGGATGTTAGTGGCAACTGCGCAGCCATTGTGACCTGTCTGGTTGAACAGCAGGATGCCACTGCATTATTAACTTCGGAGGTGAGCAGGTTGGCAGGTGCGGTAGAGGCCAACACTGCTGCTGTGTGGGAGGAGGGGAGACTTACCCGACGGCAGTTGGGGATCACCACCACATGGCAGATGAGGATGTTGGGACAGACGAACACCGTCCTCAACCGCCTGGCCAACGCCATGGAGGGCTTGCAGGCACCACCTGCCAGGAGAGATGAAGTAGGGGTTGATGCTCCCCCCCCCTCCATCCCCACCCCATGCTCCACCACGGCGTCTGAGGAGCCAGAGCCGGGGAACCCTTGGGCCAAGGATGTCCAAATGAAAAAAATAATTTATGACCATTTTTTTTTTTTTTTGGTGGCTCAGATTATGAGCTTGTTTTTTGGTTATGCTCAGATTTTGAGTTTTTTTTTTTTATTGATGCTCAGATTATGAGCTTTTTTTTATTTTGTAGCTGCCCCTGGCATGTTGGCACACAGATGTGAGATCCAGAAAGTGTGGGTGCTCTGCTTGTTCAGCTCGTCCGTCTTGGTGCTGCTGTAGTTGCTCTCCAGCTGACCTGTGGCCATCTGTTGCTAACTTGCCCCTGCTTTTATAAAGTGCAAATTTGCCCCGGCCAAACAGCTTGCGCGCTTTGGGAGCAAAATGCTCCTCACACGCGCAAGTTTATGAATCAGTGGCAGTTCCTCATTTGCATATTTGCTGAGGGAAAACCATGAGAGCGCAAGTTGCTCCCTGAGCAAAATTGCCCCTTAATTGCGCCGGGGCAGAGAAACTGCTTCCGTGCAAAAATGGCACATTTCAGGCTTAGCTTGCTCTCTGGGTCACCCGCAAATTTGCCTGGGAGCAAATCCGTACTTGCGCGACACAAATCACACTTGCTCCCGCGCAAGTCGTACCTGAATCTGGGCCAATGTTTCTTGCTGAGTAACTTATACAAAGCATAGAGTATTTGGATAATTGTGGGTTTTTAGAATACAAGCATAACCGCAGTCAATTCAATAGAAAGTGGAAAGTGGAAGAAAAGATGATTCATACATCAAAAATATAATTGAAGACTTGTTGTGGCTTTATTCACGCTGTACTGTAAAATATATGTAAACCCTAACAATGAATTGTAGCCACTTTACTCTATGCAGAGGCGTATTTTCAAATTTAGAGTTGCTTGAAAGTTGGATTGATTCAACTTTCAACTGGATTGGTTCAACTTTCTGTAGGTCTCTTGTAAGTGTAGCGCCCCCTTGCTTTCAGCATGGACGCTACGCTAAAGTTAGTGGGAATGGGAGAGTTACTTTGCTCCCATTCGTGTTTTGTCTGAATTTGGGACTGTCATCACAGAAATGTCCACTGGGTCAGTCTGTGGTCAAGGGGTGCAATACCACTCCTTGCCGGCAGTTGGCGCCAGAGGGGTTCTGGCAGAGCAAGTTTTCCCCAGCAGCCAATTGGAGGAGTTTTCCCTCGCGGGGCATGCTGGGGGAGAGTATATCTGTGACAGGGGTCATGTGTTGAGAAATCTTCGCGGGGTCCCCGTTCCAGGTGCGGTATCCACCTTCAGGGTACGCGCATCCATGGACCCCGCCAGCGCGGCCCACCTAGCCAAAGCTGACAGCTGGATCGAACCTCATCCTGAGGAAAAAAGGGACCCCAGTGTTCCACTGGGTCCCATGACTTGTTGAGAGGATCCCAGTCTGGGATCGGGCGTCCGGACCACTGACAGGTATGCTTGCTGTCATCCGGGGGGCCTATATAGGAAAAGTCTACTGGGAGGATTCGCTCTCTTTATTCACCTAAGTCCTTTAGTGAAACTGGCCTGTGGCAGAGGCCCTAGAGCCGGGTCTGTGAGAGAGACCCGTTCCCCCCAGCTAGTGCAGAGTGACGCTTCGGCTGCCAGGCCTATTATAGGGGTCTGTCCGGGGGCACTTTACCCACTCAGAGCAGAGTGGCGACGAGTTACAAAAATTGGTACTATACAGAGCAGTATTGATTGCTCCATTCAACTTCCAGGCCTGATACCGCAAGGTTCTCTTCTCTTTCCTTCATCAACCTTGACCTTCCCAATACGTGTTGATGTTGGCCGTGTTTGGCCTGAACAGTAATGCATTGAAAACCCTTTTATTGGCTGTCTGGACCTTCGCTCACTACCGCTGTTCTCACAATTACACCCCTAGACACCGCCAGGGTAACTTAGCAGGCCGATCCCAAAATTAACCAGCGGCTTCTTCGGGGGTGAGCGCTACATAATATCTAGTTGTTGTTTGCTTCTGTCTTTTGTATGCATGGGTTGTATCCCTGGTAATCGTGTGGGAGGCTGCCATGACCACAGTCATAAATATTTATATCACTTTGGCCAACCCCTAGGAGGTTTATTCAGGCTTTAAGAGGCTATCAATATTAAGGTGTGACCTTGACAAATCATTGGACCCATTATCAAATCCTACACTGGTGCAGTGGGTCCTGGGTTCCTCCTGGTGCATGGCCTCATGTGGTGATTGCGACTAGAATTAGCGACCTGGCACCTGGGGCCGCACAGCTGTCTCTGTGCGCACCCCTCCTCACAATCGCATTGGCCCGCGCCAGCCGGTAATTGAGGCCATGGCTTTGTGGTCTTTTGGTTCCTTCTGGAATTTGGCGCCCTCTTGTGGTTGCCGTTGGTATGACAAGACAACCAGCAATGCTAATGGAGCTTCCCTGCCTGTTTCCATCTCCTTCCCTTTACTTAGAAGTTAGAACCCCCAAACATTATATATAGTTTTTATTCTAATACCCTAGAGATTAAATGGCAGTCGTTGCAATACTTTCTGCCACACCGTATTTGCGCAGCGGTCTTCCAATCGCACTTTTTTGGGAAAAAATACACTTTTTTTAATAAAAAAAATAAGACAAGAGTAAAGTTAGCCTAATTTATTTTATATTGTGAAAGATAATGTTACGCCGAGTAAATTGATACACAACATGTCACGCTTCAAAATTACGTTGGCTCGTTGAATGGCGACAAACTTTTACCCTTTAAAATCTCCATAGGTGACGTTTAAAAAATTCTACAAGTTGCATGTTTTGAGTTATAGAGGAGGTCTAGGGCTATAATTATTTCTCTCGCTTGACCAATCGCAGTGATACCTCACATGTGTGGTTTGAACACCGCTTTCATATGCGGGCACTACTCACGTATGCGTTTGCTTTTTCACGCAAGCTCAGCGGGACGGGGCGCGTTCCTGGCTCCTAACTTTTTTAGCTGGCTCCTAGATTCCAAGCAAATTTGTCAAGCCTTGGCTGAGAGTTTGCAGCCAGTTTTTGGAGGATGAAGGAAAAATTTCCATTGAATGGCTCCCACACTCGTCTGACCTCAATTCAAAAGAACCCCTCTGGGACATTATGTTTCGGTCCGACTACGCCGCCAGGTTGCACCTCAGTCTGTTCAGGAGCTCAGTGAAGCCCTGGTCCAGATCTGGGAGGAAATACCCCGAGGACACCATCCGTCGTCTTATTAGGAGCATGCCCTGATGTTGTCAAGCATGCATACAAGCACTTGGGGGCCATACAAAATACTGAGCACCATTTTGAGTTGCTGCAATGACATTTCAGCAAAATGGACTAGCCTGCTGCATGATTTTCAAGTGTGTCTTTGAATTCAGCCCTCTGATAATTTTCATTTCCATCAAATGCTGTGGAATCCTTTCGTTCCTAACACATTACCCAGTCTATATCAGTATAGATATCCAGCATGAGATTTTTTCCCCATTGAGATGTGATGTGTTTTTAAAGCGTTCCTTTAATTTATTTTGAGCAGTGTATATATATATACTGTATTAATGTAGCACACCTCCGTAGGGACTGTCAATGAACTTGGACCCCCCACTCCCACAGCCAAGCACACAAATCTTCATGGCACACAGAGTTTGAAAATAGTCTTTGACTTTGTTTTGTTTTTTTATTAGAGGGTTAATAACTTGGATAGGGATGGGAGATTGTGGGATGCCCACTTGACTTCAGCAAAACTCCAGGGACATTTTCCTATATAAAGTCTATATACAGTCTCCTTTGCTTGCCTCCTGCACACACTTGCTTTAGCTGAATCACTGTAGAATAATCTGACAGGCTCTCAGTCAGATTATAGCCATAGCCCTTTACAGACAGGAACTCGTAGCCCCTTGTTGTATTGCTCAAAAGTAGTGAAACAGATTGGAACTTCTCTTTTGTAGCCACTGAATCCAGGGAAGGGGGTGACATCAGGCTTGGCTGTGGAATGTTCCCTCTTCACGACACACAGAAGAGTCCTGACCGGAGACACGGGAGCATGTGCAAAAGAGGACACTGCCGGACAAATCTCCAGGTGGGCTGGTGAGTGTTACAGTCAAGAGGACCGAGAGGCAGCCTGACAGGACTGGGCGCCAGCAGTCTGGCATGGATGCAGAGTCAGTCTGGGAGGACTGTGGAGTCTTAGCCAGGAGTGCTAGTGAAAGGGGCAGCTGCAGCCAGGTGGGCTTGCATTGCCTGTGGGATTAAGAGTCACAGAAGGACAGCTGGGAACTAGAACTTTTTGCTACACTACCATAGACCCGTGGTCCCTGCCTGCAAAGGGCATTTGCTATTGGTCTGATTGCTCTTGTCAGGCCAGCCATACAGTGCCAGCTGGTCCTGGGATGTGTAGCTCTACAAGCAAGATTTGTGCTGAAGGTAGAAGGAAAGTGTATATACGGACTGTGTATAGATGTTTCCCTGAAGAGTTCTACTACCTTGATCAAGTGGGCATCCCATAATACCATAATCCCTATCCAGGTTCAATTCCACTAAAAAAAAAAAAAAAAAGCTGCAAGGACTGCTTCTTCTCTCCAGAGTGCTATGGGAAATGATGTGTGCCTGTAGCGCTACATACAGTATATATATATATATATATATATATATATATATATATATATATATATATATATATACTGGATCAATTCCTTGTATTTGATGTTAAACATAGCAATATTTTCCCTTGGACCACCCTAGTCTTCATGATTAAAGTAAAACTAAAGGCAAATCTTTTTTTTGGGTGGAGAGGGATTAGAACTGTCAGTTTTCAATGCTGTCTGTGCCCGTTAACGACATTCACCCTCTCTATTTGTCCTGTTTACTATTATCATTGAATATAAAAGTAAAAGAAAATCCCACATTTTGGATTGTCCCCAGAAAAGTAATAAAAGGGAAATCTTTCAATGAGGACACTAGTCTCGGTGACCTGGGGGTCCCCAAGGAATTACCTTAATTTGCAGGGATTTCATCTCACTTCCTGCTTGCCTATGGGACAGAATGTGAAGGGAAATCTCTGCAATAGGACACAGATGGTGAAAAAAAATCTGACAGGGGTTATAACCCTCCCTTGCTCTATCCAAAATTAAAAAAAAAAAGTTTTGCCTATAGTTCTACTTTAACCACTTCCCGACCGCCGCATGTAAATGTACGTCCACAGAATGGCACGTACAGGCATATGGGCGTACATGTACGTCCTTGCCTTTCCGCGGGTGGGGGGTCCGATCGGGACCCCCCCCGCGACATGCGGCGGTCGGGTTCCCTCGGGGAGCGATCCGGGACGACGGCGCGGCTATTCGTTTATAGCCGCTCCGTCGCGATCGCTCCCCGAGGCTGAAGCACGGGGAGAGCCGTATGTAAACACGGCTTCCCCGTCCTTCACTGTGGCGGCGTATCGATCGAGTGATCCTTTTTTATAAAGGAGACTCGATCGATGACGTCAGTCCTACAGCCACACCCCCCTACAGTTGTAAACACACACTAGGTGCACCCTAACTCCTACAGCGCCCCCTGTGGTTAACTCCCAAACTGCAACTGTCATTTTCACAATAAAGAATGCAATTTAAATGCATTTTTTGCTGTGAAAATGACAATGGTCCCAAAAATGTGTCAAAATTGTTCGAAGTGTCCGCCAAAATGTCGCAGTCACGAAAAAAATTGCTGATCGCCGCCATTAGTAGTAAAAAAATTTTTTTTTATAAAAATGCAATAAAAATATCCCCTATTTTGTAAACGCTATACATTTTGCGCAAACCAATCGATAAACGCTTATTGCGATTTTTTTTACCAAAAATAGGTAGAAGAATACATATCGGCCTAAACTGTGGGAAAAAAAATGATATATATGTTTTTGGGGGATATTTATTACAGCAAAAAGTAAAAAATATAGCATTTTTTTCAAAATTGACGCTCTATTTTTGTTTATAGCGCAAAAAATAAAAACCGCAGAGGTAATCAAATACCACCAAAAGAAAGCTCTATTTGTGGGGAAAAAAGGACGCCAATTTTGTTTGGGAGCCACGTCGCACGACCGCGCAATTGTCTGTTAAAGCGATGCAGTGCCGAATCGCAAAACCTGGCCTGGGCATTTAGCTGCCTAAAGGTCCGGGGCTTAAGTGGTTAAACCCCTTTGGGCGAAAGGCGTTGAAGCAGCTGGATGACAAGCCTCAAGTCACTTTATATTTATGTGTTACTGGAATTAAACTTTTTAACAACTATGATCTTTCCTTTCCCTTCCTTTCCTCCAGGTTCATTAGCTCAAAAATAGCTCACACATACTGTATATTGTGATATTTGGGGAATCTTGATCACTAGTTAGCTCTATTTGTAAGAGTAAACAATATTTATTTTCAAAGGACAAAGGCAAAAACAACTTTTCTTCAGTGTAAAACAAAACTAAACAGTTCACAAACTTCAGGTATTCAAAAACAATTATTTGGCTCACCACCAGCATAAGCCTGCCTCACACTAGGGTTATAAATTCCCACCTGTTTCAGAGGTCCAGAAAAGTGGCCACAGTAGTTCAGGCAACATCTCAGTAGCAAGACCCCATAAATGTGTCCCGTTCCACCCAACACCTCATTGTCACCTTCCGACTGCGTCCTGCTCTTTTCAGCCCTCTCTTGCAGGTGTGGGGGGGGGGGGGTTAATCCCATCAGGACCACAGAACTCATAGTCAGGGTTGGAGGCTTTCCTGTCCAAAATCTCTACAAGCCTCCAAATTCCGGGTCTCAAATCAAGACTTAGCAATCCTAGGAAAACTGTAAATCAGTTTGAACTCTTTACCTGATCACCTGGAACCACTCATTTTGCATGGATTAGAATCCCTAAGTACTCCACAATGCTTCTTTTTGTCCCCCTTAAAGCCCCATACCATTTGTCTGGTTAAAGACCGCGCGACATTCAGGCGGACATATCGAACACTTTTGACACATTTTTGGCACCATTGTCATTTTTACAGCGATCAGTGCTATAAAAATGCACTGACTACTGTGAAAATGACACTGGCATTGAAGGGGTTAACCACTAGGTGACGCTGTAGGGGTTAATTGTGCCCTATGGAGTGCTACTTACTGTAGGGGGGTGGGTTGTGTTTGACAAGACAGTGATCACTGCTTCTGATTACAGGAAGCGGTGATCACTGTCACTAGGCATAGTGGGTAGATGCTTGTTTACATAAGCATCTCCCCGTTCTTCCTCACTGTGAGACGATCTCGAGTATCCCCCTGGTGATCAAGTCCACGGGACCCACGATCGGGCTGTGTGTATGACTGTGTGTCCCAAGCGTGTCACGATCCTACGGGGTAAAATGACCACACCAGCCAAGCAGACTCTGGCTGGAAAAAGCGCCTAGAGGCGATTCAGTTCGCATGTGTAGCGCTATACAAGTCATTCATTCACGGAGGCGCGCACCCGTCCACAATGCCGCTTCCTTAGAGGGGACGTACAGGTACGTCCTTTTGCCCAGGAGTGCCATGCTGTCGACGTATAAGTGCGTGTGGCGGTCAGCAAGCAGTTAAAGAGACCACTACCCAAATAATGGGGCAACCTACCTGCTTTGTAGGACCCATCCCTAGCATCCTGTACAACAGTGGTCATCAACCCTGTACTCGGGGCCCACTAACAGGCCAGGTTTGCAAGATAACTAAAATACATCACAGGTGATATAATTTGCTGCTCAGTAGTCTGCATCTCCCCAAGGTAATACATCAAATCTGGCCTGTTAGTGGGCCCTGAGGACAGGGTTGATGACCACTGCTGTACAATATAAATAATAATAATAATAATACACACATATATATATATATATATATATAAGGGGGCAGATCCACAAAGAGAGTACGCCGAAGTATCTACTGATACGCCGGCGTACTTTCAAATTTCCCGCGTCGTATCTTTGGTTTAAATCCTTAAACCAAGATACGACGGCATCTGGGTTAGATCCGACAGGCGTTTGGCTTCGTATGCCTTCGGATCGTAGGTGCAATACTTCGGCGCCCGCTGGAGTTTTCGTCGTTTTCCACGTCGAGTATGCAAATTAGCTATCGCATTCTCTTACGTCGTCTCTAGTCGGCTTTTTCCGGCGTATAGTTAAAGCTGCTGTTTTGCGGCGTATAGTTAGACTTGCCATGTTAAGTATGGCCGTCGTTCCCGCGTTTATTTTGAATTTTTTTTTTGCGTAAGTCGTCCGTGAATCGGGATGGACGTAATTCACGTCTATGTTAAAAAATGCGACGTCATTTAGCGCAATGCAGTTCATTCGGCGCGGGGACGCGCTTCATTTAAATGAAACACGCCCCCTAATCGCCGATTTGAATTATGCGCCGTTACGCCGCCAGAGATAGACTACGCCGCCGTAACTTACGGCACAAAATCTTTCAGGATTCGAACTAAAGCCAGGTAAGTTACGGCGGCGTAGTGTATCTCTGATACGCTGCGCGGGTGCAGATCTCTGTGGACCTGCCCCATTGTATATAGAATATACAATATATATATACACAGTGTTGTGTGTGTGCATATAATATATATATGTATAATGTGCCAGGGCTTGCTTTTCATATTATTGTAAAAAATGATTATGATATTATGATATGTCACTAACATATATGCCAGAACAGATTTTTGGAGCTCCTCAGTATAACTGGAGGAGGTCCAGTTGGCCTGTCTCATAGACCTTTAATAATAACACAGACCCCTCTTCTATAAGAGACTGATTATTCTAGGGTTTAGATATAAAGCCGTTCCCTCTCTTTCCCCTAGACCTGAACCTCCACTGCACTGACGTCTGTTTATTTGTGTTGATATTCGGAGCATAACACTTCATATACTGCAGCAGTTATTTCTCAACGTCCCTGTGTGTATATGTTCTGCATTGCTCATAATGTTATCACTGTGCCGCTCCATGGGATTTTCCACCAGGAGCATCACTGAAACCATCTGTCTGAAAGTGGTTGGCCTGATACAAATGAGGTGTGTAGCTTCATCAAAGACCCAGCGCGGGAATCGCATCCTTCTTAATGGATGCACTTTGGACTGGATTTTCTTCCCAGCTGCGCTCCAGTGCTTAGTCTCATCTTGGCAACATACCAACAAACATTATATATGTGTAAGAGCTCTGTCACCGATCAAGAGGTACTGAGGGGTACAGGGATGAGGTAGGCCGGCGATGCGTGAGGCCAATGATCCCAAGGTCCCCAAAGCTTCCCCATCCAGACACAAGTAGCATCTTCTGTTAGTAGACTTTGTTCTTCAGGAGACTGGCACACAGGCTTTTGTCCACCTTGCACACTGAACTTCAGCAGTTACAGGTTATCTAAGCCAAGCAATACCCCTTATAGAGTTAGGGCCAGATTCTTGTAGTTTTCCCGCGGCGGTAGCGTAAGCCATTTACACTACGCCGCCCCAACTTACAGGAGCAAGTGCTGTATTCCCCAAACACTTGCTCCGTAGTTTGGGGCGGCGTAGTGTAATTGGCCCGGCGCATCCCCGCGTAATTCCAAGGGGGCGGCTTGTATTTAAATTAAGCGCGCCCCCGTTTCGATCGAACTGCGCATGCGCCGGGCTAAAAATGTGCGCATGCTCCAGTTCTCGGCGGAAAGTCGTATTCAAGAACGACTTAGTAAAACGACGTACCCGACGGGAAAAGACGACGCGGACCCGACGCCATACTTAACATGCCATACGTGGGACTTGCGTAAACTTACCCCTCATATAGCAGGGGTAAGTTTACGCTTACGCAAACGACGTAAGCGACGGTTACGCGACGCAAATTTGTTTGGGAATAGGCGTATTAGGCTCATTTGCATAAACAAATGAGACCTGAACGTAAACGCCACCTAGCGGCCGGCGGAGTAATTACATTACATTTAAGATTAATGATACGCCGGCGGAAAATTCGATTTACGCCGGTGTATCAGTAGATAGACCGGCGTAACTTGTTTGAGAATATGGCCCTTAGTGCACACAAAGGCTCACAATCTCCTACCACCAGCCACCACTAGTATTGACGAGATCGGTTTGGCCGTCTTCCTCTTTGTCAGCCAACAGCTTCAATAAAAAGAACTTGAGAGCGCAGCCACGTGATGCAATCTCACACGGATTTGCAGTATCTCACATCGAACATATAGGCACTGAAGGTACAATTCACACACAACAGCAGTCTCTTTAGATTTGTGTGCACTTTAGAGCAATCAAAACCAGTCTATTCATTTTTATATTTTATATTCCTAGGTGGGCAGTGCATACACAATTAGTCCTCTCTCACATGCGTGGCGGTAAAACAGGAAGTTGACCCGTGGTTTCATTGCCCCCCCCCCCAACCATCTTCAATACAGCTGGAGTGGGCTGTTCACATGCTTTGCGTGGCAGCAAAACAAACACACCATGTTGAGTTGACAGGTGGCAATATGTCTGGACTCGGGACTGAACCTGCAAACTCCAATATTTCTGGTGATGTCTCTTCTTGCTGAGACACCTGGCATGCTGGACAGCTCCTTGGACAATTCCTTGAATGATCCTGCCTTGAACCTTGTAGCTCTTGAACTTTGAACCATTTGCTCCTCCAATGAACTTTCTATTTAAAGTGGAGTTCCACCCAGGAAAAAAAAATAGCCCAAAAATCCCCAAAAAAATGAAAAAAAAAAAAATGTATACTCAACCGAAATGCCTGTTGCTATGTGGAAGTCTGTAATCTGTCTCTTCGGTAGCCGCTGTCTATCTTCTTCTTCTAGTGAATGGGGCGCGCTGCTTTCTGGAAACTGTGTGTGTTCCCAGAGAGCAGCTGCCCATTCACAAGTCAGCGCGAGACTCGCGCATGCGCAGTAGGAAACGGGCAGTGAAGCCGTGAGGCTTCTCTGCCTGTTTCCCTTAGGCCCCATACACACGGGAGGATTTATCCGCGGATACGGTCCAGCGGACCGTTTCAGCGGATAAATCCTCTCGAGGATTTCAGCAGATTTTAATGCGATGGAGTGTACTCACCATCGCATTGAAATCTGCGCCGAAATCCTCTGGCGATGACGTGTCGCGCCGTCGCCGCGTTTATGACGCGGCGACGGGCACGACGCTGTCATATAAGGAATTACACGCATGCGTCAAATCATTACGACGCGTGCGGGGAATCCCTTTGGACGGATGGATCCGGTGAGTCTGTACAGACCAGCGGATCCATCCGTGGGATCCGATTCCAGCGGATAGATATTCTGTGCATGTCGACAAATATCTATCTGCTGGAATTCGGAAATATCCGCGGATAAATATCCGCCGGAGTGTACACACCATAGAATCTATCCGCTGAAACCCATTCGATGGGATTTATCTGCGGATAGATTCTATGGTGTGTATGGGGCCTAAGTGTGAATGGCGGCGCGGGACCTGCACCAATCGAGGGATCGGCATCGGGGGGGCCATCAGCGCGGGCGAGTAGGACAGGTAAGTGTCCTTATTAAAACTCAGCAGCTACACTGTTAGTAGCTTCTGACTTAAAAAAAAAAAATTGCGGGTGGAATCCCGCTTTAAGCCATGTCTTTGCACTTCCTGTTTGCTAGATTATTGTGTTCTCTTCAGCCAAAATATCACTTGTGTCACTCCTGCCGTCTGTATCTCCTCTACCACTTATTATTAACCTTTGGCTTGTTTCTTCAACTAATAAAAAGAAAAAAAAGAGTCGTATTGTGCTCTAAGTTCAGGCTCATTAAACCTTTAAATATGGGAATAAGGATCCAGGGTCAGAAGGGACTTTAAGATGTAACAGAGAGGCTCCAAGTCCAGTACTCCTATGGAGTCTTGATTCCAGTGGGATGGATCAGGGTGGGATACATTTATCAGCAGCCTTAGTGAAAGTCAATGTGGGATATATTACAGGAGAAGATGTGAGTGGGGATGGATGATGGCTCAGATTGTGGTGCAACAAGGCTCATCAGGTCTGGGAATTTTCAATAAGACGTATAAAAAAAACATATTGATGATTGCGCTTAGGCCACTTGTTACCAGCCTTTGACTTGTTTACTGACTATGCTGCTGCTCGATCCCTACCTACTATATCTGCTACTGAACCTTGGCTTGTTCACCTCAAAGTGGGGCAATCCTGAGGACCGCAACCTGATACTAACATGCAGCAAAACCCATTTCCACCATCAGGAGCTCTGGTGAACACTGGTTAGTACTTAGACTCTGCACCTCGGGTAAGCCCATGTCATCTGCCAGGGTGACCTGCTTCTGTACTTATCCAGTTGGTCAATGAGTGACTCTCTACTGCTTTAGCTACTGGACTCTGAGCCTGACCCCTGACTGTGACACACTGCCCGTCAACTCGATCATTTAAGTCAGTGGGGCCCTTCCACAACTATTAGCCAAAGATTGTGGTATTTATTATTATTATTATTATTAAACAGGATTTATATAGCGCCAACAGTTTGCGCAGCGCTTTACATCAGGGAAGACAGTACAGTCACAATACAAATCAATACAGGAGGGATCAGAGGGCCCTGCTCGTTAAAACTTACCGTCTAGAAAGGAGGGTCAAGTGGAACAAAGGGTAGTTAGCTGTGGGGGATGATCAGATGGACTCAAATGAAAATACAGTTAGGTGTGGGAAGGGTAAGGCCCCGTACACACGTCCGAGGAACTCGACGGGCAAAACTCATCGTTTTGCTTGTCGAGTTCTGTGTGAAGCCGCCGAGGATCTCGGCGAGCCAACTTTCCTCATTGAACAACAAGGAAATAGAGAACATGTTCTCTATTTGGTTCGACGAGGAACTCGTCGGCTTCCTCGGCCGAAAGTATACACACGGTCGGGTTTCTCGGCAGAATACGGCTCCGATCGAGTTTCTGGCTGAATTCTGCCGAGAAACTCGGTCGTGTGTACGGGGCCTAAGCTTCTCTGAAGAGGAGGGTTTTCAGGGATACTCTAAAAGTTGAATAGAAAAAAAGATAGATGGATAGATTGGTGTAAGGAGTTCCATAGGCTTGGAGAGGCTCTAGAAAAGTCCTGGAGATGAGCATGGGAGCAGGTGATGAGAGAGCTAGAGAGTAGGAGGCCTTGAGAAGAACGAAGAGAACGTACAGGTTGGTATTTAGAAACTAGGTCATTGATGTAGCTGGGGGCAGAGTTGTGGATGGCTTTGTAGGTAATTGTTAGTATTTTGAATTTAATTAGGTGGGCGAGTGGAAGCCAGTGGAGGGATTGACAGAGGAGAGTAGCAGAGACAGAGCAGCATTCATGATGGACTGAAGGGGGATAGAGTATGCAGAGGTAAGCCAATGAGGAGGGAGGTGCGGTAATCGAGGCGAGAGATGACCAGGGAGTGAATTAAGAGTTTTGTGGTGTCATTGGTTAGAAAGGGGCGTATTTTGGAGATGTTGCGAAGGTTGAGGCGGCAAGATTTGGACAGTGATTGAACGTGAGGCTTAAAGGAGAGTTTAGAGTCCAGGACTACTCCTAGGACCTTGACATGTGGGGATGGGCTGATAGTTGTGCCAACAATATGTCAACAATAATATTGGTATGTCAACAATATGGGGAATCTAGGATGAAAAAGGACCTTGGGGTCCTAGTAGATGATAGGCTCAGCAATGACATGTAATGCCAAGCTGCTGCTAACAAAGCAAACATAATTTTGTCAGGCATTAAAAAGGGGATCAACTCCAGAGATAAAACAAAAATTATCCCACTCTACTAGACTCTGGTCCGGCCGCACCTAGAGTATGCTGTCCAGATATTTAAACAAAGTAAATAAAATAATGTAATTTTATTAGTAAACAAAGTTTCTTTTAAAAACCACATTACACTGCAACCACTTCTAAGTGACGGTTCACACTACAGTGACTTGGGATCCGACTTGTGTCGCCTCAAGTCGCGCGACATGAGAAATTCCATTGAAGTGAATGAGAGCGGTCTTAATGTACACTACTGAACACGCTCCGACTTCAGAAAAGGTTCCTGTACTACTTCAAGGCAACTTGAACACAGTGGGGCAGATTCAGGTAGATCAGCGGATCTTTAGATCCGCTGGATCTAAGTTTTTTACGTTCCGCCGGTGCAATTTAGCGAGGCTAGTGCATGATTCAGCAAGCACTTACCTCGCAAACTGCACCGTTGGATCGTAACTCCCCCCGGTGGAATGCAAATTCCGCGGCTAGGGGGAGTGTACAATTTAAATCAGGCGCGTTCCCGCGCCGATTTAACTGCGCATGCGCCGCCGCGAAAAAGTCCAGTGCGCATGCTCCAAATGACGTCGCTAGGACGTCATTGTTTGCGGCGGGTACGTCGATTGCGGCCATCGGGATTCCTGATCGCGTTACGCAAACGACGTAAAAAATTTAAAACTCGGCGCGGGAACGTCGGCCATACTTAACATTAGCTACCCCTCATATAGCAGGAGTAGCTATCCGCCGGAAAAACCCGAACGCAAACGACGTAGAAAACGAGCGACGGGCGGGCGTACGAACGTGAATCGGCGGTTTTCCTCATTTGCATATGCGACGGGTAAAAAAAAGCGACGACACCTAGCGGCCGGCGGGAGTTTACAGCCTAAGATTCGACTGGTGTAAGTCACTTACACCAGTCGGAACTAAGGGAGATCTATGCGGAACTGATACTTATGAATCAGTCACATAGCTCCGACCGTCGGATCTCACAGATCCGACCGTCGGGTCTCACAGATACGACGGCGGATCAGGAGATCCGCCGTCGTATCTATTGCTGAATCTGGCCCATTGATTTCAATGGCAGTTGCTCCAAAGTCAGATCACTGTCTTAACTGAAGCAACTTTACAGGAAAAGAAAATAGTTTACTCAAGCAAACCGCTCCCTCCCACAGAGCGGATTATTCTTTAAATGGACACAGCCAAAGTTGCATGTCCTGGAGGCAACTTTAAGTCGCATTGTAAATTTCTCCAAGTCGCGCTGAAGTCGCCTTGCAAAGTCACGCTGTAAGTCGGGTTGCCCCTGTGTGAACCGGCACTTACTCTACATGTTTCACTTTAAGCGGAGTTCCACCCAAAAGTGGAACTTCCGCTTAATCCACTCCTCGCCCCCTTACATGCCACATTTGGCATGTAATTTTTTTTGGGGGGGGAGTGGGGGCTTCAGGAGGAGTGGGACATCCTGTCCCACTTCCTCCTTCTCCCGAGGGGCCGCTAAGGCGATACGTCATATCGCCTTTTGGCGGCCCCTCCCTGTAGGCGATCGCCTTGAACACGTGACAGGTCCCAGGTGATTGCCTGTCCAATCAGATAGCGCAGCGACGCTTGCGCATGTGCAGTGAGTGCCCGGTCGTGAAGCCAAAAGCTGTTACGACTGGGTGCCCACAGTAACAATGAGGATGCCAGGCCGGAGAGGGGGAGAAAGGAGCAGAGCCCCGGCCGGCGCGTCGCTGGAACGTGGAGCAGGTGAGTGCATGTTTATTAAAAGCCAACAGCTACACTTTTTGTAGCTGCTGACTTTTAATAAACATTAAAAATGCCTGGAACTCCCCTTTAAGGAGTTTCTTCAGGAAACTTTGTTTACTAATAAAATTACATTATTCTATTTACTTTGTTTAAATATCTTTTCGGTACCTTTAAAGCCGGTTCACACAGGGGCAACACGACTCTGGCCGCGACTTTGCGAGGCGACCTGGACACGACCTGAGCGCGCACCACAGTGCGACTTGGGGCGACTTACAAGGCGACTTCAAGTCGCCTCCAGGACAGGTGACTTTCCAGTGGCCAATCAAACAACAATCAGCTCTGTGGGAGGGAGGGGGGAGGGAGGGGTTTGCCTTAGTTAAGACATGATCCGACTTCGGAGGCGACTTCCATCGAAATCAATGGGTACAAGTCGCCTAGAAGTCGGATTAAAGTAGTACAGGAACCTTTTCTGAAGTCGGAGCGACTTCAGTAGTGTACATTACAATAGGGATGTGGTACCCTCATAAGACTTCTAAATTAGCCAAGTTTCCAAATAAAATCACAGACAAAGTTAGGTTCCAAGGTTAGTAGTGCACCAAAGATTGCAGCTTGACCATGGTGGAAGGGAAGGGGAGAGCTGAAAATAATGGTCTTCTCAAATAACACTTGAGTCATAGCTTTATGAATTGAGGCTAAAAGTTACTATATTACTGCGAGTCACGATGTGCCTACATATGCTTATAAATTCTTTAGCCGAAGATGTTATCCTGAATGTTTCCTGTATGAATCACTTTCTGAAGAACAGAATGCCACACCAGTCTATAGCCCCATACACACTATCAGTTTTCCTGCAGGTTTTTCTCTTCTGGTTTACCAAAACCATCTACTATGAGGTCAAACCTTAATGCCAGACGTCTGAGAACAAAAGATGGATAGTCAGGGATCCTCTGCCACAGGATTTCAGTCCCAAACTTCCTGCCTTACAGCAAAAGAGCCTTTAAGCCGATCCGGCGGACTGTAAGAAAAATTGAGTAGTGCAACCCTTTTATAACGAGGTCACCAGGCCTATCCCTAGACATCAGCTTGCTTGGCTTGGTCTCCTCCAGGGCAGGTCCTCCCCCGGTTTCTCTGTTAAGCAGCTTCCCCTACTTGGATGGACAGATTGGGATCCCCTCTAGAATCATAGGCCCCAGCCAGCATAGCTGGGCCTACTTGATAGAAATACAGCCTCGGACCAACGTGGTCCTGGGGCTGGAATCACACACGTGCCTTGCGCCAGGAGGGCCACGAGGCGAAGGACCAAGAAAACGGCATCTGCCCTTAAAGCGGATGTGCCACGGGGAAAAAATATTAAAAGCCAGCAGGTACAAATACTGCAGCTGCTGACTTTTAATATTAGGACACTTACCTGTCCTGGAGTCCAGCGCTGATCGCAGCAGAGCACGAGCGATCGCTCGTCTCTCTGCTGCTCCCCCCTCCATCCACGCTCAGGGAACCAGGAAGTGAAGCGCTGCGGCTTCACTGCCCGGTTCCCTACGGCGCATGCGCGAGTCGCGCTGCGCCCGCCGATTGGCTCACACGCTGTGTGCTGGGAGCCGAGTGTTCCCAGCACACAACGGGCGACAGACGGGATGTGACAGAATGCCCGTCTTTCGCCCGTAGCGTGTGGCCGGAAGTGGGTGCAAATACCTGTCTTTAGACAGGTGTCTGCACCCCCCTCCCCCCTGAAAGGTGTCAAATGTGACACCGGAGGGGGGGGAGGGTTCCGATCAGCGGTACTCCACTTTAGGGTGGAGAACCGCTTTAAAGGGGTGTTCCAGCCAATTTTTATGTTTATTAAAAGTCAGCAGCTACAAAAAGTGTAGCTGCTGGCTTTTAATAAACATACACTTACCTGCTCCAGCGTTCCAGGGACGCGCCGGCCGGGGCTCCGCTCCTCTCCCCCCCTCCCCGGCCGGCGTCTTCATTTCAACTGTGGGCACCCGGCTGTGACAGCTTTCGGCTTCACGGCCAGGCACCCACTGCGCATGCGTGATTGGCACTGCGCATGCGCGCGCGGCCCGGCGCTGCACCATCTAATTGGACAGGAGATCGCCTAGGACCCGTGATGTGTCCTAGGCGATCGCCTACAGGGAGGGGCTGCTGTAGGCGATTAAGCTTAATCGCCTAACCAGCCTCTCGGCGGAAGGAGCAAGTGGGACAGGAAGTCCCACTCCTCCTGAAGCCTCCACTCCCCCCCCCAAAAAAAATACATGCCAAATGTGGCATGTAAGGGGGTGAGGAGTGGGATAAGCGGAAGTTCCAATTTTGGGTGGAACTCCGCTTTAAGTATCCCTTCCCAGCATGCACAGCGGGGCACCACTCCCACTGGGCTGCTCCCGAGAAGGGTCACTTAACACACCATGGTTCGCCTGTGTTCCAACATGGGCCTGAGGTGGTAACGCCACCTACAGGCAACAAGGGAAAACTTCTATCAAGCACAACCACAGCCAGAACAGAGGCTAATTTCCATGGATTTAGTAAAGTCTGAGCCCAACTATTGGCTCAGATGCCCTCTAAATTTAGCATAGCGCCCCAGTCATTGGGAGCAGGGCGCTACACTATATTTAATTCTTATGCTGCTAGTCTGAATAAATAGTTAGGAAGGTATATTATATTTAATTGTTTAAAACTAAATATAATACATTTCTTCAGTTGCTTCCTGGCTTCTAACCTCGACCAAAATGATGTCATACATCCCAGGAGTCTTCATTAACATTGTTTTTTTCATCTGGATAAGGAGAGAAGGGGTTTGCTCAGCTAAGCATGTCCTCCTGCCTGCATGTCTGAGGGCAGATAAATTCCAGGAAGTAAATGTTACATGAATCACCTGCCCTTACTCAAGATGGCCATGGCTAGAAATGTTAGGGGGTGTTGTACAAAGTGATTTTTCAACAAAATAAAGCATGGAGACATAGATGGATGGGTGTGGTTGCTTTGAATATTAAAAAATAATTACGGGCCAGATCCTCAAAAGAGATACGCAGGCGGATCTGCTGTTCCGCCTGCGTATCCCTGTTTCTATTTTTGGAACTGATCCACAGAATCAGTTTTCCAAGAGATAGACAGAAGATCCGACATGTGTAAGGGACTTACACTGCCGGATCTTAGGATGCAGTACCGCATCCGCCGCTGGGGGCATTCATCGTCGAAATGCCGCTTCGGGTATGCAAATTAGCACTTACAGAGATCCACAAAGCTTTTACGCTTCGTCTTTTCTCCGTAAGTATTAAGTTGCATGTGTAAAATTAGGGCTGCTTTTACAAAGTGTAAACTGTTTACACCTTGTAAAAGTAGACTCTTCTTACCCGCGACGCTGTTATTTTTTTTTTTTATTTTTTTTTTTCGTCGTATCTTTTTTTTCCCCCGACGCAACTTTTTTGACCCGGCGCGATTCATGAAGCTCGGCGTAACGTAATTTCGCGCTATGCACGTCAGAAAAATGACGTCACGAGCATGCGCAGTACATCCAGCGCGGGAGCGCGCCTAATTTAAATGGGACTCGCCCCCATTTGAATAGGAACGCCTTGCACCGGCGGAATTTAAGTTACACACCCGAAAATTTTCTAGGTAAGTGCTTTGTGGATCGGGCACTTAGGTAGAAATTTTCCGGCAGTGTAACTTAAATGGGAAAAGATAAGTTACGGCGGCTGGCTGTGGATCTGGCCCTACATTTTTAGCTTGTGGTGCTCAACACAGTTACAGTACGTTCCACTTCAAAGCCCAACTCCAGGCTCACTTCCTTCACCTTGATGCCCCCAAACAGTATGTTTTTTTTATTATTTTTATTATTATTATATTCTTTCCTCTTTTTGATTTTTTTTCCTGTCACATAACAAGCTCGGTCTCTGGTTTTCTCTTAGGCCCCGTACACACCATAGAATCCATCCGCAGATAAATCCCAGCAAATGGGTTTCAGCGGATAGATCCTATGGTGTGTACACGCCAGCGGATCTTTATCCGCGGATAAATCTCCCCTGGGATGGATTCCAGCAGATCGGATATTTGCTGACATGCACAACATATCCATCTGCTGGAGTCCATCCCAACGGATGGATCCGCTGGTCTGTATAGACTCACCGGATCCATCGGTCCTAAGGGATCCCCCGCATGCGTCGTAATGATTCGACGCATGCGTGGAATTCCTTATATGACAGCGTCGCGCACGTCGCCGCGTCATAATCGCGGCGACGGCGCGACACGTCATCGCCAGAGGATTTCGGCGCGGATTTCAATGCGATGGTGAGTACACTCCATCGCAGAGAAATCTGCTGAAATCCTCGAGAGGATTTATCCGCGGAAACGGTCCGCTGGACCGTAGCCGCGGATAAATCCTCCCGTGTGTATGGGGCCTAAGTCATAGTAGGTAAGGTTGAATAAAGACAATAGTCAATCCAGTTCAACTGGTGAATGTGTACAGTATGTGTTTCAATGTCGCTAATCATTTCCCATATCCCTGTATGCTGTGTTCACTAAGATGCATGTCCAAGAGTCTTATACTTCCCACTAGCACCACCAATTGTGGAAGAGAGTTCCACATCCTTACCTCCACATCCTTACCGCCCTGACAGTGAAAAAAACCCTGAGCAGCTTAAAGGGGTTGTAAAGGTTCGTCTTTTATTTTCTAAATGGGTTCCTTTAAGCTAGTGCATTGTTGGTTCACTTACCTTTTCCTTCCATTTTCCTTCTAAATGTTTTTTTTCTTTGTTTGAATTTCTCACTTTCTGTTTCTCCTCAGTAAGCTTTCCCTCATCATCCGAGTGATGGAAAGTAATTTAGAACAGCTTACTGAACACCTTACTGAGGAGGAACAGGAAGTGAGAAATTCTGACAAAGAAAACAAAGAAAAAAAAACATTTAGAAGGGAAATTGAAGGAAAAGGTAAGTGAACAAACAATACACTCGCTTTAAGTAACCTATTTTGAAAATAAAAAACAAACCTTTACAACCCCTTTAAGGTTAAACCGCTTCTCCTCCAATCTCATTGTGTGGCCCTGTGTCCTCTTACACTCCCTTGGACCGAAAAGTTTTCTTCCTACGATGGGAAGGTGGGAGGTTCTGTATGATGCAGAGAGTGACATGTTGGCATCAGATCTACTGTCTGTATCAATACCCTTGAGAGAACGGGATGCAGTGGTGACCCCCCTAATAAGAAAAATCTATGATGCTTTGCACTTCTGATTTCATCGCACCAGTCTGATCTCAGTCTTCTGGGCTGAGTCACACTGGGACATATTGAGAACAGCTCTGAATCGGAGGTGAGTATTGCAGCTACAGATGTTTTTTTTTTAACCGCTTCAGCCCCAGAGGATTTAGTTGCCCAATGACAAGGCCATTTTTTGCAAGACAGCACTGCGTCGCTTGTTAATTGCGCTGACAATTGCGCAGTCATGCGATGTTGTACCCAAACAAAATTGACGTCCTTTTTTTCCCACGAATAGAGATTTCTTTTGGTGGTATGTGATCCCCTCTACGGTTTTTATTTTTTGCGCTATAAACAAAAAAAGAGCTACAACTTTGAAAAAAACACAAAGGGCTAGATTCAGTTATGTCGGCGTATTTTTGTGGTGGCGTAGTGTATCGCATATACGCTACGCCGCCGTAAGTCATAAAGGCAAGTGCTGTATTCACAAAGCACTTGCCTCCTAAGTTACGGCGGCGTAGCGTAAATGGGCCGGTCTAAGCGCGCCTAATTCAAATGTGGAACAGGGGGGCGTGTTTTATGTAAATTATTCGTGACCTGACGTGATTGACGTTTTTTACGAACGGCGCATGCGCCGTCCGTGGACATATCCCAGTGTGCATTGCTCCAAAGTACGCCGCAAGGACGTATTGGTTTCGACGTGAACGTAAATTACGTCCAGCCCCATTCACGGACGACTTACGCAAACGACGTAACATTTTCAAATTTCGACGCGGGAACGACGGCCATACTTAACATTAACTAGGCCAGCTATTTGTTCGACTAACTTTACGCCGGAAAAAGCCTTATGTAAACGACGGAAAAAAAATGCGCCGGGCGCACGTACATTTCTGAATCAGCGTATCTAGTCATTTGCATATTCTACGCCGAACTCAACAGAAGCGCCACCTAGCGGCCAGCGTAATATGTATTCTAAGATACGACGGCGTAGGAGACTTACGCCGCTCGTATCTTAGCCTAATTTAAGCGTATCTGGTTACATATTTCTTCTACATATTTTTGGTAAAAAAATCGTAATAAGCGTATATTGATTGCTTTGCGCAAAAGCTATGGAGTCTACAAACTATGGAAAAGATTTATGGCATTTATATGGTGTTTTTATTTTCTTACGTTTTTTTACTAGTAAGGGCGGTGATCTGCCATTTTTTGCGCTATTACGATGTTATAGCGGACAGGTCGGACACTTTTAACACATTTTTGGTACCATTGACATTTACAGAGCAATCAGTGCTATAAAATGCACTAATTACTATGTAAATGTCACTGACAGGGAAGGGGTAACACTAGGGGGCGATGAAGGGGTCAACTGTGTTCCCTATTTTGTGTTCTAACTGTGGGGGGAATGGGGACTGACTATAGGAGATGACAGATCGTGTTTTTTACTTTGTAGAATAACACGATCTGTCTTGTCTCCTCAGACAGCATGGGGATTTGTGTGTTTACACACACAAAACCCCCGTGCTCCTGCTCGTGCACGTGATCACGCGTGGCCGACGGCCCCAGGCATCGGGTTTCATGCCGTGCAGGGGGCGCGCGCACGTGCCCTCTGCTGGCTCTTCTGGGCGAAGCCATATATATACGGGATTTTGCCCAGGAGAGACATTCTGCTGCTGTATATCTGCATGAGCCGGTCAGGAACCGGTTAAAGATAGCACAAAGTTAAGTCTTACAATACCAAGTACAAAACATCACCTTAAATAAGGTGCAAATCTAATGAATAACTTATTTGCAAGCACTAACAAAAAGCTCAGATTAAAATTCACCTAGTGTGTTGTATCTGGCCCCGTACATAAATAGAAATGTTTTAGAGAAAAATGTGGTTGTTGGTTGATCTCTCTTCTAACTGGTTACCCTATCATGGTATGGGCCAAGGTTCTCCTGCCCTATAGAGTTGATTAAAATATTTTTAGTTTTTCTATTTTCTTTTCTAAGAAAATTAGAAATATATATCTGGCATAGTTTGTTTTATGTGCATCAGGTCGAGATCATTAAAACTTACCATGAGATAATCGTAGTCTAACCTATAAAAGCCCTATAATTGGACTGTGTTAAAAAAAATTCTACTGGGAAATATTTACTGTTAAGTGAACCTTCCAATGTTTGAAAGCTGAAAATATCAAGCAATAAATTCTCTGAAGATTATTTTTTAATTGCATTGTTCTCACACATTCCTATATGTCTGCAGAGCTAATTTAAAATAGGATTATCCCTTACTTTGGTCTGTGATAAAAGACCATTCTGTCTATCTCTATCATGATAAAAGACCATTCTATCTATCTCTATCATTATCCCACCAGCTATCTAGTTCTCATTCATCAATGTGTTACCTAGCTTTATATTTTATTTTAACATACAGTATATTATTTTACCTATACTGTATATACCAGGGCTCAAAATTTCAAGTCCTGAGCTACTAGCCAGGCCTCAAGGGTTACTCGCCAACAGTAGCCTCGCCCAACCCCTACCATGTCCCGCCCCCTAATCACGCCCCTAGACACGCTCTCATAAATCTCATGAAATGACACTTAAATGTTTTATGCAGAATTAATTTATAAAAATAAATATTAAAAACAACTTTATCCATGCCCAAAAATGCATCCTGCCCATGTATACCAATGCAGCATGTGTCCCCAGTGCCTCAAAATGTCCCCATTTTGCAGCCAGAGTCCCCCCATTTTGCAGCCAGAGTCCCCCCACACTTGCAGCCAGAGTCCCCCCACACTTGCAGCCAGAGTCCCCCCACACTTGCAGCCAGAGTCCCCCCACACTTGCAGCCAGAGTCCCCCCACACTTGCAGCCTACCTGTGCTGGGTAGGAGAGGAGCCGGAGTCGGAGCTGCCACCGCCTGGTTGTTCAAACCGTGGGGAACAAAATTTACACTCGCCTGCTCGCATTTTGCGAGTACATTTTGAGGGCTGGCGAGTGTGGGCTGCCTGGGAGCAGGGGGGCGAGCAAGGAGAGGAGAGTCGCCGCCGCTGCCTGGTTGTTCAAACTGCGGGGAACATAACAGCTTAAATTCAATAGCTGTGTTCCCCTGCCGCGCGCGTCATATACAGCCCCTCCCTCCTTGTCCAGGAAACTTTGATACACAGATCACTTGTCCAATCCTGGGACGGGTGATCTGTCTATCACAGTGCCCGGACAAGGGGGAGGGGCTGTATATGACACGCACAGGGGGGGAACACAGCTATTGAATTGAAAGCTGTTCTGTTTCCCACGGTTTGAACAACCAGGCGGCGGCGACAGCAGCGGCGACTCTCCTCTCCTTGCTCGCCCCCCCTGGTCCCAGGCAGCCCACACTCGCCAGCCCTCAAAATGTACTCGCAAAATGCGAGCAGGCGAGTGTAAATTTTGAGGGCTGTATATACTATTTGTATTACTATCCCTAAAGCTATTGGATCATTCATTCATATGTCTGTGTCTCTCTCTCTCTCTCTCTCTCTCTCTCTCTCTCTCTCTCTCACTCTCTCTATTTCTCTCTTTCTCTCTTTCTATTTCTCTCTTTCTATAGCTCTCTTTCTATATCTCTCTTTCTCTCTTTCTCTCTTTCTATATCTCTCTTTCTCTCTTTCTATATCTCTATCTATCGCTTTATCGCTCTATCTATCCCTCTATCTACAATGAATTGTATTTGTTGGGGTCCACAGGGATTGTTGTGTGACTATAGTGGGAAGACCCAGCACACAAAAAGCTGCAAATCATTGAAATATAATGTAAGATTCTAACTAAGAAGAAGGAGGTAAAAACTTGCAACCAAATTCTAAATAGAATTTATTCTATTTGAAATTAGAATTTTGGAAAATGGTTATATACTTTCTATTCCATTCTATTCTTGTTTCTTTTTTTTTCTTATTTTCTATTCTGTTCTTTTCTTTTCTACTATATTCTATTCTTTTCTATTCTATTTGAACTTGAATTTATTACTCCCTAGATCACACTTAACCCCTTCAGCCAGTGACATCAGGTCTCCCCATCAGAGTCCCACTTTCTCTCAGGTGTCCCCATCAAAGTCCTCCTTTACATCAGGTGACCCCCTTTACATTAGGTGTTTCCATCAGAGACGCTCTTTACATCAGGTGTCCCCATCAGAGTCCCCCTTTACATCAGGTGTCCCCATCAGAGTCCCCCTTTCTATCAGGTGTCCCAATACATCGGGTACCACCCTTTACTTCAGGTGTCCCCATCAGAGTCCTCCCTTTTCACCAGGGGTGCCAATCAGAGTCTCCCTTTATATCAGGTGTCACCACCAGAATACCCTTTTCCATCAGGTGTCGCCCCTTTACCGCAGGTGTCCCCATCAGAGTGCCCCCTTACACAATGTATCCCCATCAGAGTGCCCCCATATACAATGTGTCCCCATCAGAGTGCCCCCGTACACAATGTGTGCCCATCAGACTGCCCCCTTACATCAGTTGCCCCCCTCCCATTCCTACTTGTACTCACAGCTCTCCTGGAATGAAAGCAGCTTCTCCCTCCTCTCTCTAGTCATGTGATAAGTCATATGAAAAGGGGAGAGAAAAAGGACAGTCTGCCGGCTGTCTATCGCCCCCTGCAGGCTGGAGGGAGGAGAAAGCCTAATCCTCCCTCCAGCAAGTTTCGGCAGTTGCTCCTTGTGACATAAGTGAAATTGTGATCACTCCTGCCAGTGAAGAGTGGCACCATAGAGTACGTTTCCTCAACACAGCGCCCAAGGCCCCACCCCTGGCTGACCCTCCATAGATACAGTACAGTACAGTGAGTGAACGTTGTCACCCTGGGACAGGAAGTGTGTTACTGGCAGGATCATCACGTGAAAATAAAGGACAAAAAGCTTGAAATAAGAAAATGAATGCCGACATATCTAACAAATAATAAGCTGCAATGTATGATTTTTTTTTTTTTTGCGATTTTAATAGTAAGAATCAATGAAATCTTTCACAGGCAAGTCTTCCGACTTTATATGTTCCCTCTTTCCAAACTCAGTTGGCAAGTGATGTATTCTCTGTTATGAAAGCGGTACAGGTATGCAATCAATTTTAGTAATTTAGCGGGGCTCCATCTGTGTGTAGTTTACTCCAATATCGTGCTTATTACACCCACAGCAATCTGCTTCCCATATTGAGCCAACCATCATGTCTACTAAAAACTCTTGTTAGAATTCACGAAAAAAAAAAATGTTTTCTTTGCCCTTCTTCACTTTATAATTAATGAGGGATGATGATGAGTGGCACATCTCATGGAAGATTTTTCGGGGACATTGCCAATTTTATGTTTGCTGAAACTTTGCCAAAATTGCCTTCTAGTTAAATTTTTTAAAAAGCTATTTAAAGTTAATGATTTCTAATTTTAACCCTTTAATGCCGGATACACACGATCATTTTTCGGCATGAAAAAAAACGTTGTTTTTCAGCATGTCCAAAAAGCGAAGTTTTTCCAACTTCATCATTAAAAACTATGTTGCCCACACACCATCGTTTTTGAAAAATGATGAACAAAGCGCGGTGATGTACACCACGTACGATGGCACTCTAAAGGGGAAGTTCTATTCGCCTTGGGGCTGCTTTTAGCTGATTCCTTGTAAGTAAAAGACGATTTGCGCTTTTCTGTCTGTTACAGCGTGACGAATGTGCTTACTCCATTATGAACGGTAGTTTTACCTGAACGAGCGCTCCCGTCTCATAACTTGCTTCTGGGCATGCGCGGGTTTAAAACATTGTTTTTGCCCACACACGATCATTTTTAACAACACGAAAAACGACATTTTAAAAAATGCAGCATGTTCGAAAAAAAAATGTTGTCGTTTTTCAGAAGCCGAAAAACGATGTGAAGCCCACACACGATCATTTTAAATGATGTTTTTAAAAACGTTGTTTTTTTTCATGCCGAAAAATGATCGTGTGTACGCGGAATTAGTGTCTGAAGATAGTCAACACCTTTGCAAACCAGACGAAAATTAGAAGTTTTAGTATAAACCAGTTTACTTATTTACCGTTTTAACCTGCCTGGCGGTGTTCCCGAGTCTGACTCGGGGTTAGATTTTCCTGCTGCGAGCGGTAACCCCGAGTCAGACTCGGGCTTGCCTTGCTAGATCCACAGGCAAAGTTACTTACCTTGTCCCTGGATCCAGCGATGCCACCGCGCTGTGTGAGCGAGCGGGACCTCGCTCGATTCACACAGTGCCTCCGTGTGACGCCGATCTCCGTTCCCTGCGACGTTACGACGCACGGGGACGGAGAACGGCGCCAAATTCAAAAAAGTAAACAAACACTATACATACAGTATACTGTAATCTTATAGATTACAGTACTGTATGTAAAAAAAAACACACCCCCCTTGTCCCTAGTGGTCTGTCCTGTGTCATGCATGTCATTTTATATAATAAAAACGTTTTTTCTCCCTGCAAACTGTAGATTGTCCATAGCAACCAAAAGTGTCCCTTTATGTCAAAAATAGTTTTAGATCAGCTAGAAAACAGCGATAATAAATTATAATCACTTGCAGAATTGTGCGATAGCGATTTGTGGGGAAATTCGTCATAAAAAAAAAAAAATAATGACAGCAACAATTCTGCAACTGAGCAAATTTCAGTGATTTTGATTTGATTACATTATTGAATAATTTTTATTATAATTATATTATTATGTGTTATAATTATTTATAATTATTTATTATATTATAATTTATAATTTTGTTTTTAAAAAAATGTCATACCCGGGATGCCTATTAGATTCTTGTTTGGTCAGATTTAAGTGAGTTATTTCTAAAAATGACAGACCTACAATATAAAACGCCAAATTTCCTTGCAAATAATGGTACCGCTTTCAGCATGTTTTTTCTGAAAGAATCATACCGCAAGGGAGGTTAATCACTTTACATACCAAAATAATCTTCACGCCATTTTTAAGCATCTATGAAGCCTTCTTTTCTTATTTGCATTTAACCGCTTCCTCCCCGGAATATTTTTCCCCCTTCCTGACCAGAGCATTTTTGCAGCGCTATTTGGCCACTAGCAGGGATCGCTTTTAACCCCTGCTAAGTGTTAAAACTTCCTGCAAAAAGTGCCGCTGCAGCAACGCTTTGCCGGCGGTTCAGCGGCGTTGCCCATTGATTTCAATGGGCAGGAGTGGTGGAGGAGTGGTATACTTATCGTTCCTACAGTGCTGCAAAGATGCGGCTAGCAGGACTTTTTTTTGCCGTGTTTTACTTAGGGTGTTGGGGGCCCCTGGGCTTGAGTGTTGATTGAGGGGCCCCCTGGAGCCGAGAAGCGGGGGGGGGGGGGTCAAAGCTGTTGAGCAGGGGGGGGTGCCGCCGAGATCGAAGCTGATCAAATTTGTTGAGGGGGGGGGCGCCGATCGTAGTTGTTGAGCGGGGGGTGAAGGGGACTTCTTACCTCTTAATCAGCGGCATGGCTCTTCCTGCTTCCTCCTCCCGGGGGGGCCCCTATTTGGCGGGGCCCATGGGCTTGAGCCCAGTCAAGCCCAATGGTAAGTCCGGCCCTGCTGCCAGCACACCGCTCCAGTGTTGGCAGCGCTGTTGCACTTTGAATGACAATTTTGCAGTCATGCAACACTGTACCCAAATTACATTTTTTGGACATGAATAGAGCTTTCTTTTGATGCTATTTGATCACCACTGTCATTTTTTTTGGTAAACAAACGAAAAAAGACCAAAAATGTTAAAAAATTTAAAAATCATAGTTTATAAAAAAAATTGCAAACAGGTAATCTTTCTCCCTCACTGACAGGCTGCACTGATGGTCACTAATGGGCTCTGATGAGGCGGCACTGATTACGCGGCACTCATGGGCACTGGTATGTGGTACTGATGGGCTCTGAAATGTGGCACTGAAGGACAGTGATAGATAGCACTGATTCATACCTCCCAACTTTCTGAGATGAGAATGAGGGACACCTATCAGCAAAAGTATGTAGACATAGGACACACCCCTTGCCACGCCCCCTTAAAGGAGAATTGTACAAAAAAAATAAGATTGGTTAAACCCACAAGTGCTTTTTTTACCACTACTATTTCTTTATATTGGCTCTTGGAATTTACAAATGCAGCCATTTAGAAATCAGATGAAAGGTTTAGTGCTGGGAAACACTTTTTGATAGATAAAAAGTGCATTTTATATACAACTATATAGATCAGACCAAAATCAGGGACAAATGAAGAGAATGAGGGACAGAGGGACATTGCTCCAAATCAGGGACAGTCCCTCGAAATCAGGGACAGTTGGGAGGTATGCTGATTGGCGGCAGTGATAGGTGGCACTGATGGGAACTGGTAGGCAGAACTGATGGGCACTGATAGGCAGCAGTGATAGGTTATACTGATGAGGAGGTACTGATGAGCACTGATTGGCAACACTGGTGGGCACTGATTGGAATTGCACTGATAATCATGGCACTGATAATCAGTGCCCTGATTATCAGTGCTGATGTCCCTTTAACACAAGCTGTCAGCATTGGAAAAGAAAAGTTGATAACCGGCCTGTGTTTACATTCGGGATGAGCTGTCATTGGACACAGCTGATCATGCAGTAACGGGCCGCTGTGGTTGACCCTTTACCCCAATTTGCGATCCTTTAGACTCAGTGCACACTGCCCGCACGCCTCAGAATCATTGAAAGACGTTAATAGACGCCATTCGACTATACAGTAGAGGAAGAACAAAAATTGTAAGATAAACTCACACTCAGTTTACTGAATTAGGGATTGCAGCACCTAACCGTGTCTGAATACCAGACCAACATATTAAAGTTACACAAAACAGGTGCGCATATCCCTTCAACCACTTGCTTACTGGGCACATAAACCCCCCTCCTGCCCAGGTGAAATTTCAGCTTTCGGCACTGCGTCGCTTTAACTAACAATTGCGCGGTCGTGCGACGTGGCTTCCAAACAAAATTGACGTCCTTTTTTCCCCACAAGTAGAGCTTTCTTTTGGTGGTATTTGATCGCCTGTGCGGTTTTTATTTTTTGCGCTATAAACAAAAAAGTGCGACAATTTTGAAAAAAATACAATATTTTTTACTTCTTGCTATAATAAATATCCCAATTTAAAAAAAAAAACACATTTTTTTTCTCAGTTTAGGCCGATACGTATTCTTCTACATATTTTTGGTAAAAAAATAAAAATCTCAATAAGCGACTGGTTTGCGCAAAAGTTATAGCGCTTACAAAATAGGGGATAGAATTATTATTTTTTATTATTATTATTTTTTTTACTAGAAATGGCGGCGATCTGCGATTTTTATTGGGACTGCGACGTTATGGCGGACACATCGGACACATTTTTGGCGCCATTCACATTTATATTGCGATCAGTGCTATAAATATGCACTAATTACAGTATAAATGTGACTGGCATTGAAGGGGTTAACACTAGGGGGTGAGGAAGGGGTTAAATATGTTTCCTATGAAGTGTTCTAACTGTAGGTGGAGGGGGGGTGACTGGGGGGGTGACCGATCTGTGTCCCTATGTACAAGTGACACAGATCGGTCTCCCCTCCAGAGACAGCACCGCTGTCTCTGTGTAAAACGGCAATGAGAGATGATCTCATATGTTTACATATGAGATCATCTCTCATTGGCCGCACAGATCGCAAACGGCCACTCTGATTGGCCGTTCGCGGCGATCTGTAATTGGCTGTGTCCAAGGGACACGGCCAACACAGATTTTCCCCGCTGCGCGCTCTGGAGCGCGCGCGGGGACTGCCCAAAGGGGCGGACGTCAATTGACGTCCTGTTGGCTTTTGGGATCCGCGCTGTAGCCGTCAATTGACGGCAGGCGGATCCCAAGTGGTTAAATCAATAATAAAAGAACTCAATACGTGAATCAATCCCAAATCTCTGTTTATGTGACGTCATCACGCACGCCGGCAGGTTGCCATTCCGCTTGTTAAACTGTCTGCTATTTAAAATTTACTGCACCATAAGCCTTCTAATTTTTGTTTTATTCTCTGATGGCTATGCTGTGTGCGACTGATGATGATATTCAACACAGAGTGCCTGGCCCAGATATTTCTGTGGTGAAACAAATTTTTGGAGCCAGCCAGTGAGGTTTTCTGCTCTGTTGTACATTAGTTCTCCTTATGTTGAGATCTCAGCTTCTGGTAAGAGGCTCTGCATGTGGGACAGCTAGCACCTGAGCACTAAAACACTACAGCAGGGATATGCAATTAGCGGACCTCCAGCTGTTGCAGAACTACAAGTCCCATGAGGCATAGGAAGACTCTGACAGCCACAAGCATGACATAGTGTTGCCAACCTACCAGATTGAAATTTACTGACACAACATCCAAAATGTACACAGACAAGTTTTTACTGGTATTTCCAAACGTTACAAAATGACAGTTTTGCGTGCAATTTAGAGTATTTAGGCTACAAGCAAATACAATATGCAATTAGCAATATGATTTAAGGTAGATAATAAGGCACTAAACATGTTTCTTGTTTTATTTTCGATATAGTAAGTAGCTTAGGGACAGGAGATAGTAATGGCTCGGAGCAGAAGCACAGCAAGGAGGAGGGCCAGCATGAATGGGGTGGGAAGTGAGGCACAGTAAAAGATGGGGGGGGTAGGGGGAGCTACTGGGGCTCTCATGCGGATTGGGTAGTTTGGGGATGGGGGCGGTTGCCTGAAAGATAGTGGGGGGAGGTGTGGCTAGCATCAGTTTCACTCGGAGCTGTTGGCCACAGAGATAGGAGAAAATTTCCCTCCCCCTCCCCATTTTTTGGTGCTGGTTGGTAATTTTCAGGGTTAATTTGCAAGGTGGCAACTGGTCAGTTACTTTTTTATAGTCGTAGCAGCGGCGGGAGGTCTATGGGGTCTTTGAAGGCAGTGCCAAAAAATAATGGAGGTTTAGGAGGGTTGTGCCCATCTGGAGGTATGGGTGTCCCTTCCCTTACTAACAAGACAATGGGAACAATGGGCCAGATTCACAAAGAGTTACGCCGGCATATCAGTAGATACAGCGACGTAACTCGCAATCTAAGCCCGTCGCATGTTTAACCACTTACCCCCCGGACCATATTGCTGCCCAAAGACCAGAGACCTTTTTGCGATTCGGGACTGCGTCGCTTTAACAGACAATTGCGCGGTCGTGCGACGTGGCTCCCAAACAAAATTGGCGTCCTTTTTTTCCCACAAATAGAGCTTTCTTTTGGTGGTATTTGATCACCTCTGCGGTTTTTATTTTTTGCGCTATAAACAAAAATATAGCGACAATTTTGAAAAAAATTAATATTTTTTACTTTTTGCCATAATAAATATCCCCCAAAAATATATAAAAAAACATTTTTTTTCCTCAGTTTAGGCCGATACGTATTCTTCTATATATTTTTTGTTAAAAAAAAACGCAATAAGCGTTAATTGATTGGTTTGCGCAAAAGTTATAGCGTTTACAAAATAGGGGGTATTTTTATGGCATTTTTATTGATATATTTTTTTTACTAGTAATGGCGGCAATCAGCGATTTTTTTTTCCGGTACTGCGACATTATGGCGGACACTTCCGACACTTTTGACACATTTTTGGGACCATTGGCATTTTTATAGCGATCAGTGCTATAAAAATGCATTGGATTACTATAAAAATGCCACTGGCAGTGAAGGGGTTAACACTAGGGGGTGGGGAAGGGGTTAAGTATGCCTGGGTGTGTTCTTACTGTGGGGGGGGGGTGTGGCCTCACTAGGGGAAACACTGATCCTCTGTTCATACATTGTATGAACCGAAGATCAGCATTTCCCCTGCTGACAGGACCGAGAGCTGTGTGTTTACACACACAACTCCCGGTCCCCGCTCTGTAACGAGCGATCGTGTGTGCCCGGCGGGAGTCGGGGGCGCACGCACCTCCGGCGGTGCGCACGCGCCCCTAGTGGCGGCTCAAAGAGCCGCCGTATAGCTACGGGCTCTCGCCCAGCAGAGCCGACCTGCCGCCGTAGAATGACGGCGGCTGGTCGGCAAGCAGTTAAGTGTATGCTCAAACTGAGATACACTTAAACCTACCTGCCTAACCTACCGGCCTGCACCGTCGTATCTTAGGGTGCAATATTTCCGCTGGCCACTAGGTGGCGCTTCCATTGAGTTCGGCGTAGAATATGCAAATTAGTAGATACGCCGATTCACGAACGTACGCTTGCCCGTTGCAGTAAAGATACGCCGTTTCCGTAAGAGGTATGCCGGCGTAAAGATAAAGCTGCCCCCTAGGTGGCGTATCCTATTTTAAGTATGGCCGTCGTTCCCGCGTCGAAATTTTGAAATTTTACGTTGTTTGTGTAAGTCGTCCGTGAATGGGGCTGGACGCCATTTACGTTCACGTCAAAACCAATGACGTCCTTGCGACGTCATTTAGAGCAATGCACGCCGGGATATTTTAGGGACGGCGCATGCGCAGTTCGTTCGGCGCGGGGACGCGCTTCATTCAATTGAAACATGCCCCCTACCCGCCTTAATTTGAATTCCGCCAGGTGATTTACGCTACGCCGCAACTTTATTTATTGTGAATAAAGCACTTGCCTGAAAAACTTGCGGCGGCGTAACGTAAATCAAATAGGTTACGCCCGCCCAAAAATACGCCCATCTACGTGAATCTGCCCCGTAATGTCTTATTCAGGTGGGTCCTCCTATGACATCGTTTGAAATCCTCTCTTCAGATTCCTTACTAGGGCTCTGCAGCTTTTAGCTTTGCCTCGGTGGAAAACCTTCCCTAGATTATCTTTCTTGGGACCGCCAAATTTCCCAGCTGTCTGTGCTTTGCGCTCCACACATTTCCCATATACATACGGTGCCAGCTACACATCTGTAACCCAAAAGCTGTATATTGATTTGTGGCCTTTTGTTTACTTCAATGAAATGTTGATCTTCTATTGCTCGGCGTTCCTATTTCCCTTTCTTTTTGGTTCAAATAAATAAGCAGAACAAATATGGATAATGTTATAGTTCTAGATCAGGTTAGCTGGAAACACTTTAAAAAGAGCAAATAACTAGTTCATTATACGAGTAAGAAAGAAAAAAAGAAATGTTGGATTTGAGTATAAAGAAGGCAGTTGTGTAGAGTACAATCTACTTGTCATGTTGAATGGCCTTGAGCGGTTTAGGAAGGAAAGGAGAGCGGACCAGCTTTCTGCTTACCAGGCAATTTTTAGCCAGTGTCTACATGGAATTCTATTACATAGAGTACATGGATTCGAGGGATTCTAATGACTGCTAAAACAATACATCTATATACTACGAAACAAAGCACAACATTCTCATGTAACAACTTATATATGAAACAGAAGATTCATAGGTGGTCCACTTTCATAGGTGATCAAAGATCAGTTGTTCATTGCAGATTTTTTATTTTATTTTGAAGGGCGTAATGCTATTGATGGACATTACGGGCCAGATCCACAAACGAATTACGCCGGCGTATCTATGGATACGCCGCGTAATTTCAAAGTTCCCCCGTCGTATCTGTGTTTTGTATCCACAAAACAAGATACGACTGAATCTGGGCTCGATCCGACAGGCGTACGTCTTAATACGCCGTCGGATCATAGGTGCATATTTACGCTGGCCGCTAGGTGGCGTTTCCGTCAAATTCCGCGGCGAGTATGCAAATTAGCTAGATATGGCGATCCACGTCTTACGTCGTTTCCGTAAGGTTTTTTTTCGGCGTATAGTTACCCCTGCTATATGAGACGTATCCTATGTTAAAGGGGCTGTAAAGACAAAAATATTTTCCTCTTAAATTAAAGTCTGACAGTAGCTGATAAAGTAAAAAGTAATGTTTTGCATTAGAACTAGTTTGATACCTGTTGAAATCGAGCCGTTTTATTCACCTACGTCACTCCTGAATCATTATTCTCACTGACTTCCTGGTTTGCGGTGCGCATTCATTCTTGCTACATCACGGCCTAATGGGAACTACAGTTCCCATTAGGCTTAGCCTCCATGCCTGTGAGGGATAAGAGAGCATCTTCACGCAGGGCTGTAGTCATAGGGAGGGGGTGAGCGCATTCTGCTTTCCACCATGCAAAACGGCTCAAATGCTGGTGGAAAGCAAGAAGAGGAGAGACAGGAAATGGCATTTTCAAACCTGGATTACTGTATTTTGGAGGTCAAAAGGAAAAACGAGGTAAGTGATATTTAAATTCTCTAGCTTACAGCAATCAATTGATCTAATAAAAAACAAACCTTTAGTGTTCCTTTAAGTATGGCTGTCGTTCCCGCGTAGAATTTTGAAAATGTTACGTCGTTTGCGTAAGTCGTTCGCGAATAGGGCTTTGCGTAGAATGACGTCACCGTCGTAAGCATTGGCTTGTTCCGGTTTAATTTCGAGCATGCGCACTGGGATACCCCCACGGATGGCGCATGCGCAGTTGAAAAAAAACACAATTTACGTCGGGTCAAGACGTATTTACATAAAACACGCCCCCATCACATCTATTTGAATTGCGCGCCCTTACGCCGTCTAAGTTACGTTACGCCGCCATAACTTACGGGGGGAAATTCTTTCAGGATACAAAAAAAACTGTAAGAGATACGCTACGCCGGACGGAGGAATGCGCCGCGCTACGAGGATCTGCCCCTACATTTTTTCTTAACGCTAAGCTAGTTTAATTCTAAAGCCCTGTACACATGATCGGTTTGTCTGATGAAAACAGACCGATGGACCGTTTTCATCGGACAAACCGATCGTGTGTGGGCCCATCGGTGAAAAAAAAATAGAACATGTTTTAAAATTTTCCTATGGATAAAAAACCTATAGAACAAAACGATTGTCTGTGTGGAAGTCCATCGGTAAAAAATCCACGCATGCTCAGAATCAAGTCGACGCATGCTCGGAAGCATTGAACTTCACTTTTCTCAGTACGTTGTAGTGTTTTACGTCACCGTGTTGGACACGGTCGGATTTTTGACTGATGGTGTGTAGGCAAGACTGATGAAAGTCAGCTTCATCTGATATCCGACGAAAAAATCCATCCGATCAGATTCTATCAGATATCTGATCGTGTCTACAGGGCTTAAGTCTGGCCTTACTTTAGTTCCTTTACAGTCGTATCGGCTGCTCTACTGTACTTATACAAAACAGGTCCGCATATCCCTTTAAATCAGTGGTCTCCAAACTGTGGTCCGGGGGCCAGATGTAGTCCTTTGCTTGCTTATATCGGCCCTTGGGGCACTATTTTTATCCACTGATCCCAACAATGGGGAAAAATTCCCCATCTTGACACCAATGAAGGGGCAGTAAAGGCATTAACCCCCTTAGCGGTATCCCCGAGCGTGACTCGGGTGGTTTTTCAATGCTATTATCGGTATCCCCGAGTCACGCTCGGGGTAGATGTGCAGAGTGTGCAGTGGCGCGGCTTACCTGCTCGCTGAATCCACAGACAAGTTACTCACCTTGTCCCTAGATCCAGCGATGCATCCCCGCTGTGTGAGCGAGCGGGTCCTCGCTCGATTCACAGTGTCCCCGTGTGCTTCCGATCTCCGTTCCCTGCGACGTTACGACGCATGGGGGCGGAGAACGGCGCCAAATTCAAAAAAGTAAACAAACACATTACATACAGTATACTGTAATCTTATAGATTACAGTAATGTATGTAAAAAATACACACCCCCCTTGTCCCTAGTGGTCTGCCCAGTGCCCTACATGTACTTTTATATAATAAAAACTGTTCTTTCTGCCTGCAAACTGTAGATTGTCCATAGCAACCAAAAGTGTCCCTTTATAACAAAAATGGTTTTAGAGCAGCTAGAAAACAGCGATAATAAATTATAATCACTTGCAGATTTGTGCGATAGCGATTTGTGGGGAAATTCGTCATAAAAAAATAAAAGTAATGACAGCGACAATTCTGCAACTGAGCAAATTTCAGTGATTTTGAGTTGATTACATTATTGAATAATTTTTATTATAATTATATTATTATTTGTTATAATTATTTATAATTATTTATTGTATTATAATTTATAATTTTGTTTTTAAAAAAAATTCATACACGGGATGCCTACTAGACTCTTGTTTGTACCGCTTTTGGTACGTAATTCCAGACAGAATCATACCGCCAGGGAGGTTAATACCCAGATTTTGGAAACAATCCATCCACCATAGTGGATTTGAAAAGGGAGGTGGCGAGGATATTGGAAGCAGAGAGGTGGATACATATGGTTAAGGACCAACAGAATACATTTAAAGATATATGGGCGGGATGGTTATACTATCCCCCTGAAATAGGAATAGACTAAGCCATCCGGATTGGATGGCCTAGACGAGGTGCCCGGCTGGGGGAGACTGGGGGGCATGGAGATAAGAGGAGAGGGGATTCCTTTTTTTTTTCCCCTTTACCTTTTCCCGGGAGAAGTACATTGGAGAAGATAACACATAAATCACATAAAGAGGGGTGGAGGGATTGGGGAGGGAGGGGTAAAGGGTAGGGGAAGACTAGGGGAACCAGGGGAAGCTGCTTTCTTAAAGTGGATGTTAACCAACTCTTGTCAATTCTAAACTACTGCCATAGTGCTGATCTATAAGGATATACATGCCTCCTGCAAAATTCCCCCCTTTAGCTGTTTGATACCCCTGAAATGTCCAGATTCAGTGGGCAGGTCAGTTATTTGGCGCTCGGTGGGCAGAGTCATGATGTCAGCAGACTCCCCACCCACCTCTACACTCCCCTTGGCCAGAGCGGGCACAGGACAAGCAGAGTGCGTTCTGGGTAATAGCAGAGCGTGCTCACGGCCCCCTGTCACTTCTGTAAATACACATCAGTCTAGGGACACTCATGGATGATCGGTGCACCGGGGACAGCTGTGAGCACCGATCCCCCTGCATGCTTTTTATCAGCCGCTTCTCCTCTCCCCCTGCAGCTTTCACCTGAAAAGCATGCAGGGGGATCGGTGCTCACAGCTGTCCCTGTTGCACCGATCATCCCCGAGTGTCTTCCTCCTCCTCCAGTGCCCTGTTCTTCTCCGCTCTGCGTGTCCACATCCCCCCGCCATTTCTTTCTCCACCAGCCCCATCCTCGTCCCGATCTCTGTCCACATCCCCCGCTGTCTTCTTCCGCTTGTCCCCCGCAGCCGTTTGCTTCCCTCTCCTCTCTTGCGGGCTGCGAGGGGGGGGCGCGGAGGGGGGAATCTGTCAGGATGGAGAGAGGAGAGGGTAAGGTATTACGGTTACCGGCCCCTGTATTTTCTGAATGCTACACAGAGGGGCTGATTTACTATATACAATGCACTGCGCCGATTCATGGCTTAATTGGTGCGCCGGATAAATCCTTAATTAGGCGTATGAACCGGCGCAGCAGAGGGCGCAATGCAATAAATATGTAAAGCCGCCGAACTCCCTTTAGAAGTCTATGGGAGAAATCAAAAGTGTTAATTTTAAAGGTTAATATGCTAGTTTTTGTCCTAAAAAGTGTTTGGGGACCTGAGTCCTGCCCCAGGTGACATGTATCAATGCATTTTTTATTTTTTTAAACGGACGTTTTTTTCTGGAGCAGTGAATTTAATAATGCTTAACGTGCAACAATAAAAGTGAAATATTCCTTTTAATTTTGTACCTAGGGGGGTGTATATTATGCCTGTAAATTATCGCGTGTTTCCCGTGGTTAGAACTGTCTCTGCACAAAATGACATTCTGACGGAAAAAAAGTCATTTAAAAATGGCTATATGAATTGTCGGCTCCCGGCAATTCAGAGCAAATTCATTCATAAAAAAAAAAAAGCGTGGGGTCCCCCCAAATTCAATTACCAGGCCCATCAAATAAAAACAAATGGCGTGGGGTCCACCCTCAAATATCCATACCAGGCCCTTCAGGTCTGGTATGGATTTTAAGGGGAACTCCACCCCCCCAAAAAAAAAATGGCGTGGAGTTCCCCCAAAAATCCACACCAGACCCCTTATCCGAGCACGTAACCTGGCTGGCCGCAGAAAAGAGGGGGGACGACAGAGCGCCCCCCCTGAACCGTACTAGGCCACATGCCCTCAACATGACAACAGAGCACCCACCCCCCATGTTGAGGGCATGCGGTCTGGGAGGGGGGGCGCTCACTCGTCCCCACCCCCATTCCTGTCCGGCCAGGCGGCGTGCTCGGATAAGGGTTTGGTATGGATCTTGGGGGAACACCCACGCCGTTTTTTTGGCGTAGGTGTTCCCCCTTACAATCCATAACAAACCTAAGGGCCTGATATGCTCCTGAAGGGGAACCCACGCCGTTTTGTTTTTTGAAATTTGGCGCGGAGTTCCCCTTCATGGTCAGCGTAAGCTAAAAAAGATTTGGTCATTTAAGTGCGCCGCTTCAAGCCACGCAAAGGCAGCTACGCCGATTGATATTTACCAATATTTTGCTAGGGTAGTGAAGCGGCGTGCCTGAATATCCTAAATTGCCGCTCACACATGTGCAGTACACAAATAAACCTCCCGCAGGTTTAAACGTACTAGCGGGCGCAGCGACTCGTTTTTACAAAAGTCACTTTCACTATCAATTCGGCCGTAAATGTTATACAAACACATGTCACTACACTTCCCCACATCATTCCATATCCCCCCCTAATAAACTTACTCCCAAACACTTTAATTTTCTAAATGCCGTGCGCCAGGTCCATAGGGGTGCACCATACGCCCCCTCCTGGGCGCACTCGGCATTATAGTAAATAAGGAATTGTGCTGCATTGCCAGCGCATTCCTTTAGTAAATGCAGAAACGGCCATTGCTCCAGCCTTTGCTCCATGAATCATGGAGCAAAGGCATAGTAAATCAGCCCCAGAGCGTTCGTTACCGATCGATCTGTGTCCTGTGATAACTGAGCAGAGTATGTGTTACTATGCTCAGTTTATGAATGGAGAGGAGCCGCTGTCTCCCCTCCATTCATCTTCAATGCAGAGAAAAGGGCTGGGGAATCTGTTCTCTGTCTTTTCTCTGTCTCAAATAGGAGATGTCAGAGGTCTTTGTTTAGACCCCTGACATGTCACCAATGCCCCCAACAGGGCTAATAAAAAAAAAAATTGGAGATTTTCCTACCCTCGGGGACGGAAAATATAGATTTTATTAAAAACAGGAGGCGAGTATTATGCTATAATCTTTCTTTACTGTCATCCAGCAGCAAGAGAGTTAATGAAAAGAAAACAACGTTACACAGATAGGTATGCAAATGAACATAGGTAGACTGTCCAATCAGGTAACAGGAGTATGTTATAAAGGTGAGGTACAGGTGATATTCTTCCTCTTTCTTGATGATAAAACTAGACTGGAAATAACTTGAACTGGAAACTAATTGGAACAACTTGAACTGGAACTCATTCTTCAATATGTCATGAAGTCCACAGTAGAATAGGCGCATTAAGCTGAAAAAGAATACATTATGTAAGAGCAAAATAAATCTTGAAGGGTAGGGTATTAGGGTGGGATAATACTCGCCTCCTGTTTTTAATAAAATCTATATTTTCCGTCCCAGAGGGTAGGAAAATCTCCAATTTTATGGCAAACAGGAGGCTCATATTATGCTTGTTCAAAGCTGTATACTCTAGAGCATTAAATAAACGTACAACCTATAGTTATAATACATCCATAGACACATGAGATTCAGGTCTAAAATAGAAATTCTTAAAAGTGGATTCTGAAGACCAGTTTGCGGTTCGCATTAAATCTGATAGAGAACCACCTGATTGAAATACCTTAGTGGCCATTGCACCTCTGGTGGAGTGGGTGCCAAATATGGAAATGTCAATGCCTGCCAAATCCATGGTTTGTCTCATCCATCTAGCCAAGGTGGGTGAGGAAACTGGATGGAAGGGTTTGCAGTAGGAAATTAGTAATTGAGATGAGTCAGGGTCTCTAAAAGGTTGAGATTTGGTTTCATGGTTTTTAGACATTGGACTACACAAAGGTTTGGATTGAAGGGAAAGGCTGGATAGAAGACCGAATGTAAGTTGGTCTTTGTGCGTCTGAAAATGGAAAATTGAACACCCTGGGGAGAGAATTGTCTACGGGATATATCTAGGGCTTTTACATCCAATACTCTTTTAAGGGAGATGAGACAAAGTAGTACTGTTAGTTTGAAAGATAGATGTTTTAAAGACAGATTCTCATTATCACCCCAGGAGTTAAGAAAATTAAAGAGGATGAGGATTCTGAAATGGGTCTAGTAGAATAGAAGGGAATACTGGGAGTAATCGTGGGTAGTCTATGCTCATCTCCAGAGCCTGAGGGAATCATGTTTGGGATGGCCAGTAAGGGGTTATCAGAACTATGTTCGATTCTAGGTAACGTGTCAGAAGGAGAGCCCTTGATATTAGAGCAAAGGGAGGGAAAGCGTAAGATGTTCCTTTCAGTCAAATTTGTAGAAGGGCATCTGTCCCCAATGCTTCTGGGTCTGGACGCCAACTGAAATATGTTGGAATCTGTCTGTTCAGGCGTGATGCAAACAGATCTATCTGGAAAGGACCCCACAGGGAGTTTAGATGTTGAAAAATTGTCTGGTTCAACATCCAATCGCTGGAATCTGTTAGATAACGGGAATTCCAGTCTGCAATGGAATTGGATAGGCCTGGGATGTATTCCGCCTTCAATATAATGTTCTTGTCCAGGCAAAAATGCCAAAAATCCTTTGCAATGTTCGCCAAAGGTTTGTATTTTGTACCTCCTAAGCGAGTGATGTATTGTACTGCCGATATGTTGTCCATGTGCAGTAGAATACAACAATCGGATCTGTCTCTCGCCAAACTCTTGAGAGCAAATGATCCCGCTAAGAGTTCGAGACAATTGATATGTAACAGAGCTTCGTCTGGAGACCATTTCCCTCCTGTTGTAAGAGGGCCGCAGCGAGCACCCCAACCTGAGTTGCTTGCGTCTGATTCTATTATTAAATCCGGATGTGGATGGAAGATAGTCTTCCCATTCCACATCTGGATGTGAGTCAGCCACCAAAGTAATTCTTCTTTGGTGTCCGGAGTTAGTGTTATCTCGTCGGAATATGCCAAGCCGTCTCTTAGATGTTGGGCTTTTAGTCTCTGTAGTGCTCTGTAGTGTAGAGGTGCCGGAAATATCGCTTGAATGGAAGCTGATAATAGACCGACAATCCTCGCAATTGTCCGAAGAGATATTTGACTTTTGTTCAGGACTGAGCGAATCTCTCTTCTGATCGTCTTCAATTTCCTGTTTGGAAGACTCAGAAGGGATAGTTGGGTATTGACAAGAAAACCCAGAAATTCTACCTCCTTTGAAGGGGTTAGGATGGATTTCTTGTAATTGATTATGAATCCCAGCATGTTCAGAAGGGATATCGTCCATTGAATGTGTAAATGAATAGTCTGAAGTGATTGTGCCATGATCAAAATGTTGTCTAAATATATTATTAGACGAACACCCCTGCTCCTTAAAGCTGCTACTACTGGTTTCAGTAGTTTCGTAAAGCACCAGGGGGCAGATGACAGACCGAATGGGAGACTGGTGAATTGCCATTTCTTGTTTTGCCACAGGCATTGAAGAAATGGTTGGGAATTCTCGTGCATGTGCTCTGAAAGATAGGCATCATTCAGATCTATTTTTGCCAACCAGTCTCCTTGTAATAAAAGGTCTTTTAACAGGTGAATACCTTCCATTTTTAAATGGCGGTAATGAACGAAATTGTTTAGATATTTCAGATTTATCACTACTCTGAAACCTCCATCCTTCTTTTTGACCAGGAACAGGTTGCTCACAAAACCTGGAGTTTGCAAGGGAACTTGAACTATGGCCCCTTTGGAGTAAAGCTCTATTATCTCCAGTGAGATGAGCTTTTTGTCCTCTTCTGAGAACCTTATTGGAATAGGATCCTGACTTTGAGTCGGTAAAGAGGTGAAATCTATCTGGTAACCTAACACGGTGTTCAGAGGGCCTCTGGGGAAATGACCTTCGGTAGAAGATCTGTTGGGAAATCGGCCCTTGCGTTTCCCAGCTTTGGGAAAAACTTTTGGTTGGAAAACCTTTTGAGTGATGATTGGGCCTTGTCTAAAGAAGTAAAGAGAGCTACGTATTTGTTGATCTCTTTAATAAAAGAGTCACCAAAAAGTAGACCCTCGGTGATGGAAGATGATTGAGATGAAGCGAGATGCATAAGCTGTGGATCCAGCTTCATCAGAATCGATCTTCTCCTTTCGCTAGAGATGGCCGTATTGGTGTTGCCAAATAGTACAATGGCTCGCTGAGCCCAACCTTTCAGGACATTTAAATCTATTGGGGTGTTAGATGAAACTGCCTCTTCTATTAAATCTAGAATCTTAGCTAAGGGGCCTAACATGTCTAATAATTTATCTTGACAGAAACGATATGATCTGTCCACCCCCTTTTTTGGGTGTTTTCCTGATTTTTGAAGGAATTTAACTAATGCGGGGTCTAATTAGGGTGTATTGGCTAATTTCTTTGGGAGGGACGGTCTCGGGCACTCTGCTCTTAACTTACTAGCCTCGTTCTTATCTAATGGTTTCTGGATCCAGATGCTTAAAAATTTCGTAACTAGGGAATGGGTAACCCATTCCCCTGAACGGGGATGTTTAATTTGACCTGGGTCGAAATACGGATCACCAGAGCCGTCTATAATAGCATCCTCGGATTCCTCCTTTTCAAGGGGTATTCCTTCTTCCGCATCAGAGACATTCTCATATTCAGAGTCTCTTCCTTCTTCTGATAAAGATTCCTCATCAGAAGAATTGCTGGAAGAGGTACGGTAAGAGTCTGGTTTTTGCCTCTTTGAGGCCATTTTTACCCGTTGTAAGATCAACTCCTCCCGGGCAGAGGGTATAACGTGTGACCTCTTGTCACTGACAGTAGCCTTTCCTTTACTAGGAGGCTTAGGAGATTCACCCTGGTTCTCCATCAGGACCATTCTTTTAGAATGGGAGGGACCGGTATGAGATATATGATGTAGTTTTTGAGACACTTTACCCGCTTTTTTTAATCCCTGAATCATGTGGGATGTAGAGTCCTCCGCTGACCAATAAATGTCAGATGGGGTAATAGGTAAAGGTTGAGGGGTAACCTGAGGTTTACTTTGAGACAGGGCCATGACTACCGATTGTGCAATGGAATTGTGCCTGGAAGATATGGCTGTCTGCATAGCAGATTGGATGGATTTATCTACTATGGATTGGATTTTCTGGTTTTCCTCAGGGATATCTGAGGGGGTAACAGTAGTGGAATCTTTATTAGACATAGTGAGGTGTGAGTAAATGTGATTGACTGAAGACAAATTATTCTGAAAGAGAAAATATAATAGAACAACTAATTAATATATATGCAGCAGAACTATATATATTTTTTGTATCAGCAGACAATATATATGTCAGCAAGAGGGCACATATATTATGAGCGTATACCCAAACATATATATATATTTATTACTAATATTCTGACTGCAGTTCAAAGTGTGTAAGTATATATGTATATATATATATATATACATATATCTATATCTATATATATATATATATATATATATATATAAAAGTATATATACATATATCTATATGCATATATCCATATGAACAAACATATGTTTATTTAAATTTGTTTGTGTAAATGTGTTACTATGTGTGTGTGTGTGCCAACACATACACCCCTGAACCTAAACAGGGTTCAGGGTTGGTATGTGGCAGGCACACACCCACACAGGAGAACGGACTTCCTGCCTGTGTCTCTGACAGAAGTTTCTGTCAGGGAACGGCGGTATAGCAGCGCTGCAGCGCAGTGAGAAGACACACTGCGTGTTGGGCCGCGAATCCGCGAAGCCTGAGCACCAGCTGTGAGGAAACAATATCCCGGACTGCCGGGATACCGCCGAACGGCCGCGGTGAGGGGACGCGGGCCGTCGGAGAACAAGTGAGTGTGCTGTAAGCGGGGGTATTGGAATGGTGAGGAGAACACCTGGGAAGATAATGAATAGAAGGGGGGTGGGCAATGCTGGGACTGCCGTTAAGGATAAAAAGTACGGCCCTGCAAACTGTGACAAGCGCAGGGTTGCAGGGAAACTCTGCAGAAAATGAATATAAATATATATATATATATATATATATATATATATATATATGTATATGTAATGAGTTATATATTGTGACAGGGTACATGATTCCATGTATGTCAGTGAGAGGTTGGAAAGATCAGCTTTCCCTGTCTTAGGCCCCATACACACGAGAGAATTGACCGTTTCCGCGGATAAATCCTCTCGAGGATTTCGGCGGATTTTCATGCGATGGAGTGTACACACCATCGCATTGAAATCCGCGCCGAAATCCTCTGGCGATAACGTGTCGCGCCGTCGCCGCGATTATGACGCGGCGACGTGCGCGACGCTGTCGTATAAGGAATTCCACGCATGCGTCTAATCATTACGACGCATGCGGGGGATCCCTTCGGACGGATGGATCCGGTGAGTCTATACAGACCAGCGGATCCATCCGTTGGGATGGATTCCAGCAGATGGATTTGTTTGGCATGTCAGCAAATATTCGATCTGCTGGAATCCATCCCAGGGGATAAATATCCGCGGAAACAGATCCGCTGGAGTGTACACACCATAGGATCTATCCGCTGAAACCCATTTGCTGGGATTTTTCAGCGGATGGATTCTATCGTGTGTACGGGGCCTTAGAAAGGGTAAGCCTGGCCAACAGGAAAACCTCCTCTCTCTCCCTATTAATTACACAACACCTGATAGAGACTGGAGGAGGGAGAGCTCAGTCAGAGGCATGCTGAGCTGAACAGGACAGGTTGGAGACTGTCTTCTTTGGAGAAACAAGGTCTGTCACAGACAAACACTTATTTGGACTATTATTTGTTTATTTGTTTTATACTGGAGGCTGGAATAGCCCCTCCAGTACACAGTAGTCAGGGACCGTACTGTTAGTTAGCCTCCTAAGCTGGAGTAGGCCGTTTTGTTTTTGTATTATTTCTTTTGAGTGCAATAAAGCCATATTTATTGCTTAAGTTCAGCGACTTTGCTGCATTACATTACCGCTATTCCGTGCGACCTTGTCACAATATATATATATAATATATGTAGAAGCACCTGAGGAAAAAATTTCAATGTACTTATCTGGCTGGAGCAGCAAGAAAGAGGAAGAATATCACCTGTACCTCACCTTTATAACATACTCCTGTTACCTGATTGGACAGTCTACCTATGTTCATTTGCATACCTATCTGTGTAACGTTTTTTCTTTTCATTAACTCTCTTGCTGCTGGATGACAGTAAAGAAAGATTATAGCATAATATGAGCCTCCTGTTTGCCATAAAATTAAAAAAAAATCCAAAATAAAACTGTAAAAAAAAAAAAAGATAAAACAATGTAATTGAAAATAACCCCCCCCATCCATACCGACACGATCCAGAGCCCCAAGACCACTGACACCGTCCACTGACACCGTCCACTGCCCCACTGACACTGTCCACTACCCCATTGACACCAACCACTGACACCCTCCACTACCCCACTGACACCCTCCACTACCCCACTGACACCGTCCACTGCCCCACTGACACTGTCCACTACCCCATTGACACCAACCACTGACACCCTCCACTACCCCACTGACACCGTCCACCGACACCGACCACTACCCCACTGACACCGTCCAATGACAAACTGTATGTCTGAAATCACATCGCATTCGGAGCAAACACGCACAGGACCCTTTTTTGTTCCGCACCAGAATCAGATCGCATGGGTGTTCACCCAATTCATGTTCGAACTGTCAGTTCGCAGTGCGATATGCAAGCTGAAATAGGGGTGTCGTTAACATTGTATGACACTCCCCAGCAGTTTGCATATGGCAGTCTGAACTGCCGTGCGAGTTGGGTGCGATGTGGAAACCCGCAGTGGATTCGCTGGGTTCCCGAATCGCACCAGTGTGAACCGAGCCTTGGTGGGAGCAGTGAGGTGACATTTGTAGGCTTTATGCTTTGAGGCTGGGTTCACACTGGTGCAATTCGGGAACCCTGCGAATCCACTGTGGGTTTCCACATCACACCCAACTCGCACGGCAGTTGACACTGCTATATGCGAACTGCTGGGTAGTGTCATACAATGTTAACAACACCCCTATTTCAGCTTGCACATCATACTGCGAACTGACAGTTAGGACATGAATCGGATAGCATAGGTGTGAACACCTATGCGATTCTGGTGCGGACCAAAAAAGGGAACCTGTGGGTGTTTGGTCCAAATGCGGTGCGTTATTAGCCATACTATCTGTATGGCTGAAATCGCACTGCACAGACATCGCATGTGATTTGCGCTGCAGTGCGGTGCGAATCACATGCGATCTCGCACAGCGCACTAATGTAAACCGGCCCTAAGCTCAATTAGCCTTACTGGGTGTAAGTATGAAAAGTGAGAAATCCACCCCTCCCCCACATAACACATCCTGGTAATATAAAGGAATGTTGCATCTGTGATCAGGTGACCTCAGACACACCACACTGCAATATAATAATAATAAGATCACTGGAGCTTCTACTCTGCCCAGCTCTGACTGAATACATCTCCCCTAATCACTTGTCTATGTATATTCTGATAGCTGTTCACTGCAGCATACATTTCCTCATCACCCTGATCTGTGGATCACACCCCATGATGAGAAACATCCAGTCAAAACACAGGAAAGACAGCCAATCCTGGGAGAGCTGGAGGGGAGGGGAGAGGAGTGGAGGGGGATGTGAATTGTGAACTTTTTACACAGGATGTGCCTCTGTCTCAGGCTAGTGCACTAGATATGTAAATAACCTGTCACTCCAAGCAAGGGGGCGGAACGGACTAAGGTTTTTCTCTGTAAGTCCGTTTTATTTCACTGAACAATAAAAGAGGATTGCTCAGAGCTGGATTAACTCTGTGAGGCAAGACTGGGCACAGATGATAGGAAATCTTATTCTCTACACTGTGACATAAAAATAAAAATAAAAATAAAAACGTGTTTACATCCACTTTAGTAAAGTGTTGCATGATAGGTGTTTTTTTTTGGAAAAAGTAAAGTGCTACTAAACTCTTTTTTTTTTTTAAATTCAACTTACACGACGGGTGTTTTTTTCTTCTAAGGGCTTTTGGAAACACGTAGTAAGGCGCTATTGAATTGTTTTTCTAAATGGGATTTTTTTTTTGTTTTTTTGCCTGTATTTTTGCTTGTTAGTGGGTCCTGGGGACAGGAGTTGAGAACCACTGCCCTAGGTAATGCCTATGTTGCGTTACTATGTTGCGGTAGGTAGCACATGTTTTGGCACAGTGTAGCTCAGCAAAGTTTGACATAGCACATCTTCCCCAACTGCCCCGCTCCCTCCCAGGTTGTTACTTTTATATGGTCCTATCAGCTCCCAGGTGCTTATGGGGCTTATAGTTACGGCCCATGGTAGGTTGTAGTTAGAATCCTTCTTCAAAACTACCCAGACTGCCCTGTATTGCAGTCACAGCTAGGTAAAACTAATTGCCAATGCCATCTTGTGGACAAATAGGGTTCTGCAATTCAGTAACACTGCCCAGTGTTACACCTTCAAGTGATGCTGGGCCTCCAAGATGTCAAGAACTGAATTCCAATGAAAGGGGCTAGCCAGGAACAGTAGAGCTGGGGAGGAAAGGGGTAAATGACAGGAAATAAAGAGGGCTCTATCTGATTGCTGCAGCTTCTAATGTGAGAAGCTCACAGTGTGCAATAAAATCAAAGTAAGCCATTTAATACAGGAGAGGAGACTGTACAAGTGTGCAGGACTAAATGTAAGGTCGGAGTTCAGCTTTATTTATTTTTTTCTTTTGCCCGTTAATGTGTTTTTAAATGTTGTTCTTATTCTCCTACAGCTATATTATTTCTTGGTTATTGCAGCCAACAAACGTTGTAAAAATCATAAAATGAACATTTGATAACAGCGCTAATTTTAGCATAATGGATGCGTTGGGCTCGGAAACACAAGTGCCTTTATTACGATACACCCCCCCTCCCCCCCCTTCTTCATTAGCAAGTCCAATTTCCATCTATTCCTGGATTTGTGAATAAAATGGGGGAACTCAAAGAACGACTGACTGCAGTTCTATCAAAGCCATTCATAAACCTGAACCGACTTCCCCCCCACCTGTGAGAAATTAAGCATAATTGCTTGTATTATATGTTTCTATAAAGTTTAATGCCTTTTTTTCTTCAACATACCCCAGGAAGTTTCCTTTTATATAAACACAATTGCCTCTGTAGTTTCAGCCTAACATGCAGCCCACATCACAATCTGAAAGCTGTTTTAATAATTTTATTATTTCTCCTTTTTTTTTTCTCTGTAGGCAGCTGGAGGATATTATAGGACAGGAACAGAGGGGTAATCAAAGCATACAAGCACACTCGGAGGTGTAAAATAGGAAGCAGGGGATAAAAAAACACACATTTAGAACTTCTGCTTCCTCTTCCTGCTGTACCTTGTAGTACTTGTTAGTGATTTGATCGTCTTTTTCATCTTGTGCTCAATGCACCAGTTGTGTTGCCAGCTCTCACCTGCACATGTTAAAGAATCTGGAAATGTTCACAATGCATAATATTGGACTGTTCACTCCATTTCATGGGCCCCCGCAATAAGTCTGCCTAAAAAAGTGAACAATTTTGAAGGGAAGCTCTACTATGTCCTCAGCAAGGATACATTGAGGTCAACTCATAAAGATGTATTCATAGTTAGTAGTCAGGATTACGGATGAGCCTAAAACCCCCCCCCCGTTCGGTTCGTACCAGAACCTTCGAACGGACGAACGTTCGCGCAAACATTTAGAACCCCATTGACGTCTATGGGACTCGAACGTTCGAATTCAAAAGTGCTCATTTTAAAGCCTAATATGCAAGTTATTGTACCACTACACATTTTAATGATGCTTAAATTAAAAAGAAAATAAAAAAAATGGAAAATTCCTTTAAATATTGTACCTGCTGGGTGTCTATAGTATGCCTGTGAAAACGTCTTTGAGAACCCGGGTCTTGCCCCAGGGAACATGTATCAATGGTAAAAAAGTTTTAAAAACGGTCGTTTTTTTCAGGACTCCTGAAAAAACGACCGGTTTTAAAACTTTTTTTCCATTGATACATGTTCCCTCGGGCAAGACCCGGTCTCTCAAAGACGTTTTCACAGGCATACTATAGACACCCAGCAGGTACAATATTTAAAGGAATTTTCCATTTTTTTTATTTTCTTTTTAATTTAAGCATCATTAAAATCACTGCTCCTGAATCTTTAGGTGCAAACTACAGAGCACACGGCCAGTACACACCAAGTAGCTTTAGGTGCAAACTACAGAGCACAAGGCCAGTACACACCAAGTAGCTTTAGGTGCAAACTACAGAGGACACAGGCAATAAACCACGTAAGAATACTGCAGCTAGCACAATCACCTGCCTGCCAGTAAATTAGGAAGAACTGATCTAGCTAAACTATACAGTGTATAAATAAATGTACAACACCTGGGATGTATATATATATCCTCTATAGCATGATGGGACTTGTAGTTTTGCAACAGCTGGAGGTCCGCTAATTGCATATCCCTGCTCTACATACTGTAACATTAACTGACTAGCCTGCCTGCCTGCCTGCTCTATTTACCTGCAAAAAATGACACTCTCTCTGTCCTCTCTTAACCACCACAACACACTACACAAGGCCGACCTGCAGGCGGCCTTTTATAGTGTGGGGCGTGTACTAAACCCCCTGAGCCATAATTGCCCAAAGCCACCCTGGCTTTGGCCAATTATGGTTCTCCGTTTTTTGCAAGCTGTGATTGGCCAAGCATGCGGCTCATAGTGCATGCTTGGCCAATCATCAGCCAGCGATGCCACAGTGAATTATGGTCTGTGAAACGTAACTCGAATTTGGCGCGAATGACCAGTTTTGTTCGTATTTCGACAAACGATCGAACATACGATGTTCGAGTCGAACATGAGTTTGACTTGAATACGAAGCTCATCCCTAGTCAGGATGAAAAAGACACTTAGTTCTAAAGCCATAGTTCATCTAGAGCAGTGGTCTCCAGAGTGAAACCCAACGGCCGGATGCGGCGCTTTGCTTGTCTTTATCTGGCCCTTGGGGCACTAGTCCTCCAAACTGATATGAGACACTATTCTACAAACAATGGGGCACCATTTCTCTCACTGATACCAACAATGGGGCACTATTCCGTCCCATAATGCCAAATGTGGTGATGTTTTCTCCCATTGATACCAAGAAATGTTTTAACTACCGCTGACCAGTCCGGCCCCCCTATAGTCTGAAAAAGAAGAGGCTAATTGGAGACCGTAGTGAGAAATACCCCTATCCAGACCGTGCTGGTCCTCCGATTGTTCCCCTGTGGCTTTTGTTTGCTCCGTCTCCTCAGCTCCTGAGCTGGATGCGCTACACGGCCGCCATCTTGATATCCAGCATTTGGCAATTTATCTCAGCTGTCGGTAAGTATGAGGTCTCTGCTTTAGACCTCTCTTGCCATTCATTCCACCTTCCCCCATTTATCAACAACATACATCTATTGATTTTATCACTTACATTGCAGATACAACATTCATGCTTCCGTCCCTGAAGAAGCGAGCAGGGTCTCGTGAAACGCGTAGGTCTTTATTGTTGCTTGTTTTATGCCGGTACATGCTGGGTATTATCGATGTCTGCATTATGTTTACATACTTCCCTGTCTATATGTATGTACATTTTTTTTTCTTATTGTGTATGTGTATCTACTGGCCCAGCAACTTTCACGTTGTATTGTTGCTCATTGATGTATAATATTTTGTAATAAATCTTTATATATTTACTTTCATCTGTGTTGTGTACATTGGCTATTATGCCGGGTAACTCACAATCATTGTTTATGCCACCCCGTTACATAACACTTTGAAACAAATAAATTGATTTTGTCTCATTGTTCGCTGTGAACATTGGCTTAACCTCTCACCTCATCCAAAGTATCAGGGCTGCCTCTTTTATTTTGTTTTCCTATAGTCTGAAGGACAATAAACTGGCACTTTGATTAGAAGGTTTGGAGACCCCTGATCTAGAGCAGAGGTTGCCATCATTTCAGTTGGAGGGCCACATATATAATTATATATTTTACAAAAAATTGTTGGCTGAACAAAAATAGCTTTATAAATCAATGAACAATAAACGAATGAAGAAGGTTTACGTGAATTTGTTTTGGAATCGGCATGATATGATTCAGAACAAAAGAGAAATGACTTCAGTAAACCAATGCAAGGTTCTCTACATCAGGGTACCCATCAGAACACCTCTTACATCAATGTCCACCTTAAGGCCCATACACACGATCAGACTTTTTGACAGCAATTGTCCGATGGACCTGTTTTAGCGGACAATCTGACCGTGTATATGCTCCATCGGACAAACTATTTAGCTTTTTCACCGGACAAATGTTCACTGTGAGAACAGACAAACTTTCCGGCAACAAATGTCCGACGTCTGCTAATCTGATTGTGTGTATACAAGTCCATCGGACTAAAGTCCAAAGTACAAACATGCATGCTCAGAACCAATGCTGTAGATCAGACAACAATAGCAGAAGTTGCCCAAAGGGTGGCGGTAAAGAGCAGAAAAACCATATGGAAGTCTATTATGTCACTACGTTTGTTGGCTGAAAAAGTCCTGCCGTGTGTATGCATACCAAGTTCATACCAAGTTCACGGCCAACGCCCATTCGGGGCAAAATCAACGGAAAAGTCAGAAGGACGTTCGATCATTTGTATGAGGTTTTAGAAGTCCCCACTAACATCAGAATCCCCATTCCACCCCCTTTACATCAGGGACTCCATCAGAGCCCCTCTTACATTAGGGTCCTCGTCAGAGTCTCCCCTTACATTGGAGTCCTCTCTTACATCAGGGTCCCCATCAGAGTCCCCCGTTACATTAGAATCTTCCTTTACATCAAGGTCCTTATCAGGGTCCCCTTTACATTAGAGCCGTCTCTTACACGAGTGTCCCCATCCAAGTCCCCACCATACATCAGGGTCCCCATCAGAACCATTCTTAGGCCTCGTACACACGACCGGACATGTCCGCTGAAACTGGTCCGCCGACCAGTTTCAGCGGACAGATCCGATCGTGTGTACAGGCTAGTGGACAGATTTCCAGCGGACAAATGTTTCTATTCTTCACCGTCCCCGGTTGCTGAGAATACTGCTCTGGTACTTGCTTCAGTTACTCTCTATGGTCCCTGGTAATAAGGCAGATGGTCCCTTAGTGGCGACAGATCCCCTCTACCTCCGACCACGACAGGTTCTCCAGCCGGCAGAACCGGCACGTTTGGTTGGACTGCAAGCCACAGTCCCAACCCTGCTCTGCTCTCTTGCTTCTGGATAGGCCCTCAGACAGCCTAGCAGCCAGATGTCCCCGGGATAGGCCACATCTCTGGCCTAGCAGCCCGGCCAATACAACACATATCCACCCAGACAGCCATCCAGGTGGCACAGAACACCAATCAACTGACTCCACTCAAATATATATGCTCTCCCAGCAGGCCAAGGGATTCAAGAAAACCCCTGCCCATTGGCTGAGATACCCCACATACCCGTAAGCTGACCTTGCGTTGCCCTTCTCATATCTAGTACCACCAATTACCCGGCCACCTAGTGGTAGCAGAGAAAAGTGCAACAAGGCCAAACTTAGGAAGGAATCAATAGATCTCTAACAATCAACCAGGATAAATATTCCTGGCAAGTAAATTTGTGAGGAGTTCCCTGCCTAAACTCCAGGGTGCTACACCTACATCCTGCCTTTGCGCGGACATGAAAACTATTGCTTTTTATTTCTATATTTCTGGGAGTTTGGGTCCAATAGACTTCTTGTCCTGGCAACAAGACACAATGTGTGGATTGCTAACTGGAAGTTCTTTCCTGACTGTAAATGACCTATCTATCTATCTATCTATCTATCTATCTATCTATCTATCTATCTATCTATCTATCTATCTATCTATCTATCTATCTATGTATCTATCTATCTATCTATCTATCTATCTATCTATCTATCTATCTATCTATCTATCTATCTATCTATCTATCTAGTATGGTGGGGGGTCTACATGATCAGCTGTGGAAGGGATCCTCTGTTGATTCCACAGCTGGACCACAAGTTCAGACCATGACTGAAATGATTCTCATTCTTGAATGATTATTGTTCCTATATGTGTGTTTTAGATTGTGTACACATGTGGATCAAAGGAGCTTAGAAGACATATAATTAAAGAATATAGGAACCCTAACTAAACGGCATTTAAAGTGGTTCTAAAGGCCCAAGGTTTTTTACTTTCATGCATTCTATGCATGAAGGTAAAAAACCTTCTGTGTGCAGCCCCCCCATTGATCCATTGCCTGAGCCAATCTCAATCCAGCGATGTGCACAAGAGCCTTGGTCTTTTTTTTTTTTTTTTTTTTTTTAAACATGGTGTATGATAAACAATTGTTTGCTTCCTGGTGGTGACAATAGCAGACCATGCCTGCGTAATGTATGTTTAAATGGCCACTTGTAGTCTCTTAGTGCCGGTTCACACCGGGGACTGGGTGGCTTTAAAGTACGGCGCAACATCAGCGTGGTTTGCAAAACGGCTTCTTTATGCAAGCCGCTCCAAGTCACCCCCAAATAGTAAAGGAACCTTTTTCTAAGGCTCGGTTCACATATGAGCCGCATATGCAGGGGTCCGGTGCATCCTGATTCACCGTTTTGGGCTGAATTCGGACCTGAAACCGGACCAAAAGACGTATGGACTTGCAAAACGCACCGGCCCTGCTGCGGTGATATGTGAACCGGCTCCATAGCGAGCTGGTCAAAATCTCCTGCTATTGCGATTTGGATGCGGGGATCCCGTTTCCAATTTGCAATGGTGTGAACCCAGCCTATGTCGGAGCGACTTCAGTCTTTCCTATTAGAATGGTTCCATTGTACTAAATGGAGCGCGACTTGTCAGGCTGACAAGTCGCCTGACAGGTTGCCCCTGTGTGGGTTTGGGTTGGGTTTTTAGTTTCAGTTGTGGCTGGCATGGGATTTACAGATTATGGGCTAGATTCAGGTAGCTTGCGCCCCTTCTTACGGAGGCGCAGCGTATCGTATTTATGCTGCGCTGCCATATGTTTGAGAGGCAAGTGCTGTATTCACAAAGCACTTGCCTCCTAACTTACGGCGGCGTAGCATAAATGGGGCCGGCGTAAGCGCGCGTCATTCAAATGATGTTGAGGGGGGCGTGTTTTATTTAAATTAGGTTGACCCCGCGTATTTTACGTTTTTTACAAACAGCGCATGCGCCGTTCATGAAAAAATCCCAGTGCGCATGCTCGAAATTCCGACGCAAATCGTCATTGCTTTCGACGTGAACGTAAATTACGTCCAGCCCTATTCGCGAACGACTTACGCAAACGACGTAATAAATTAAAATTTCGAAGCGGGAATGACGTCCATACTTAACATTGGCTGCGCCACCTAATAGCAGGAGCAACGTTACACCGAAAAAGCCTTACGCAAACGACGTAAAAAACTACCGCCGGGCGCACTTACGTTCGTGAATCGACGTAACTAGGTAATTTGCATATTCTATGCCGAAAACAACGGAAGCGCCCCTAGTGGTCAACGTAATATTGCACACAATTATAGGGCGCCGCATTCAAGTTACGTCGGCGGAGGAAGCCTATTTTTTTTACGTATCTGCCTTTGAGAATCGGCGTAACGATACGCCGACGCAGATTTTAAATTACTGCGGCATATCTGGAGATACGCCGCCGTAATACTATGCTGAATCTAGCCCATTGTCTGTTTAACTGAAGCCTCTTTTTGTAGTAACATGGGGGAGTCCCCACAAATCACATAGAATCCCCGTTATGTTCACATTGGTTGACAAAACCATTTAATCTTATGGATATGCTACATTTTAGCAGCAGGTAGCATTGTAGGTGTTATCTGTAGCTGAATGCTCCACCTCGAGTAAAAAAGATACACACGCAGGAAAGAGGAAACCCTCTTTTTAATATTTAGAGGATTCCTAACAGGGGCGGATCCAGGGGGGGGGGGCAACAGGGAAATCGTCACCTCCGAGAAATTAGTTTTAGTTGCGGAATTTGCGGGAACCGTAGAGTCTTAGCGGGCGGCTCCGCGGCAAGTGAGAGTCAGAGAGTGGGCGGTCAGCTGGTCGGCTCTGTGGGTGTGCGGGCGGCTGGCCAATCAACAAGCTGGTGGAGCAGAGAGGTGACATCTCTCACCGTCCCGTGCACCCTTGCATCCCTGCAGTAACTTTCCATCTCACTATGCAGGCAGCAGAGAGATTACATCATCTCTCTGCTGCCTGACTCTGACAAGCAAAACACCACCTTAGCAAGTGACAATCCGCAACTTGTGGCAGGTGACATGTCAAGTGACAATTCGCAATGTGTGGCAAGTGACAATCTGTAACTTGTGGCAGATGACATGGCAAATGACAATCTGCAACATGTGGCAGGTGATGTGGCAAGTGACAATCCGCAACATGTGGCAGGTTACGTGGCAAATGACAATCCCCAACATGTGGCAGGTGGCGTGGCAAGTGACAATCCGCAACATGTGGCAGGTGACAATCCGCAACATGTGGCAGGTGACGTGGCAAGTGACAATCCGCAACATGTGGCAGGTGACGTGGCAAGTGACAATTCGCAACATGTGGCAGGTGATGTGGCAAGTGACAATTCGCAACATGTGGCAGGTGATGTGGCAAGTGACAATTCGCAACATGTGGCAGGTGATGTGGCAAGTGACAATCCGCACATGTGGCAGGTGATGTGGCAAGTGACAATCCGCAACATGTGGCAGGTGACGTGGCAAGTGACAATCCGCAACGTGTGGCAGGTGACGTTGCAAGTGACAACCTTGCAACATGTGGCAGGTGATGTGGCAAGTGACAATCCGCACATGTGGCAGGTGACGTGGCAAATGACAATCCGCAACATGTGGCAGGTGACGTGGCAAGTGACAATCCGCAACATGTGGCAGGTGACGTAGCAAGTGACAATCCGCAACATGTGGCAGGTGACGTGGCAAGTGACAATCCGCAACTTGTGGCAGGTGATGTGGCAAGTGACAATCCACAACTTGTGGCAGGTGACGTGGTAAGTGACAATCCGCAACTTGTGGAAGGTGATGTGGCAAGTGACAATCCGCAACGTGTGGCAGGTGATGTAGCAAGTGACAATCCGCAACGTGTGGCAGGTGACGTGGCAAGTGACACACTCAGGGCTCCCACTGATTCTTCATTATGGTGAGTTGAACCATTTCATTTTATATTACAATGTAATAATAGAAATAATGCGCTTTAATCGCCCTGACACCATAACAACCATGGTGCCGTGATCATTGAAGCGCTAACACCAGCAATTTCCCTGATAAATTGCCCCCCAAAAAAATATTTTCTGGTAGTGTCTAGACTCTGGATCCACCCCTGATTCCTAAATACATAAGAGTTATGACAATTTCCAAGGTATTAGGGCCCTTAATCCATCTAAATGTTGCCTTTTTGAATGTCTTGGCATGAATGTCAGCCTCAAATTTGGAATACTAGCTTTATTACGTCACACACAAGGAAGGTGCCAGAGAGTCGGAACTAAAAATAGTCCTTTTACAGATATGTAGAACGGCTGAATCAGTTTCCATAGAGATAAAACATAAAGTCAATCCACATGTCACCCTTGTCTTTCCCTTTGATGAATAATGATTAATGCTTCTAATATCTGGTAGACTAAAGCATGTAAGAGACACCCCACCCTGAAAACTGGACATCTAATCCACTCTATATATCTCTATTTCCACAGATCTTCCTGTTGGTTTGTACTTGTCCTCTAGAAGAATATTCTTTGCGAAAATGTCAAAGTAATAGGAAAAAAGAAAAGAAACATATTTTTTATGGGACAGAATATCTTCCTAGCGATAAAATCTGTGTATAATGGGGCCCCCACGCATTCCATAACTTGATGCTTTTTCTAATTTGATCATTTCAAATTTCTCACTGTTATGCTATTCCAATGGGATTGTCAAAAAATCAGTCCACATTTTGTTAAATTTTTTGGATTACTTTAAAGCGGGGTTCCACCCGCGATTTTTTTTTTAAAGTCAGCAGCTACAATCATGAATTATGGGGCCCCTGGAGCAGAGAACCGGGGGGGGGGGGGGGGTGTGCTGCCGCCTCAAATTGAGAAGCGCAGGATGCCGCCGCTAATTGAGAAAATGAAGAAGCGGGGGGCTTGAATTGAGAAGCAGGGGGGTACCACTTCCACGAATTGGGGGGGGGGCGTTGCCCTGGGGACCTCTGGGCCCCTTACAAAAAAAAAGAAATGAAAAAAATATATAACAAATATATAAAAAAAGGGGGGTAGCCATCCGGGGCCCTGGGGAACTCTGGGCCCTTTAATAAAAATAAAGAATAAAAATAAAATAAAAAAAATAAAAAATAAAGGGGGGTTGCCATCCAGGGCCCTGGGGACCTCTGTTCCCTTTAAAGCGTTAGTAAAGGATTTTTTTTTTCATTTAAAATAACAAACATGTTATACTTACCTCCACTGTGCAGTTCGTTTTGCACAGAGTGGCCCTGATCCACGTCTTCTGGGGTCCCTCGGTTGCTGTCTCTGTCCTTCCCACAATTACTCACCACAGTAATGCGAGAGCTCACATGGTGGTCAGTAATTGCGGGCGCGCTCCCGTGATACAGCGAGCGGTCATAGCCGCTCGCTTTATCACTCGGCCCCGCCCCTCGGCGCGCCGCGTCACTGGATGTGATTGACAGCAGCGGCCAGGCTGAGCGGCGAAGAGGATCTTGGGACCGCGCGGGACTTTCGAGGGGTCAGGTAAGTATAACGGGGCCTCAGGGGGGGGTGGCGGCAGCATCCAATGTTTTTTCACCTTAATGCATAGATTGCATTAAGGTGAAAAAATTGTTTTCTTTAAAACTCCTTTAATAAAAACAAACAAAAAATAAAAAATAAAAATTATAAAAATAAATAAAAAAAAGGAGGGTTGCCATCCAGGGCCCTGGGGACCTCCGGCCCCCTTACCAAAAAAAGGGGGTTGCCATCTGGGCCCCTGGGGACCTCCTTGCCCCTTACAGGTGTACTGCCTGTCCCCCCTGATGGCGGCCCTGGCTACAAACACTGTAGCTGCTGACTTTTAATAAGGACACTTACCTGTCCTAGGCGCCCGCGATGTCGGCCGCCCTAGGCCAATCACTCGATCGTGGCAGGTCCCGGGGCAGCCATCCTCACTAAGGTAAGGTAACCAGATTTTTTAAATGAAATCCGGGGACATATTTTTTCTTTACTAGTAATGGCAACAATCAGCAACTCTCTGCCCGTTACCGCCCGCCTTACAGCCCCTCAAGTCTTACTCTTCGGGCCCCGGCTACTAATGGATGAGGAGCGGAGGAAGATCACTCTGCAAGGGAAGGCAAGGAGATAGGCAGGTGGCTGGCCAGGATTTGAGCCAAGGTAGAAGAACATGCGAGCAAAGCTGAAGAAATATTATTTTCCCACCGACCAGCACATGATCATCAGAAAGGGGCACAGATAATGGGAAAAATACAACCCCCCTATGCTAGTAGGCACGGCGGAGCGGGGTGTGTAATTCTAATTTTTTTATTTTAATTCTGCACTGACTTTCTTTGAAATTGCCCCTGCCCCCTATTAAATCCAATCTGGGGACAAAACCAGGGACAGACTTGGTCCGGGGACATTGTCCTCAATCAGGGGACTGTCCCCTGAAACTGGGGATGTCTGGTCACCCTACATTAAGGAAAACAGACAGTGGAGCCTTGCGGCTTCACTGCCCGTTTCCTACTGTCTTGCGGCGCTTTGTGAATGGGTGGCTGCTCTCTGGCGCCCCATTCACCAGAAGACAACGCAAGGAGGACGAGGAAGAAGACCTGCCACGGACTAGGAAGAGGCAGATTAGGAGGATCCGCATAGCAACTGCAATTTTTGGTAAGTCATTTTTTTTCTCAATTTTTTTGTAGGATTTTGGTGTCATTTTTTAGAGTGGACCTCCACTTTAAGTGGATTCTCTAAGGTCAATTTGAAGAGGAAAGGATTTGATAATATCACGTACTGTATCTGAAAGGAGACTGAAATGATGAGGTTGGCCTCTCTTGTATCTCCAACCCAGGACCCACTGAGAGTGAAACAGAGGGTGCCAAGGGACAGGAGGAACACGAGTGCCTGTAGGGGTAGACCAGTGTTTTTATTACATTGACTAAAACTACTAAAACATTTTAGATGACTAAATGAATACTATTTTAGTCGACTTAATGAATACTATTTTAGTCGACTAAAATACGACTAAAACTAAAACAATTGGGATGACTAAAATACCACTAAAACTAAAATGACATTTCAGTCAAAAGACTAAAATGGGACTAAAACTAAAATGGCATTTTAGTCAAAAGACTAAGGGGCAGATCCTCGTACAATTGCATGGGCGCAGCGTAAGTGAGATACGCTACGCCACTGTAACTTACTTTTTTAATGTTTGAAACCCACAAAGAATTCGCGCCACACGTTACGGCGGCGTAGTGTATCTCTCGCGGCGTAATTCAAATCGGCGAGTAGGGGGCGTGTTTCATTTAAATGAAGCGTGTCCCCGCACCGGACGAACTATGCATGCGGCGTCCCTAAATTTCCCACCGTGCATTGCGCTAAATGACGTCGCAAGGACGTCATTGTTTTGACGTGGACGTAAATTACGTCCAGCCCCATTCACGGACGACTTCCGCAAACAAAATAAAATATTTTCAAATTCGGCGCGGGAACGACGGCCATACTTAAAATCGCGTTGCCACCAAATAGCAGCTTTAACTATACGCCAAAAAAAGCCGAACGGAAACGACGTAAAAGAATGCGACGGCCGCTCGTACATTCGTGGATCGTCGGAAATAGCTAATTTGCATACTCGACGCGGAATACGACAGTAACGCCACCCAGAGGACGCCATAAGAATTGCATCTAAGATCCGAAGGCGTACGAAGACGTACGCCTGTCTGATCTAACCCAGATGCCGTCGTATCTTGTTTTGAGGATAGTTCAGCTGAGGTTAAGGAAGCACTCCACTTGCACTGCAGGGCCAGAGCGTGTGGCAGGTCAGAGCTTCCAGCAGACTTGCAGCAGGAACACACAGCAGGTCGCAGAACTGTGGCAGCCAGGCAGACACTCAAACGAGTTGGAAAGCCAGGCTCAAAGACAGGGGCGTGGTCACAGGATAAACTGGGGTCATCAACAGATGGGAAGCGAGTTACAAAATCAGGAGCTGGGTCAGGAACTAGCGTCAAGACAAGCGGGATCGGGATCATGTCAGGAGTAAGCTGAGTCAGCAACTGAGGAAACACACTGGAAGTACACAGCACTGAAGACCAGTCAGCATTAAAGCACAGATAGAGGCATCTTTAACCACTTGCAGACCGCCCGCCGTCGTTATACGTCGGCAGTTTGAAGAGGAATATCATTGTTATGGTAGCAGCTAGTTGCCATAACCCCGGTATCCTCTTCTTCAGAGGGCAGTCCGCTTTCAGATAAAAGTGGTCTCCGCAGCAGATTCGCCGCAAGATCATTTTTATCAGGGGCGGAAGAGGGCCACCCCCTCCTGCCGGGCAATTGGTCGTCTCTGCAGCTTACCGGGGCTGCTGATAGCGGCGGAGATGATCGCGTCTGTTCTCTTTTGAGCCTGGATGCCGAGTGAGGGGGAAGATGGCCCCCACTTGGCTCCAGAGCATTGGAGGGCGGAAGTGACATCAAATGTCACATCCACCCAATGCTCTTAAAGGGGAATTACATTTTTTTTTTCAATATTACATTTTTTTGTTTGTTTTTTTTGGACCCCAGATCTCATATTTAATAGGTCCTGTCATGCTTTTTTTTCCTAGTATAAGGGATGTTTACATTTGACATCTTTTTTTTAACCACTTAAGGACCACCTCCTGCACATTTACGTCGGCAGAATGGCACGGCTGGGCACATGCACATACAGGTACATCCTGTGCTAGTGCCCAGCCATGGGTCGCGGGTGCGCGCCCGCGACCTGGTCCAAAGCTCCGTGACCGGGACAGCGGGACCCGCGGACCCGATCGCCGCTGGAGTCCCGCGATCAGTCCCCGGAGCTGAAGAACGGGGAGAGCTGTGTGTAAACACAGCTTCCCCGTTCTTCACTGCGGCGGCGTCATCGATCGCGTGATCCCTTTTATAGGGATACACAATCGATGACGTCACGCCTACAGCCACACCCCTCTACAGTTAGAAACACATATTAGGTCATACATAACCCCTTCAGCGCCCCCTTGTGGTTAACTCCCAAACTGCAATTGTAATTTTCGCAGTAAACAATGCATTTTAAATGCATTTTTTGTTGTGAAAATGACAATGGTCCCAAAAATGTGTCAACATTGTCCGAAGTGTCTGCCATAATGTCGCAATCACGAAAAAAATCGCTGCCATTAGCAGTAAAAAATAATTAATAAAAATGCAATAAAACTATCCCCTATTTTGTAAACGCTATAAATTTTGCGCAAACCAACCAATTAACGCTTATTGCGATTTTTTTTTTTACCAAAAATATGTAGAAGAATACGTATTGGCCTAAACTGAGGAAAAGTTTTTTTATATATTTTTGGGGGATATTTATTATAGAAAAAAGTAAAAAATATTGTTTTTTCTTCCGTCTGGCGGAACGGATCGGATGAATACAGGCATACGGTCCGTGTTCATCCGATTCCCCATAGGGAGAGCGGAGGAAAGACAGGGCGGTCTCTGCACAGTGTGCGGGGACCGCCCTGTCCGCCGACAGCTCAGCGGGGATTTACGGATGATCCCCGCTGAGCAGACAGACACACACGGGGCGGATCAATACGGAAAGGGCCCTAAGAGTAAGCACTGATTGTAGTGCGAAACGTCAGCTGTATGCCCCTGTCTTTGCTGTGATGTGTGGTGTTTGAAAACTTTTATCAATAAAAGGCAACCGAGAAGGTTTTTCCAGAGTGCGGCTGTCCAAACATTTCTTTCTACAATTTCTTCGTGCATTGCCGGCACCTGGGTTTCTCTGAGAGGATACGGATTCATCCACATACCTAATTGGAGCGTTGACTATCTTCTCTCTTAAGTGGTTAAAGGACAGTGGCAAAATAAAATAAAAAGTAAAATAAATAAGAAAAAAATTAAAGTGCCCCGTCCTGCCGAGATCGCACGCAGAAATGAACGCATACGAAAGTTGCTCCCGCATATGAAAATGGCGTTTTGGAGTGGAGATGTGAACCATCTCAATAGAGAAACATTGATTTTTCCCCCTCCAGTGTTTTGGAGCTTTAAGCTTCAAGCTACAAAATGCTCAGGTTTTAATGGGGCCTTAAGCCCTGTACACACGTGCCAGAATCTCGTCAGGAAAAAAACGTTGTTTTTCCTGACTAGATTCTTGGCAAGAATCTCTTGCTGCCCGAGTGTACAGACACTCCTTTCAAAAGAACCATGGTTCTTTTGAAAGGCAAGAACGCGGTGACGCATCACATACGACGAGCATGCACTCGTCACATTCGATGCCGCCGCCGCCATCTTGCTACACCCTACCTATGCCTAGGAAGCTACCTCGCATGCGTAGAAGTCATTTCGAGCATGCGCAGGTTTCCACGGCGACAGGTAAGTATACACACTCTCGGGTTTCTTGGCAGGAGAATCACAACGAGAAAATAGAGAGCATGTTCTCTATTTTTCGCGTCAAGATTTTAGGCCGTTTTCTTGACGAGAACCCTGAAAGCCTCGTACACACGCACGGTATACTCGGCAAGAAAGCTCTGCCAGCAGTTTTCTTGCTGGTTCTTGCCGAGTAAACCGAGCGTGTGTACGAGGCGTCAGTGCAAGGAAGGTCTCGGAGCTTCCAACTCTACACAAAAATATCAGAAAATAGTGAATTTGACCTTTTGAGAAGAGGTCAGTTATAAGGGCCTGCATAATTCCTTTAGTGCAGGCTCCTAATACAGGTCATTTTTGGCTTTAGCATAGGATAAATCTATCCCGAATAACATTAGCTATTCACTAAATGTGGTGGTTGCCTGGAATGCATCTACTCTATCTTGTTTACTCCAGCTTCCTGTCTGTTGTTCTTGTCGGTAATCTGCTTCCTACATTTTTGGTTAGTCCATGGATCTTGGCTCTCTGTCCATGTTTACACAGACTGGGAATATCTAGTCGAGGATTTCCACTAGACATTTCCAATTGTAACAAACATGACTTTTCTTCCAGAATCCTCTTGTTTTTTTTTTTAGCACTATTGTTACAAGTAGAAACAGAACAATTACAAATATTTGAACGCTGGGCAAGGCAAAAAGCAAACAATTTCTGGGTTTTCCAAATTGTTTATTGTGTTTACTGTTTTATTTGATGATGTCAAAATTTGCACTTTTATTTATTTTTTCTTCTTATGGTAATCAATTAGCAAAGTTGCACTGGTTGCATCTAAAAAATAAATTACACAGCTGCATTCATTTGTGTCTATTATATCTAGGAGACGGGAGCCCAGCCCACAGGCTACCTGGATAGAATCATACAGTACATACTATTAAATATGTCGTATTTACCTGGCTACAAATAATATTTTAATATATTTGAAAATAAATAAATAATTATACTACAGGGGTGAGCCGAATATAATTTCGTAATTTACAATAACTATTATTCCCTCCCACCCATCCAGACAAAAAAAAAGCAGCCCTTGCTGCAATACTCACCTCCTTTAAGATACTGTCCCCTAAAGATTCATCACTCTTTTCCAGCTTGGTATTGGCAGGCATCCAAGTCAGATCCCCGTTCAATATCGTACCGCGGCTAAGCGCAACCGCAGCTAAAAGCACTGTACAAATGCAGCCGATCGCTGTGCCTGGAGTCTTGAATTCCAGCAAAACATAAACATGCTTTTAGCTGCGGCAAAACAGCCGTTCGTCTGAAAGGGGCCTAATAGTTCCCTATTCAAATGCCAGGCAAAGTGAAATACCCAGCACTTCCAGATATTGGTGAGTATGGGACTCCCAACCCATCGGACAGTGTTGGTTCCTTGTGGCTGACCTAGTGCTGTCAAGTGGGGGTGGGAAAAAGCCCAGAGCATTAAAGCCCCATGGTAGCTTTAGTTTTTATAGGCTCTAGGAAGTTACAATGCATAAAAACAGTTTTTGTTCTTCTTCAGTAGTAGAGCTCCAAACTAATCATTAGAAGCCCATCTCCAGCAGCATACAGAAGACACGGACTGTTGTACTCTGTCTGAGTGTAGCAGTCAGGATATTAGAAGTCCATAGCAATTAGGATACCAAGCCCCTTACATATTTACAGCTGCTCTACTAGCTGTTGACTGGAACGCTGCTCAGGGGGCATGTTGGACAGCTAAGATCTGCAATGCTGCACTCACACGGTCCAAATCTTCAGCATGCTGCAGGGGAAGGACTGTAGCATTAGCTTATATAGCACCATGGCTCAAGTCCTGCGGGAACGCGTGGGAACGGAGTTCCTGCACTTTTTTCACTGCAGGAACTCAGTTCCCTTTGCAGGACTAGAGCAGCCGAGAGCAGCCGAGCCCCCCGAGCCAATCCTTCACTAAGCGGCGATGCCCAGCTCGAGTCACTTTCAGGGGCAGGCGAACCATAGTAATCCTTTATGTTACTGGCCGCTTCCTATATATGGATTCATCAGGTAGTGTGCGGGTATTCCGTCACTTCCTCGATGCCGCAATGTCTCCTGGGAGCTTTTGTCATTGTTCCCAGGAGACATTGTGGAGGTCTGCCGCGAGTTATCGCGGGATTTAGAAAGAACTTGCTTTTACCGAACTTACACTACCCGATGAATCCATATACAGGAAGCGGGCAATAGCATAAAGGATTAATAAGGTACAGTGGATGGAAAAAAAAAACATGCGGTTTAGTAATTATGCATATGAGCGTATCATTTTTTTTTTTTTTTGGTGGGTGAGTGGATCTTGGGTGGGAGTTCCCACACTTTTTGCCCCAAGACTTGACCCCTGTATACCACTACCCTCGTAGGAGCTGCTGGTTTAGATTTGGGTCTTGCACATTACCTCAACATTTGTCGTCTAGGGGAAGAAAGTCTGAAAGAACTCCAATGTCCACACAAGATGTAAAACCTCTAGCTGTCAGATTTTATTCTTTTGCTCAAAACTTGTGAAAAAGGTAGAAGAATGAAGGGGGGAGGGGAAGGTTCAGGTACCTAGTACAGATCACTGGGGAAAAACCCCTATACTCCAAAGTCATTCACCACACCCTCCTGAGTGGGTATTGCTCACCCAGATAGACCCCTCTCACCTGGCCTAGCAGCCGGAATGATGCACGAACCAGTTCGATAACAGTCTCTTCCACAGACTGATTATGAGCAAATTGAACAGTCCGGAATCCTCTGCCACAGGATTTAATATTTAAACTTCCAGCCGTACAGTTAAAGAGACTTTAAGCCGACCCGGCGAACTGTAGGAAAAACTTGAGTTGTGGATCCCTCCTTAAAGGGGCTGTAAAGACAAAAATATTTTCCTCTTAAATTAAAATCTGACAGTAGCTGATAAAGTAAAAAGTAATGTTTTGCATTATAACTAGTTTGATACCAGTTGAAATCGAGCTGTTTTATTCACCTCCAGCACTCCTGAATCATTATTCTCACTGACTTCCTGGTTTGCGGTGCGCATTCATTCTTGCTACATCACGGCCTAATGGGAACTACAGTTCCCATTAGGCTTAGCCTCCATGCCTGTGAGGGATAAGAGAGCATCTTCACGCAGGGCTGTAGTCATAGGGAGGGGGTGAGCACATTCTGCTTTCCACCATGCAAAACGGCTCAGATGCTGGTGGAAAGCAAGAAGAGGAGAGACAGGAAATGGCATTTTCAGACCTGGATTACTGTATTTTGGAGGTCAAAAGGAAAAACGAGGTAAGTGATATTTAAATGCTCTAGCTTACAGCAATCAAATGATCTAATAAAAAAACGAACCTTTAGTGTTCCTTTAATAAGGACACCAGGCCTATCCCGAGACATAAGCCTTCCACTTGGTCTCCTCCAGGGCAGGTCCTCCCCTGGTTTCCTTTATTAAGTATAGCTTCCTTTGCTTAGATGGACAGCTTATGATCCCTCTTGATTCGTAGGACCCAGTCAGCATAACTGGGCCTACTGGTAGAGATGCAGCCTCGGGCCAACGTGGTCCCGAGGCTGGAAATCACGCAACACATACCTCGTGCCAGGAGGACCACGAGGCGAAGGACCCCAAAATATGGCGTTTGCCCCTTAAGTATCCCTTCCTGGCATGCACAGCGGGGCACCACTCCCAGGGCTGTCTTAATGAGAGGGCACACCTGGGCATGGCCCAGGGGCCCCAGCTGCATGGGGGCCCCTGCACTTTCCCCAAAACAGGGTGTAGAGGGGTCAGAGTGCTGGGGGGATATCTGGGGTGTAGAGGGATCAGAGTGCTGGGGGGATATCTGGGGTGTAGAAGCGTCAGAGTGCTGGGGAGATATCTGGGGTGTAGAGGGGTCAGAGTACTGGGGGGGATATCTGGGATGTAGAGAGGTCAGAGTGCTGGGGGGATATCTGGGATGTAGAGAGGTCAGAGTGCTGGGGGGATATCTGGTGTCTAGAGAGGTCAGAGTGCTGGGGGGATATCTGGGGTGTAGAGGGGTCAGAGTGCTGGGGGATATCTGGGGTCAGAGTGCTGGGGGGATATCTGGGGTGTAGAGGGGTCAGAGTGCTGGGGGGTATCTGGGGTGTAGAGGGGTTAAAGTGCAGGGGGGATATCTGGGGTGTAGAGAGGTCAGAATGCTGGGGGGATATCTGGGGTGTAGAGGGGTCAGAGTGTTGGGGGGATATCTGGGGTATAGAGGGGATCAGAGTGCTGGGGGGATATCTGGGGTGTAGAGGGATCGGAGTGCAGGGGTGATATCTGGGATTGAGAGGGATCAGATTGCTGGGGGGATATCTGGGGTGTAGAGGGGTCAGAGTGCTGGGGGAATATCTGGTCTGTTTATCCGCGCTGTCTCCATTGTAGGGGCCCCGGAGCATTACTTTGCCCAGGGGCCCATGATGCTATTAAGATGCCCCTGACCACTCCCACTGGGCTGTTCCCGAGGAAAGATACTCAATGATCTATGGCTTGCCCGTGTTCCAACACTGGCCTGTGGGGGTTTCGCCACCTACAGGCAACAGTGGGAAAATGCTATCAGGCACAGCCACTGCCAGGACAGAGGCTAATTTTGTATAAATCACAGCCTGAGCCACATTATAGCTCAGACAACCAATAAATTTAACATAGCAACCAGTCATTTGGGAGATGGGCTCTACGCTTATAGAACCCTTTCTTCATAGAAACATTAAATAACTAAAATTACAATTTGGAATTAATATATCATATAATGTTTCTGTAATATATTGTCTTCTGTTGCTGGCCAGCATCCTGGTTGGTACTCAATCTTCAGTCCATTAGCCAGATTCAGAGAGAGTTACGCCGGCGTATCAGTAGATACGCCGTCGTAACTCTGAATCTAAGCCGTTGTAAATTTAAGTGTATTCTCAAATTGAGATACACTTAAATCTAGCTAAGGCACGACCGCCTGCGCCGTCGTATCTTAGCTGTCTATTTATGCCGGCCGCTAGGGGCGTGTACGCTGATTTACGCCTAGAATGCGTAAATCAGTGAGATACGCCTATTCACGAACGTACGCCTGCCCATCGCAGTAGAGATACGCCGTTTACGTAGGGCAGTTTCAGGCCTAAAGTTATTCCACCAAAAAGATGGCGCAGCCAATGTTAAGTATGGACGTCGGAACCGCGTCAAATTTTTACATTTTTACGTCGTTTGCCTAAGTCGTCCGTGAATGGGGCTGGGCGTAATTTACGTTCACGGCGAAACCAATAAGTCTTTGCGGCGTAATTTGGAGCATGCGCACTGGGATATGTCCACGAACGTCGCATGCGCCGTTCTGTTCAAAGCGTCAATCACGTCGGGTCACGGTTCATTAGCATAAAACACGCCCACCTCTTCACAATTTGAATTAGGCGCGCTTAGGCCGGCACATTTACGCTACGTGAATACAGCACTTGCCTCTCTAACTTACGGCGGCGTAGCGTATATGAGATACGCTACGCCTGCCTAACGTTAGGCTCATCTACGTGAATCCAGCTATAAGATTATAAAAAGTAATGTGTCATTGAACAAATCAGCTTCATTTTTACTTAGCCAACAGCTTTCTACCAAATCCTTTGTAATTTACCAGACTATAATAACATATTGAAACATAATAATTAACAGAAATTCAGTATGTCCCCACATGCCTATACCCATTGCGTACTTTCCCACATATCCCCTTTGACCTAGATCTTGGGGCATTATTAACATTTTTCTAAGCTAAAGAATAAGAATTCTTGAAAAAACAAAAGAGACAAGGGATAGCCACGAGGGAAAGATCACTTTAAATTATAGAAGAAGCCATGGGAACTGTAAATAGCTGGAAAATACTGCTGTTCCATGGTCATAAAAATATTAACATATTTTCTGAATTGGCTTACCACTCACCACAAAATAAATACGACGACTACCACTGAGTTAAAAACAAGACAGCATGAGATAAAAATAAAACCAACAACAGTACAGGCACAAGTTAAAAACAGATCATTATAAGGAAATGCACAGATACATGTTATGTCGTTTTTCTGGTTGTAAAAAATGATCGTGTGTGGGCTTTAACGAAGTGAAAAACCTGCGCATGCTCAGAAGCAAGTTATGAGACGGGAGCGCTCGTTCTGGTAAAACTACGGTTCGTAATGGAGTAAGCACATTCATCACGCTGTAACAGACAGAAAAGCGCAAATCATCTTTTACTAACACGAAATCAGCTAAAGCAGCCCAAAGGGTGGCGCCATCCGAATGGACCTTCCCCATTATAGTGCCGTCGTACGTGTTGTACGTCACCGTGCTTTGCTAGAGCATTTTTTTAAACGATCGTGTGTAGGCAACGTCGTTTTAATGATGAAGTTAAAAAAAAAAGTTGTTATTTCTACAGCCTGAAAAATTATGTTTTTTACAACCCGAAAAATGATCGTGTGTACGGGGCATAAAGAATGAATTTACTGAACAGAGGCCCAGAACGAAGTCAAGATTTCTGCAAAAGCATGTTAAAATCAAATAGATTGTTTGGTGATCATTGGTTAATTAATAGGTCCAGGCAAACAAATATTATTTATACTGAACAGCTACATAAACAGTTGAAAAATACTGTATATATGGGACCTGTATGTTCTGTGAGTTCTGTGTTCTAAGGACGCTTGCCAGATAGCATAACCTAGCCAGTTACCTCAAATTACATTTTGATTAGCAACCCATCCCAGCTTACCGACTTGTGCCATTGGCTCCACTGGATGAAGTCGTATGCAACTTGCTTTGACAGTAATATCTTGGATTTAGCCCCCTCCACTTTTTCAGCCACCATATTGTTCAATGAAGACATTCATTCCATTAGACCCAAGTCTTTGGGAATGCAAAACCCACTTGAAGCAGGTCCAATGCAGGTCAGAAGGATATCATGCAAGTCAAATGCACCTGTCCATGAATTCTGAATCATCTCAGAAGCATCTCAAAATGATCTCAAGTTGTAGCCTGAGTGCACTTGATGGCAAGCTGCATTCAACATTGACACAAGCCCTAAGTCCAGTGACACAAGACCTAAGTCCATTGACACAAGACCTAGGCCCAATGACACAAGTCCAATGCCCATCATAGGCCCTAGGAAAAAATATTGAAGCTCCAATGCCAAGCTTGATTTTACAGGACAAGTTGACCTTTGCCTTTATCTCTTAACCTACTGATAATTTTGGCATGTGGTCTCAACAGAAGGTAACCACTGCTAATGCATAGGTTTATATACTCATTCTTAATTTCAGTTTTGTGACAACTGACTTCACACTAATTCTGGATGTGGGGATGTTTTTCAGTGGCAGGAACTGGGAGACTAGTCAGGATCGAAGGAAGGATGAATGCAGCAATGTACAGAGACATCCTTGATGAAAACCTGCTCCAGACCATTTTGAACCTCCCGTGACCAAGTCCCAATAGAGACGAAACGTTGGGAGGCGGCGTTCTGACGTCACCGCATCACATGTTAAGACCCGGAAAAGACGGGTACACGCTTCTGACAGCCGGCCGGCTAATCTGTTTTTATGCCTGAATTCCACTTGATTGATGTAAGTGCGCATTCTTTTTTTACCTATTAAAACAACTGAAAGATTTTACACTATGCGGTTCCTTTGCATATTTCTGAGTGCTGTTATCCCTTGATGATTACGATTTTGGTGAACACTTGGTTGTTTATCTACCCTGATGGATGTTCCCAACGCACTCTCACTATGAATGATGGCTGCTTTCACATATCTCTGCTGTGTTTGATCTCTTTGAGATCTCAGGCTCTGGTAAGGGTCAGTGTTTGATGGTGGTGGAGGTTCTTTTGTCGTCATCTGCTGCACCGTTCTGTGGATCACTTTTCACATTGGGAGACGTTTTCTTCATTTTTGGTCTCATTTTTTTGGACTTTATTTTTTGTTTTATTTTTGTTTTGTTTTTTATTCAATTTCTTTGTTCACATTTATGCATATGTTACTGATATTCACTGTATGTTATTTGGTCAATGCTTATATCATTGAGTTTATTGTGTATTTACATGTCAATGGGCATAATATTTCTTCATACACAGCGCGACCTTGTTCCTTTTTATATTTGCTTAGATGTTGTATAACATTTTTTGAGGCAGCTATATTTTTTATATACTGTACGCGCAATTTTTCTTCACATACGCTCTGTACCTCAGACTGGGGCAAAGGTTCATCTTGCAACAGGACAATGACTCTAAGCACACAGCCAAGATAACAAAGGAGTGGCTATGGGACGACTCTGTGAATGCCCTTGAGTGTCCCAGCCAGAGCCCAGACTTGAACGCGATTGAACATCTCTGGAGAGATCTGAAAATAGCTGTGCACCGACCCTCCCCATCCAACCTGATGGAACTTGAAAGGTCCTTCAAAGAATGAAAGAAACTGCCCAAAAATAGGTGTGCCAAGCTTGTAGCATCATACTCAAAAAGACTTGAGGCTGTAAATGGCGCCAAAGGTGCTTCAACAAAGTATTGAGCAAAGGCTGTGAATACTTATGTACATGGGATTTTTTTCATTTTTTATTTTTTAATAAATTTGCAAAGATTTAAAACAAACTTCTTTCATGTTGTCATTATGGGGTATTGCTTGTAGAATTTTGAGAAAAATCACAAATTGAATCCATTTTTGGAACAAGGCTGTAACATAACAAAATGTGAAAAAAGTGAAGCGCTGAGAATACTTTCTGGATGCACTGTATAGCATGACTTTATTGCGCTATAAGTGCATTGTAATAAATAAGCCCAAATCTGGAGTTCTCATAGCCTATTAAACCCTGGAAACTGAGCTTGTAATGATAATAATATGAAAGAAGAATAAAGTTTTACAAGATCTGCAAAAATCTCCAGGTAGCCCCATGCAGCCTGTATAAATTATTTACATTTCACAATATCTACATAATATTTATCCATTAAAGCTTTCATCTGTTCTTCTCTGTGCTGGCTACCTGGGGTTTTTGATCCATGTGTCAAAAAGAATAGTACAAACAACTACATTTAAACAGCAAGAGCACTTTTATTAGCAAGGATAAGAGGCCCTAAAAACAGAACATTAATACAAAATATTTACTGGACTGACCTCCTCATATTAACAGGAACTTAATGTTAAAAAACCAAACCAAGCCAACCATAATACTGGGCAAAAACTAGTAAAACAATTCTCGCACTAATGAAACAATGGGGGTTATTTACGAAAGACAAATCCACTTTGCACTACAAGTGCAAACTACAAGCGCAAATTGCACTGAAAGTGCACTTGGAAGGGCAGTCGCTGTAAATCTGAGGGGTAGATCTGAAATGAGGGGAAGCTCTGCTGATTTTATTATCCAATCATGTGCAGGCTAAAATGCTGTTATTTATTTTCCTTGCATGTTCCCCTCAGATCTACAGCGACTGCACTTCCAAGTACACTTTCAGTGCATTTTCAAGTGCACTTTGCACTTGTAATTTGCATGTTGTGAGGGGTTAGCTCGGTAGCGGGGTGTGTGACCCCTTGCTTGGGTTCAGCACACACTGATTTTATACAGACTGGCAGTCGAAGACAGTTGAAAAATAAAGTTTTTGGTTTATTTTTCCATCTTGCTGGAAAATAATTGCAAGCATCCAAACAGCATAAACAAAATCAAACATAAAATAAATCCTAGCCACTCTGGGCATCTACCTTCCACACAGGAACCTATCTATGAAGTCTAACACAGCCTACTGCTGGGCAGACAATGCTGGACATACAGCACAAACAGTAGTCTTTTGATATTTATAACACAGGAAAAAGTCAATGGTCTCCTCACCTCATCAGGAGACTTTCTGGCAATGCTCTCCTACTCACACAGCTTTAGGAGTGATGCAGCAACCAAGTGGTAACCCTCTGGCTACTTATAAAGCCCTTGATTGCTTCATTCTGAACAGCTGAAGTTTTATAACGGCCTCTAGCCTTTAGTAAATAACCCCCTGTGTTCAGTGTTCCGCCTATCACGGATGTCCTCTCATCCTCGGACTCGGTTTCCCAGCAGACACTGTTTTCAGTGTTCCGCCAATCACAGACATCTTTTCATCCTCGGACAAGAGAACATCCGTAATAGGCGGAACACTGAACACAGTGTCTGATGGGAAACCGAGTCCGAGGATAAGAAGACGTCCGTGATAGGCTGTTGGGAAACGCCTATCACGGAACGCGACCAGGAGGAGACCGCGACTTTTAAACAATGAATGGACGCCCACAGCCTGTAAAAATTTCAGGTACACTGACTCGGGCACAGGGAGGCTGCAATGAGCACAGTGAGGTGGAAATGGGCACAGTGAGGTGGCAATGGGCACAGTGGCAACGGGCACAGTGAGGTGGCAATTGGCACAGTGAGGTTGGGCACAGTGAGGTGGCAATGGGCACAGTGAGGTTGGGCACAGTGAGGTTGCAATGGGCACAGTGAGGTTGGGCACAGTGAGGTTGGGCACAGTGAGGCTGCAATGGGCACAGTGAGGCTGCAATAGGCACAGTGAAGCATGCAAATGGGCATTGTTGACCCTCTTTTCTGCTTACAGTGGCTGCTGCATTCTCACCCTAGGCTTATACTCGAGTCAATACGTTTTCCCAATTTTTTGGGGTAAAGTTAGGTACCCCGGCTTATACTCGGGTGGGCTTATACTAGAGTATATACGGTAACTAGATTAACAAATCTAACGAAACAAAAAATTTTTTTATTTTTTTCGTCATGCACATGTCTACTGGCAGGATTACCAGGTACTGTAAATGTAATCAACAAGCCTTAAAGTGGAGGTTCACCCACAAATGTTAATTTTTAACCTTAGATTGATGCTCATTTTGTCTAGTGGAATCGGCTATTTTTTTTTAAATCGAAGCTGTACTTACCGTTTTAGAGAGCGATCTTCTCCGCCGCTTCCGGGTATGGGCTGCGGGCACTGGGCGTTCCTATTTTGATTGACAGTCTTCCGACAGGCTTCCGACGGTCGCATCCATCGCCTTACGATTTTCCGAAAGTAGCCGAACGTCGGTGCGCAGGCGCCGTATAGAGCCGCACCGACGTTCGGCTTCTTTTGGCTACTCGTGACGCGATGGATGCGACCGTCGGAAGACTGTCAATCAAAATAGGAACGCCCAGTCCCGCAGCCCATACCCGGAAGCGGCAGAGAAGATCGCTCTCTAAAACGGTAAGTACAGCTTCGATTTTAAAAAAACTAGCCGATTCCCCTAGACAAAATGAGCATCAATCTAATGTCAACATTTTTTTTAGGGTGAACTACGGCTTTAAAGGGGTTGTAAACCTTCGTGTTTTTTCACCTTCATGCATCCTATGCATGAAGGTGAAAAAACAGCTTGCAGTGTCTGCCCCCCCCCCCCCCGGAAATTACCTGAGCCCCGAATTTCCGGGGGTGCGATGCCGCCTCGCTCTCTCCATGGCTTTCTCGGCTCTTCATTGGATAGATTGATAGCAGCACAGCCATTGGCTCCCGCTGCTGTCAATCAAATCCAATGATGCGGCCGCTGGGGGGGCGGGGTCGAGTCATACACTCGGCGGCTATGGACCCCGAGTGTATGACACGGGAGCGCGCCCGCAAGGTAACCCCCTTAGGAGAGAGCTTCCCAGAGAGGGTTATCTATTGCAGGGAGGAGTCGCGAGAGCCACTGTGGGACCCCAGAACAGGAGGATCAGGGCCACTCTGTCAAAATGAACTGCACAGTGGAGGTAAGTATGACATGTTTGTTATTAAAAAAAACAAAAAAAAACAGAAACTTTACAACCACTTTAAATATAAAAACGAATGCAGACACCACATCTAGGGACTGGTAAGCTGCAAACTATTACATTTTTGTTCTTAGGTTTAGATACGCTTTTACCAGTCTACAGAATGTAGAAGGTATAAAAGCCTTTTATTCACTGGAGGAGCAAATATAACTCTATCTAGTTAGTCCTTCAAATGTTTTATCTCATCAGCTATTCATGAATTCTCCAACATTGTGTGTGATGAATGGAGTGCCACCTGTATCTAATCTTCATGTCTTTTATGTAGCTACATGTATGAAAATATCATGTTTACAAATCACTGATCTGTATAGTTACACTGTCAGCTCTTATAACATTTCCTCTATTCTGACAGTCTTTATAATGTTAATAAAACCAAAGAACAAAAAGAAGAGAATACCATTTCCAGAGAAAGGCTTAAATCCCGTCTTTGAAGGAAAAAAAACTTCAATCTGCAATCTGTAGCGGCCTCCACTCGTTAGGTAAGTCCACATACATGAAAAAGAAGACAGTTGTGGGGATTTCTCGAGAGACATATGAAACGCATTTTATCATTTTCATCTTTTGAAATGCGGAACATGAAGAAGATCAATGAAAAGGAGGTGAGAAAATTATATTTATTTTTGGTTTTGTCAAAAGGCTCTTTATTTGGCCCAGTCACGGAGGAGAACTGAAAACTGATCCTTCATTCCCAAAAGTAGCCTACTAAGGGGAAACATGTTGGAAAGAGATGGGAGCTGTGATGATCCATAACCGCTTAAGGACGGCCGCACGACGATATACGTCGGCAGAGCGGCATGGCTGGGCATAAGCACGTACAGGTACGTCACCTTTAAGAGCCCAGCCAAGCTCCGTGACCGCGCCCGCGTAAGGTTACGGGCAAATAGATATAAATCCTTAATAGGCTCTGTGATGTGTATGGAATCGGCCGGGCAAAAACCTAAACCGAGTTGTAGGACTGACTTTTCATCAGGAGATAGGGGAGAAGGGGTTAAATTAATAATGTTCAGTTGGGCTGAATCGGAAGTTGGCTGGGCAATGGCGTGAGGGGCACTTTTCGGGTGAACATGTCTATCTTGAATTGCTGTTTTCGGGTGTCTGGAGATGTCAAGTCTAAAAAATCAATGTCAAGAAGTGCTTTCTTAGGATTAACCAAAGACAATCCCAAAACTTTGGGAATTAAATGATGCAAGGTCGTGGCTGGGGTAGCCACCCCCAAGGTTTGATTAGCCTCGGGTGAGGGCTCGCCCGGTGTATGTGCGGATTGATGTGTAGTAGAGTTTTTTTTACCCTTCCTAGGTGTAGCTGGTGAGGTCCCATCATTGCGACGTGTGCGTTTGCAGGTAGCATTGGCTGTAGAAGGGCCATTAGGACGTAGACCTGCATTGAGAGAACGGGATGAAGATACAGATGAGTCAGACTCAGAGTAGTCAGGTGTGGGTCTAGATGGTGATTTACCCTTAAAGGGCCCTCTGCGGCCCGAGAATCGGTCTGTCCACTTGTATGCATAACCTTCAGAGAAGGCCAATTTGTCCTTGACAAATTTTGATTGTTTTTTAATGATAATGTCTTTATTCATCAACTCTAGGTGCCCCCTAACCTCCTTCCATTTATCGGGGAAGGACGTGGCGTCCATGAGGTGATGGTATTGAACGTTGAGTCGATCTATTTCACTATCAAGTGAGACCATATCAAGCGCGTATTGATTGATGAGGGTCTTCATCAATTCCAGGCTACAATGAGTTAGGGTCTTCTCCCAAGCAGTCTTAAAGCTTGGGGAGGGATCATTTGTCGTAGGGAACAGTTGGACTCTCAGGCCCAGTGGGCACACCTCCTCTCGAATGTACTGTATGAAGTACTCGGTGTGCCAGTGTAAATGAGATTTACGTTTCAGGAGACTAAACATTCTATCTAGTAATGTCTTAATCTCCTCATCAGACTTTGCATTAGTGATTAAGCAAGTAGCATGGATTGAGGTCATGAAACCCGTCCATGCAGTGTCTAAAAGATCCATGTCACACAGAAGAAGTTTGCCTAGAATTGCACAAAAGTAATTTGCCACGGGCTGCGATCCCATGGATGTCACATGCGTACTGACATCAAGCTGATGCATTTCGTTAGCCAATTACTGCTAACTTCTTCAGAGCAACAGATTAACTTTTCTCCAGCAATTTAGCCCAATGTAGGTGACTCTCTCCCAGACTGACCTTAGACATACAGAGTTGGTATCAGCCATTTAACTATCATGCCACAGTGCCCATTACAGTTTGGAATTTCCTGATGTATTGTGATCAAACATTCTGCACAGGGCTGCTCTAAGGAATTCTCTATCTGCAAGCCAGCACCCGCAATCATACAGGTGACCTTCATACATTCTTCCCCTTTTTTGGTCCTATGGAACTTTGGACGTTACCTTCTATTTCACATTCCCAAGTCAAACCACTCTCGGGTCATCTTTCTAACCTAGGACTAGACCATACACTTGGTGATCACAACTCTTCTTTGAATGAATCCCCGGCCAGGAAACAATCCCATGCGCTCATCAATGGCTAACATCACTATCGACACGCATTCTCTACCGACAAATCTGCAGCAACTTTGTGATGCTATCATGTCAATATCAAAACCCCAAATCTCTGAGAAATGTTTCCAACACCTCATTGAATCTATGCCACAAAGAATTAACCACTTGCCGACCGCTACACCCCGATATACGTTGGCAGAATGGCAGTGGTGGGCAAATGGGCATGTCTGTACGTCCCCATCAAGAAGCCGTGTGAAGGGCGCGCGAGCCTCCCTCTCTGTGACCGTGTCAACAAGCCCAGCAAACTCAATGTTTGCCAGTGGCACGCGATCGTGTCACAAGGCATTTCCCTGTTTCTTTATCGTACATCACGGGACACAGAGCTGCATAGCCATTACATGTGGGTTATAGAGTCTACCTTCAGGTGATGGACACTGGTGTAATCAATTAAACAGGAAGTTCCCTCCCTATATAACCCCTCCCCTACTGGGAGTACCTCAGTTTTTTCATCAGTGTCTAAGGTGTTGGTCACGAGTTAACATGTGCTCTTAGGAGCTCCACTGGAGGGATCCATGCTGAATGTAAAAAGCCTCCATAAATCCGGATCCGTCCAAGGTGCTTCATAGCCAAAGTGGACGGTACCCGGGCCTCGGTACGAAGAACGAGGTTTAGCCTATAATGCCTCTCTGCGGAGGGCTGGATCCTGGGTTCCAGAACTTTGTGCCTTCTAAGGACCAAATGTTTTTTCTGCTGCCAGGGTGCTATATAGGTCCAGGGGTGTGGTGTTCCTGCCATGGACCCCGGTCCCTGAAGGTCTAGGACTATACCCACGGTGAAGGGGGAAGATTGGGCCTCTTGCTTGGCAATACCCTGCAGCGTGGAAAGGTAAGAGAGGGACCTACGGGACTTGGTTCGACAGTAGGTCTTCTGTAGGGGACTATGGGTCTCGCCTATATTATGTTTTTATGCATGGGCAATGTAAACCACGATGTCTTTTGAGACGGGATGGCTCAGGGCACCCATATACCTCCCCTAGCCGGCATGTAGCCTGGGCCACTATGTCTGTTCAGACAGGATGGCTGTAGTACCCATATATCTCCCCTTGAAGGGGCTGGTACATAAAAAAAAAAAAAAAAAAATGCCCTTAATCCTATGCAAAGCATTGTCTTCCATGAGTAGCTGCAAGTCTTATCTGTTTTTCCACTACTATGGGCAGTAAAAGACATGCCTGATGTTTTCGCTTATCATGCTTTCCAAAGACAGAAGCTTAAGTGTTAGCTGGTCTATTGTGCGTCCCACTTCCTCAGCTTCAGGCTCTACCATGTCGCACGTGCTCACCAGCTCAGTGCAGTCGCAGAGAGGGCTCTTCAAAAAGGCCCAGACGTCAGAGCTCTGTAAAGCTAGGGGGACACAAACGCAAGCACCTTGTGTGAGTTGGATACAGATTCATCTAAGACGCCTACTCCGCATCTAGCTGTGCAGATTAGCAGGCATTGTTGCTGCCAGACTATGTTCAGCTGTTGATGCACCTGGGTTAAGCTCCTCTGCTTTTAGCTTAGGACTTTGGACTCCCCATTGAATAAGGTCAGGGGAAGGAATATAAAAAGGAATCGCCACCTGAACCTGGTGGCCCCTTATTCTCCCCTGTAGAGACAGCTCACAGATTGAGCCATCAGACCTGTCAGGCAATCAATGCAGCCTCCCCCAACATTGCAGCCACTCTGCATGTGTTTTGTTTTTTGCATCACATTTGTTGTTCTACAAGAGGTTAACTGCTATGTTCGCAGCATCCTCACAAGAAGCAAAAAAAAAAAAAAAAAAAGCAGGGTGTGTCCCTTTTTCCTGCTTTAATCCTTAAACAAAGGGATTGGAAGAGCTGGGGATGAAGGTTCACTGTCAGAGGACAGGAGACAGGAGCTGCAGCCTAACGAGGAGAAGCTATCAATAGCCCTGCAGGTTCTGATTGCACCTGCAGTCAGGGCCAGATTAAGAACATCATGGGCCTGGTGCTGAGGATTTTTGTGGGGCCTTTTAGGCTGCATTCACACCTCGGCGACAAGTAACGCCGCGTACGCGGCGTATTTTGCCGCGAATAGTGTAACTTTTTTTTTACAAATCCTTCCTATTGCTTTGTATGGCCGAACGCCAATGCCGCCTGAAAAAAAAGGGTCCGGGACTTTTTTTCATGCCGCAGGTGTACGGCGTCTATGAGATGTGAACCATCTCATAGACAGCAATGGGAATTCTCCCCTCCAGCGGCACGAGCGGCCGGCGTCTGGCGTTTTGTCGCGGAGGTGTGAATGGGGTGTAATAAATAATAAATAAAAATAATAATAAATAAAAATAATAATAATAAATAAAAAATGGAAGTGTCCGGGCCCCGCCTGATTCATCACAGCGCAGCACTGGAGGGCTCAGTCTGAAAATGTAAGTGTACACTAATGTGCTAATATGCTGTGCATACTTGTACGTTGTGGCATAACCTACCCCAGGGCCTCTAAAAAGTAGTAATGTCAGGAAAGTTTACTACCGCTTTATTATCACAGGATCCCAGGAGCCTCTCATGGGGCCCCCTACTGACCCGGTGGACGGTGGCCCTTGGGCAGTGCCTAAGTGCACAGTTGCCAACATTTAAAAAATATTTTCAGGGCCACTTTTTTATATAAGTGCTATATTTAGAGTAGCTGAGATCCCCGATGTTCCTCTATACATCATAGTAGTAATCACAAAATTAAATGAGTACTAATAATGGGGCAGAACAAATATGAGAACTGATATTTCCTTTAGTTGAACTAACAAAAGTGTGTCCATTCTAGAGCTGGTAACATTGAGGGTATTCAGTATAATTTTAAAGAACTGTTTTTGTGGGTAAGCGACATAGGGGAGGAGTATGGATGGTATATAAGTGGGAAGCATGTGCAGGTGAGGGAGAGGAATGTGGAGGGTCTAACAGTGGGCACTATGTACAGGAGAGGAGTACAAAGGGTACGGAAAAAAGCACTATGTACAGGAGAGGAGTGTGAAGGGTATGACAATGGGCAGTATGTACAGGAGAGGAATGTAGACGGTATGATAGTGGGCTCTATGTATAGGAGAGGAGTGTGGAGGGTATGACAGTGAACACTATGTATAGGAGAGGAGTGTGGAGGTTATGACAGTGGGCACTATGTATAGGAGAGGAGTGTGGAGGGTATGACAGTGAGCAGTATGTACAGGAGAGGAGTGTGGAGGGTGCGACAGTGAGTACAGGAGAGAAGTGTATGACAGCAGGCACTATGTAAAGGAGAGGAGTGTGAAGGGTATGACAGTGAGCGCTATGTATAGGAGAGGAGTGTGGAGGGTATGACAGCGGGCACTATGTACAGGAGAGGAGTGTGTAGGGTATGACAGTGGGTACTATGTATAGGAGAGAAGTGTGGAGAGTATGACAGTGGGCACTATGTACAGGAGTGGAAGGATATTTAGGGACTGAGTAGTGGTTAAGCGGGTCATACATGGATTACGTCGTATCCCTGGTCCTAACTATGGAACTGATCCACAGAATCAGTTTCCCATAGTTAGGACGAAGATCCGGCATGTGTAATTGAATTACACTGTCGGATCTTAGGATGCAGTACCGCATCCGCCGCTGGGGGCATTTCGCGTCGAAATGCCGCCTCAGGTATGCAAATTAGGACTTACGGAGATCCACGAAGCTTTTCAGCTTCGTTTTTTCTCCGTAAGTTTTATTTTGCAAACGCAAAATTAGGGCTGCTTTTACAAGGTGTAAACTGTTTACACCTTGTAAAAACAGACCTTTCTTGCTCGCGACGCGATTTTTTTTAAATTTCAAATTTTTTTTTTGGCGCTGTATCTTTTTTTTTTCCCGACGCAACTTTATTGTCCCGTCGCAATCCACAAAGCCCGACGTAACGTAATTTCGCGATATGCACGTCGGGAAAATGACGTCACGAGCATGCGCAGTACGGCCGGCGCGGGAGCGCGCCTCATTTAAATGGTAATCGCCCCCTGGAGAAGAGGAACGCCTTGCGCCGGCCCGATTTAAGTTACACCGCTCAAAATTTCTAGGTAAGTGCTTTATGGATCGGGCACTTAGTTAGAGATTTTGCGGCGGTGTAACTTAAATGGAAAAAGTTACGTTGCGCCAGTTTTTTGAGGATTAGGCCCATTGTAACTGACACTTCCTTCTTGGATCAAAGGGATACACTTCTGTGTGTAAAGAACAAATCTGGGCAGTCTGCGAAGTTTGTAAACAAAATGAAACATTGTAACTAACTAACATTGTAACTAAATTTAACCACTTAAAGTCCAACACTTGTTTCTTAAGTTAGAAAGCAATATTATTTGCTAGAAAATTACTTGGAACCGCCAAACATTATATATATTTTAGCAGAGACTCTAGGGAATACAATGGCTATTGCTGCAATATTTTATGTCACACTGCATTTTCCCACTTCAATGAATAATAAAAACCATAAAAACAAAACAGTGAAGTTAGCCCATTTTTTTTGTTTTAATGTGAAAGATGATGTTACGCCGCAACAATCGTGAGAGAATCGTGATCTATCTTCTAAGCAAAAAAATTGCAATTCTCATTTTAGCCAGAATCGTGCAGCTCTGTACCCTGCAACATAAAAAGTGCAAAGACCACCATAGAGTCATTTTCTAGCAAAAAACTAATTATGATTTTTACATGTAGTAGAGAAGTGTCAGAATTGGCCTGGGTGGCAAGGGGTTAATTACCATGAGTAATATACAAATAATTATTATAAGCCCTGTCTGCTGTAGTGTGTCAGCTTGTATTTATATTGGCCGCTCTGAATGTAGCTTCTGACAGGCTGTGCAAGCAGGCCCGTATCTCCGGAACCATAAATGATAGCCGTCCCATATTTTAACCAGTTGTGGGGTAGCTCTTCCCATGCCTACCCCAAAATGTGGGTTTTCTGTGACCTCTGGTCATCGAGCTACAACCCCCCAAATTCGATCTTAGAAAAAAAAATTCTTAAAAAAAAGAATTGGGCCTATCTTGAGAAAGGGGCCTGGAGCTGCAGCTCCATCAGCCCCATTGTTAATCCGGCCCTGCCTGCAGTCTTTTCAGAGATTCATGCTGCATATAATTTCCCTCTGCCTACTCGGCCAAAGCCTCTATCTTCTCCTTGGAGTGTAAAGAGAGTTTTTTCCTATAGGTGGCTAGTAAGACCTCCATATGGTCCTCAGCCTGGTGTCGGCTTCAGGCTAACCAAATGCACATCTGAGGGATGCACAGTTGCTGGTACACATTGCTAACGTCTCTTAATTGAGGAAACGCACATCTACAGAGGATAACTTCCTCTTTACCAGTCCGCATGTTGCATAAGATACATGAGTTTGGAATGCATGTGGGATAAAAACAAGTAACAGAGCATGTTTTATTGTGGATCGCATAAGGATACATGTTTCTGTCTGTATGGTGTTGCATGTTTGTTAGAGTTGCATAGAAATGCTTGAGTGCATAAAGATGCTAGTTACCTGATCACTCAAGTCCTGGATTACCCAAGGATATTTGGTCACACAGAGAGACTTGTTTCCACAGAAAGGCCTAAAATCGCATAAAGACGTTTGTATGTATAAAAATGCTGGATCACACATGTTTACCTGATCACCCAAATCCTTGATTACCCAAGGATGTTTGGTCACACAGAAGTGGTTTGTTTCCACAGAAATGCCTAAAATCACATAAAGTTGCTTGGATGCAAAAAAGATGCTGCATCACACATGGTTACCTGATCATCCGCGTCCTGGATTACCCAAGAATATTTGGTCACACAGAGAGGCTTGTTTCCACAGAAGTGCCTAAGTTCGCATAAAGATGCTTGTATGCATAAAAATGCTGGAATCACACATGATTACTTGATCACCCAAGTCCTTGATTCCCCAAGGATATTTGGTCACACAAAGAGGCTTGTTTCCACAGAAATGCCTAGAATCGCATAAAGAGGCTTGAAGGGATATAAATGCTGAATCACACATGATTATCCGATCACCAAGTCCTTGATTACTCAAGGATATTTTGGTCGCACAGAGAGGCTTGTTTCTACAAGAATGCCTAAAGATCGCTTAAAGATGCTTGAATGCAAAAATAAGCTGGATCACACATGGTTGTTGGATCAACAGCGTCCTGGATTACCCAAGGATACTTGATCACATAGAGAGGCTTGTTTCACAGAAATGCCTAAAGTCGCATTAAGATGCTTGAGTGCATAAGGATGCTGGATCTCACAGGGGTGCTTGGTCACACAAGAGTCCTTGGTCACACAAGGGTTCTTGTCCGCACAGTAGTGCTTAAAATGCATAAGATGTTGATCGCATGGAAGATGCTGAATCGCATAAGGATGCATGATTACTTTAAAGTTGCACATGGCGGCCTAATTAAGCAATACAGGATTCCTTGTGTTTGCATAGAAATACGTGTCTGCATGGGTTCATGTTGCACATTGTTGCATAACACGTTTATATCGCATGCTTGCTTGCAAGATGCTTGTTCCAGAGCACACATGCTATATTCATGTTTTTCTTAAAACATATTTATATGAATTCATGCTTCCAGGAACACACGCTGCCATGTACACACACTTCCATTGAGGCATATGGCTTTAACACTTGCCACATACACACATGGGGAGCCAGTTGCATATGTGTTTATTTACTTGGGTCTGCAGAGGTTGTCTGCGTTTCGCAGGGGAACAGCACTATCTCCAGTTGGTGGTCTTGCCCTTTTGGGTTAGCCTCCGTGCCTGGGTTGTCAGGGTGCTAGGGCCCGCCTCTAGCAGGTCTGTAGGCCCAGGGTATAGCAGTAATGGCATACCGAAGCAAACTCCTGCTGATGGGTCAGTCAGTAGCATGGCTGGACCTAAGGGTGTCCAGCATGGTCAAGTATCTGGAACTCTAAAGATACATTCTTTCATTTGACAAGAAGCTGGGTATGTTTGGCACAGTCCAAAAAGGAGAGTTTTTTTGGCCTCAGACAAGACCATCGCTATAAGAAAACTGGTCTATGTGGTCACGGCAAGGAACAGTTCCTTACATTTGGCCTTTTGATTAAGGCACTAGGGAAGATGCTGGCTTCATTCAAGGCAGTTCCCTATACTAACTTTTATTCAGGGCTGTTATAAACAGTATTTTGTCGGCCTAGAAAGAGTGGATCTTGACCTAGCATTATCCAAAGAACCCGGTCCCAGAGATATGCTGGAATTCCTCTTGGTGATTCTTAACTAAAAGGGTTTGCCAGGTCAGGAAGAGACCATGGCCCAGGGGAAGTAGTCAAGCTCCAAGGGAGCCTTATCTGTCAGCTAGAGCTACCGATGGAGCATCTGGCTTAGGGGCCTGAACGTTCAGGTGGCAGGTTGGTTCTGTCAGAGTACAATCAGACTATGCCATACTAGTGATTTACTTAATTACCAAGGAGGAGCTTGTGCCTTGCCTATTGACATTCGTCATTTCATGAAATGCAGAATTGGCAGGCGATTCGCTGGAGCCGTCAACAAGTGTCTCCGGGAGAATGACCTCTACACCCCGACTGTTTTCCTGACCAAATGTCACAGAAATAGTACCCTGTACATAAGATATATTGGCGTCCAGGCTCAACAAGAGATTGAACAGCTTGGGGTCAAGGATAAAGGATCCACCCGCATGCGGGGCAGATGTGTTTGTAATCCGGGGGGGGGACCAGTTGTCACTGGTTGTCTCTCTCCCCCCAGTGCCGCGACTTTTGTGGCTTCTATGCAACATTTAGAGGAGAACGGAAGCTGGCCTGATTACTCCGGCATAACCCTGACGACCTCTCGGTGCAGGAACAGTAAGGGTGGTAGTAGAGGACCCACAGTCCCTTACATCTTGTCCAGGCCTACTTTGCAGGGGGTATTACATTCTGCCTTGCAACAGGTGAATTAATGGTCTGGCTATTATAGCCCACATTCTCGAGGATCGGGGCTTTCAGAATCAGCGGCAATTCCCTTGATTCATACAAGAGAGCTGGCCTCCAGGACCAGATATCCTACGGTCTGGAAGGCCCATGTTCCTGGTGTGAAACCAGATGGTGGCATCCGTGGAAGTTTGTCAAAGGTAAAATTCCTGCCTTCCTACATTTGGAAAGGAGACGGAACTAGTCTTAAGTTATATCAAGGATCCGATCTCGGCCTTGCTTCCAAAGGTCGATTACTTCACACTCTTTGGTCTGGGCTGTTATGCGCGTCACCCCTTGTATAAGTCCACCAGTTGGGTCGCCCTTGTGCTCGGAGGATTGGCTCTAGTTTTGTCGGCTTACAGGGTCAGCTCCTTGGGCCGATGCACCATATTTCTCTTCATCCTTTAACAAGGGAATTGGTGTTCTTGGTTGTGGTAGCCTCCAAGAGAGTATTGGCAACTTTCTTGGTATAGAGCCATACTCAATTATTCTTACAAGTAGAGTGATTTTCATCCTCACCCAACCTTATTTACTAGAAGGATCTAGTATTCATTTGAATCTAGATATTCTTACCTTCCCTTTTTTCAAAACCTTGTTTCACGGAAGGAAAGGTTATTGCTTTTCTCTCAATTGAGATGAGAGCAGTTAAATACCTATCTGAAGGTTTCAGATATAGAAAGCTGACGTTTTTATTGGGCTGCCAGAAGACCCTAGATGGGCAGGCAGTGTTCAGGTCAGCTATTAAAATGGTTACACTCTCTCTCTCGTTGGAGTAAGAAGGGTCTAGGCCTATCTGAAGCGGCTGCTCGGATACGGAAAACTGATGTTGTTGCGCTACCAGGAGGCCCCAGGAAAGGGCAGGCAGCGTCTAAAATCAACTGTTTTTAAGGTTGATTCATCAGGTTATTATTCAGGCTTGTGGTTAGAGTAGGATTCCCCCTGTTTTTTTGTGGGGGTGCTCCCTACCAGGATGGAAAGCTCTTTATGCGCAATGCATTTCCAAGCCTTTATGACGCAGATTTTCAAGGCCGCAACTTGGTCATCTGTGCTTACGTTCACTAACTCCTATCAGGTGAACATAAGACGGCAAGAGGATGCAGCTTTTTGGCGCAGTATGCTGCAGGCCGCATTATAGGTCCTCACGTCTGATGGCGGTCTGCGTTGTTGGTGTCTCCCTCCCCTCAGTAAGCATTGCTTTGGGACATCTCACATGTAATGGCTATGCAGCTCTGTGTCCCGTGATGTACGATAAAGAAAATAGGATTTTTATAACAGCTTACCTGTAAAAGCCTTTTCTTGGAGTACATCACGGGACACAGAGCTCCCACCCCTCTTGTCTGGGGATATTGGGACACTTATTGCTTTGCTACAAAAACTGAGGTACTCCCAGTAGGGGAGGGGTTATATAGGGAGGGAACTTCCTGTTTAATTGATTACACCAGTGTCCATCACCTGAAGGTAGACTCTATAACCCACATGTCATGGCTATGCAGCTCTGTGTCCCGTGATGTACTCCAAGAAAAGGATTTTACAGGTAAGCTGTTATAAAAATCCTATTTTTGCCTAGTGACAGGACAGTGATCTACTGCTCCCTGTAATCGGGAGCAGTGATCACTCTCATGTCACTCGTAGCCCAGCCTCCCGCCCAGTTAGAATCACTCTCTAGGACACACTTAACCCCTACCTCGCCCCCTAGTGGTTAACCCGTTCCCTACCAGTGTCATTTACACAGTAATCAGTGCATTTTTATAGCATATCGCTGTATAAATGACAATGGTCCCAAAATGGCATCAAAAGTGTCCGATGTGTCCGCTATAATTTCGCATTCACTATAAAAATCGCAGATCGCCGCAATTACTAATAAAAAAATAGTAATCATAAAAATTCCATAAAACTATCCCCTATTTTGTAGACGAGATAACTTTTACAAAGTAATCAATATACGCTTAAATAACTTTCGCAAACCAATCAATATACGCTTATTGCGATTTTTTTATATACCAAAAATATGTAGAAGAATACATATCGCTCTAAACTGATATCGGTCTAAACTGATATATTTTTTTTTTTTTTTGGGGATATTTTTTTTTGCAATATTTCTTTTTTTTTTTAATTGACGCTCTTCTTTTGTTTATAGCGCATAAAATAAAAATCGAAGAGGTGATCAAATACCACCATAAGAAATCTCTATTTGTGGAGAAAAGGGACGCAAATTTTGTTTGGGTGCAACATCACACGACCGCGCAATTGTCAGTTAAAGCCGAATCGCAAAAAGTTCTCTGGTATGGAAGGGGGTAAATTCTTCCGGGGATGAAGTTGTTAAGACAATTCTTAAGGCAAAAGGGGGTCCAACCCGGTACTAGGTTAGTGTTGAGCAGAATACGCCATATTCGATTTCGCGATATATCACGAATATATAGCCGAATATTCGAGAAATATTCGCTAAATTCGAATATTCGTGATATTTTATCGAAATGAAATTTTTGCGAAATTTCGCTATTGCGAATGCGAAAATAATTGCGAAATTTCGACAACAGCGGAAGGAGCACTCTGATTGGCTCAGAATATTTGTGATATTTTGCACTCTGATTGGCTCAGAATATTCGTGATATTGTATCGAAATTTCGCAAAATGCGAATGCGATATTGATGGCGAAATTTCGGAAGGAGCACTCTGATTGGCTCAGAATATTCGTGATATTTTACAATACAAAATAATTGCGAATATTCGGCAAATGCGGAAGGAGCACTCTGATTGGCTCAGAATATTCTTGATATTTTACAATACAAAATAATTGCGAATATTCGGCAAATGCAGAAGGAGCACTCTGATTGGCTCAGAATATTCTTGATATTTTACAATAGAAAATAAAAAGTGTTTTGCATTGGTGGTGATTCTTTACTCTATCCATCTGTCACAGCCATTTGTCAATCAAACACCTTGAAGATTGAACACGTTCATGCTGCATGCTTTGGACTTTTTTTCACTTCACATATCAAAGACATTTTTATGAAAGATTATTTTTCTATTATTGGGACTATATTTCTTTATATATTTGTTTCACTGTGTATTTCACAAGTTATTTGCGCTTGCTTATTTTATAATTTGCCCAAATGTCTTGTCACTAGACATATTTTTTATTCTTGTAGAGCGACTCCATTTTCTGTCTTGTATTAATTTATGTTGTATAACATTTTTGAGTTGCTGCTGTATTCTCCCCTTTTTTTAAGGTATGCGCAATTTTTTCCTTCTTACAAAAAAAAATAATATCAAACATACAAATATTCATAACAGAAACATACACAAAGCCCCCCCCCCCTTTGCATCAGAGACAATCAGAGTTCTCCTACCACAGTTATCGAAAATTCGCAATCATTTTCGCATTCGCATTAGCGAAATTTCGCAATTTTTTTTTTTTATATTCGGCAACATAAAAGGATCGCCTCAGCTTAGCTACTCGGCCCAGGGTCTCTAATCATACCAGCAATGCTTTTAGACGTCGATAGGATGTGATCTGTTTTAAAAATAAAATTGAAAAAATGCGAATATTCGGAATAGCGAATATTCACCGCGAAATTCGAAATATATCGCGAATACTCGAATATGCCATATTCGAGCCGAATATTCGCAATACGAATATTCGTGAGCAACACTACTAGCAATGCATAAAGTGGCCAGTGATTGTATAACCAAACATTGGCCCAGATTCAAGAAGCACTTGCGCCCGCGCAACCATAGTTGCGCGGCGCAAGTGCTTACTTGCTCCGGTGTAACGAGTGCTCCTGATTCAGGAACCTCGTTACACCGAATGCAGCCTAGGATGTGATAAACATAAGCCTCCTTATGCCTTCACATCCCATGCTGCATTCTTGCGTTGGCCGCTAGGGGGCGCGGCCTTTGTGATCGGCGTGTAGTATGCAAATTGCATACTACCACCGATTCACAAAAGTTGCGCGGGCCCTGCCTACGCAAGGTACGGAGTTTCCGTACGGCGCCTTTAGCATAAGGTTGCTCCTGCTAATAGCAGGCGCAGCCAATGCTAAAGTATAGCTGCGCCTCCCGCTCGCGACGTTCAAATTTAACGTCGTTTACGTAAGTGAACCGTGAATGGCGCTGGACGCCATTCACGTTCACTTACAAGCAAATGACGTCCTTGCGACGTCATTTGCCGCAATGCACGTCGGGAAAGTTTCCAGACGGAGCATGCGCTGTTCGCTCGGCGCGGGAGCGCGCCTAATTTAAATGATTCCCGCCCCCGGCGGGATCATTTACATTAGGCAGCCTTGCGCCCGGCTGCTTAGCATATTGCCCGCGCAATTTACGGAGCAACTGCTCCGTGAATCGCGGGCAAAGCGCAATATTTGCGTGGGCGCAGAGAAAAAAATTTGCTCTTTGCCCACGCAAATATTGCGCGATTCTACTTGAATCTGGGCCAGTATCTTTTCTGATAGTTAATACCCTATACTACCAAGAGAGAATAATTTCAATGTAAAAATAAAGGCCCGGATTCACGTACAGCGGCGTATCTTTGAGCGGGCGTAACGTATCCTATTTACATTACGCCTCCGCAACTTAGACGGGCAAGTGCAGTATTCTTAAAGCACTTGCTCCGTAAGTTGCGTAAATAGGCCGGCGTAAGCCCACCTAATTCAAATTTGGAAGATGTGGGCGTGTGTTATGTAAATGTTATGTGACCCAACGTAAATGACGCTTTTTACGAACGGCGCATGCACCGTCCATGGACATATCCCAGTGTGCATTGCTCCAAAGTACGCCGCAAGGACGTATTGGTTTCGACGTGAACGTAAATTACGTCCAGCCCTATTCACGAACGACTTACTCAAACGACGTAAAATTTTCAAAATTCGACGCGGGAACGACGTCCATACTTAACATTGGTACGCCGCATGTACGCCTCAATTAGCAGGGGTAACTTTATACCGGGAAAAGCCTAACTAAAATGGTGTGTCTGTACTGCGTCGATTTACATATTTCTAGGCGTAAATCAGCGTACACGCCCCTAGCGGACAGCATAAATATGCAGTTAAGATCCAATGGTGTAAGAGACTTACGCCGGTCGGATCTAATACTAATCTATGCGTAACTGATTCTAAGAATCAGGCGCATAGATACGACGGCTCAGACTCAGAGATACGACGGCATATCTGGAGATACGCCGTCGTATCTCCTTTGAGAATCTGGGCCAAAATCTTTTTTCTTTTCAATAAGCCCTTCTATCCTTTTCTACGACTTACATTCAGTCTGTGATTCAAAACAGCTGCTGGAAGTGGAATTATTAAACGTGCCCTAGCTTTATTTCATTAATTCCATCCAAACGTAAACCTAATAGTCAGGTTGGGATGAAAACCTACAGAAAAGCCTGCTTGGGTTATACATTTCAGGCGATCTGGAAAATTCATTTCCATCCCAAGAGCATGTGTTCTTAGATTACAACCGAATCCACTAATATAATTTATTCATCTATTTATTATTGAAGTGGACAGATCATGGTTGAGTAATATAAAGCCACACAAACGCACGCATACATACATTTATGTGTTCTCAATCCCTTATTTCCCCCTTTGTGCCTTATAAAGCTCATATATTGTTGCTGTGTATAGGCAATATTGTAACCCTTGATTCCCATTCTCCAGGTGGGAGCAGAGGTGTGTAAATTAAGACGAGTTAATGACTCCAGCTGTGGTTAGGTGAAGAAAACTGCAAGGGCATTGCTATTAAAATGAGGATCTGTTGAAATCATTTACAACCAATTAACACTTTTACATAATGCCCTTAGTAATAAGAATGCAGGTGACATGCAATGCAGAAAAGATCAGTTTTCTCACTTTCCTTAGATATAAGTACAAGCGGTGTTATTTCATGCAGTAGTCTTATGCAGCTTAAAGGGGTTGTAAAGGTTTGTGTTTTTTCACCTTAACTAGTTGCCGACCAGCCGCCATCGTTTTACAGCGGCAGGTCGGCTCCCCTGCGCGAAAGCCCGTAGCTATACGTCGGCTCTCGCGCAGGCCACTAGGGGCGCGTGTGCGCCACCGGAGGCGCGTGCGCTCCCCCGCTCGCCCCCGCTCACCCCCGACTCATGTGCGCGTGCCCGGCAGGCGCGAACGCCGCCGGGCACACGCGATCGCTCGTTACAGAGCGAGGACCAGGAGCTGTGTGTGTAAACACACAGCTCCCGGTCCTGTCAGGGAGAGAAATGCTGATCTTCTGTTCATACAATGTATGGGCAGAAGATCAGTCATTTCCCCTAGTGAGGCCAACCCCCCCTACAGTTAGAACACACCCAGGCAACATCCTTAACCCCTTCCCCGCCCCCTAGTGATAACCCCTTCACTGCCAGTGGCATTTTTATAGTAATCCGATGCATTTTTATAGCACTGATCGCTATAAAAATGCCAATGGTCCCAAAAATGTGTCAAAAGTGTCCGCCATTATGTCGCAGTACCGAAAAAAATCGCTGATCGCCGCCATTACTAGTAAAAAAAAATAATTATATTAATAAAAATGCCATAAAAATATCCCCTATTTTGTAATCGCTATAACTTTTGCGCAAACCAATCAATAAACGCTTATTGCGATTTTTTTTACGAAAAATATGTAGAAGAATACGTATCGGCCTAAACTGAGGGAATTTTTTTTTTTTATATATATATATTTTTGGGGGATATTTATTACAGCAAAAAGTAAAAAATATTATTTTTTTTCAAAATTGTCGCTTTATTTTTGTTTATAGCGCAAAAACTAAAAACCGCAGAGGTGATCTAATACCACCAAAAGAAAGCTCTATTTGTGGGAAAAAAAGAACGCCAATTTTTTTGGGGAGCCACATCGCACGACCGCGCAATTGTCAGTTAAAGCGACGCAGTGCCGAATCGCAAAAAGTGCTCTGGTCTTTGACCAGCAATATGGTCCGGGGGTTAAGTGGTTAAATGATGGTTAGTGTCATTCAACCCACTTCTTGTGATCCCAGGGTGTCATGGACACACCCTCAAAAGGGTGTGTCATCACCCCAGCCTGGGCTTACTCCTAGATATAGCAGCACTTGTACGTCATTACAGACATGGCATTCCGCCCAGGAGGAAGAGACGCCAACTGCTGCTGCCAAAGAAAAAGAGAAAGGACCCATGATGACAATGGACCAGCCTAAAGGCGGCAGGAAAAAGACAAGTACGAGGTTGTTGTGTTTTTTTGTTTTCAAAAAGATCCAAGGAGGCTTCGGGAACAGAAGAGGGAGGAACCAGGGGATTGGGGGGCGGTTCCGCAGTTGTGCTTCAAATATTCAGATTCTTGCATAATCCCAAATTCATTACTTATTTAACAGACCGACAAATTACACAGAATACTCAAAATATTAAAACATGTATTGCTTTCATTAATTACAGCGATAACAAAATTTGCTTTGCTTGTTTAACATTAGATAGTCCTATTTATGATTGTGATTAACACAGACAGATATGTTCAAACAAAGAGAGGTTTATTCAATCCACATCTGCTCCATAGTACAATAACTGTTTTCATCCGTCGCCTAGTCCTAATATGAAATCGCAGTGATTTAATGCTCGGACTAATTAAAAAATACAGACAGCTGATTGGGACTGTGGCTTGTTTCATTCATGTGAACAGTATCCATTACATTCTGTAGTTGAGTCTTCTGTCCCGAATTATCTATTTTGGAGGCATGATGTAAAGACTTATTCATGAAAAACTGGTGATGGGAATTCCTTGTCAAAAATGGACAATATTGCATTGATATCTCTATTACTGTGTTCTTAGGATCACTTTCAGTGCCTAAATGTGATATTGTTAATTTTATTGGGATGGTTTCAGCAGTGGAAAGATGAATGATGTTGTGATAAGCAAAGTAACTCATATCAGCCAATACCATCTTACTGTACATTGGTGTTTGCCCTATCAAATAACTCCAAATGTGATGCCTAGATTTTCTTGTCTTCTTCATCTCTTTCCCTTCCTCCCTTCTTTCCAGGCCGGATCTAGGGGATTTTAGTTGAGCCCCCCAGGTCTATGAGAGTGCATCCGCTGATCCATGAGCCAGTCTGATGTAAGGGGGCACTCTGAGGGGGATAATTCATATAAAGGGGCACTCTGATTTGGGTACCTGATGTAAGGGGGCACTCTGATGGGGACCCTGATCTAAGGGGGAACAATGTTAGAGACAATTGATGTAAGGGGAGACTCTGATGGGGACACTACTATAAGGAGGCACTCTGAGGGGGGATAATCCATATAAAGGGGCACTCTGATTTGGACACCTGATGTAAGGGGACACTTTGACTAAGGGGAAAATCATGTTTTTATTCCAGCCTGTCTCCAATTGACACTGAAAGTGATGGTTAATCTCTCCATTGGGAACACAGGTTGCAACACACACACACAGCATTTTTTCAGAGTAAAGTAGGGAAGGGCTAGAACCTTTGTCAGGTTTTTGTCTGTCTTCCCATCCCATTGGCAATCGATTCCCTCATGTCTTGTGTTGTTGTCAGAATGGCAGTGGTGGGCAAATGGGCGTGTCTGTACGTCCCCTCCAAAAAGCCACACGACAGGTGGGCGTTTGCCCGCCGTCCTCTCCGTGACCATGCCTGCGGGCCCTGCGAACTCGATGTTCACCGGGGGCCCGCGATCATGTCATGGAGATGCCGGGGAGATGCCTATGTAAACAAGGCATTTCCCTGTTCTGCCTAGTGACAGGATAATGATCTACTGCTCCCTGTCTTTGGAAGCAGTGATCACTCTCATGTCACTCGTAGCCCAGCCTCTCCCACAGTTAGAATCACTCTCTAGGACACACTTAACCCCTACCTCGCCCCCTAGTGGTGACAACGACGTTTAAAAGTATTTCTAAAAGTGAGGAGGCTCTGGATCCGTACTTTATAATCTTATAGCTAGATTCACAGAGAGTTACGGCGGCGTATCAGTAGATACGCCGTCGGAACTCTGAATCTACGCTGTCGTAAATTCTGTGTCAATGGACTCAGCAGCAAGACTCGCGGGAGCTTGCCTGCATGAGTGCCCCTCAAAAGGTGGCACTCAAAAAAAGGAGGAGCTAGGAGCTCCATAAAAGGAGGATCGGGGACACTGTGCAAAACCTTTTGCACAGAGGAAGTAAGTATAACATGTTTGTTATTTAAAAAGAAAAAACAAAGCTTTAAATTCACTTTAATGCACCCGTGTTACGTTTTTGATGCAGTTTTTGATACGTTTTTTGAGTCACATGACCTATAAAAAAAACATAAGCACAGTAAAATCGTGGTAAAATCGACACAAAATAACTGCAAAATCGCTGTGTGCGTTTTTGGTGCCATTATCAGCACCCTTTTCTCTTTTCAGCTAAATGCTGACAACACCATTTTCGTCTGGAGCCTTTTCCCTGCCGAAACTTCGGTGCATCTCTAGTTTCTTCCATCTCATTGTGTGTACGAGGCTGTACTCTGCCATTCATCCACTGATTATACAGGAGGTAGGATGGTTCACTCTAGCAACATTGCTGTATCATCCCAATTGTCCTCTTCTATACTCCTGATCTCATTGGAGCAGTGTTGCCAACCGTCCGCATTTTTACGGACAGTTCGTAAAAACAGGCACTTTTTTCCCCTGTTCGTAAATGTCAGTGGTTGCGGGAATGTGCCAGTAAAAATAGCCGAGATCTGTTCGGTTTGGAACTGCGCATGGAGATTGGAGGCAGTTAGAATCACTAGTAGGGAACACATTTAACCCCTTCCTCGCCCCCTAGTGTTAACCCCTTCCCTGCCAGTCACATTTATACAGTAATCAGTGCATATTTATAGCACTGTTCGCTGTATAAATGTGAATGGTCCCAAAAATGTGTCAAAAGTGTCTGATGTGTCCGCCATAATGTCGCAGTCACAATAAAAATCGCCGCCATTACAAGTAAAAAATAATAATAAAAAAAATTTCATAATTCTGTCCCCTATTTTGTAGGTGCTATAACTTTTGCGCAAACCAATCACTATACGCTTATTGCGATTCTTTTTTTTATACCAAAAATATGTAGAAGAATTTTCTCAGCCTAAACCGAGAAAAAAATTACTTTCCATGCAAATAAATTGTTCTTGAGGGAGATCTTGGCTAGTAACTGATTGGTTTGCGGGATTTTACACTCGTGAATTACCGTACATCTGTCTGCAACACAAACAAGAGATTATTTTGCAAGGTCATTTATATGCGTTGTAATGAACAGGATCACACTGAGGATTGTATCAGTCAAGTCTAAATATTTATACATCAGTCCTGTCATTAGTAAGGTTATTTGGGGTGATCACGAAAAATATGGAGTACTTTACTAGATGTCTAAATGTGTTTAATGACTTGAGATAAATGAATTTGGTCCTCTGAAAAAAAGGAATGTGATGTGGATTGGGCACATTTTGAAGTACCCTGCTATTCCTGAATCTTTGAAAAGTTTTCTCTGCCCATTTGCCATGCCCACTCCCCCATCTCATTTGATTTCAAACAGCCAATTAACCACTTAAGGACCAGAAGATTTCCCCCCTTAATGACCAGGCCATTTTTTGCGTTGCTTTAACTGACAATTGCGCGGTCGTGCAACACTGTACTCAAACAAAATTGGCGTCCTTTTTTTCCCCACAAATAGAGCTTTCTTTTGGAAGTATTTTATCACCTCTATGGTTTTTATTTTTTGCGCTGTTAACAAAAAAATACAGACAATTTTTTGCTATAATATCCAAAAAAAAAAGAATATATCAGTTTAGGCCAATATCCATTCTTCTACATTATTTTGTTAAAAATGCAATAAGCGTAATATTGATTGGTTTGAGCAAAAGTTATAGGGCCAGATTCACAGAGGAAATACGCCGGAGTATCTGCTGATACTCCGGCGTATTTTCAAATTTGCCGCGTCGTATCTTTATTTGTAATGCACAAAAAAGATACGACGGCTTTTGGCTAAGATCCAACAGGCGTACGGCTTCGTACGCCTTCGGATTCTAGGTGTAATTTTCCGGCGGGCCCTGGGTGGAGTTTGCATAGTTTTCCAGCGTCGGGTATGCAAATTAGCTGATTACGGCGATCCACGAAGATACGCGCGTTCGTCGCAATCTCTTACGTCGTCGCTAATCGTTTTTTCCCATCGCAAAGTTAGGCCTGCTTTTTCATGGCTTATATTTAGAACAGCCATGTTAAAGTATGGCCGTCGTTCCCGCGTCGAATTTCAATTTTAAAAGTGTGCTGACTTGCCTGCTCGCCCCCTCCCCCCTCAAGAGGCTTTCTCCACACCATGGAGAAAGCCTAGCATTACGGTGTGTAGTTACAGACAGAAGAACAGGAAGTGAGGATTTCTCAGAAGAAATAAGGACATTTAGAAGCAAAATGGAAGGATAAGGTAAGTGAAGGAGGACTGCACTAAGGTAAAGGAAGCTGTAACGGTCACCGCCGTTTACGACCTTCCATCACATCCAAGACAGCTTATCGACACTCCAACCAACAGGACCCGATCCATCCCATTTCCCCAGAATCAAGACGAGACACGCAGCTCTGTACTTGTTCCAAAATGAATGACTGCTTTAATGGTTTCTTCTCAGCTTTTTATGCAGTTTTTTGTTTATTGTTTATTGCTTGTATAGCGTAGAATCACCCGAAGGTATCGAAATGCAGTTACAAGCATGTGACAGTAATCAAAGGGACAATGCAGTCTCCACCCCCTAATCACACACTAAGGCTAATTACTAAACATTCTAGACATCTCGGCGCCAGGCTATAATTATCCTGACCTAATCACTGCACATTCTTTCATTAACAGAACTCAAACAAAACACCATCACACAATGATCTCTTCTCAATCCACATCCCTAGACAGACGTTCTGTCTCCGCATACAGCTTGACAGAAAGGTATTCACACCTCTGCATCAACAGGCTCCAAACCGTGCTATCACACGATGGAAAGGTCTAGGAGCAGACCTGAATTAACACCTTTACACAATGGACAATGAAATGTCTAGGAGTACATGCAATTAACACCTTTCAACAAAATGTGTCCCTACTTCGAATAAGCCAACAACTTGTGATATCTCAAGACATCCTGCAAACATGAATTATTATTAATGTCCCATCTCATGTAATACATGAATTATGATTCACTTGCCACCCCATCTCCTGGCTCAATCTGTGCCCAAAAGTCACTCCTGTTACATGGCTCCCTCCTTGTGGAACACTCCGGCTTACCCGGCTTGGGGATCTGCCGGAGTGTCAACTTGGGGATGTCCGGAACTAGGAGGCCGGGATGACGTCTGTTTGCCGGGATAAACCATCAGCATTGCCATTTGGCTTACCAGGTCGGTAGCTGATGGTGAAGGTGAATAATGGAATTCAGTTCTGGAACAGTCACTTGCTTTGCTCTCTCAATGGCTCCCAAAACCTGTTGCTGGTGCTCTTGGGACAGATAAGGCACGACCTGGATGCAAATCCCATTTAATCTTTTGACAATTTCAGCCTGTTTGTGCATTTCAATGTTCAAGCCACGGGACATCTCATAATACATGACGTAGTGTCGTTGCATCTCTGATTTCTCACTGGCCAACTTGTCACATTCCCATTTTAGACTGTGATATTGTGCCGGACCGGATCTACAGTACATGTCGGGGAAGGTAGTCTTACCCGGGTCTCAGCCGCAAGTGAGTTGGTTCCAGCAATGCGGGTTGGGGCACAGGTAGTCACTGTGTGGGCTTCAGCGGGACACATCGGGGCGTACGCAGAAACAGGGGGGGCCAAATCATTCCCCAGTAGTACATCTGCTGGCAAATCCTTCATCACCCCCACATTCACATGTCCCGAACCAACCCCCCAATCCAGATGAACCCGGGCAATGGGTAGCCGGAAGACGGTGCCTCCCGCTACTCTTACGGCTACGGTGTCTCTGGTGTGCTGGTTCTCTGGGATGAGTTTCTTCTGTAGCAGGGTCATCGTGGCCCCAGTATCACGTACCCCATTGGCTACCTTTCCATTGACCCAGACAGTCTGCCTGTGTTGCTGCCTGTTGTCCTGGTTAGCTGCTTGTATCGGATCTGCCTCGTGCAGAACGCCCCAATGTTCTTCCTCCTCAACGCAGTGGGCCGCAGGCATGGATGTGTGGGGGTTCCCTCTTTCTGGCTGTCTCCATGACTGTGACTGCCTGGGTTGATTCAATGGACAGTCTAGCTTTCTGTGTCCTAGCTGTTTACACCCAAAACACCTGATGGGCTGTGAGTAGTCCTGGGAGTTGAACCTAGGCTTCTGAGGATAAGTGGCCGCTGGAGGTGGTGTTGTAGGACGGTCCGAATGGGGTTTGTAGGCAATAGCCGGCGGGGGTGCTGCTGATCGATAATCCACCCGAGCTGCGGTCTTGACCTCAGAGTTGTCCAGTTTGCAGGCGTCTGTGTATTCGTCCGCCAGGCGAGCTGCTTCAGACAAGGAGAAATGGTTTCTGTCCCGGACCCTTTCTCTGACTTCCCGGGACAGTTTGTCAAAGAAGTGCTCCAGCAGGAACACCTGCAGCACCTCTTCCCCGGATTCTGCTTGGCATCCATCGACCCAGTGGGATGCTGTGCGGTGTAGGCGGCATGCCCACTCGGTATATGAGTCTCCAGTCTGCTTGCTCGTCTCTTGGAACCGCCTCCGGTGTGACGGCATACCTGACCAAAAGTGCTTCTTTTACCAGTCTATAGTTCATAATATCCTTGTCTGGGATGGCCCTGAACGCTTCACTGGCCCGGCCGGACAATTTCCCAGACAAAATGGTAACCCATTCCTCTGTGGGCACCAGGTGTAGGGCACAATGCCGTTCAAAATCAGCAAGGTACCCATCAATCTCCCCTTCAGTTTCAATGAAGTTCTTAAAAGCAGCAAAATGTATCTTTCTCCTTTCAGTTGGTGCTGCTGTGACTTCTGCTGCTGCAGAACGTCTTTGCCGTAGCCAATTTGCGTCCACAGCAGCTATAACTCGGTCTATGATCTCCAGTGGAGGGTTAGGACCATAGTGTGCCAGTCTTAGTTTGACAGCCCGATCAAAGCTTGCCTCCTCCGGGGTCCTGTCTGTTATGCTGGGCCTTTCCGTTAAGTTGGGTCTTTCCGCTCCATCCATTTGGACAAGTTCTGTGATCACGTCCATCTTCTTATGGTTGCTGGCTGGTCTGCCACGGTTCTCCAGTAGTCCTTGTAGCTGTCCTTTAAGCGATGGAATTATCCCGCTGCTAGCCACCAATTGTAATGGTCACCACCGTTTACGACCTTCCATCACATCCAAGACAGCTTATCGACACTCCAACCAACAGGACCCGATCCATCCCATTTCCCCAGAATCAAGACGAGATACGCAGCTCTGTACTTGTTCCAAGATGAATGACTGCTTTAATGGTTTCTTCTTAGCTTTTTATGCAGTTACAAGCATGTGACAGTAATCAAAGGGATAATGCAGTCTCCACCCCCCTAATCACACACTAAGGCTAATTACTAAACATTCTAGACATCTCGGCGCCGGGCTATAATTATCCTGACCTAATCACTGCACATTCCTTCATTAACAGAACTCAAACAAAACACCATCACACAATGATCTCTTCTCAATCCACATCCCTAGACAGACGTTCTGTCTCCGCATACAGCTTGACAGAAAGGTATTCACACCTCTGCATCAACAGGCTCCAAACCGTGCTATCACACGATGGAAAGGTCTAGGAGCAGACCTGAATTAACACCTTTACACAATGGACAATGAACTGTCTAGGAATAGATGCAATTAACACCTTTCAACAGAATGTGTCTCCACATTGAATAAGCCAACAACTTGTGATATCTCAAGACATCCTGCAAACATGAATTATTATTAATGTCCCATCTCATGTAATACATGAATTATGATTCACTTGTCACCCCATCTCCTGGCTCAATCTGTGCCCAAAAGTCACTGCTGTTACAGAAGCTATTTAGGGAAACATTTTTTTCCTTTACAACCCCTTTAAGCTAAGTAAACCAAACATGCGTGTTTAGCAGAAGCTTTATTTGTTGTTTTCCTTGTCTGCAGTTCGCCCCATGTTGCCCCAAGTCGCGCGGTCGAGAAAATGAATGGAAGTGAATGAAGTCATCTTAATGTACACTACTGAAGTCGCTCCTACTTCAGAAAAGGTTCCTGTACTACTTCAATCCGACTTCTAGGCGACTTGTAGGCAACTTGTACCCATTGATTTCAATAGAAGTTGCCTCAGAAGTCGGATCACTGTCTTAACTGAAGCAACAATACAGGAAGATAACATACATTTCTCAGGCAAACCCCTCCCTCCCACAGAGCTGATTGTTGTTTGATTGGCCACTGGAAAGCCTCCTGTCCTGGAGGCGACTTGAAGTTGCCTTGTACTGTCCTGGAGGCAACTTGAAGTTGCCTTGTAAGTTGCCTGATGCTTCATACTCAAGTCGTGTCCAAGTTGCCTCCCAAAGTCGTGCTGGAAGTCGTGTTGCCCCTGTGTGAATGGGCTCTTACAGTGCAGATTCAGACACACTGGATATAAAAAATGTAATGTTTACACTTTCTTCTGCCTGCAATGGTAGCTTGCAAAGCAAAAGGCAAAGTTAAAATGTGCAAATTTGATTGATACTCTTAGATTTTGTTTTCTTCTTATTTTATTTTATTTTTTGTTTGGATTGTACAGGTTTGTGATAGGTGTATTAATTCTGTGAAATTTATAAAGATATTATTTCAAAATTATTAAAATATGTATAACATTGATACAGTATAGGGCAGTGAGAAAAACCAATGGAGCCTCATCCCAAATATGAATGTAGATTACAAAAATTAAGGAACTGGATTTTAAGGGTGTCAATAAAGAAATACACACATGGATAAAATAAAAAGCCATTGCCTTGTATTGTAACATGTTTCATAAGTGTGCCTTGCATTTTTTTTTTCATGGATTAATACAGTAATTGGTGTTTCCAAATTTAGTAATTGTGAGTAGCTGCTTCACACCATAGTTTGCTAGACCTTGCTTTGTGCATTGGTCCAAATCATTTGGTGGAGGGGGGATTATGGTGTGGGGTTGTTTTTCAGGGGTTGGGCTTGGTCCCTTAGTTCAGCATAAGACGACATTTTGGACAATTTTGTGCTCCCAACTTTGTGGGAACAGTTTGGAGATGGCCCCTTCCTATTCCAACATGACTGCGCACCAGTGTACAAAGCAAGGTCCATAAAGACATGGATGAGCAAGTTTGGGGTGGAGGTCATTCTTCCAACTGACCATCACTGTAAAGCTGCGTGCTGAGCTCTCCCCCTCCCTCCTAGACAGAGAGAAAGGACACTTATGCCTCGTACACATGACCGAGGGAAAAACACACGGCCAGTTTTCCCGACATGAAGCTTTGGTCGGGAAAACCGTCCGTTTGTATGCTCCCTCGCAGTGTTTCCCATAGGAAAACTGTTGAGCAAAAAAATGCTGAGAATCGCGGCGAAAATTTGCTCGCAGTTTTCCTGTTGGGAAAACTACTATGGTGCATACATGGTGCATACACACGGCCGGTTTTCCCGACCAAATGCAAACATGGCAGTTTTCCCGTCGGCAAAACCGCCCGTGTGTACGAGGCATAAGGAGTGCATATTTATCTCTGACCTCCAATTTATGGGAGGAATTCTCCTAAGGGTCATTAGAGGGTTATTCTTTCCACTGACCACTAATGTAAGGGGGGCATTCTTCCTTCTGACCAAAGGGCATTTTTTTTTCACTGACCATCAATATAAAATGGTTATTCTTTCCACTAACCACCAATGTAATGAGCATTTTTCCCACTGATCACCACTGTAAGGGGTTAGTCTTCCCACTGATCACCACTGTAAGGGGTTAGTCTTCCTACTGATCAACACCGTAAGGAGGGCATTCTTCCAACTGGTCACCACTGTAATAAGCAGTCTTCCCACTGACTACCAATGTGAGGAGCATTCTTCCCACTGACTACCAATGTAAGGAGCATTCTTCCCACTGACCACCAATGTAAGGAGCATTCTTCTCACTGATCACCACTGTAAGAAGTATTCTTCCCACTGACTACCAATGTAAGGAGCATTCGTCTCACTGATCACTAGGGATGAGCCGAACCCCCCCCCCCCCCCCCCGTTCGGTTCCCACCAGAACCTTCGAACGGACCGAACGTTCACGCAAACTTTTAGAACCCCATTGAAGTCTATGGGACTCGAACGTTCAAATTCAAAAGTGCTCATTTTAAAGGCTAATATGCAAGTTATTGTCGCAAAACGGGTTTGAGAACCCGGGTCTTGCCCCAGGGAACATGTATCAATGGAAAAAAAAGTTTTAAAAACTGACGTTTTTTCTGGAGCAGTGATTTTAATGATGCTTAAAGTAAAAAAAAAATTTGAAAAATGTCTATAAATATCGTACCTGCTGGGTGTTACTATAAGAAAAAAGTCATTTAAAACTGCTTGCGGCTTTAATGTAATGTCTGCAATATGGATGAAAATCATTGAGAAAAATAGCATGGGTTTCCCCGCCCCCCTCCCCCCAGGTCATTACAAGCCCCTTTGGCCCTATATACTTTTAACAGCAGTATACAGGCGGTGCAAACAAGACAGGGACTGTAGGTTTGTTGTTAAGTATAATCTGTTTGTAATTTTGAACTGGTACTTTTTTAAAGTGTAGCTCCAGCCATAAAATCTATTTTTGTTTTACAATAATAAAATGGGATAAGAACACTTTTTTGAAAAGATTTTCCCAAATATGTGCAACAATATCGGTCATCACTTTTTCTTATAACATATTATTATTGATCAAATTTAAATTTGAATTCTACTTTATTTTATTTTGCTTTATGTACCTTTCTCTTCCTTGTTATTCAGGTTAATTGGGTATGGACAAAATTTCAAACTGTTCCGCAATGCTTAATAAATATATTAAGAGTATGACATAATACTATATAGTTTGTATATACCGTTGTTACCTTACACAGTATATGTTTTGTTTTATATTCTCTGTCTTGTAATCTTTTACTTGTAAATCTTCTCCAGAAAATATTAAACAATTTTTTAAAAAAAAGAACACTTTTAACACTTTGCAACTGCACCTCAAACACGTTTTAAATGCCATAGGTGGTTTTATGCTGCATTTTTACATTTTAACTTGTGGGGCATTTCAATAGAAGTGAATAGAGACTGCTGCAAAGCATCAATACCTGCCAAACCCTACAAACAGCATTATTTTTGCTGAGTGTTTTTAAAAAGCGTTGGATGTACTCCTAAATGCACAAAACATAACTGGATATTAAAGTGATATTAAAGCTTGATTTATTCTTGTTTTTTTTTTTCTTTTTAATAAAAAACATGTCATACTTACCTGCCCTGTGCAGTGGTTTTGCACAGAAATGCTCGGATCAAGACAGTAAACTGGCCCTTTGTTTGAAACACTTGGAGAACCCTGGTATAAGGTTTGGTATATGGAGGTTTTTTATTTATTTATTCTATTACTGAAATAGATGGATTTGAGTCTTTTTTATTTATTCTATTGGTTGAACCAGGTGGACTTGGGTCTTTTTTATTTATTCTATTGGTTGAACCAGATTAATTTGAGTCTTTTTTATTCATTCTGTTACTTCAACCTAACTATGTAACAGACTGAAAATCAAAACCATGGACCTAGTAATGGAGCGGGACACAATCCAATAATCATTATGTAAATGTAAATTACAGTGGACTCACCCTTCAGAAAAATTGAGGTAACATTTCTCAATAACTACACTTGAGTCTTTTTTAATTATTCTATTGGTTGAACCAAATGGATTTTGGGTCTTTTTTGTTTATTCTATTGGTTGAACCAGATGGATATGAGTTTTTTATATTTACTTGTATTGGTTGAACTAGATGGACGTTTTTATTGTCTTTGGTCTATTGGTTGAACCAGATGGACTTGACTCTTCTTTATTAATTCTATTGATTGAACCTGATGGATTTGAGTCTTTTTATTATTATTATTCTATTGGTTGAACCAGATGGATTTGAGTCTTCTTTTTTATATTCTATTGGTTGAATTGGATGGACTTTAGTCTTCTTTATTTATTCTATTGGTTGAACCAGATGGATTTGAGTCGTCTTTTTTTATATTGTATTGGTTGAATTGGGTGAACTTTAGTCTTCTTTATTTATTCTATTGGTTGAACCAGATGGATTTGAGTCTTTTTTTTTAATCTTTTTCTTCTATTGGTTGAATTGGATGGACTTGAGTCTTCTTTATTTATTCTATTGGTTGAACCAGATGGACTTGGGTCTTTTTTATTTATTCTATTGGTTGAACCAGATGGATTTGGGTATTTTTTATTAATTATATTGGGTGAACTAGAAAGTCTTTTTTATTGTATTTATTCTATTGGTTGAACCAGATGGATTTGAGTCTTTTTTTATTTATTATATTGGTTGAACTAGATAGACTTGAGTCATTTTTATTCATTCTATTGGTTGAACAAGGTGGACTTGAGTTTTCTTTATTTTTTCTTTGCTTGAATTAGATGGACAGGAGTCTTTATTATTTATTATATTGGTTGGACTTGAGCCTTTTTTCAACCTAATTATGTAACAGACTGAAGATCAAACCATGGACCTAGTAATGGAGCTGGACACAATCCACAAATCATTATATAAACATAAATTAGAGTGGACACGCCCTTTAAGTAAATTGTGGTAAAATTTCTCAATAACTACACAGAGAAAGCCACAGAGCGAGCTACGTGACATCACTAAGATCACCTTGGTATGTTTTATTTATGTTACATAACATCCATTTACATAGCGGAGAGGCTTCAGCTATGTTTCCACAAACTTCTTTCCAGTCCATTAACAGTATTCTTATCCCAACAGCTGAGCTTGTCCTCATCGAGTCGTCCAAAAGACGTCACCATCTATAGTGTTCAGAGTTAAAATACTTCTGATTGTTTAACAGTTCTTTTTCTTTGTATTCTAGTTATTAAAAACGCTTAGACTAAACAGGATGTAATTCACAAAACTGTAATTTAGAAGGAAACATTGTCTTATATGTTACTGGTGTGATTTGATATTGAGTGTTGTGAAAGTCGAGCAGATGCGTGCAGATAGTGTTCAAACTTTGCATATACTGTAAGCTCCAACAGATGGCGCCCAACCAACATTCCCACCAACCTTCATGCTATTCCAGACACAGGGGACATTTATTTATGCAATTGCCTATCAAATATTATACATCTTGCATGGAAAAAAAAGTTAGCAACAAAGGCCCGGATTCAAAGAGATTTGCCCCTTTTTTACGGAGGCACAGAGCAGCGTGTGCAGCAGTTCAAATTTCACGATGCGGGAACGGCGGGTATACTTTAGCATTGGCTGCCCCTACTATTAGAAGGGGCAGCCTTACGATAAAGACGCCGTACGGAAACTCCGTAACTTGCGTACGCAGGGCCCGCGCAACATTGTGAATCGGTGTTAGTATGCAATTTGCATACTATACACTGAGCACAATGGGAGCGCCCCCTAGCGGTCATCGCAAGAATGCAGCCTAAAATCTGCGTGGCATAAGAGCCTTATGCCATGCAGATTTTAGGCTGCAGTCGGCGTTACGATGTTCCTGAATCAGGAGCATTCGTAACGCCGGAGCAAGTCAGCAATTGCGCTGCGTAACTATGGTTACGCAGGCGCAATTGCTCTCTGAATCCGGGCCAAAGTAACTAAAGGAAAAACTTTTTTTTTTTAGTTTTGGATACAGTGGAGAGGGATTAAAACACCTGTGAGGCTTTTATTGCTGTCCGCTACCCTCGCTATTTGCTCTGTTTACTGTTATCACCGAGAGTGAAAGTGAAAGACAACCAGGGATTTCCATTACTGTGGAGGGATTTCCTCGCACTTCCTGATTGATTATGGGACAGGAAGTGAAAGGAAATTTCCCCAATGAGACACATATGGCAATAACATATGGTTATAACCCTCCCTTTCTCTATCAAAAGTGAAAAAAAATAAAGTTTTTGCCTTTTGCCTTTTCATTCTATTTCAATGTATGGGTCTGTACTGGAACCAAATTGACATGGTTGATTTGATAATGCATTTAGCCTCCTTTCACTCCGGTGCACCCCATTAACAGCAATGGAACCTTTCAAATTGCTACGACTCATGTCGACTTGAGACTTGCATAGACTTTTTCTAAACAAAGTCGTAAGCCACAAAGAAGGAGGTGCAAATTGCACTGATCTGTAGCTTTGAAAACACTATTTCAAAGCTGCACCAGTGTGAACCAGAGCTTAAAGGGTCACCAAAGGAATTTTTTTATTTTTTTTTAGCTAAATAGCTTCCTTTACTTTACTGCAGTCCTGGTTTCATGTACTCGTTGTTCATTTTTGCTTTGATGTTGCTGTAAATCCTCTCTGTTCTGGACACTTCCTGGTTGCCTGTTTCCTGATCACCACAGTATTGGGAGATTTCTCACGGTGGTCACTAATCAAGGAGGTGTGATTACTGTGTGTAAAACGAAACTGGATTGGTGCTGAGGAGTTTTAGACAAAGTATCACTGCCCTCTATTGGCTGACTGTCCTCTATTGGCTCTCTGTACATCAGAGAACCAGCAAACAACAGCAAAAACGAAACGAAACTGCAGGCACATTATATGATTGGTTTTTATCTATTTTGAATCATTTTTAAAAGGAATCAGTTAACTATTATGTCTCTATACCCTGTAAACAGTAATTTCAGCTAAAACGTTTTTTTCCTTTAGTGACCCTTTAAAGTTAAGGGCTTAAACCCTTGCAAATACCCAGTGAAGTGACTGGCCTCAGGTGATAGACAGAGATGAAAAAAATCTTCCTACACAAGTTTTATCGGTCTATCTGCAGTCTTCTCTTCTCTACAGATGTTCAAAGTGCATAATTTATAAAGGTTGTCTGAGATGTCGGGGAAAAAAGGGACAGAGGCTGAAATGCAGAACTCAGTGAGGAGAGCTGAGAGCTGATTTGAGGGAGAGGGCACACTCCCTTCACACAGCACACAGGAATGGGGCTGAAGCTTTCAATCACAGGCTGGTGTGCTGGAGCTCCCTCTCCTCTCATCTTTTATCTTTTGGTGTCAGGAAAACTTGTCAGAAGTCACTCACAACGATAGAAGAGAAATGAGGCAGCAGACAGAAATTAAACTTAGGCCCCTTTCACATTGAGGAGTTTTTCAGGCGGTACAGCGCTAAAAATAGCGCTGCTATCCCGCCTGAAAAACTCCTGCCCAGCTACCTCAATGTGAAAGCCGAAGGGCTTTCACACTGAGGCGATGCGCTGGCGGGAGACAAAAAAATCTCCTGTCAGCAGCATCTTTGGAGCGGTGAGAGGAGCGGCGTGTATACCGCTCCTTCACCGCTCCTTCCAATTGAAAACAATGGGAAACCGCGGCAATACCGCCCGCAATGCGCCTCTATATAGGCGCATTGCGGGCGGTATTAACCCTTTATCGGCCGCTAGCGGGGGTTAATACCGCACCGCTAGCGGCTGATTTCCACGGCAATCCCGGCGGTATAGCGCCGCTACTTTTAGCGGCGTTATACCGCCACCGCGGCTCCCGCCCCAGTCTGAAAGGGGCCTTAGTGCTCTTAATTGAAACAAGTACACACTATAGAGGAAAATGCTTTGTTCATATTTTCATGTCTGAGGTTTACAGCCACTTTAACTACCTCCCACAAACCGCCGTCATTGAACGTTAGTATTTTGATGTAGAATACCAAGGGGTTATAGCAGCAGATGGCGGGCTGTGCTCTTTCAGATAAAAGTGGTCTCTGCAGCAGATTTGCCGCAAGATTTTATCAGCGGCGGGAGAGGTGCCCACCTTCCTCCTGCCACGCTCCGGGTCATCTCCTCTGCTTACTGGAGCAGAGCCACCGGTAGCGGCGGCGACAATACGATACTGTCCCGTCATTAGCATTAAGCCGAGTCAGGGAAAGATGGCCCCCATTCGGCTCCATAACATTGGATGACGGAAGCGACGTCAAACGTCACTTCCGCCCAATGGTCTTAAAGGAGTTTTTTTTTTTTTAAATACATTTATTTATGTATTTTATTTATTTTTGCATGTAAGTGTAAGGCCGGGTACACACGAGAGGATTTATCCGCGGAAACGGTCCGGGGGACCGTTTCCGCGGATAAATCCTCTGGCGGATTTTGATCTCATGGTTGTACTAACCATGAGATCAAAATCCCCGCGGAATTCCGTCCGCGGTGACGTGTCGCGCTGTCGCCGCGATGATGACGCGGCGACGTGCATGACGCTCTCATATAAGGAATTCCACGCATGCGTCGAATCATTAAAACGCATGCGGGGGATGGATTCGGACGGATTGATACGGTGAGTCTGTACAGACCAGCGGATCAATCCGTTGGACTGGATTCCAGCGGATCGATTTCTTAGCATGTCAAGAAATTATGATCCGCTGGAAATCCATCCCCGGGGACAAAAATCCGCGGAAACAGATCCGCTGGATCGTACACACCAGGGGATCTATCCGCTGGAGCCGGTCCGCGGATCAATTCCAGCGGATCGATCCTCTCGTGTGTACGGGGCCTAAATGTGAGATCTGAGGTCACATTAAATAGGTCCTATCATGCATTTTTCTATTACAAGGGATGTTTACATTTCTTGTACTAGGAATAAAAGTGACCCAAAAAAAGTTTTTTAAAAGGACATTGTAAAAATAAAAGATAAAAAGTAAAATAAATAAGAAAAATAAAAAAGTAAAGCGCCCCGTCCCGCTGAGCTTGTGCGCCAAAGCGAACGCATATATAAGTTGCGCCCGCATATGAACACAGTGTTCAAACCACACATGTGAGATATCGACATGATCGTTAGAGTAAGAGCAATAATTCAAGCAAAAGACCTCAAGTAACCAAAGTAACTCAAAACTGGTAACCTATAGATTTTTTTAAATGTCACCTATGGAGATTTTTAGGTGTCAAAGTTTGTCGCCATTCCATGAGCGGTGCAATTTTGAAGCGTCACATGTTGGGTATCAATTTACTCGGCGTAACATTATATTTCACTATATAAAAAAATTGGGCTAACTTTACTGTTGTCTTATTTTTTTTTATTCAAAAAAGTGTATTTTCCCCCCAAAAAATAGCACTTGTAAGACTGCTGCACAAATACGGTGTGACATAAAGTATTGCAACAACTGCCATTTTATTCTCTAGGGTGTTTGAAAATATATATATAGGGGCAGATCCACAAAGATCTGTCCTGGCGCAGCGTATCTGAGATATGCTACGCCGCCGTAACTTACTTTTTTTGGTTTGAATCCTGGAAGAATTCGCGCCGTAAGTTACGGCGGTGTAATGTATCTCTCGCGGCGTAACGGAGCCTAATTCAAATCGGCGAGTAGGGGGGCGTGTTTCATTTAAATGAATCGCGTCCCAGCGCCGAACGAACTGCGCATGCGCCGTCCCTAAATTTCCCGCCATGCATTGCGCTAAATGACGTCGCAAGGACGTCATTGTTTTGACGTGGACGTAAATTACATCCAGCCCGATTAACAGACGACTTACGCAAACAAAAGTGATACGCGGGAACGACGGCCATACTTAACATTGAGTACGCCACCAAACAGCAGCTTTAACTATACACCGAAAAAAGATGACTAGAGACGACGTAAAAGAATGCGCTGGCCGCTCGTACGTTCGTGGATCGTCAGAAATAGCTAATTTGCATACTCGACGCGTAAAACGACGGGAGCGCCACCCAGCGGACGCCGAAGAATTGCATCTTAGATCCGAAGGCGTACGAAGACGTACGCCTGTCGGATCTAACCCAGATGCCGTTGTATCTTGTTTTGAGGATTCAAAACAAAGATACGACGCGGAAAATTTGAAAGTACGCCGGCGTATCAGTAGATACGCCGGCGTACTCGCTTTGTGGATCTGCCCCATAATGTTTGGGGGTTCTAAGTAATTTTCGAGCAAAAAAAATAATCCTTTCGGAAATTCCCTGCAATAGAAAACTTATTATGCTCACCTGTCTGATGGCCTATGTCTACTTTCCTTCCCTTTAGACTGGGTTCACACTATTGTGAATTGGATGTGTGTTTTCCGCATCCAATATGCATGTCAGGAGATTGTGACCAGTGTTCTGTCAGGAAGTGCCTGCCATGCTGCCTGGGATTTATTGTGCATGCGCCGTGCAGGACTGCTCGATGGGAGATACCATTTCACAGGCACAAATTAAAACTACACAAAACAGTGCGGGGGGGGGGGGGTTGGGGGCCGTAGTTTTCAGATTGTGCATCGCTGCTGCTGGAGGGTGGCTAGTGGCTGTGTTGAAGGGCTGGTTTTGTCTGTGTTGCAGCCCACCCTTTCACACAGGCAAAAGCTGCCGTTAAACACAGAAAAGTCGCCCTGCAACACACACAAAACCGGACCATCAGAACACTGTATAGCCGCCCGCAACAGCGAGGTACAATCTGAGAACTATGCTTCCCCCCTGCTGTTTGTATAGGTTTCAATTTTACAATTGTGCCCGTGAAATGGTATCTTCCACCGAGAGATACCTCCTATGATGTGCGCCATGGTTACGTCAGGGCAGCTGATTGGCAAATCAGCTGTTGTGCAGTCCCGCATGGCGCATGCAGGGCTTTTTTTCAGCGGGAACGCGGGGAACGCAGTTCCGGCACCTCTAGCACTACATTTATGTGATATGAAGGGGTGCTGGTTTGTGCTACAGTGTCTATTGCTGCTGGGGGATATAGTTTTGCTGGAATGGATGTATTTATGCAATGGGAGGATCTATTGTTGCTCAGGAGGTATATTTTTGCTGATGGGGCATCTATTGTTGCTGGGGTGGGTCTTATGTTCCTGGGAGAGTCAGTTGTTGCCTGGAGGGATCTACTGACGAGGGAGAATTCTATTGTAGCTGACTGCTGGATGGTCTATCGATACTGTCTGTGGGGAGATCTTTTGTTGCTGCTTGTGGGTTTATTGTTGCTAGGGGGTGTTTATTTTGTTGAGGGTGGTCTATTGTTGCCAAGGAACTGTTGTTGCTGGGGGGGTCTATTGTTTTTGGCTGCAGGAGATCTCTTTTACTGCTTTTCTTGTTATCATTAACAAATTTAAAAGGGATAGTACTGGGAGGTGGGTAGGGGGTGGGACCAAGGAACGGTGCTCGGAGGTAGGTAGTGGTGAAGACAGGGTAACTCCAAAAAGGGAGAGTTCCTGCACCTATTCTCTGAGAAAAAAAGGCCTGGGCGCATGCACAGTAAATCCTGGGCACTTCTCAATAGCGGGCACTTCCCGACAGAACACCAGTCACAATCTCCTGACATGCAAATTGGGAAGTGGGAAAACCCACATCCAATTAACAATAGTGTGAACCCAACCAAAAGAGAAGGAAAGTAGTCATATGCCTCGTACACACGACCGGTTTTCCTGCCATGAGAGCTTTTGGCCAGGAAAACCGGCCGTGTGTATGCTCCATCGTAGTTTTCCTGACAGGAAAACTGCAGAGAAAAAAAAGAGAACCTTTTCCTATGTGAAAAAATGCGATGGAGCATACACACATCCGGGATTCCCGACCAAAGCTCCATCGCAGTTTTCCTTTTGGGAAAAACCTCTTGTGTGTAGTGGAAGAAAATTACCGAGCAGGTTTTTGGTTTTCCCCTTGGGCTTCCCGGCGGACTTTTTACCTGGAATCCCATATGTGTGTACTAGGCAATAGGCCATCGGACAGGTGAGCACAATAACTTTTCTATTGCAGGGAATTTCCAAAAGGATTATTTAAATAGGCTGACAGGGTGACTTTTAAAAACAAAAATTCAAAAACATTTTTTTTTTGAATATTCAAAATGACAGGCTCCCTTTATATTATAGAATGACATATATTATTACTATATGAATTGGATAGAGATGTATAGACAGCACATCATACTTTACATAGTAATAGTTATGTCATTGGTAAAATATGCTGCCACATTCCTAATAGAAAGATCCTAACATAAAAGAACGTAGCGATGGGGGCTCAGCCAATATTTGCAGAACGGTGAAAGATTGCGTATTTTAGCATCCCAGCTGCTCACAGAATATAGATGAAGGCTGATTTAGGCTGGAAACACCTGCTAAGCCCCTCATCCACGAGGCTGACAATGGGACAAGAGAACGGACTGGCCTGGTCCTGCTGTGCTTACCAAGCCACGTAATGTTCATTATCCGGATTCCTCCAGTAAAGTTCATTTAGTTTTGTCTCATGACAGATCACAAGAAGTTTGAACGTGCTTTCATTCCATTAACCAGCATTAGCAATGCATACTGCAAGACCCAGAAAGAAGTCTTATTTTAGCCAAATTCAGAGTATGGTTTCGCACTCTTACAGCGTTTATGCTTTAACCTTTTCGCTGCCAAAGCTATTTTTGAGGGTTGTTTAAAAAATAATTTTAGGCCCAAAGATTAGTTAAGATCCCCTAAGCAGACTTTGGAGAATAACACTTTTTTTTTTTCTGAATTTTATTTATACCCACAACGGGCGAAAAACGGCCATTACATCTATACATGAAGTTAGGGAAACAGCAGATACAGCACTTATCTTATATATAACAGAGAACGGTTTGACTGTGTGTCAATAGCCATGAAATAACATAGAGTATAACATATTATACAATCAGAACCTCCACTACCTGTAGCGCCACAGCGAAGACGTACTCAGACCACAGCAGTTCAAAGAGCAAGGCCTCACATTCAGAACACTGAGCCCACATCTTTATCACCTCTGACAGTGTTCGGCAAATCCCGCATAGTGATAGCAGCAAACCTTTTCAACCCATGGAATAACACCAACTCTGTTACTGGCTGGAACCTCAGCCAAGTATCAAACATGGCAGCTCAGAAGTCCTGCTTTATCATGGTGACAGTTAGGGATGAGGTTCGTATTCGAGTCAAACTCATGTTCGAATCGAACATCGTATGTTCGATCGTTTGTCGAAATACGAACAAAACGGGTCGTTCGCGCCAAATTCGCATTACGTTTCACAGACCATAATTCACTGCGGCATCGCTGGCTGATGATTGGCCAAGCATGTACTATGACCCGCATGCTTGGCCAATCACAGCTTGCAAAAAACGGAGATACATAATTGGCCAAAGCCAGGGTGGCTTTGGCCAATTATGGTTTACGGGGTTTAGTACACGCCCCACACTAAAAAAAGGCTGCCTGCAGGTCGGCCTTGTGTAGTGTGTTGCGGTGGTTAAGAGAGGACAGAGAGAGCGTGTCATTTATTGCAGGTAGATAGAGCAGGCAGGCTAGTCAGTTAATGTTACAGTGTGTAGAGGATATATTTACATCCCAGGTGTTGTACATATATTTATACACTGTATAGTTTAGCTAGATCAGTTCTTCCTAATTTACTGGCAGGCAGGTGATTGTGCTAGCTGCAGTATTCTTACGTGGTTTATTGCCTGTGTCCACCTAAAGCTACTTGGTGTGTACTAGCCGTGTGCTCTGTAGTTTGCGCCTAAAGATTCAGGAGCAGTGATTTTAATGATGCTTAAATTAAAAAAAAAAAATATATATGAAAAATTCCTTTAAATATTGTACCTGCTGGGTGTCTATAGTATGCCTGTGAAAACGTCTTTGAGAACCCGGGTCTTGCCCGAGGGAACATGTATCAATGGAAAAAAAGTTTTAAAAACTGTTGGGCCAGATCCTCAAAAGAGATACGGCGGCGTAACTGCTGTTACGCCGTCGTATCCCTGGTCCTAACTATGGAACTGATCCACAGACTCAGTTTCCCATAGTTAGGACGAAGATCCGACATGTGTAATTGAATTACACTGTCGGATCTTAAGGATGCAATTCTAGGCCGGCCGCTAGGTGGCGAGGCCATTGAGGCCGGCGTAGAATATGCAAATGACCAGTTACGGCGTTCCACGAACGCTCCGACGGGCCCGACGCTCTAAATCTACGTCGTTTACGTCGAGTTCCGCCGCGTAAAACTAGGGCTAAGCCCTAGTTGTCCTAAGCCATGTTAAGTATGGCCGTCGTTCCCGCGTCGAATTTTAAATTCTACGTCGTTTGCGTAAGACGTCCGTGAATGGCGCTGGACGCCATTTACGGTAACGTCTAAGCAAATGACGTCGGAGCGACGTCAGTTAGCGCAATGCACGTCGGGTAATTTACCCGACGGAGCATGCGCAGTACGTCCGGCGCGGGAGCGCGCCTAATTTAAATGGGACTCGCCCATTTGAATAGGAACGCCTTGCGCCGGACGGATTTAAGTTACAGCGCCGCAAAATTCCAGGTAAGTGCTTTGTGGATCGGCACCTAACTTTGGAATTTTGCGGCGGAGTAACTTAAATCAGAAAAGTTACGTTGCGCCAAGGCTTTGTGGATAACCCCCGTTGTTTTTTCAGGAGAACTTTTTTTCCATTGATACATGTTCCCTGGGGCAAGACCCGGGTTCTCAAAGACGTTTTATGACAATAACTTGCATATTGGGCTTTAAAATTAGCACTTTTGAATTCGAACGTTCGAGTCCCATAGGCGTCAATGGGGTTCTGAATGTTCGCGCGAACGTTCGGTCCGTTCGAAGGTTCTGGTGCGAACCCAACGGGGAGTTTTCGGCTCCTCCCTAGTGACAGTCACAGAGGCACACATACTCCCTTCCAAGATGGTTGCTCCATGTATCTGCCTCTTTTCACAGCTAATTAGCTTCAACTTGACAGGCTTTCCTCTTGCACTGCAATCAATCATGTAGTGATTTCTGACTTAAGGCTGGCCTCTGATGTTGCAATAACCAATCCAGCCGACTACACTAAGTGTAAGGTGGGAAGGCCCAACTAATTTCCACATGGCTAACACGTACAGCTGGGTCCCACCTATACTTACAGAGTTGAAGACCGTCACACTGGTGTTCAGTCCAAAGCCACATACTGTTCACATGCAGAGATGCTGGTCCTGGACATTTTCTTCTTACCTGGTCAATTCACACTTTAACCCCCTTTATGCCCAGAGCACTAACACATAGACCTATTATTTATACATGGCCCAGATAGAAGCTCCAGAAGCTCAGCCACCCAGGGCCTATGAGACATGGGGACCTGGGCCACCTGACACATATTACATTATGGGGTTCTCTCTCACTATCAGGTGAGGGGGCCGTTGTTTAATCACCACCAACTCCAGAGCCGAAAAGGCTTGCACCAGTAAACACAAAGCTCTTCACCTCTTTACCTCCAGGCATTGGCTGCACTCCCATCAGAACACCACAAAAAAAAGGATTCCGGTTGAGTGAGTCGTTTCTTTATTTCTCATTATAAGCAGACAGTCCATAAGATGGCAGTAACTTTTTCCAAATAATGGTCAGGTAGAACATGTCTGTCTGTTATTTATTTGCATATTGTAAAACAGCAGAAGAACAAGGCTATACTCAAAACCAGATTTAAGTCCATAGCCTACATTCCGATAAACTAAGGGCAAAATTCTGCACCAATAGGAGGAAACACCAAGAACCCCTCAGCTCTCCTCTCCTGCTGTGGTACCAGGAAGCCTCTCTCTCTCCTCCTACCCAATCTCCTTACGCTAAATAATACATATACCATACGTTAGTGGCAAGGAACAGGTTAAAAGGTTTTTAGGGTTTTTTGTGACTTCTAGGAAAAACACTAATAATAAAATAAATATATGTGCTACATATACCAAGGTAATTTTCTAAGTACGATGTAACCACTGTTTGCAGCTTTCTCTCTGCGTCTGAATCTCATATAATTCACTTATATTGACCATGTTGCAGAATCAGACTTTTATGCATGCAAACATCTGGCCCCTCTGCTTAATTGTCTTGTAAACATACTGAAAGAATTGTGAACAATCCCTCTTCCTGCACTCATCTGGGCTGAATATGACAACCACCATTTAAAGTTGTATACACAGATTGGGGTCTTTGGGATTTCTTCCTTTCTAGTCCGTATGGTGAGCATCCTCACTGGATGGAAGGTATCAGAACAGAAACAGATGAGAGGAAATGTGTTTTAGTTTCCTCAGATTTCCTGTTTTATTTCAGCGATTTACTAATTGAATATGGTTGCTGGTGAGAAAAAGCTGACTTAGCTGTAGCTTTGGAGTTGAGTATAAAAGTTATACATCGCTGTCACTAATACTAGCGCTCATAAACGGGGATGAACCAAACACCCCCCGGTTCGGTTTGCACCAGAACATGCGAACAGGCAAGAAATTTGTGCGAACATCATTAAAGTCTATGGGAAACGAACATGAAAAATCAAAAGTGCTCATTTTGAAGGCTTTTATGCAAGTTATTGCCATAAAAAGTGTATGGGGACCAAGGTACTGCCCCCAGGGGACATGTATCAATGCAACGACTGTTTTTTCAGGCGCTAAGAATGCCTAAAGTGAAACAATTAAAATTAAATAATATTCCTTTAAATATCATGCCTGGGGGATCCCCCTAGTCTGCCTGTAAAGTAGTGCATCTGTCTTATGTGTTTTACTGTGTATTTACTGCAAAATGTATTGCCTGCTCGAGGAATCAGGAAAAATCAAGAGAAAAAAAATGCCGCTTGCCCTCAACATGGGGTCCACCAAAGCACCATGTCCCAATGTTGGGCCTCATCGCAAAGGGTTGTGGGGGTCTGCGGGGGGCTTATCGGAATCTGGAAGATCCTGCCCCCCCTATGTGAATGGGTAGGGGTACATTGTACCCCTACCCATTCACCAATAAAAGTGTCAAAAAGTAAATACCACAAAAGACAGTTTTTGACAATTCCTTTATTAAAAAAGAAGAAGAAAAAAAAGCTTCCCGCGATGTCCATCCTTCAATCACGGCGCAGACGGATCCGAAAAATAGAAAAAACAATCTCTGCATTGGTGGGAGGGGTCGTGCCAACTGCTGTCTTTTCATGGTGACAGCTGTTATAAAGGAAAGGGCGGGCCACCCACTGACATAACCGGATGACCATCCCACCATCCGACGGCACATGATGTCAGAAGGGGCGGGGTCACTCAGTAATGTCAACGCAGGCTCATCCCTACTCATAAACCCAAGACCAAAAATGTTATATATTGCAGCTTACCATCATCAGTGCCCATCATCAGTGCCACCTCATTGGTGCCACCTCATCTGTGCCCATCGGTGATGCCTTATCAGTGCCCATGAGTGCAGCCATATCAGTGCCCATCATTGAAGAAGAAAACTTACTTATTTACAAAAAAAATAACAGAAACAAAAAAAAAAAATGGTCAACATTTTCAGTCTTTTTTTATTTGTTGCGCAAAAAAAAAATTGCAGCGGTGGGAACAAAATGATAAAAAATTTGTTTGGGTACAGTGTAGCATGACCGCGCAGCGCTGAAATCTGAAAATTGGCTGGGCAGGAAGGTGTATAAGTGCCTGGTATTGAAGTGGTTAAAGTATTGACTTCTAAAATAATAATAACGGTATGGATTTGGCAAATCTTACTGCAAAGTTTGCCACCTGGTACTTTGGCTGTGTTGGTATTTATTATATCACATGAGCTTACTCTTCCTTTTCTATATAGTTGACAGAAGGGAGGTTGTTATAAACATGTATATATGGAAAGAGATTGACGCAGAGTAGGAAAATGACCTTATGTGAAAAGCATTTTGCGTCTGATGCCAAGTGATTACGCTGCACCTGTTCCAGTGGTAAGGTGGGAGGAATGGGAAACCCATAGGCTCAATTCACCAAGCTATCACACCAGAATAAGGTTCTTATTTTCATAAATGTGACAATTATTTTCAGCTGGGTTCAACAAGATTCGAAAATTACAGGCACATGGCTAAAATAAAAATCCTTATTCTCATGGTAAAGCTTGGTGAATTGAGCGTTTTGGGAGCAGACTATAACTGTTAAGGTGATGTTGAGGTCAGATATGGGCCTAATGAGGCAAAACCTGTATGAGGTGATTTGCCTTATACAATACATATATCATGTAGGCATAAAGTTAGAGTAAAACATAAGTGTGATCTATTAAAATGCACCTGTATGCTTGGAAAAGATGACAGGCTGCAAATGAGTTAGCAAATGATTTTAGATGTAGGTCTTTAAAGTATATTGAGTATTTATGAAGGGTTTGGTCTATTCTGAATGGCTGATATAAAACCATGACCACTTGCTTACCGCATAAGCCCATCTACTTGCACTTCACCTCATTGGTATATGGCAGATGCAATCAATATATTTTTTGTGGTGCTGAATAACTGTTGAGGTTATCACATCACGCCATATGTCAATGTTACAATTCTGGACAACTTTTTCTGTTCGGAAATAACATGAAGCTCCTTTCTATTAAGCCTAAAGCCTCGTACACACGATTGGATTTTCTGCAGACAAAGCATCAGACTTTTGTCCGAAGGGCATTGGCCATGAACTTGTCTTGCATACAAACAGCACACAATTATTGGCCAACAAACACGAACGTAGTGCGTACCAGTGGCGGCTGGTGCTCAAAATTTTTGGGGGGGCGCAAAGAAAAAAAATTGCAGTCTCACTGTGCCCAAACGCAGCCACTGTTACATGCCATCAAATTCAGCCACTGTGCCATCAATTCGCACCACTGTGCCATGCCATTAAACGCAGTCACTGTGCCATGCCATCAAATGCAGTCACTGTGCCATCAATTCGCACCACTGTGCCATGCCATTAAACGCAGTCACTGTGCCATGCCATCAAATGCAGTCACTGTGCCATCAATTTGCACCACTGTGCCATGCCATTAAACGCAGTCACTGTGCCATCCATTGTCACCACTGTGCCATGCCATTAAACACAGCCACTGTGCCATACATTGTCACCACTGTGCCATGCCATTAAACGCAGTCACTGTGCCATCCATTGTCACCACTGTGCCATGCCATTAAACGCAGCCACTGTGCCATACATTGTCACCACTGTGCCATGCCATTAAACGCAGCCACTGTGCCATCCATTGTCACCACTGTGCCATACATTGTCACCACAGTCTGTGCCATGCCATTAAACGCAGCCACTGTGCCATACATTGTCACCACTGTGCCATGCCATTAAACGCAGCCACTGTGCCATCCATTGTCACCACTGTGCCATCCATTGTCACCACTGTGCCATGCCATTAAACGCAGCCACTGTGCCATCCATTGTCACCACTGTGCCATACATTGTCACCACTGTGCCATGCCATTAAACGCAGCCACTATGCCCTTTAATGGTCACAGCTGTGCCAATTGTCCCCACTGTGCCCTGTAAATTGCTTTCTTCCCCCCCCCCCCGCCCAGCACTTACCTTTACTGGAGTCAGGCATCCACGTCCCACGATGTCTTCTCCCGCCCTCGATGACTGACAGGCGTCTCAGCCAATCAGGTTACCGGTAGCCAGAACCGGCCAACCTGATTGGCTGAGACGCCTGTCATCTTATTCAAGGGGCGTACAGTCTGTGCGCTCCGAGAATAAGCTTCCGGGACCCGAGGGCTGTATTGGGAAAGCCTATCAGAGCTGTTGGCTTTGATAGACATTTCCGTACAGCCAACCAGCTGGCGTTATTCAGATGGCCGGACATTGAGCGCCGACCATCTGAATAACAGCGGCAGCGGCGAAAATAACATAGATTCGTGCAATGCATGAATCTATGTTATTTCACTCAGTGGCGGTGAGAGCCAGAGGGGGTGGCGCTCCAGCGCCCTCTATGGACGAACCGCTACTGGTGCGTACTATGTGAAATTTCAGCTCTTGAGCACCACCCTTTTGGCACCTTATGCTAATGTTGTGCTTGGTGAGCATTGATTCCGAGCATTCTTGTTTGTACTTGTCTAACAGACTTGAAAAACTGACAACAGACCGGTGTCCGCGGGAAATTTATACGCCTGCCATGAAACATTTGTCGGCAGGACATACAAAATTTTGGCAGGACATACACTACACTTACCAAAATTCTGAAAGGCATTGTTTATTACAGGTTAAAATGTTGTTTTCATTCTGGCGCAAACCTTTTTAAATTAAAACTGGAAATTGCATCAAAAACAAAATAATGGTTTGAAATGAGAGTAGATTAGAAGTGACAGAATTTCACTTCTAGACAAACCAACACACTGACCCAGTTCTGACGTTTTTACAGTTAGAAGGAAAGAAATTCCACAGTTTGACATTTGCTAGCAATTTTGCGAGCATAACACTCAGGATACACAGAAATCCTTTTTACAATAAACATGTGTATTTGTATGGCAGGTTCACTTAAAAAATAAAAACCATTGCACCAGACCACACCATTATTTTATTAAAATTTGACCCAGAAGATGCTCCTTTATTTACCAGTCACGTTTTCTTTCACATAGGATTATCTGCAAATGACAGTGAACATCTTGTGTACAATAGAATTCTAACCAGACAATCAATTATGTTTAATTTGCTTTCTGCTTCCCGTTCAGCTCAACTCAGAGTTAGCATTAATATATTGTATCTGGAGGCTGACTACAGCTGAACGGGGTCATTTATGAAATTTGACCTAGATATACAGTATTTTTCATGTTAAAGCATGACTACAGACAAAAATAACAGGATTTAAGTGCACAGTCCAATACAGTACACTTTTCCCTCCATGAGATGTCCTCAGTCTGATGGCCAGCATTGTTCAACCCACTTACTCTGACCCCGGGGGTCCTGGACCCACCTTTACCTCATAACTGCATAGTGAGAGGCGAAACAGCACAGTGATTAGCTCTCTTCTCCTATCAGCATGAACCGATTGGCTCTGTGTACTGCTGTGTGAGAGGACTGCAGCCTACCACGAGGCAACGCAGTGATCCCAGCTCCGACTCAGGCGAGTCCAACACAGTTTTCTACACAAAGGGGCACTACCGCAGCGTCACTGTAACTAGCAGGATCAGACAACTCACAGTGCCAGCAGCCAGACTGTCATCTCCCCCTGTTCTGCAGAATGAAGAATGGACTTGGATCGATCTTTAGGAGGTTCCTACACTATTCTCCAGTTTGGTGAGAGGGCATATGCCCACCAATTCAATCCCTGTGACCATCATATTTCACGGGACACTGTATACAGACACCTTACATCTGGAATTGGCTTATCATATTTCACAGGACACTGTATACAGACACCTTACACCTGGAATTGTTTTAAGGATTACTGGTGGCCAGGCTGCTTTGCCTTATCAGACATACATATCAGATACTGTACATATCAGAATTCTTGTTCTTTGAGCTCCAACTTGCCGGTGAAGATCATTGCAAGGCCCTGCATCCTGGACACTGCTATTCTATTGCTATTTAAAGGGCCACACCACTAATACCTATATTACCTCATCAATCATAAGGATTAAAGGTATAAGTAAAGTAATATTATAGACAGCAGTTCTCTTGGAGATCCATTAATTTATTGTCTGTTCTGTGTTTATTGATATTCTATATCTGTGATTTCAAACTGCCATTTAATTGCCTTAGGGCGGGGATAAGCAATTAGCGGACCTCCAGCTGTTGCCAAACTACAAGTCCCATCATGCCTCTGCCTCTGGGTGTCATGCTTGATGCTGTCAGAGTCTCGCTATGCCTCATGGAACTTGTAGTTTGGCAACATCTGGAGGTCCGCTAATTGCTTATCCCTGCCTTAGGGGACTTTTTCAACTGAGTCTTGGCTGTTTATCCAGGATTTAGCAACCAGAGAGAGCTAATCAAGTTGCATTGTTTTAGTATGTTATTTAAAGGTATACACAACATGTCTGAACCTAGAGTGTCAGGAGGGCTGGAAAGTTCACAGGGTCAAAATGGCGCAGATGAACATGCAATTCTAAGCAACCCCCAATGGGGCAGTGCTACATTTGTGTCTTTTACCACAATCAAATTGTGTGTCTAATATACAATGCCCAGACTGTAAAAGAACAGGCTCCATACTTAAAGCGGAATGTCCTTTAATAAGGAATTTGGGCCCAATTTGGACATTTTCACTTAGGGGTGTACTCACTTTTGTTGCCAGTGGTTTAGACATTAATGGCTGTTTGTTGAGTTATTTTGAGGGGAAAGCAAATTTACACTGTTATACAAGCTGTACACTCACTACTTTACATTGTAGCAAAGTGTAATTTCTTCAGTGTTGTCACATGAAAAGATATAATAAAATATTTACAAAAATGTGAGGGGTGTATTCACTTTTGTGAGATACTGTATATATAGTATATTGATATATTATTATTATTATTATTATTATTATTATTATTATTATTATTATTATTTATTTTTTTATTTATAGTATATTGATGACATTTGATATGAAGACTATTGTACAGACTCTGATTTATTTGCATTTAAAGCTTTCACACCATTTTTGTTCAACATGGCTACTCCTCAGCCTCAGCACAGGGAATGTTCTCTAATGTCCGGGACACCTTCTCCCATTATGCACAATGCAAATCTATCCACCACAAAATGGCCACCGACTGTTGCAGACCAGGTCAGGGACAGATTGGCTGTTAGTGTGAGAGGGGTCTGGCTTGTTACGTCGTCTAGAGTGGTGCTCGAGTAAGTGGAGGTCACATGTTTCCTGCGTAGAGTACCCTTGCCCAGAGGCCGGGAGAAAGTCTGTGTGATATGGGCACAGAATTAACTAGGGGTGCAGGGATTATACTGGCCACATAGTTAACTGGGGGGGGTGGTGGTTACTGGTGTAGCGCTACCCCCGAAGAAGCCGCTGGTTGATTTGGGATCTACTCTCTTTTTGGCTCAGCTCACCCCTGTTAACTAGCTCGAACCCTCCCTTGACACATCAGAAGCCTGGTGGTTGAGATATTGTGACCCCTGTTGAGCTGGGGTCACAATAGCAGTAATAACACAACAATAGAATTACCTGCTATTAACCACTAGCTGATGGCCGTACGACTTTGTACGGCCGCAGCGCGGCTCCCAAGCTCTAACAGGCCGTCTTTTTACAGCCGCCCCTTTGCTCGTTCCCCGCGCGCGCTCCCGAGCGCGCAGCAGGGAACTGCTGTGCTGGCCGTGTCCCTTGGACACAGCCAATCACAGATCGCCGTGAACGGCCAATCGGAGTGGCCATTTCCTAGGCGATCTGTGCGGCCAATGAGAGATGATCTCATATGTTTACATTTGAGATCATTTCTCATTCCCGGCTCTCACAGACAGCGGTGCTGTCAGGGGAAAGAGGAGACGGATCTGTGTCTCTTGTACATAGAGACACAGATCGGTCACCCCCCCAGTCACCCCCCTTCCCCCACAGTTAGAACACTAATATTAGGGTACACATTTAACCCCTTCCTCACCCACTAGTGTTAACCCCTTCCCTGCCAGTCACATTTATACAGTAATTAGTGCATATTTATAGCACTGATTGCAGTATAAATGTGAATGGCGCCAAAAATGTGTCAAAAGTGTCCGATGTGTCCGCCATAATGTCGCAGTCGCAATAAAAATCGCAGATCGCCGCCATTACTAGTAAAAAAAATAATAATAAAAAATAATAATTCTGTCCCTTATTTTGTAGGCGCTATAACTTTTGCGATTTTTTTTTTTTTTTTTTAATAAAATGTAGAATACGTATCGGCCTAGACTGAGGATAAAAAAAAACCGTAAAAAAAATTGAGCTATTTATTATAGTAACAAGTAAAAATTTTTTTTATTTTTTCAAAATTGTCGCTCTATTTTTGTTTATAGCGCAAAAAATAAAAACCGCAGAGGTGATCAAATACCACCAAAAGAAAGCTCTATTTGTGGGAAAAAAAGGACGTTCATTTTGTTTGGGAGCCACATCGCACGACTGCGCAATTGTCAGTTAAAGCGACGCAGTGCCGAATCGCAAAAAGTTCTCTGGTCAGGAAGGGGGTTTAAGTGCCCAGTAAGGAAGTGGTTAAGGGTGGTTCCTCCAGGCAAGAAAATACACTCTACACAGTTAATATATTTAAATGAAAATAATACATTTACTTTATGGAAACTTGAGGGAACAAGCATAGATTTTAGTTATGAACACAGTTGATAAACAATGACTCACTATGATTCGCAAGGGCCCTTGCAGGAATCAGAAATTAATGACAGTAAGGAGAAACCTAACTAAGGAATGGTACCACTCATTTAAACTAAGGTAGATTGTCTATGCTCGCGAGCGCCCTCTAGCGGGAAGTTCTACAGATCAGTTAATGTCCCCGTAGCCGCCGGTTGGTGCACGTAAGAAATTGTAATCCAAGATGGCAGTTTAATCAGAGAAACTTAAATAACAGAGTGTCTGGAGCAATAAATGTTGGTGAACTGACACTCGTCAGTGTTGGTCACTTCTAAGAAAACTCAAACAGTTAACTGGGCCTCTAAGTTTTGGTTTGAGGCCGAAAACGTATCTCTGGCCTGCAAAGTGGCTCTGGGTGTCTGTGTAAACGGAGAGTCAGAAGTTGAGCAAGTGCTCTCTCACCCGACAGGCCGATCCGCCTGAATTCTCCTCAGAAGGCGCGCTGGTGAATCACCGCTCCACAGCACAGAGATCCCGGACGAGGGTGTTCCACTGGTTCAGCTGACAGCTGGATCGCCTCTACAATACCCGGGTACATGGACTGGATCCTGGAGTCTTGCTTCCTTCCGGACTGAAGGTCTCTCGTTGGATTTAGGCCCAGGTTTCTGGCCTAACCACCCGGCTGTGCTCTGTCCACTGTTCCGCAGAGGAGAGAAGTGCAGGTCCCGAGAGAGCGAAATCAGCCGTGCCCTTTCTTTAAGTAACCTCCCCCATAAGTTTGTGCGGAGGTGTCACGTGTTCAAATAGCACAGGGCATTGTGGGAAATGCAGTCTATTTCTCCTGAGAGTCAATGGAGTCCATATCTCCTGCTACTAAACCCACAATGCATAACTCCTTAAAGGTAACTTGCATATTTACAATGGTGTGGACAAAGTTCCAGCGGGGATGGCCTGTCATAAAACTCTGACAGGATGACCCCGCTACACTGGGCACAGAATTAACTGAGGTTGGGGGATTGTACTGGACACATAGTTAACCTGGGAGGATATTGTACTTCGGGGAGTTAGTAACCTTGGGGGATTATACTGGGCACAGAGTTAACTGGGGGGGGTATTTCCTGTACTGTCACCTCCCATTTAAAAAAAGGGCTTGGATTGGAATGTGGATCGGTTTTAATGCGTCTTAATGTTCATCAAAGGGTTCAAAACTGTGCATCGGGGCTTTGGGGAGAGTTTTTAATTTGTCATTAACACTTGTAATACTAAAGCTCATTAACGACAGTCTATTGCCAATACTAACACTATAGTAGTGTTTTTTAAATGTTAGAAATTGATGTGAACGTGTGAACAAGCCCTAAGGCAGGTCTCCAGACTTTAGAAGTGAGCCGCAACTTTCACAGTTAACTCTTTGTAACCCGTGGTCATACTTCTTACACTATTAAAGCGGGAGTTCACCCATTTATTAATTTATTTTTTTTCTCCCCTTAGATTCCTGCTCGTTCGGTCTAGGGGAATCGGCTATTTGTATTAAAATATGAGCAGTACTTACCCGTTTTCGAGATGCATCTTCTTCCGTCGCTTCCGGGTATGGGTCTTCGGGAGCGGGGGTTCCTTCTTGATTGACAGTCTTCCGAGAGGCTTCCGACGGTCGCATCCATCGCGCCACTCGTAGCCGAAAGAAGCCGAACGTCGGTGCGGCTCTATACTGCGCCTGCGCACCGACGTTCGGCTTCTTTCGGAAAATCGTGACGCGATGGATGCGACCGTCGGAAGCCTCTCGGAAGACTGTCAATCAAGAAGGAACGCCCATTCCCGCAGCCCATACCCGGAAGCGACGGAGAGGATGCATCTCGTAAACGGGTAAGTACTGCACATATTTTAAAACAAATAGCCGATTCCCCTAGAGAAAACGAGCAGGAATCTAAGGGGAAAAAGTGCCCTCTAAGGGTGAACCCCCGCTTTAACACTAAGCACTTTGGACACACTTCTGTCAGAGAACAGCACTCCCCAGGTGTGTAACAGTTCTGAGGCAGCACCTCGGAGCCTGTACCATTCTCCTCCAACTCATCAATATCGCCAACTCACCAATGTGACTAGTCCAACTGTTGCTACTGGATACAGGAAACACAATTTCTCCACAACTCCATGCTTGTTCTCCTTCCGAGGCTTCTTCTACATCTCTTTCTCTCCCTTAACTTCAATCTGGGTCCCTAGGTACTCTGTGTTGTGGGGACTGTCCCAGAATGTGGGGAACCGGCAATTAGGGAAGGGGCCAAACATGACACCCCTTCACTACCAGAGTAGTTGTCACTTTTGCCAAGTCACCTATTTCCTGGCTGGTTGATTGCATTAGCAAGCGACACAAATAGGGCAGTCCTTAGCAATGGAAACATAACTTCCCCTGGACAGAATCCTGCTCATTAAACCTCTGAACTGTATCTTCTCTAAGTTCAGTCCCATTGTTGTAAGCCCTGTTCTTTTGATACGCCAAGCATGCACCCCTTGATAGATTTCAGACCATGCAATTCAGAACAAATAAAGAACTTTCTCTGAAGAAGTTGCAGGTACCAATTAAAAATTCTCTAAGACATCTTCCACACAGTTTCCTATACAAAGCCCTCCAGTGCCATAAAGTCCATATAAGCAATCACTTTATGGCAACAGTCCATTTAGTCAGTAAATCCATAAGAGGTACCAATAGTCCCTTAAAGTCCATGATTTGGTCGTATTCCATATAGGCAGTGAAGTCCATAACTGGCAGCAAGAAGTCCATGAGGCCCCGACTGGGCTCCAATCACCCCCCCCCCCAAACGGGGTCAACAACTCCTGCAGAGTAACGGCTACATTTTAGCAGTCTTTCCCCAGCCAACCTCCCAAGGCACTTGGTGAGCCCTATTTATATGATATGACCTTCAGGTGTTGGTGACTTTGCAGAAAGAGACAGAAAAATGTTAACCCTTCTTCCTCAGACACCACCAGCTCAACGGGTCAACCAGAGGAATCAGTGCAACATTAACCACTTTACTACCGGCCGCCGTCAATTGACGGCAGCACGATAGCTCTGTTGTTCTGAGAGGACGTCATATGACGTCCTCGTCTTACAGAGCCACTAGGGGGCGTGCACGTGCCGCTCGCGCGCACCCGCCACGTTACTGGGAACCCGATGCGCGTGCCCGGCAGCTGCAATGGCCGCTGGGCACCCGCGATTGCCCAGTAACTGAGCAGGACCGTAGAGAGATCCACTTCCTGTCAGGGAGAGGAGACCGATGCTGTGTCCCTTGTACATAGGGACACAGATCGGTCACCTCCCCCAGTCACACCTGCTTCAGTTAGAATCACTCACTCGGTTTTACATTTAACCCCTTGATCGCCTCTAGTGTTAACCCCTTTCCTGCCAGTCACATTTACACAGTAATCAGTGCATATTTATAAATGTGAATGGTCCCAAAATAGTTTCAAAAGTGTCCGGTGTGTCCGCCGAAATATCACAGTCACGATAAAAAATCACGGATCGCCGCCATTACTAGTGAAAAAAAAATGCTGTAAATCTATCCCCTATTTTGTAGCCGCTATAACTTTTGCGCAAACCAATCAATATAGTCTTATTGCGATTTTTAACCAAAAATATGTAGAAAAATACGTATCGGCCAAAACTGAAAAAAAAAATCATTTTTTTTATATATTTTTGGGTATATTTATTATAGCAAAGAGTAAAACATATATATATATTTTTAATTGTCGCTTTTTTTTTGTTTATAGCGAACAAAATAAAAAACGCAGAGGTGATCAAATACCACCAATAGAAAGCTCTATTTGTGGGGAAAAAAAAGATTAAAATTTAATTTGGGTACAGTGTAGCATGACTGCGCAATTGTCATTCAAATTGTGACTGCGCTGAAAGCTGAAAAATAGCCTGGGCTGGAAGGGGGTGAAAGTGCCTGGTATTGAGGTGGTTAAAGAGGAATTAAACACTGAAGAGTTTTACTTACTCTTTATTTCCCTGCAAAGGTAAAGCATAATGGACTACTATGCATCACATATTAGCCCATTATGTGTCACTTACCTGAAACCGAAGCCTGCGATGTCACCACTGTCCCCTGTGCAGGAAGTGTCCAATCTTCACCCCACGGACTCTGGCTCTGTACCACGGCATGACCTGGCATGGTGCCCTTTCTAAAGTGCGCATGCGCTGAATTCATTGGCGCATGCGCAGAAGACATTGGCGCATGCACAGAAGACATTGGCGTACAGGGACATTGTAAATATCTCCTAAACCATGTAGGTTTAGGAGATATTTTCAGCACCTACAGGTAAACCTTAATATAGGCTTACCTGTGGGTGAAAAGGGTCGTACAGAGTTTACAACCACTTTAAGACTTTAGCAAGAGAAAAAAAAAAGTAAACTCTTTAGAACCAACCATCCGTGTTGAGTATGGCTGTCCTAGGGTGACAACACTGTTATTCCATAAATTGAGCAAGTGAGCATTTTCACCCTAGGACAGGAAATGTGTTATAGTCAGGATCACGTAGTAACAAATTAAGAATGAAAAATACATCTAAGCACTCATATAGGTGGATTCAGAGAGAGTTAGGCCGGCGTATCTACAGATTTGGAATCTGCCCCGTCCTAAGTTTAAGTGTATTCTCAAACTGAGATACACTTAAACCTATCTAAGATACGACAGCCTGCGCCGTCGTATCTTAGGGTGCAATATTTAGGCTGGCCGCTAGGTGGCGGTTCCATTGAGTTCGGCGTAACATATGTAAATAACTAGATACGCCTATTCACGAACGTACGTGCGCCCGTCGCAGTAAACATACACCGTTTCCGTAAGAGATACGCCGCCTAAAGATAAAGATGCCCCCTAGGTGGCGTAGCCAATGTTAAGTATGGCCGTCGTTCCCGCGTTGAAATTTGAAAATGTTTACGTCGTTTGCGTAAGTCGTCCGTGAATAGGGCTGGACGTAATTTACGTCCACGTCGAAACCAATATGTCCTTGCGGCGTACTTTGCCGCAATGCACACTGGAATATGTACACGGACATGCGCCGTTCGTAAAAAACGTCAATCACGTCGGGTCACAGTTAATATGCATAAAACACGCCCCCCAAATCCTCATTTGAATTAGGCGCGCTTACGTCGGCCTATTCACGCTACGCCGCCATAACTTAGGAGGCAAGTACTTTGTGAATACAGTACTCGCCTCTCTGACTTACGGCGGCGTAGTGTAAATACGCTACGCCGCCGCAAAGATGCGCGCCCCTACCTGAATCCAGCTAATAGATTGCAATATGTTACATTTTTGATCTTGGATTTAAATAAATCCTGTACGATACTTTTCTGTGTAAGTGACAGATTTAGCAATTCCTTACAATTCCTGACATTTTATTTGGCCATGTGCCATCAAAACCACTAAGAATGAAACTTGGAATGAACCGATTGGAATCCCTGTAATGTACGGTTGCCATCTCTATGCACCTGTGTGTCCCAAGCATGTAATAAAAGCTGCCATCACTTGTGTGCACATAGGAGATAATATTACTATTTTATCCCCCACTGTACTAAAATAAGACTGTTTCAGCCCCGTCTCTTTGAAGTAGAGTTGTGCACCACCTACGATTGTACTAAACTGCATATTGGCAGCAGGCAGGCGTTTATAATAGAAAACGACAAAAATACTCTACACTCATGCTAATTGTATTCTGTCACTGACATGAATGAATCTCAGGGCGGATTAATAGTTGGATTATGTTCGGAAGGAGTTTCAATTTACACAAGAGATATTTAGCACATTCAGGCCTGGCTTCTATCTCCTTCTGCCATCTAGTGTTTTAAGAATTTCTGCAAAAAGATTTTGTGAGCAGGACTATTAGCAGGGCAAATCTATTCTTTCTTGTGTGTTTTAGATAAAGATGTGAAAGAGATTGGCTAAATGTTGATAACCTGGCCAACAAGTCTTAATGTTTCCAGTTTCTTTACATGTAGGATTTGCAATTAGACCTGTACATGGAGGCAGCAGTATTTGTTCATCTTATATGCAGGCCAGCTCAGTAGTGCTAACCAATTTTGATGCCCATTGAGGGGACGTTGCAACAATAAGGCCAACAATAAGACGTTGCAACAATAAGGCCCCGTACGTTTCCTCGGCAGAATTCAGCTTCCGACCGAGTTTCTGGCTGAATTCTGCCGAGAAACCCGGCCGTGTGTACACTTTCGGCCGAGGAAGCCGACGAGGACCTCGGCGAGGTAATAGAGAACATGTTCTCTATTTCCTCGTTGTTCTATGGGAGCTCTCGGCCCGCCGAGCTCCTCGGCGGCTTCAGGGCTGAACTGGCTGAGGAACTCGATGTGTTTGGCACGTCGAGTTCCTCGGCCGTGTGTACGGGGCCTCATACTGACAGACAGGAAGATACTGTTCGTGCAAATCCTCATACAAGTCGTAGGAAGTATAACGGATCTGGATCTTGTAATTTTCGATTTTTTTTTTGGCCTTTTTCATGCTTTTGAACGGGGCAGGCTCTGGCTGCAATCTGCTTGCTCAGCAGGGGATCACTCGACTGATCCCGGCTTAGCAGGCGAATGACAGGTCTATGGACATAGCCCGCTCTCCTCTACGAACCTGTCCGTTTACACCTGACTGTCATCTGATCAAATCTGCTGGATGAAAGTGGAACAGATCCTCATTTGTCTGTTTTTAGTAGATCGGATCGCATTGGATGTTGGCAGGTGCAAATGTCCACTCCATAGAGGAGAGTGAAGGTTCCGGTTGGGTCTGCCTAAAAAAACGGAAACGTTTTATCCGTATTGTGGGGTCACCAGTATGATATTTGTAAATTTAAAATCATATCCCCTCTCAAGCGTCTTTTCTCCAAAGAGAAAAAGTTCAGTGCTCGTAACCTTTCCTCATAACTAATATCCTCCAGACCCTTTATTAGCTTTGTTGCCCTTCTCTTTACTCACTCCATTTTCAGTACATCCTTCCTGAGGACTGGTGCCCAGAACTGGACAGCATACTCCAGGTGAGGCCAGACCAGAGTCTTGTAGAGTGGGAGAGTTATTGCTTTATCTCTTGAGTTACTCCCCTTTTTAATGCATGCCATTATTCTGTTTGCTTTGTTAGCAGCAGCTTGGCATTGCATGCCATTGCTGAGCCTATTGTCTACTAGGACCCATAGGTCTTTTTCCATCCATGATTCCCCCAGAGGCCCCCCCCCCTCCCGGTGAGTGGGTTGCATTCATATTTTTGCCACCAAAATGCATTATTTAAAAAAATTCCACCTTAAACCTCATTTGCCATGCAGTTGCCCACTCCATTCATTTGTTCAGATCTTCTTGCAAGGTTTCCACATTATTGCCCTACTTAGCTTAGTATTGTCCGCAAATTCAGAGATTGAACTGTTTACCCCATCCTCCAGGTTGTTTATGAACAAATTAAATAGGATTGGTCCCAGCACAGAACCTTGGGGGACCCCACTTTCCACCCCTGACCATTCTGAGTACCCCCCATTTATCACCACCCTCTGAACTCGCCCTTGTAGCCAGTTTTCAATCCATTTTCTCACCCTATGGTCTATGACAATGGACCTTACTTTGTACAGTAAACATTTATAGGGAACTGTGTCAAATGATTTTGCAAAATCCAGATACACCACATCTACGGGCCTTCCTTTATCTAGATGGCAGCTCATCTCCTCAAAGAATGTTAATAGATTGGTTTAGTAAGAATGATTTTTTATGAATCCATGCTGATTACTGCTAATGATACAGTTTTCATTACTAAAATCGTGTATATAGTTCCTTATCACCTCCAAGAGCTTACGTACTATTGATGTTAGGCTAACTGGTCTGTAATTCCCAGGGATGTATTTTGGCCCTTTTTTAAATATTGGAGCTACATTGGCTTTTCTCCAAATAGCTGGTACCATTCCAGTCAGTAGACTGTCAGTAACAATTAGGAACAATGGTCTGGCAATTACTTGACTGAGTTCCCTAAGGACCCTCGGGTGCAAGCTATCTGGTCCTGGTGACTTATTAATGTTAAGTTTTCCAAGTTTTTTTCTAATTATGTTCTCTGTTAGCCATGAGGGTGCTTCCTGTGATGTGTCATGATGATAAATACTGCAGTTTTGGTTACTGTAGCCCCCCGAATTCCCTCGTGAATACTAAGGAGAAGAATAAATTCAATACCTTCGCCATCTCCCCATCCTTTGTAACCAGATTGCCTTCCTCATTCCTTATGGGGCCAATATGGTCTGTCCTCCCTTTTGTACTGTTTATATACTTAAAGAATTTCTTGGGATAATTTTTGCTCTCCTCCGCTATGTGTCTTTCGTGTTTTATCTTCGCCACCCTAATTGCACCCTTACATTTCTTGTTGCATTCTTTGTAAAGTCTGAATGCTGATGATGATCCCTCAGCCTTGTATTTTTTGAAGGCCTTCTCCTTTGCTTTTATATGCATTTTTACACTGGCGTGAAGCCATCCAGGACTTTTGTTCGCTCTTTTAAATTTAATTCCCAATGAGATGCACTGGCTAATGCTTTTATTTAATATGCTCTTAAAGCAAACCCATCTCTCCACCGTGTTCTTTGTTTCTTAAGATTTTATCCTAATTTATATCTTCTACCAAGGTTTGTAATTTAGGAAAGTTTGCTCTTTTGAATATCAATGTCTTTGTATTTCCTTTATGTTTCCTCTTTGTGTGAATTATACTGAAGCTGATTGACCTGTGATTGCTGTTTCCTAAATTGCCCCTTATTTCCACATCCATGATCAAGTCTGTATTGTTGGTAATTAGTAGGTCTAGTAACGCTTTGTTTCTAGTTGGTGCATCTACCCTCTGACCCATGAAATTGTCCTGCAAGACATTTAGGAACTGGCGAGCCTTAGACGAATATGTGGTTCCTGCATAACAAAAATCCCCCATTATGATAACACTTCCCATCCTTGCTGCTAATCCAAATTGTAATAGGAGGCCCGTCTCCCCCTCTTCCCTCAGATTAGGGGGCCTATAGCATACTCCCTGTATTATTTTCCACTTAATTTCATCCCTTTGGAGCTCTAACCATAAGGTTTCCATCTCCTCCCTAGCTCCCTTATTGATGTAATCTCTTACATTCATAATTGTTGATATACAGGCATACGTACCCCTTCCCCTTTTTTACCCTCTCTATCCCTGCAATAAAGGGAATACCCTTGAATGGTTGCCAGCCAATCACGAGAGCTGTTGAAATATAAATCCTCTTTGTACAACAGTATCTCTAGTTCTCCCATCTTGTCCACCAGGCTCCTGGCATTGGTGGACATGCCACGTAGTTTAGACCGGTCGAATACTCTTATTGGGTGTTCCAAGATTGCAAATAGGACTTGTAACAATACTTACCTTGGGTTTATGTGCTTTTGTCAACCTGCCACTAATGCCCCCAATACTACTCTCTGGAATATGTTCTGCGCTGACTATCTCTATTGCTGGAACCTCCCCCCGTCACCTAGTTTTAAAGCCCCTCTAACTTTTCAGCAATCTTCACTCCCAGCAGATCTGCACCCTCCTAATTTAGGTGCAGCCCATCCCTTTTATAGAACTGGTGACCAACTAAGAAAAAAGAATTGAGTCCCCTACCACCAGAATTTGTGTTTCCTTTCCCTTCGCTTCCCCCCACTCTCATATCGCCATTACATAGGTTATTACATACTGGCCCACCCCTTCATATAAAATGACTGCCTTATACCTGTAAAAAAACTCACAAACAGCTGTGTTAGACTATGTAGAGATAGACAGGCAGGCCAGTAAGTAATGCATTTTAGTGCAAGATTCGCTTTTGCAACATGATCTCTGGTTATAGTACAGGACTAAATAGTTGACCAGGCTTGAGACCACTTAAAAGTGTAAGGCCTTGTTCATATGTGTGTAAACTGACGAGGCTCCCAATCTTTGCCTAAGAGCTCTTTCACACGGAGCGGATCCGTAATTGATCCGCTCCGTTAGCCCGTTTGGCTCAGTAGGGATTCCTCCGTAAATCCCCGCTGAGCTGTCGGCGGACAGGGCGGTCCCCGCACACTGTGCAGAGACCGCCCTGTCTCTCCTCCACTCTCCCCTATGGGGAATCGGATGAATACGGACGGAAAGAAAAATCGTTTTTTTTTCTGTCCGCAAAAGCGGATCTTTGCAGACGCGGATGGTTGTGGACGTTAGCGGATGCATCATCCGCTAACGTCTGCAATCCCATAGAGATACATTACAAGTCCGTAAACGGACTTGTAATAAACGGACCGTTTGTCCGTATGTGTGAAAGGGCCCTTAGTCCAGAAGTGTGCTAAGGGCCCTGTTTTGTACAGTAGAGCGGTAGAACTGGTAGGAGGGCTTGAAATGGGTGAGTGGGTCAGGATGTAGCTCAGTAACCAGGACCCAGTGTGTACACATGTGCATCTTCCCCCCACTACACGCTCCTATCTAGAAGAATTGTCCACAACTACCTCCTGCCACTAAAGGGTGCTACAAGATTTACACTTCCATCTTGTCCTCTTTTCTTCTGAAATCATAGCTCCCTCTTTACTATTTCTCCCATACTATATATGGTCCTTTCCCTTCACCCCATGCAAATGAGCGGCAACTCCTCCTACAGGATCAACAACATTTTGAAAAAATCCTTTTACAGGTTAAATGGTAATCACGTATGTACTTTACGCAAGTATTTGGCTTTTTGAGTGTCTCTTTAAATTTTTGGTACAGATCTATAATCTCACTGGCTATCATTTTTTCTTTCAGTAGGTACATCAATAACATAAAGTAGTCACAAGTATGTTCTTTTTTGCTTTATACTTTAACCTCCCTGGCGGTATGATTCTGTCTGGAATTACGTACCAAAAGCGGTACAATTATTTGCAAGGAAATTTGGCGTTTTATACTGTAGTATACCTGTAATTCTTAGGAATAACTCACTTAAATCTGACCAAACAAGAGTCTAGGAGGCAGGTATGATTTTTTTTTTAAAAACAAAATGATAAATTATAATATAATAAATAATTATAAATAATTATAACAAATAATAATATAATTCTAATAAAAATTATTCAATAATGTAATCAACTCAAAATCACTGAAATGTTCTCAGTTGCAGAATTGTCGCTGTCATTACTTTTATTTTTTGATGACGAATTTCCCCACAAATCGCTATCGCACAATTCTGCAAGTGATTATAATTTATTATCGCTGTTTTGTAGCTGATCTAAAACCATTTTTGACATAAAGGGACACTTTTGGTTGCTACGGACAATCTACAGTTTGCAGGCAGAAAAAAAGGTTTTTACATAGTTACATAGTTACATAGTTAGTCAGGTTGAAAAAAGACACAAGTCCATCCAGTTCAACCCCAAAAAAATAAACAAACAAAATAAAAAACACAATACAATCCCATACACCCAACTCCATACCCACAGTTGATCCAGAGGAAGGCAAAAAAACCCAGCAGAGCATGATCCAATTTGCTACAGCAGGGGAAAAAATTCCTTCCTGATCCCCCGAGAGGCAATCGGATTTACCCTGGATCAACTTAACCTACAAATCTTAGGCCCAGATTCACGAAGCAGATACGACGGTGTATCTCAGATACACCATCGTATCTCGGATTTTTTCTGGTCCTATCTATGCGCCTGATTCATAGAATCAGATACGCATAGATAGGGCTGAGATCCGACAGTGTCACACTGTGTTACACTGTCGGATCTTTTTTTTGAATTAAAAATGGCGCCGGGGGCGTTCCCGCTGATTTACACTGAATAATATGTAAATCAGCGAGATACGCGAAATTCACGACCGTACGCGGACCCGACGCGGTGTTCTTACGTCGTTTCTGTAGCGCGGTACCCGTCGTATACTTACCCCTGCTAAAAGCAGGGGTAAGTATTGTTAAGTATGGCCGTCGTTCCCGCGTCGATTTTGAAATTTCCTACGTCGTTTGCGTACGCCGATTCACGAACACGCGCGTCGCAAGTCTAGATCACGTCGCAACCACTGACGTCCTATTGACGTCAGTGGGAGCAATGCACGCCGGGAAATTCCCCGGACGACGCATGCGTATTTAAATCGGCGCGGGAGCGCGCCTGATTTAAATATGACACTCCCCTAGCCGCGGAATTTGAATTCCGCTGGGGGATTTAGGATCCGCCGTCGCAAGTTTGGAGGTAAGTGGTTTGTGAATTAGCCACTTGCCTCCTAAACTTGCGGGAGCGGATCTTAATTCACGTAGAACGAGCGGATCTATAGATCCGCTGATCTACGTGAATCTGGCCCTTAGTACTCAGTTATTTTATGTACATTTAGGAAAGAATCCAGGCCTTTCTTAAAGCAATCTACTGAGCTGGCCAGAACCACCTCTGGAGGGAGTCTGTTCCACATTTTCACAGCTCTTACTGTGAAAAAACCTTTCCGTATTTGGAGGTGAAATCTCTTTTCCTCTAGACGTAAAGAGTGCCCCCTTGTCCTCTGTGATGACCGTAAAGTGAATAACTCAACACCAAGTACACTGTATGGACCTCTTATATATTTGTACATGTTGATCATGTACATGTTTTATTATATAAAAGAACATGCAGGGCACTGGGCAGACCACTAGGGACAAGGGGTGTGTGTTTTTTTTTACATACAGTAATGTAATCTATAAGATTACAGTATACTGTATGTATAGTGTTTGTTTACCTTTTTGAATTTGGCGCCGATCTCCGCTCCCGTGTGTCGTAACGTCGCAGGGAACGGAGATCGGCGGCACAGGAGGACGCTGTGTGAATCGAGCGAGGTCCCGCTCGCTCACACAGCCGCGGTGACATCGCTGGATCCAGGACAAGGTAAACCAGCGCACGCTGCAGGCTCTGCATAGCTTACCCCGAGCGTGACTCGGGGATACCGATCGCAGCAGAAAAAATCCACCTCGAGTCACGCTCGGGGTTACCGCCAGGAGGGTTAATGCCTCGTAAACACGATCGGGTTTCCCGGCTGACTTTTTATTGCCATCATGGCAGTTTTCCCGACGGGAAAACTGGTCGTGTGGATGAGGTTTAGGGTTTTTTCACATTGGTGGCTGGGCTCAGTAAAGACAGGCAGCTGAGCCATGGTTGTTTCTGCCTCCCAGCTGCCCACCACTCTTCTGACATTACAGCCTGACAGGACTGTACACATGTGCGCCCACTATGCTTTGCTTACTGGCCGTGGCAATTTTAACTTGGGCTGCAGTTTAAAAAAATGCAAACATAAAAAATAGATATCAGGAGCAGCAGTGACACCTGAATGCCTGCCAGCCACTGTCGATCCACCACAGTTTAGAGGGCAATAAGCATTACCACCAGTGCAAAAAAAAACAAATTTTTGCATGTTTTATATTACCCACAATCACCCATCGAGTCTTCAATGAAAAGCTGTCAGCATTACAAACAGAAGGCACGTGAATGTAATTTATTTACTATGACAGGCAGATGTTTATGCGCATAACATTTAACAATTCATTAAAAAATCTATTATTACATCATTAAACATTCTCAGCTTGAGCTACATCCAGCAATGGATCTTTGATTTGTTTATATCAGATCATTGTTGATGGAGCGCTGTGTGTCTACACCCAAACACATCACTTCACTGTGTTTCCCATGTTGCCTTCTATTTATTTATCTTAGGCTGGATAAATAATGTGGAGGAATAAAAAGGAAATATAAAATATACAGCTGTACAAGTCTATCAGAATTAATTTTCCTGCATTGTATAAACAACTACGCACCATTTAAAAGGAAAATCTTGCTTATAACGTGTATTCAAACTAAACAAAAGAAGCAGAACTACCAAGCGGTAATGTACTATTGATAAGTAAACATCTTTTAGGGTCAGTGACAACATAAAAGCCAAAATCTGTCAGGGTTTCGAATGTTTGCACTTTGATTTATTTAGAGGGAATTAGATATGCACTATATTGGCAAAAAATTGTGGACACCTGGCAACCTTAAAGCGGGGGTTCACCCTTAGAGGGCACTTTTTCCCCTTAGCTTCCTGCTCGTTTTCTCTAGGGGAATCGGCTATTTGTATTAAAATATGTGCAGTACTTACCCGTTTTCGAGCTGCATCTTCTTCCGTCGCTTCCGGGTATGGGCTTCGGGAGCGGGCGTTCCTTCTTGATTGACAGTCTTCCGAGAGGCTTCCGACGGTCGCATCCATCGCGTCACGATTTTCCGAAAGAAGCCGAACGTCGGTGCGCAGGCGCAGTATAGAGCCGCACCGACGTTCGGCTTCTTTCGGCTACGAGTGACGCGATGGATGCGACCGTCGGAAGCCTCTCGGAAGAATGTCAATCAAGAAGGAACGCCCGCTCCCGAAGACCCATACCCGGAAGCGACGGAAGAAGATGCAGCTCGAAAACGGGTAAGTACAGCTCATATTTTAATACAAATAGCCGATTCCCCTAGACCGAACAAGCAGGAATCTAGGGGAAGAAAAAAAAATTTTTTAGAAATGGGTGAACTCCCGCTTTAACTACATTACCCCATCAAAATTTTGAGTTCAGGTGTGTCCGTTGAAGCTACAGCTTTCAAAGGCAGATATATTTGTGCTTCTAAGTTTGTGACAACAGTCTGGGGAAGACCCTTTTCTGTTTTGGCATGACTGTGCCCTTGTGTACAATGCCAACTCCATAAAGACATGGATTGATAAGTCTGATGTGGAGGAACTTGTGTGGCCTGTACAGAGCCCTGACCTCAACTCTATTGAACAGCCTTGGTAGAAATTGGTATGCCAAGTTCCTGACCTTGCAAACTCGTTTGTTGGCTGAATGGCACAACAAAATATTGGGCTTTCCAATTTTTTAGATAAAGAGACTCCAAACTTTATAAACAAAGGCCCAGTTTACTGTTTCTGATTTTAGAGGTGTGGGATGCGGCCAGTGGCAGTAGAAAATGTCCTGGTGTCAGTGGAAGTGAACAATCATTGGTGTCAATGAGAGAAATAGTGCCCCATCATTAGTGTTAGGGAAAGGAACTGTGCCCCCTCATTGGCATTTGTGAGAGGAATAGCATCCCATTATTGGTGTCCCTGACAGGAACAGTGTCCTATTGTTGGTTTCCATGAGAGGAATATTTCCCCATCGTTGGTTTAGTGTGAGAAATAGGGCCCCATCATTGATGTTCATGAGAAGAATAGTGTCCCATCATTGGCGTTAAGGAGAAGACTAGTGTCTCATAATTGGTGTCCATGAGAGAAATAATGCCCCATCGTTGGTGTCAGTAAGGCCTCGTACACACGACCGGACATGTCCGCTGAAACTGGTCCGCGGACCAGTGTCAGCGGACAGATCTGATCGTGTTTACAGGCTAGCAGACAGATTTCCAGCTGACAAATGTTTCCTAGCATGCTAAGAAACATGTCCGCTGGAAAGCTATCCGGCGGACATGTCCGCTGGTTAGTACACCTAACCAGCGGACAGATATCTCCCGCATGCGTCGAATGGATTCGACGCATGCGTGGAAGTATTTTACTTCCTGGTTTGGTGACGTGGCGGCGTCAACGTCACCGCCAAGTCACCGCGCTGTCTGTCCGCGCGGATTTCGGTTTGATGGTGTGTACAGCCATCAGACCGAAATCTCCGAGCGGACATGTCCGATGAAAACGGTCCGGCGGACCATTTTCATCGGACTGTCCGCTCGTCTGTACGGGGCCTAAGAGGAATTGTGCCCCATCATTGGTGTTATTGGGAGCAATAGTGTCCCGTCATTGGTGTCAGTGGGAGGAATAGTGCCCCACTGTTGGTGTCTGTGGCAGGAATTATACCCCATTGGTAATGTCAGTGAGAGGAATAGTGCCCCAAGGGCTGTAAAATGGCAAGCAAACTGATCTAGATTATTGGCTTTTGTAAATCACCTAACCGAGGCAAAGATTATGCACTGCATTAAGGGTTATTCCTAATTTCTAGCGACAAACTTTCTGGGCAAGTCTTTGGAAGTCACCTCAAACTGATGGTTGATGTCTAAGTAAACCTTATTCCAGCTGAACATTTTTTAGGAAGAATTGAGGATGGTATAGACACAAATTGGTGGAAAACTCCCTACTAATGCCAATGATTTTGGAATGGAATTCTCAACAAGCTTTCATAGCTATCATAGTAAAGTGTCTACAAAATTTTGGCCAAACAGACAGTTTTTCCCATGGTGAAGTGGGGGGGGGGGGGGTTCTCCTATTCTGGCCCAGTATGCACTGAACAAAGCAGCTAAGTACCTGACGGCCATCGGTTCTTGCTATACTGATCACTTTCATGGCAATGACTCAACTTGTTCCTGCTATTCTGATTGTCTGTCATATAATAACTCCAGTCTCTAGTTCATACTATATCCTGATATTGATGACTTTCTTCCTATTTTCCACCAATCTGTTTCCAGCCCGAACCCTCATTCTTTATTATAACAATGCTTTGTCAGCTGTCTACCTTGTCAATTGGCTTGTTTTCAAACTGTGACACCCACTGCTTTGTGACAATCTAGGTCTCCTGTCATCACATTTTACCAAAACCCAAGGACTTTAGAGTATCATGCAGAGCAGCCTATATCTTTGTGTGGGGGACCCTAATGAAGACCTTATATGACCCATTTCTAAAGCCCCAGTAAGATAACACTTACTAGAGGTGCCCAGGTGATCCTTATTTGTCGGTAACAATGAAGAAGTTGTTGCTGACAAAAAGGTATTCAAGTTTTGGACTGCAAATTAGTCTTTGTACAAGGAAAATATGTAATATGTAATACAACTAGCCACTTCACACTTCAGGGGCCGGATTCAGAAAAGAGATACGACGACGTATCTCCGGATACGCTGTCGTATCTCTGAGTGTGGTTGGTCGTATCTATGCGCCTGATTCAGAGAATCAGTTACGCATAGATATCCCTAAGATCCGCCAGGTGTAAATGACTTACACCATCGGATCTTAGGCTGCAATCTGACGCTGTCCGCTAGGTGGCGATTCGCTTTGTTTACGCAACGATTATGCAAATGAGGAGTTACGCCGATTCAGAAACGAACGACCGCCCGGCGCTTTTTTTTACGTTGTTTGCGTTCGGCTTTTTCCGGCGTATAGTTACCCCTGCTATATGAGGCGTAGCTAATGTTAAGTATGGCCGTCGTTCCCGCACCGAGTTTTGAAATTTTACGTCGTTTGCGTAAGTCGTTCGCGAATACGGATGGACGTAATTTCCGTTCCTGTCAAAACCAATGATGTCCTTGCGACGTCATTTAGAGCAATGCACACTGGGATATGTACACGGACGGCGCATGCGCCGTTCCTTAAAAAACGTCAATCACGTCAGGTCAACACACATTAACATAAAACACGCCCCCCCTTCCACTTTGAATTACGCGGCCTTACGCCGCAACACATACGCTACGCCGCTCTAACTAAGGGCGCAAGTTCTTTGTGAATAAAGAACTTGCGCCCAAAGTTAGAGCGGCGTAACGTATCAGAGATACGTTACGCGGGCCGGACAGATACGCCGATGTATCTGAATCCGGCCCCAGATGTTTATTCAATATGTAGTGTTATTGGTATTAATCTTCATTATATATTGGTCTTCACTCAGCTAAAAGCTACATAGCGACTGTCCCAAGCTTACTTACCTGGCAATAAGGCTTCAGACACATTCATTGCAGGGAGTGATTCCTAGCTCAGGATGGAGAAGGAATGTGAACCAATAACTTTAGAGTTAAATTTGAAATGGTTTTATTGTACCAGCGCAGTGGTCTCCAAACTGTGACCCAGGGGCCAGATGTGACCTCCTTGCTTGCATTTATCTTCATCCACTAATACAAGCAATGGGGCATAATTCCCCCCCACTGACACCAATGAAGGGGCCGAATTTCTCCCAACAATACCAAAAATGAGGCTCAATAACACCAACAATGAAGCACGATTCCACCACTGACACCAACGACAGGTTACTCTTCCTTCCATTGACACCAACGATGGGGCATTGTTTATTCCCACTGATGTCGGGATCTTTTCTACTCCCAATGGCCACAGTCGGAAGAACAGTAAACTGGCCCTTTGTTTAGAAAGTTTGAAGACCCCTGCACTAGTGTGTGATGGAGAATAAGAAGAAGGGTGGAGGGAGCTCAGAATACCTAGAAGTTTTCCTTTTTAGAACACAGTCTCTGGTCTTCTGCACTTCTTTTTAAAACTTTATGCTCCCTTTCTCACAGGGGTTTGCTGGCTGGACACTTAAAACACTGCCATTGAACTTAGAATGTGGCCTTATTACAGTTGAGGTTCAAGTGGTAGCTCAGTCTTTATATACCAATACTGGACAGCATGGAATGGTTCCTGTCTATACTTTCCACTCAACCAGCCACTTACCATCTCTCTTGTAGGGAAAACTTGCAGCTTGCTTCCATCACACCAGAACATGATATCCACCAGCCCCCTCAAGGTTTCTTTCCAGGAAGGGAAATTCCTCCAGCACCCCAATCCCTAGGCCCAAAACCCTGGGAGAAGTGTAGTTCTGACAGCGGCATCATCACCAGGCAGCAGCCCATGAGGCATGACCATGATGCAGGACTTTGCCCCCCCTCAAGTCACTAAAAATTCCTAACGCTAATGCTCAGAAAGATCACTATTAGGCACAACATACACATTGAATACAGCCCTCTGCTTCCTACAGAAAAAAGGGAATTAACAAAATACTGTGGCCCGGATTCACGTAGAAGCACGTATCTTTGTGCGGCCTATTTACGCTACGCCGCCGCAACGTAAATAGGATATGTTACGCCTCAGCAACTTTGACAGGCAAGTGCCGTATTCTCAAACCAAAGTTGCGGGATGCGCCATCTGTGAAAGTATCCCAGTGCGCATGCTCCAATTAACCAGCAAGAAGCCAATGCTTTCGACATTAACGTAAATTACGCCCAGCCCTATTCGCGAATGACTTACACAAACGACGTAAAACGTGAAGAATTAGACGCTGGCCCGATGTCCATACTTAACATTGGTACGCCTTATCTACGCCTCATATAGCAGGGGTAACTTTACGCCGTGAAAAGCCTAACGTAAACGGTGTATCTGTAATGCGACGGCCGGGCGTACGTTCGTGAATTGGCGTATCTAGCTGATTTACATATTTCTAGACGTAAATCAGCGTATACGCCCCTAGCGGCCAGTGTAAGAATGCAGTTAAGATACGACGGCGTAGGAGACTTACGCTGGTCGTATCTTATACAAATTCTGGCGTATCTGATTCTTTGAATCAGGCGCCAAGATACGACGGCTCAGACTCAGATTTACGACGGCGTATCTGGAGATACGCCAGGGTAACTCGTACGAGAACCTGGGCCTATGTTCCCTACACTTTTTTTAAAACAATATCTTGTTCTATAATTACACAGGAATTGTTTTCTATAATTCACATCAGTCTTTAACTTACTGCCCTAAGCCTCCCTTATTGAATTTGACTTTGACCTTTTTGTTAATTCATATAGGAAAAGGCATTCAGTCTCATATCTAGCAGTCATCCCATGGGTCATTAGACTCACATAACTCCATCAGTGGGGCTGATTATATTGGAGCTCCACAGAGATATTAAAAACAGATAATGTTTTACAAATATTTTCAATGCAGCATGCAAATCACAGATGCTTGCTACTGCCATAAGTCTAGCTATTATTTATAATAAGCATATTGACCAAAATTATTAATGGGAACATATGTTATCTTGGGTTTATATATGATAGCTATATGAAGCTTTTCCACAGGCACTTTGATCCATGCCCATTTGAAAAACCTTGATTGCGTGATGAGATACAGAATATTGACTTAATCTTATCATATTTTTTCTTGGATTGCTTGCTCCAATCTTCTTCATTGTCATCTTATACTGCTGTAACTGGCTTTTCTATTATTCAGAACATTAGAACCGTATTTATCGGCGTATAACGCGCGCCGGTGTATAATGCGCACCCCAATTTTAAAAGGGAATTTTCTGGAAAAACTACAGTTACAGTTACAGTTATTTTTATTTTTTTATTTTTTTAAAACCACGTCAGACTTAACCATAGCAAGAGACTTGCTCATGATTTCATTTAATCATATATATTGTCTCTACTCCAGTTTCGCATCATTTGTGGTTGTATACGATTTTATGTATTTATCTTTTACTTCATTTATTCTTTTTTCTTTTTTTTTTTTTTTTCTCTTTTCCTCCTTTTTTTTCCTCCCCCCTTTCCCCCTTTCTTTTCTTCCCCCTTTTTCTTTGCGCGAAGTGACGTAAATTTTTTTGAACGGCGACGTGCGTAACGTACTTTTGTATTCCCGGACGTCTAACGCAAAAAAAAAAATTGAAATTCGACGCGGAAACGACGGCCATACTTTAACATGGCTCGTCTAAATTTAAGCCATGTTAAAGCAGCCGTAACTTTGCGACGGGAAAAAACGACTAGCGACGACGTAGCGAATGCGAAAACCTTTGTGGATCGCCGTAAAAGCTTTTTTGCATACCCGACGCTAGAAAACGACGCAAACTCCACCCAGCGGCGGCGGAAGCATTGCAGCCTAAGATCCGAAGGCGTACAAAGCCGTAAGCCTGTCGGATCTTAGCCAAAAGCTGTCGTATCTTGTTTGTGAATCACAAATTAAGATACGACGTGGCAAATTTGAAAATAGGCCGGAGTATCAGTAGATACTCCAGCGTTTTTTTTCTGTGAATCTGGCCCAAACTTTTTATAAATTCTTAAAATGACTTCTTATTCTCCCATCTAGACTTTCATGATGTCACAAAAAATAAGCAGAATTTCTTTTACCTGACACCTGTAGCGCGGCTTGGGGCTTCTATACCCAAATGTTACAAGGACAATGTACCGTCCTTAATCCCCCTCACTGGAGCGTGAACGCAAGATGCGCGAGTACAAGCGCACGCTGTTAGACGCGCTGCTGGTGCAATTCCCACCTGGCAGCGGGGGCACAGTGGAAGCAGAAGGCGAAGGCAGAGGAGGAGGAAGAGGTCGCCAACGCAGCAGGGGCACCGCCAGCACCTCAGAAGGCAGGGTTAGCATGGCCGAAATGTGGAAAAGCGTTGTTAGCACGCCACAACAAACAGCACCACCAGCTGATATGGAACGTTTTAGCAGGAGGCAGCATTTTAGCAACATGGTGGAGCAGTATGTGAGCACACCCCTACACGTACTGAATGACGGCTATGCCCCCTTAAACTTCTGGGTCTCCAAATTGGGCACATGGCTTGAGCTTGCCCTTTACACCTTGGAGGTGCTGGCCTGCCCTGCGGCCAGTGTATTGTCTGAACGTGTATTTAGCATGGCAGGGGGCGTTATCACAGACAAGCGCAACCGCCTGTCCAGAGCCAATGTGGACAAGCTCATGTTCATTAAAATGAACCAGGCATGGATCCCAGAGGAGTTGTCCGTACCTTGTGCAGAATAGACACCGGGCCGGCCTTACCCAGCCATTGTTTTTTTCTGAGCTTTCTAGGGTTGCCATCTCATCCCTTTCAAAGCAAAAACATATTAATTACACAGGTTCTCTGGCTGATTACGGTGCTGCTAATTAAACTCACTTGGTGCCTTATCGACATTAAATTAGTCCCAGAACCTGTGTAATTACTTTGTGTTCAGGTTTAAAGGGATGAGGTAGCAACCCTAGATCTTTCTCACTATTTTGGGGTTTACCCTAATTTAAAAAATAAATCAATTAAAAACCAAAACCTGCTGTGTTGGCTACCTCCTCCTCCTCCTCCTCCACCGCCGCTTCCACCTTCAGTCACATTCTTAGGCTTGCGCACTGCAACTGCTTTCTTTAAGTCCCACCAGAGGTTCTCAATCGGATTTCAGTCTGGTGACTGCGATAGCCACTCCAAAATGTTCCAGCCTTTAATCTGCAACCATGCTCTAGTGGAGTTGGAGGTATGCTTGGGATCATTGTCCTGTTGAAAGGTCCAATGTCTCCCAAGACTCAGGTTTGTGACGGACTGCATCACATTGTCATCCAATATCTCCTGGTACTGAAGAGAATTCATGGTACCTTGCACACTGAAGCTTCCCTGTACCTGCAGAAGCAAAACAGCCCCAAAGCATGATTGACCCCCGCCATGCTTCACAGTAGGCAAGGTGTTCTTTTCATCATAGGCCTTGTTATTCCTCCTCCATGGGCCCAAACAGTTCTAATTTTGTTTCATCAGTCCACAGAACACAATCCCAAAACTTGTGTGGTTTGCCCACATGACTTTTGGCATACTGCAGTCGACTCTTCTTATTCTTTGGAGACAGCAAGGGGGTGCGCCTGGGAGTTCTGCCATGGAGGCCTTCATTACGCAGTGTGCGCCGTATTGTCTGAGCAGAAACTTCAGTACCCACATCTGACAAATATTTTCTCAGTTCCTCAGCAGTCACACGGGGACTTTTCTCCACTCTACGCTTCAGGTAGCGCACAGCAGTCAAAGTCAGCATCTTCTTTCTGCCACGACCAGGTAGCGTTTCAACAGTGCCCTTTGCCTTGAATTTTGCATTTACTACTGTATTACAAAACCAATTGATGTCATATTAGTTGCATATGGTTCTTTATGAAGTCCTTGTAGGATTGCATTCTGAATACAATTACAAATGTACACTAAATTCCCTAAAACCCTTTACAGCATTGGGGGGTTGAATCATTTTGAACAAAACTGTATGGACCTCGTCCTCCAAGGTCAAAATCATTATATTTTTTATTTTTTTTATGTTATTTCCCTATCCACATTTATTTCCAGAGTACTTGCCATGCTCTTCCCGACATTTTGCTGCCATTTGCAGCCCTCCAGCCCTGTCCCTTCGTTTTTTAGAGACATTTTTCTAGTCAAAAGTCTGGGTCCCCATTGACTTCAATGGGGTTCAGGTTCGGGTCAAAGTCCGGGTTCGGGTCCGAACCCGAACCTGAACATCCAGGTGTCCGCTCAACTCTATCAGTCACTTAATCTCCGCCTCATCAGGAGGGTTGAGGTGAGGCTTTCTTATCTCCATGCCCCAAAGCTAGGGGTGTTTGTGACATCTGTTACAGAGGCAGGATGCTGCTATGCAATCTTTTGTTACATGCACCCTGCTGTGTAACCTGATTCTCCTGGAATTCCAAGATGACTTACAGAAGAATAGAGGGCTCTTTGATACCAGGTCTCAACAGTCCAGAAATATCTGATATTAAAAGAAATGTTGCACCTTCCAACAAGCATGCACACAGGAAGTTGTGCTGAGAAAGACCCTTCTCCTCTCCTCCAGGTGAAAGAAAAAAATGCCCATGAGACTTCTGGGATATATGACATCATATTGGCCTTGGACAGGAATCAGAAAGCAACTGAAGAAATGTAAAAAAAAAAAGTTTAAAACAAGTAAAGTTAATATACCTATTTACTAAGCATAGTAGCATAAGGAATACACATAGCTAATGGTGAGTGAGTGAGTGAGTGAGAAACTCAACAGGATCAGGATCAATCAAAAATATTAATCGAGAGAGTTTAGTTCAAATTTAATATTCTGCATTAGTGTTGTTATGACATGGTTGCTTTAATTTAATATTCATTTCCAGATGAGTTTATAAAAAATAAGAGGTTTGTATTTATACATTTTCTCTTCTAACAAATTAGTACACATTGAACAACTTGCCACCCACCCACAGTAGATTTACTGCAGACGGGTGGCACAGGCAAGCTGGTTAACGTACCTGTACATCGCTGCCTGTCTTCCGGGTTCAGGGCACGCATGCACATGCCTTCTGCCAACCTGGGCTGTGCTTGGACACAGCATTAATTTGGCCTCAGATTTCAGCTAACGATTTTGGTCCAATCACAGACAGAGTTCTGTGTGCTCAAACACACAAAACTCCTTGTGCACAGGAACACCAATCTGGCTGTTTCTTCTCCCTGAAAAGCAGGTAGAAAAAGCAGCCAGATAGTAAACTAAAAGCAGCACGCATATCACATTGTTAGGCACACAGTTAACCCCTTGATTGCCCCTAGATGTTAACCCCTTCCCAGCCAGTGTAATTAGTAGAGTGTCAGTGTACAGTATTATCAGATCACTGTATTAGTGTCATTGGCGACGTCAGTTAGTGACCTTCCCAGATAGTTTCTGTTAACACCAGATTGCCTGCCACCCTTTCACAGTCTCACTATTAGTCGCTGGTCACCACCATTACAGTAAATCATTTATAGCTGCGTGAAATTCTAGTACATGTACCATAATTTGTAGTGTAGCGGTCTTCCCGACCTCCAGAGGTCTAGTGGTGACCCCCAGCGTCAGGGAGAGCTGACATTCCTCTTCAGGGTGCAGGTTACTAGGCAAGAAGGGCATCAGTCACTTTTAAAAATAAACAAAGAGAGTTTTCTCTCTCTTAGCAGGAACAGGGGGAGAGAGGGGTAGGGCACAGGACACCCTTAGTCAAATGCAATAGCAACTTGGAAGACTTCTTGGACAAAATTAGAACTAGGCAGATAGCAATACAGAAAAAGGACCATTAAGCTTTAAGCTGGATGCAGCGATCTGTATCTTGTGTGAAGAAAAAGGGGGCACTACAGGTAATAAAATACCTTAATAAACAAAAGTATATCCAGATAATTTATTAAATAATTAATAATCAGCAAACATTGATTAATCATAAATGGTGATAATATTAGTAGTAATAATGTCCATCACAGTGCAAACTCCCAATTGGGAGATATATTAAACCAATATTGTTCAGAAAAAGTCCACAAATAAAGTTGATAGTATGCTGGTGCTTGAAGGATAATTCCTCTTAATCAATAAAAGTTTCCACCTCCACCAAAAGAGAAAGCAATCACCGCAAAAAGTGCTCAATGATGGCACCTTACCACAAGATGTTGACCAATTTAATTAAAAAGAGGTCAATATAGGCATAAAGCATAAACCATGGATTCCACCAAACTCCACACCACATGAAGTAAACCAGAAAGAAAAACCGCCATAGAATAATATCGTTTTATTTAAAATGTATAAAAACAGACAGCGCCAAGTGGCCCCTTACTTTAGTTGGTGGCTTTCTCCGGCACTGGGGCTGATCAGCATTGAATGTGCGAGTGGAGAGACAGTTCCACGCTCAGGAAGCCTGCAAAGCAGCGTGCGTTCCACCTCTCGGGTTCAGAGAGCCAGGGCGACCGGAAGTACGTTGATTGTGCGTGACCAGGCGCCTCGACGTACGTTTCGTGTTACCACGTCATCAGGAAGCATCACTGGTCACGCACCCGGCCTATCATATAGGCCCTTAAATCAAATAAGTGGGAGGGATTAAGCGTATGACAGCCTCTGTCCCGGTTCAAGCAAGTGCACATTTGACTCAATTAATGGCAACTAGAAAGCGCCATATTAAAACAGAAACATACCCACAAACAAATTGTATATATTCAAGTCAATACATATTAATTATCTAGATCACTAGACTAACATATCCATTGGTCAAATAGATTAACACTGGTGCAAAAACCACCGCGTAGATATAATACTAAAAGTTTGAACCACCAGTATACTGTATATGTTAAAAATAATTAAATAGCCATATTAAATGTTATAATAAACGATTTATAATAAACAGTAAAAAAAAGTAAAAAATTGTATATGCAACTTAAGCATAGCAGAAAAGAATAACAATCATATTACTATTCATTAGTCAAGAAGCAGTTCAAATCTAGTTCGATATTCAAACCCAGCGGCTGCATCGTACGTAACCGGTGCAACCACTGGGTTTCATTTTGTGAGACCATCTTCTTCAAGTCTGTGCCTCGCCAGTGGCTGATGACCCTGTCTATACCATAGAAAGTAAGCTGTCGTGGATCTTTATTATGGTATTCCTCAAAGTGCCTAGACACACTATGGTTAGGGAAGCCCTTGATGATATTAGCCACATGTTCATTAATTCATACTTTTAATTCCCTTGTGGTCCGACCCACATATTGGAATTTGCAGGGACACTCCAAAACATAAGTTACATGTTTCGAGTGACAACTAATAAGTGGCTCTATGGTGAATTCCTCATTGGTCACATTAGACTTAAAGCCAATTCTTTTCTTCCCTTGCCTATTAGTACTTTTGCATGATCTACAGCGAGTACAATAGTGGAAGCCAGAACCATCTAAAAAAGTCAATGGTTTCTCAGGAGGATCTGGGACATTGGCTGCAATCTTGTTGCGCAGACCTGGGGCCCTCCTGCATATAAATGAAGGTTAGGGTGGTAACATTTTGGCCAAATCCGTATCCTTTAGTAGAATAGGCCAAAACTTCTTAAAAATCTTTTCTACACCTCTATATTGCGTATGGAATCCAGAGAGGAAGGCCACCTCGTCCCGGCGTGTAGGCACCCTCTTGGATTCTAATAGGAATTGTCTGTCCATATCAAGGACTTCCTTTTTTAATATTTGATAAAACCGATGGAGAGTACCCTTTTTCCACAAAACAAATTTGCTTGCTCTTCAAAGTCCGTAATTTGGTCACAGTTGCGCTGAAGGTGCATATATTGTCCCTTAGGTATCGCCCCTAACCACTTAGGGTGATGACAGCTGGTTATGGGCACGAAACCATTGCGGTCCGTGGACTTAAAGAACGTCTTTGTAACCACCTGGTTACCTTTTTTCATCAATGTTAGGTCAAGATAGTTGATAGAGGTTAAACTGAATTCAGCAGTAAACAGAAGGCCATACTGATTAGTATTCATTTTCACTAGGAGGTCTTCCAATGTTGTCTGGGACCCCTCCCACAACAATATTATATCATCGATATATCGTTTATAATATATCAGAGATTTATCATTTTCTCTAAATATCGTTTCTCCCTCCCATTTATTGAGAACCAAATTAGCTACACTGGGGGCATAGCGAGCCCCCATGGCAACCCCCTTAACTTGCTTATAGTATTTACCCTGTGCCCAAAAGTAGTTGTTACCCATAGCCTGTCTCATTCCTTCCATCAAAAACTGAATCTGGGCCAATGGTAGTGTGGATTTTTCCGTCAGCACCTCAGTAACTGCTAGAATCGCATCACTTTTCCTGATATTAGTATATAGCGACTCTATATCCACTGTTACTAGCCATTTTTTTTCTGTAACTCTTATGGAGGATAAATATTTTATAAGTTCTCTACTATCTTTCAGGTAAGATCTTCCTTGTATGACCAAGGGTTGCAAGAATATATCGAGATATTCCCCAACTCGAGAATATAAAAAGCCGATCCCACTAACTATGAGTCGGCCAGGGGGGGTTGGTCCTATTTTTGTGAATCTTTGGCTAGATATAAAGAACCGGGGTACGCGGTACCTTGGGTATCAGATAAAGTGCCTCTTTTTTGGTCAGTATTGAGCGTACGGGCCCATCATTGACCCAAGTAGACATTTCTGCCTTGAGTTTGATAAGTGGGTCGCCTGGTAAAGGGTAGTAGGTGTCTACATCTCCCAATAAGCGTTGGATTTCACCATAGTACTTTTCTTTGGTGAGTACCACCACTCCTCCACCCTTATCCGCCGGACGAACCACTATATTTTTATTTGTCTCCAACCGTTTGATTCCTTCCCTAATAAGACTATTGGTGTTATTATGACATTTCACCTCCAGTTCTTTTATTTCTTCTTGCACCATATTTTTGAAAACTTCAACATGGTGATGTGTGCCTTTTTTAGGATTAAATGTTGAGTTATTTTTCAAACCAGTATGTTGGTATTCAGTAACCTCTAATTGGGGTGTAGTACTGGTTTGTTGGGAAAAATGTTTCTTGATGTTGAGTTTCCTCACGTCAACATCAACAAATATATCAAATGTATCTATATTTTTAGCAGGGGCAAATTTAATGCCTTTAGATAGAACAGTCAGTTCTGCTTCCGAAAGATTCTATACCTGCCAAATTCAAGATACCATCCATTAGTTGTCCCGTGGTCCCGTGGTCTTTTTCTTCCCGGTTCCCCCCCTTCTGCCTCTTTTCCTGATTTTTCTGTTGGGAGCTGGGTAGTGGGAGGAATCTTGTAAGGTTCCTTCCATCCCCTCCATCCCCCCCCCGGTTGTTGTATCTTGTATCAACTGCTGTCTCCTATAGCAACAACTTCACTCACATTATCCCACTGTAGATTCGTAATCTCAACTCACAGTATCCCAACAAATTTGTGAGGCTAGTTACCACCTACCACAACTAAAATTTACTTGCAGCCCTGGTTAGGACCAGGGTGCTACAATCTCCCCCTGCCAAGGAAACTACGTCCCGGAGTCTGCAAAACAAAAACATATGCTCTTAATTCTGAGAGCAGATGCCCTGGTAAAAAGTGGATAGGGAATGGTAACAGGGAAGGATGAACTTTAAGTAACAAATACGTGTGGCATTCCACACAAAGTAGGTGAAAATAACATATGTACAATTACGAGTGGCATTCCACATGAGAAAAGATAAAAATGTGACTTTATGTACAACTACGTGTGGCATTCCACACTATAGCAAGTAGAAAATCCAATAAAATAACTATCTATCTAATATTTACACAATACTAAGTATCGTTTATTAAAGATAAACGATACTGTACAAGATTGAGATACTGTCTCTCATCTGAGGAGGAAGCAGGGTAAATAGGAACACATAAAAACTATGGACGATGCACTAATATAGCATTTAGCAACACACTATAACATAGTCTACTAGTATAGCACAGTATCCCACTGTAGATTCTCAAGCTCAACTCACAGTATCCCTCTGTACTTCTCTTCAAACTTTACTTACAGCTACCCGCTGTACTCCTTCAAGCTTTACTCACAGCTACCTGTTGTACATCTTGGATGAGTTCTTAATCTGCTCTGGTACTCCTTCAAAACTCCATCCCTTTGACACCTGCCTCCAGAAACAAGAGTGGTTGTCCCTCTGGTAACTTCTTCTCCTATGCCTCCTGGTAATGATCAGGCTCCCCTCAGGCGAGCACCTTTACACATAGGTAGGCCTCAAGCTTCAGCCCTACACCTCTGCTGCTGCTCCACACACACCAACCCATGCCGCAGCCCAGGTGGAAAGTACCTAGATCACCTGACTCTCTCCAAATAAATAGACTATCCCAGCAGCCTCAGTGGCCAAAGAAAGTCCTGCAGATTGGCTGAGAAAGCATATTCACTCATAACCTGAATTCACTGTAAACTATCATTCTAATGCCAAAGGCAACAGTGCCATCTATTGACAGAAGAGAGAAATTACAGTTAAACTCAAGCTTAGGAGAAAAGCATTTGATCAAAGACTACAAGTTAGCCAGGCTAGTTACCACCTAGCACAACTAAATTTTCTAGCAGCCCTGTTTAGAACCAGGGTGCTACAGTAGACATTATAACTTTTGCACAAACCAATTAATATACACTGATTATTGTTTTTTTTTTTTTTACCAAAGACATAGCAGAATACATTTTGACCTAAATTTATGAAGAAATTTGATTTTTTTATTATTTTTTTATTGTATATGTTGTGTAACAGAAAGTAGAAAATATATATATTTTTTTCAAAATCTTTTTTCATTTATATAATAAAAAATCAAAACCCAGTGGTGATCAAATACCAACAAAAGAAAGCTCTATTTGTATGAAAAAAAATGATATTAATGTCATTTGCATACAGTATTGTATGACTGTGCAATTGCCGGTTAAACTAGCACAGTGGCAGAAAAAAAAAACGGTCATGAAAGTAGTAAAACCTTCTGGGAGGTCATGTGTTTAAACTAGAATTCCAATAGCATATTGCCTGCTTTAAGCAAAAATGAAGACAGACTTTTAGATAAAAAAATAAAATAACATTTTCAGCCAAAATTACAGCAGTCTATGGGATACAGGAGATATAACCAAAATAAAAAAAATAAAAAAATAAGACAAATATATAAAAGGACACTGCAGGGTATTTATACAGCCTTTTTCTCAGAAACCTTACTGAAAGGTGGGGTTACACAAGTGTCTGAATTTTCAAATATTGAGGTTTCCTTTCATGTTACATGAGAGGAACAGAGCGCCAGGTACTCTAGATCTATAGGCTGTAGCGTACAGCAAAGTTTGCCCTGGAGAAATAAGGAAAGCCACTACAGAGTTAGCTCATTTCCTGAGTCTAAGAGAAAAAAACTCCATCTCCCAACAACAACAAGAGAGACTAAAGGTCTCAAGTCTCAGGGGTGGTAATATATGGCACCAAGCACTGGGCAGAGGGCCAACTCCGCTGACTGCCGCCTTTGTTCCTCGCAGGCAATAGAGTGATTTTATTTTACTTTCGTCCAAAATGAGAGATTAAAAAAGGCAAAATAAAAACACACATTAGTTAAGCGGAACCCCGCGACATTCTGTGAAACATAAAACATGGCCAAATACGCACATGTGTGTCCGCTGAAAGACGTTTGGTCTACTTAAAATGCAATCAGCTTCTGAGGTGTAAAATAGCAGGAGAGGATTTTTTTTTTTTTTACTAGAAACTTGAACTTTTCTGACTTTCTAAAACTAAAAAAAAAATGCTGAGAACTGAATTTATTTTGTGGATTAATACAGAGCAAAGATATTCTGCAATCAATTACTTTGAGCACTAAACTATTGACTTAGTTATAGGCAAAGAGTCAAAGAAGGACCAAGTTGGACACTAGAAGGTAAATCTACTGCTAGGGTTCCCAGAGAGGAACAATCAATGGTTCCTAGCTTACAGCATAGGGCATAATTTCTCAATCAGAGTTCCATGGATCCTAGGAATTCCTCCAAAGGTTCCTAGGGGTTTCTTGAGCAATGGGCAATTTCTGAAGCCTCGTACACACGTCCGAGGAACTCGACGGGCGAAACACATCATTTTGCTCGTCGGGTTCCTTGTGAAGCCGCTGAGGATCTCGGCGAGCCAAATTTTCCCCTTGCCGTCGAGGAAAAAGAAGACATGCTTTCTTTTTGGCCCGACGAGATCCTCGGCGGTTTCCGCATTGAAAAGTGTACACACGACCAGTTTCCTCGGCCAAAAAAAAACCCAGCAAGCTTCTTGCTGGTTTTTGCCGAGAAACTCGGCCGTGTGTACAAGGCCTGACTCGTTTTTAACGTCATTAAAAACGATCGTGTGTGGGCTTCAGAGCATTTTTCGGGTTTCCAAAAAATGGCCACATTTTTTTTCGAACATGCTCTATTTTTCTCACAACGTTTTTAACGTTGTCGTTTTTCGGGTTGTAAAAAATGGTCGTGTGTGGGCTTTAACGACGTGAAAAATCCACGCATGCTCAGAAGCAAGTTATGAGACGGGAGCGCTCGTTCTGGTAAAACTACAGTTCGTAATGGAGTAAGCACATTCATCACGCTGTAACAGACAGAAAAGCGCAAATCATCTTTTACTAACACAAAATCAGCTAAAGCAGCCCCAAGGGTGGCGCCATCTGCATGGAACTTCCCCTTTATAGTGCCATCGTATGTGTTGTACGCAGAGCTTTTTTTCTCAGAAAATAGGAACTGCAGGAACTCAACCACGACCCGTTCAGATTTCACAAACAGTAGGAGGGTCTTAAAGGGGCATTAAATACCATAACTGAATTACATACAGAGTGCAGAGTTCAGGGGGTTACACACAGAGTGCAGAGCTGTCACTTGTAAACAAAGAAACCAGACTTCTGTGGTTACAAGTGATTGTGGTGAGCAGGCACCAAAGGGTCTGAGCCAAAGGTGGTGGAACTGAGTTCCCCCAAGTTCCCCCTGAAAAAAAGCCCTGATTGTACCACACCGCGCTTTGCTAGAGCATTTTTTTTCCACGATCATGTGTAGGCAAGGCCATTTTAATGATCAAGTTGAAAAAAACGTCATTTTTTCTAGAGCCTGAAAAACGTTGTTTTTACAACCCGAAAAATGATCGCGTGTACGCGGCATCAGATAAGTAACCACGGAATTATCTTTTTAGTTAAGAGGACATTTTTTCAACTGACCACCAGTATAAAAGTAATTCTTCTTACTGACCACCACACTAATAATGTATTGTGGGTCATAGTAATTATTGTCAGGGTTTCCTTGAGTCCTGAAAGTTATTTCAAGGGTCTCTCCATATTAATTGATTGAGAAAGGCTGGCATAGTTATCAGTGCCTGTGCTACCACCTTATGGCCCCAGGATGGGGGGGGGGGGGGGGAATCACCAGCCACTTGCACAGGTGGAGGATTCGGCTCCCATCACTCAGCACTGAGTGTAGGAATACCCCCATAGGGGTTGCAGATGACTGGATTTCCCACTGCTACACAGCCAGGCAAGTAGCATTTACGTCTTTTATCCAGACATAAGGATCAGCCTTTGAGCTCTTTTTAAATTGTTTTATTAGGGGTAATAACTTGGATGGGGAATGGAAATTAAGGGATGCCACCTTGATAGCGCTTAGAAAGTAGCACAAAGTGTATGCTGCATTCTGGAGTACCTCCAACTCCCTTGTAGACACTGATCCCATCTCTACTCACTGCAGGAAATGCCAACCTACCTAGCTGCTTCAACAGCCTACCCAACTGACTCTTCCCCAGTCTACCCGATTGACTCTTGAGGTCTCCCAGGGCAAGTTTAAGAAAGATTTAAGCACACCACTATCTTCCAGAGAGACCTGCAACGTGTGGCAGTCTCTCCCCTTGTAAGTCCCTAACTGTGCTGTAGTACTCACTGTCCTCCTCGCTCCCACTGCCTTTCAGGGAAGACTCCTTCCAAACTGTTCCTGTTGTCAGGATCCTCCCACGCCAGCCTGAGGCAGAGCACCCCTGCCAGACCGGGGGTTTGCCTGAAGGGCCACGGACAGTTCTCCAACTGCATCTTCCACATGGCTCCTCCTACCAGCACGACTCATTCATACTTAAGAGCTGAATTAGCCCCATGCCAGGCCTGCTGCCTAGGGATTGGCCAAACTCAGATCAACCCTCCTAGCCTCCGCATTCCAGTTTACAGAACATTCTCCAACATTCTAGAACCAGGGGAAGGCACCATAGACTTGTCTACGTAAGTCATCCAGCCCTGACCTAAAGTAAACCCATGATTCAATATTGTAGTGCACGGGAATCACGTTGGACATTCTTCAATAACACCACTAGATTGGTGAGTGTATAATAATAAAATTATCTAATGCTTATTCATGATCCCAGTTGGGATCTGTCTTGTAGTATATGTCTTAACTTTATTTTTTCTTGGCTATTTTCCTTATGTTGTAGTTCAAATACTCCTGAAGGAAGCGGCTTGAATCTGCGAAACATGTCGAGTAATTCTTGAGCAACCTTTACAAGTGTCAAGACTTTGACGGTGTCGACCTGGGCAATATCAATCCCAATCGTCACACTTTTGGCGACAGTGATAACAACAATATAGCCTACACCTGTGGTTTCTTCACCTGGTCTTATACTTTGACATTTTGTTTGTTTTTATTTTGTGTTTTATATATTTCAATAGATGCATTTGGCATCTTCAAATTGTATATACTTGCAGATTATTAAAAATCTATTTTTTATATTTCTAAGTAGTGCCTATAAAGTCCATCTTCTAAAACATGATTCAATTAAGACGCCAACACACATTTTCCTGCACTACACTAGTAGCACACTAGAGGGTACAACATAAACAGGCAGCAGCCAAGTGGGAGGAGTCTGACAGCTATTCACACTCCTTTTCCCGGCTGTCTTCCTTTGCTATGCAGTGTTGTCGCAATCCTCTTCTTCCGCTGAAAACAGGAAGAGCGTGGGGTAATGTCATGACTCCTCCCTTTCTGCACTGGGAGAACCAATAGGAATGAGCTGACTGCTATTCAATGACAAAGCCTGGATGGGCAGGAAGGAGAGGAGTGAAGCCAGCAGCAACGCAGAGGTTAGGGGGCACAGAGGGGGCCTGGACAGCAGGGGGAAACATATGGTTTACAGGGAGGGTGATAATTGCAGCAGAGGAGGCAATTACTGGAACTGATCCCCTGTATGGATCTCTCTGCAGCAGCTGAAATCCGGCAGGAGGGAGAGGAGAAGAAGCTAGGTTTCAATTTCTGCAGGGAGAGCCATGCAAGTGATACGTTTGAGTAATTGCCCTCCCCCTGCCATGCGAATCACCCTCCCTGTCCATATCCGATTCACCCTGTTGTCCGCCGGGAGCTCCGTGACTCCGACCGTGGGTCCCTCGGATTTGCATACCCGCGATCGTGTCACGGTGAGGAAGAAGAGGGAAATGCTAATGTGAGCAAGCATTTCCCCAGTCTTCCTAGTGACAGGACAGTGTACACAGCTTCCTGTAATGGGAAGCTGTGATCACTGTAATGCCCCCCTACAGATTGAACACATCCCTTAGACACACTTAACCCCTTCAGCACCACCTAGTGGTTAACCCCATTCACTGCCAGTGTCATTTTCACAGTAATCAGTGCATTTTTATAGCACTGATCGCTGTAAAAATGACAATGGCCACAAAAATGTGTCAAAATGAGTCCGCCATAATGTCGCAGTCACAATAAAAATCGCTGATCGCCGCCATTACTAGTAAAACAAAAATATTAATAAAAATGCCATAAACCTATCCCCTATTTTGTAGTATTTTGTAGTATTTTGAGCAAACCGATCAGTAAATGCTTATTGCGATTTTTTTTTTTACCCTAAATATGTAGAAGAATTAGTATCGGCCTAAAATGAGGAAAAAAATATTTTTTTTATATATTTTTTGGGGATATTTATTATAGCAAAAAGTATAGCATTTTTTCAAAATCGTCGCTTTATTTTTGTTTATAGCGCAAAAAATTAAAACCGAGGTGATCAAATACCACCAAAAGAAAGCTCTATTTGTGGGAAAAAAGGTACGTCAATTGTGTTAGGGAGCCACGTCGCCCGACCGCGCAATTGTTAGTTAAAGCAACGCAGTGCTGAATCGCAAAAAGTGGCCCGGTCATTTGGCAGTCAAATTCTCCGGGGCTCAAGTGGTTGAATCACCTTTGGCTTAACAAAACACGGCATTATTATCGAAATGGTACAGTACACTAATAACACACACAATATGTTTACAGTTCAAATTCCAATGGGTTTCGATGTATAATTCGAGTTCAGTTTAAATAAGATATTCAGAAATTTGGACGAATTTTCTTTCGTTATTTGGAAAATGTGTCTGGAATGAAACGAACTGCACGTGTCTAGTCCTTGGATTGAGAAGTCTAATGCCGCGTACACACGACCGTTTTTCATGACGAGATTTTTTTTTTTTTAAATTGGCTGTGAAAAACGGTCGTGTGTTAGCTCCAGAGCATTTTTCACATAATTATTTTTCACGTCGTGAAAAACGGTCGTGTGTACACTTTTACAAGGGGGGAAAAATGCGAATGCTCAGAAGTTATGAGACGGGGAGATTAGAATAATCAGCCCAAAGGGTGGCGCCATTCGAATGGAACTTCCCCTTTATAGTGTCGTCGTATGTGTTGTACGTCACTGCACTTTGCTCGAGCATTTTTTATCACGATCGTGTGTATGCAAGGCAGGCTTGAGAGGAAACTGTTTTTTTTCCGTGACATGAAAAACGGTCGTGAGTATGCGGCATAAGAACTCTTGTTTTACATTATTCCCTTATCTTTAGGTACTTTCCTCTCTCACAGCTGCAATCTCAGAACCTCTTACTATACTGATAATCATTCTTTATGGATGGGAGAAGAGTAGCTGTTGTCACTGAAGGATTCCATCCCCAGCTATGGTGGCAACAGAAATTATCAAATCCATGACTTTTTACTGCAAGGATTATCACTATGGCCATTGTTACCCAGATCAGGATCGGGATTTAAGCCGCGTACACACAATCCGTTTGTCCGCTGAAAACAGACCGATGGACTGTTTTCATCAGACAAACCGATCGTGTGTGGGCCCCATCGGTTTTATTTCCATCGGTCTAAAAAAATAGAACATGTTTTAAATTTTTCCTATGGATAAAAAAACGATAGAAAAATCCGATCGTCTGTGTGGAACTCCATCGGTAAAAAATCCATGCATGCTCAGAAACAAGTCCACGCATGTTCGGAAGCATTGAACTTTTTTTTCGGCTCGTCGTAGTGTTTTATATCACCGTGTTTTGACACGATCGGATTTTTGACTGATGGTGTGTAGGCAAGACTGATGAAAGTCATTGGATATCCGACAAAACAATCCATCGGATTAGATTCCATCAGGTATCCGATCGTGTGTACAGGGCTTAGGTGTCTGACAGATCAAGAATTCAGACTGCACAGCAATTTTTGTAAAAATAATTGAGTTGGCACAAGTAATAATGACAAAAACAGCAATAAAAGAAACAATTAAACCCTCGCCCAGTGTATCCAAAACTAAAGTCTGGAATTCCTCAGTCAGCCTTTAAAGTGGTAGTAAAGTCTGTTTTGTGATGATTTTTACCTAAAGTTACACTTATAACAAAGCTTACCTGTAGGTAAAATGAATATCTCCTAAGCGTGCACCGTTAACAGGGCCGCTGATAGAAATCATGGGGCCCCGTACAACCTACCTGACGGGGCCCCCTTCAGTCCCGCCCCTGGTCCCTCCTTCAGCCCCACCCCTGGCTCCGCCCCCTGGCCCAGCGACTTGACATCGGGACATGCCAATGCCATAAATGTACTGCAGAGACAGTGCTACCCATGCCGCTAATGCCATAATGTACTGCAGACAGTTCCACCCATGCCATATTGTGCTGCAGACAGTGCCACCCATGCTGCCAATGGCATAATGCCATTGGCAGCATAGGTGGCACTGTCTGCAGCACATTACGGCATTGGTGGAACGGGTGGCACTGTCTGCAGATTACAGCATTGGCGGCATGGGTGGCACTGTCTCTGCAGGCAGCACATGCGTTATGGGCCATAATACATGTGCTACCTGCAGACAGTCCCACCCATGCCACCAATGCCGTAATGTGCTGCAGACAGTGCCACCCATGACCCAATGCCATAACGCATGTGCTACCTGCTGATAGTGCCACCCATGCCGTCAATGCCATATTGTGCTGCAGACACTGTCATCCATACCGCCAATGGCATAATGCCATTGGCAGCATGGGTAGGCACTGTCTCTGCAGGCAGCACATGCGTTATGGCATTAGCGTCATGGGTGGCACTGTCTGCAGCACATTATGGCATGGGTGGCACTGTCTCTGCAGGCAGCACATGCATTATGGGCAGACAGAGCCACCCCTCCTCCACCAAGTATAGTCCCGCCTCAGTACAGACCCCCCTCTCCACTAAGAATAGACCCTCCTACCTTAGTACAGACCCCCCTCTCCACCAAGTATAGTCCCCCCTCAGTACAGACCCCCCCTCAGTCCAAACCCCCTCCACCAGTATAAACCCCCTCCCTCAGTACAGACCCCCCACTAAGTACAGACCCCCTCCACTAAGTATAGTCCCCCTCAGTACAGACACCCTCTCTCAGTATAGACCACCCCCTCCCTCAGTATAGAGCCCCCTCCCCTAAGTACAGACCTCCCTCAGTCCAGACCCCCCCCTCCACTAAGTACAGACCCCCTCCCTTAGTACACAACCCCTTCACTAAGTAAAGACCCCCCTTCCTCAGTCCATACCCCACTCCACCAGCATATACCCCTCTCCCTCAGTACAGATCCCCTCCACCAGTATAGACCCCCCCTCCACTAAGTACAGACCCCCTTCCTGAGTACAGATTCCCATCTCCACTAACTATAGCCCCCCTCAGTACAGACCACACCCCCTCACTATAGACCCCCCTCCCTTAGTCTAGGCCCCCTCTCCAATAAGTACAAACCCACTCCCTTAGTACAGTCACCTCTTAAGTATAGACCCCCCTCCCCCAGTCCTGACCCCCCTTACACTACAAGGCCGCCCTTACACTAAGTACAGACACCCTCCCCCAGCTCAGAACCCCTATACTAAGTACAAACCCCCCTTACACTAAGTATAGAGACCCCTCCCTCACTCCACACTCTGTAGTCACACCTCACTTCAGGCTCAGGCTTGGGCCGGCAGTGGACATCCCATAGTAAGCATCCCATAGTAAGTGTCACTGTCACCCTTTCCTCCCTCCTCCCTCCTACCTGTTGCAGCACTCGCTTGCAGCTGGAGAGGAGACTCAGACGAGGATCGCGTGCAGCCGCGCCGCCCGGGTGGAGATCGTGACATCATCATGTCTGTGAGATGTCACTGGCTCAGCTCAGCAGAGAAGTAGGGAGGAGGAAGCAGGACACACGCCAGGCAGGCACGGCTGAGGAGCTTGACTTGTTATTTCAGCGGGGGTCAGCGGAAAAAAAACCCTAGGGAGAGTCAGGATGGTGTCACCCGGGCCGCACACCCCCCGCACCCGCCTAGCAACGCAATTGGCCGGGACTTGAGCCAGCACAGGGAGCGGATGGGGAGGGGTATTCTTCCGCACCCGAAATAGACAAAATAGTCCCTTCCCTGCCGCCATCTAATAATACAAAATTCAATCACAAACAAACGGAAAAAAAACTTAAAATCTGAACGTGTCGGTGGCATGTCAGTATCAAACGGTTGTGGTGGTTGGGCATTTGATCGACGTTAAGGGACAGGGCTGCAGGATTTTTTTTTATTACATTATTTTATTGATCTGATCAGGTTGCCGGGCCCCCCTGCTGGCCGGGCCCGGTACAACAGGGCCAGCTGTACTGGCCTATCAGCGGCCCTGACCGTTAAGGAGATAATCGCTCTTTTGGTAGCCCGTATCGTCACTTAGCTCTGAAGGAGTGGCTTCCTGGTGCCGCGGCCGTGACTCCCAAAACGTCATAGCAGCTCGTCTAGGAGCTAGTCTTAAAAGGGACCTCACACACGGTGGGACCGTTGTCCAACCAAAATCACATCGGAATTCTGACGGAATTCCATCGGAGTAAAAGAGAACATGTTCTCTATCTAAACTCTGACGGAATTCCTCTGATGGGGCATACACACGGTCGGAATTTCTGATCTGACTTTTTCCATCGGAAATTCCGACCGTGTGTACGGGGCATAAGAAATTTTCAAGCCACACCGCTTCACAAAATAGCCAATCCTCCCTGTGCTGTTTTAACGTGTCTCATTTCCATTGTTTAACACAGCTAGGGTTGCCAACCGGTCCATAAAATACGGAATCGTCCCGTATTTTAAACAGACAAGTGCTGTTCCGTATCAAACTGATACGGAACGCACTTTGTTCCGTATTCCGCGGTACCTTATTGGTGTTCGTCACTTTCATCATGTAGTGACTATCTGTGCATCGGCGTTCCCTCCCCTCTGCCTTCTGACCAATTTCGCAATGCCGTGCCCCTCCCTGCATTCCCAGCCCGGCGCCCGCGGTACCAAGAAGAAGAAGAAGAGGAGAAGAAGAAGAGAAGAAGAAAGAAAACGAAGAAGAAAGAAAACTAGCTGCTGCTGCAAGAAAGCGAGCAGAGCACAAGAGAAAAAAAGGTAAGCAGAAGAGAGAAAAGGGGAGAAGAGCAGAGGAAAGGGGAAGGTTGAGCAAAGAAAAGGGATATTAGGCAAAGCAGCAGATAAGAGGAAGGAGAGCATCAGGAGAGCAAATAAAATGGGAAGAAGAGACAACAAAATGGGACGGAGAGCAGAAAAAAGGGAAAGAGGGGCAGAGGGAGGAGAGCAAAGGGAAGGAGAGCAGAGAAAAGGGAAGGAGATTTAAAAAAGGGGAAGAGGAGCATAGAAAAGGGATAAGAGAGCAAAGAAAATGGAAGGACAGCAGAAGGAGCAAAGAAAAGGGGAAGGAGAGCAAAGAAAAGGGGAAGGAGAGCAAAAAAAGGGGAAGGAGAGCAAAAAAAGGGGAATGAGAGCAAAGAAAATGGAAGGACAGCAGAAGGAGCAAAGAAAAGGGGAAGGAGAGCATAGAAAAGGGGAAGGAGAGCAAAAAAAGGGGAAGGAGAGCAAAGAAAATGGAAGGACAGCAGAAGGAGAGCAAAGAAAAGGGGAAGGAGAGCAAAGAAAATGGAAAGACAGCAGAATGAGCAAAGACAAGGGGAAGGAGAGCAAAGAGAAAAGGGGAAGGAGAGCAAAGAAAAGGGAAATGAGAGCAGAGAAAAGAGAAGGAGAGCAAAAAATGGGGAAGAGGAGCAGAGAAAAGGGATAGGAGAGCAAATAAAAGGGGAATAAGAGCAGAGAAAAGGGAAGGATAGCAATACAAAGGGGAAGGATAGCAATAAAAAGGGGAAGGAGAGCAATAAAAAGGGGAAGGAGAGCAAAGAAAATGGATGGACAGCAGAAGGAGAGCAAAGAAAAGGGGAAGGAGAGCAAAGACAGGGGAAGTAGAGCAAAGACAACAGAAGGAGAGCAAAGAAAAGGGAAGGATAGCAGAGAAAAGGGGAAGGAGAGCAGAAGGAGAGCAAAAAGGGGGGGGGGGAGAGTAGCAGATAAAATGGTAAGGAAAGCAAAGAAAAAGTTATGGAAGTATAATTATATAAAGATATTTGCACTACACTTCCTTAAAATGTTGTCTTATTTTTTGCACAGGAAAAAACATCCCCGCCCCGCACACACCCACATCCCGCCCCCGCCCCCCCACACGCCACCCCCCCCCCCCCCCCCCCGTTCCTTATTTCCATTTCAGAAAGTTGGCAACCCTAAACACAGCCCATGTACTGTATGTGTTTCCATCGCCCAGAGGCGATTCAGTTCGCATGTGTTGCGCTATATAAGTTTCTCACTCACTCACTCACTCTTCATTCCAAGTGCCCTTATACTAAGGCACAAGGGGCCAGGCAGCAATCGCTGGCATGTACTGTATGTAGACTGAAAAGTTACTGAATGAGATCACCAGCAATGAGATAAAACAAAGGCTTAAAAAACAGCTAAACTTTTTTTTTAAATAGCAATTAATATTAACACATAGTGCTTTTAGCAAACAAATGTCATTCAGTTAAAGTTTACATCTACTTCACACTGGTATGTGCATTGATATGACGCCTGTCAATTCCTATCTCCAACCTTCAGATTTATGTACTTTGGATCTGGCAGCACAAACATTTCCCTAAAACAGCATCGGCCTCAAAGAGATCATCGTGCAATCTGCTAGTTTAAAATGCTTCCACTTGTCAGCAGCTCGGTTCAAATGTTTATGTCAGTCCGGCCTGATCAAATAATCAAGGGCTGCCAATCAATCGCCTACTTTTCCTCATTCTTTTAATCTGTTCCTGTCAGCTCTTATCGAAGCACTCACTGACTTCACTGACATCATCAGACTCATCTGTAATTATACAAACTATTCCCTTGACAAAAATAATTCACACTTCATGAATTAAGTAAGCTGGAGGTCCGGCTAAGAGAGTCTGATATCATCTCTGCCATATTTTGGCTTTGGCTGGTAGATGATGAATTTCGAAATATACTCAACTACTTTCACAGTCTGTATCAGGGGTGTCAAACTCCATTTCATCGTGGGCCGCATCAGCATTAGGATTGCCTTCAAAAGGGCGGGTTGTATCTGTAAGATTAGATGTCCAACGCATCCCCTCCCCTTTACATTAGATGTCAAGAGCCACCCCACCATCAGAAGTTGAGTCCCCCCACTCTCCCTTACATCACAGTGTACCCCCCTTTCCTTATGCTGCTGCTGGGAAGAAGATGGATGCATTGCTTGAAAGCAGAAAGTAAGGGTCTGGAGTAGGACCAGATGAGGGCTGGAGCTCTCCTACAGCTGCAGAAGAGGTGCGAGGGACACAAAAAATGGCCTGGAGGGCTGGATTCGGCCCACGGGCCTTGTGTTTGACACCTGTGATCTATATACCCTGTAATGATTATTTTTCCAAAATTAAGTGTAAAGTTACTCCTATCAACAAGTAGATAAGGTAAAAGGTATTATCACAGTGGCTAACTATAATAGTGGGGATTTGGTGAGAGGACTTTGTTTAAACAAACTGGCACGATCCCCTTTGTAGAGCAAAGATTTGTATAAGGAGATTTCCCATGTGTCTCCCGATGGGGAGACTATGGGAAATTGGGATTTTTTAGTGCCCAAAAACAGTAAGGAACAAAACACAATATATAAAATACCCCCATTTTAATTTATACAATATTTAAAAAGAAAAGCTTCATAAAAAGTGATATTTCATAACCATAAACATATGATACAAACATCTGTACATCAATGGATAAGAGGAAGTATATGGATCGACACATTTCCCCTGAATAAAAGGGCTTCTTCAGAATCCACTTTTCAGTTTTTTTTAGACCATATAGCTCAAATTATAGTCACAAAACAATGTGCATATATACAGGGTGGTCCATTTATATGGATACACCAAAAGCAAAAGTTGGATTCAAAATGGCCGCCTTCAAAATGGCCGCCATGGTCACCACCCATCTTGAAAAGTTTCCCCCCTTACATATACTAATGTGCCACACACAGGAAGTTAATATCACCAACCAATCCCATTTTATTAAGGTGTATCCATATAAATGGCCCACCCGGGTGTATCCATATAAATGGCCTACCCGGGTGTATCCATATAAATGGCCCACCCGGGTGTATCTATATAAATGGCCCACCCGGGTGTATCCATATAAATGGCCCACCCGGGTGTATCCATATAAATGGCCCACCCTGTATATTGGGATAGGTTATCACACTATAGTCATCAACGTAGTATATGTCAAAGGTGAATAAATAATCACTAATAGAAAGGTTGCCACCAGCCATCAAGTGAACATGGTTTGTATGTAGCCAGATTCATGGGGCCTCGATAATATTAGTGAGAACATCCGAGTAAAAAATGGTGGATATGCCCCTATATAGGTGCAAGAAACTGGTTAGACCCCAGATTTATGTACTTTGGATCTGGAAGCACACACATTTCCCTAAAACAACATCGGCCTCAAAGAATTCATCATGCAATCTGCTAGTTTCCCCAGATGAAGACACGTGACACGTGTCGTAACGCGTAGGGATTGGACGGGAGGACGTACACCTGGAGTGACGTATACAGGCGCCTGAAACGCCGCTCGTTTTAAAGTTTTCTTTGCTGTTATTTGTCAGATCGCATGTAAGCGCAGATTTTTCCTTTATTAAACTACTTTTGGTGCTTACTACTTCACGATTGGAGTCCCCTCCTCTGTTTTTATGTTTCCCCTCTTGCTGGACATACCCATTATCTGGAGATACTGAGGACCTGGCCATGGCTATCTAATCAGGATTGGTGGAGTCTACATACAGAGGACCGGGAGTGACACCTATAGTGGAGGCATTTTATTATCCACGCGGAGGTAAGAGTCCCGGGAGCCCGGGGAGGGATTACTACACCCGTCTGGCAACATTTTTATTGGACTGTTTTGAGAACACATTAGTGACATCTCTCTGGCAGCTTATATGAACATTAGCACTTGATTTTTATTATTCACATATATTTTTCATACCACTTTGGTCATCTATCACGGTTATATCTTGGTGACCCCTATTGGATTGTCATTTATTTTACCTTGAAGTTTGAACATTTTATGTATTTTTATTTTTTGTATTTGATATTTTGAGCTTATTTGTGCTCTCTTTCACGTCTTTACAGACTGGTACTTTTATATATTTATTTTTCACTTTCTTTCACCGCGTCTGCGTGTTAGAGTGCGCAGAACTCCACTTCATTGAATCTGCTAGTTTAAAATGCTTCCACTTGTCAGCAGCTCGGTTCAAATGTTTATGTCAGTCCGGCCTAAGCAAATAATCAGTAGCTGCCAATCAATCGCCTACTTTTCCTCATTCTTTTAAGCTGTTCCTGTCAGCTCTTATCGAAGCACTCACTGACTTCACTGACATCATCAGACTCATCTGTAATTATACAAACTATTCCCTTGACAAAAATAATTCACGCTTCATGAATTAAGTAAGCTGGAGGTCCGGCAAAGAGGGTCTGATACAATCTCTGCTATATTTTGGTCTCCGCTGGTAGATGATGAATTTCAAAATATACTTAACTATTTTAACAGTCTGTATACTCTCCAACAATCGTAATGATTAAGCACAAGGGGCCAGATTCACGTACTTGCGCTGCGGCGTAACGTAAGTCATTTACGTTACACCGCCGCAAGTTTTAAGCGTAAGTGCTTGATTCACAAAGCACTTGCCTGTAAACTTGCGGCGGCGTAACGTAAATCCGTCCGGCGCAAGCCTGTCTAATTCAAATGGGGCGTGTACCATTTAAATTAGGCACGTTCCCGCGCCGAACGTTCTGCGCATTCTCCGTTAGGAAATTCCCGACGTGTTTTTTGAACGGCAACGTGCGTTACGTACTTTCGTATTCCCAGACGTCTTACGCAAAAAAAAAAATTCGACGCGGGAACGACGGCCATACTTTAACATGGGCCGTCTAATATTATACCACCTAAATAGCAAGTGCAACTTTACAACGGGAAAAAACGACTAGCGACGACGTAAGAGAATGCGACGAACGCGCGTATCTTCGTGGATCGCCGTAAACAGCTAATTTGCATACCCGATGCGGAAAACGACGCAAACTCCACCCAGCGGTCGCCGAAGTATTGCATCCTAAGATCCGAAGGCGTACGAAGCCGTACGCCTGTCGGATCTTAGCCAAATGCTGTCGTATCTTTGTTTGTGAATTGCAAATAAAGATACGACGCGGCAAATTTGAAAGTACGTCGGAGTATCAGCAGATACTCCGGCGTACTTTCTCTGTGAATCTGGCCCATGATGTTTGTGTAAAACGCGTCTACGTGACCTTGTGATGGTGTCTTTGGTGTTATCACTTTGAACAATAAAAGGCAATCGTAATTCCTGCATGTGCAGCCATTTCTTTTCTTACAAGTTTCCCACGGAAGCGTACCGGGGCTGGCACTCTACGAAACCTTCCACCTCAGGTTATCATCATACACCTGGAGCAGCGGCTCTTTTTCTTTGTGTATACTCTCCAATAATTATTTTTCCAAAATGAAGTATAACATTACTCCTATGAACAAGTAGATAGGGCAAACTGTATTGTCACGGTGGCTAACTAAAATATTATTAAAGGGGTTGTAAAGGTTTTTTTTTTTTTTTTTTTAAATAACAAACATGTTATACTTACCTCCACTGTACAGCTTGTTTTGCACAGAGTGGCCCCGATTCCTCGTCTTCTGGGGTCCCTCGGCAGCTGTCTAGGCTCCTCCCCGCAAGAGCTAACCCCCTCTCTGGGAAGCGCCCTCCCAAGGGGCTTAGACTGCAGGCGCGCTCCCATAATACAGTCGGTCCGCCCCCAGCCAATGGCTGCACTGCTATCAATCATCCAATGAAGAGCCGGGAAGCTAGCGGGTTCACAACGCAGGGCTTTCGAGGGCTCAGGTAAGTAAACGGTAGGCTGGGGGGGGGGGGCTGTAAGCGTAGGATGTTTGAAGCTTTACAACCCCTTAAAGCTGAACCAAAAGGAATAGAATGGACAGAATAGCTGCATGAGTTTGTGGAGGAATAATGCATATTTATAGTTAAAATGCAAGGTGGTAGTGTAGAAATAGGAGGTCTTAACTGATTGGTGATTTATAGGCAGATGGTAGGGAGGAGCCGTATGGGTTGGAACTGTAGTTCTGGTGGGGAGTCATTCCAGAAAGGTCAAACTGGATAAAGAAGTTGTCCCCCATTATTATATGAGAAGAAAAAATAGGACTAAATGGTTCTTTGTCATGGTAGCTTGGTGGATTTGGGGGTCTGAGGCAAACTTCCTGATGATTCAAATGGAGACTTGGTCTTCTGGAGAGGTACGTATATTTGTACATATCATATTAAAGTACATAACAAAAAACACTAGGGTTTTTTTTTTACATATCAGCAAATGTAACAGCTCTGGTGAACGGGAGTGAACCACAACTGCGGCTAGCAAGGATTTCAATGCACTTCTCTATGTGAGAATTCAGTATTGGACCCCAGGAGTCACTCCACGCATACAGGAGTTTGGGGGTTCTCTACATCATATCACTTAAACATATATAAATGCATTAGGCCACTAAGGGAGTTGGCATGAAATACCATCAACGCTTCGCATAGAAAAGTTAGAGCGAACATGTTCAACAAGTTAGGGCAAGGCCCATAATCAAATAACACTTATGTCAAGCACGTAGTAAATAGGAGTTGTAGTGACAACTAATAGTTGCATATGATAGGCAAGGATAGCTCAGGTAATTTGAGAATAGATGTCCCTTTAAGATGTTCCTTAGCAAACAGTCATAGGCACAACCGTCTATCCCAAGTAGTATGTTAATAGCTACAAGCCATAATAAATAACAGCAATTGTTTTAGTTGGAATATATACAGCAGATCTTTCTATAGTACTACAGGTGAAACAATTGCTACGTATCCGTTTGCAAGGCTTCAGTGTAGCAACAAGGGATTCCGTAGTGTAGGGTGTCAGGAAGGAAGATCTCTAAGGTTGTCCCCGGTAATGGCAGTCTGTTGCAGTTAACGTAGCAGCATTAATGCAGGAGTTGCAGGCTGGTCAGAATTGCAGCTTGGGGAGCGATGGCACCATTGGTTGTAGTGTGGCCGAGCTACGGCTGACAATAATAGAACAAGGTTTCTATTTCAATTGAATGCCTTTATAGGCAGGTAACAGGTGCAGTGCATAAGCACTGATACGAGGCAGGGCAGCGGTGATGTGCGACGCAGTTCCGCATTCCAGGCTGGAACGCACGCGACGCTGAGCGATGACATCATTGCACACATGCTGTCAGTCACTGGCTGTGTCCTCCCTTGTCACCGTTTTTTTCTTGGTGTCAGGAAAATTTGTCAGAAGTGATTCATGCAAGCAAGCAATTGAGCTGCAAGTTTGAAAATGACTTGATAAGTTATTGCTAGACTTGCCAGGCTTCACAAGTTTGTTGCACAATGACAGCAGGTCTGCATTGCATGACTCCAGATCAACTTTTTTTGCAAACATTCTGCAAGTCTTTTGCAAGTTCTGATTTAGTTATGTTGTGCAATAGTCATCCCACCACAGAGGGCACTGTGGCTGAATTCCCATACTGTAGACTTGCAGAGCTCTTGCTGTAGATTCACCACTGCAACTTTGTTCTTTGTTCAAATTTGCTACAAATTGGAAAAGTGTCAACTAGAGTCAACTTGTGCCTCAAGTGCTCTGCAAGTGTACAACTTGCCAGTGAAAATGTACAGCAAGTTATCAGACTTACAATTCAACACTGCCACAAATTTGTGGCAAGTTATCCTCGCTATCTGGGCTGATAACAGAGGAACGAAGCAATGGACAGAAAAAACACTTAGGCCCTTTCACACGGGGTGGATCAGTAATGATCCGCCTCCGTATGCTCCGTTTGCTCAGCAGGGATTGCTCCGTTGATCCCCGCTGAGCTGGCGGATGACAGGGCGGTCCCCGCACACTGTGCAGGGACCGCCCTGTCTTTTCTCCGCTCTCCCCTATGGGGGGATCGGATGAACACGGACCGTCTGTCCGCAGACGGAAGAAAAAATAGGGTTTTCTTCCGTCTGCAAAATTGGATCTTTGCGGAGATCTTTGCGATCTCATAGGGACCTATGTATGTCCCTTTTTCATCCGCACACGGATGGATGAAAAAGCGGACATACGGTCCGCATGTGTGAAAGGGGCCTAAGTGCTCTTGACTGAGACAAGCACACACTATAGAGGGATATGCTTTGCTCATATATAATGTCTGAGGTTTACAACCACTTAAAACCAGAAGTCATTACCGTATTTATCGGCGTATACCGCGCACTATTTTGCCCTGAAAATCAGGGAAAAATCGTGGGTGCGCGGTATACGCCGATACCCGCTTTCCCACCACAAGTTTGAATACTGCGCTGGCATATACCGAGCGCAGTACACTCGTGTATCTTCGGGCAGTCTCGGCGCCTCTCGCGCTGACGTCCTGAGCGTACAGGACGTCAGCGCGAGAGTTGCCGAGCCTGCCCGACGATACACGAGTGTACTGCGCTCGGTATATGTCGGCGCAGTACTCAAACTCGGCGCGGGAAACGAGCGGGGAGGACGTGAGGACGCCGCAGAAGGACGCCGGACCCGACGAAGAGGACACCCAAAGCCGCAGACGGACGCCGGACCCGATGAGGCCGCCGATGGACGCCGCGCAAGACACCAAAACTGTAAGTACAAAAAATATTTTTTCCACAGGTATTCGGGCAACTTTAGGGGTGCGCGCTATACGCCGATAAATACGGTACTTGTTACAGCCAGGCAACCAGCATTTGCAAATTTTAATGTCATTTAAAAAATTTAATGGCAGCCTAAATGTTTCTCCCAGGAATGGTTTCCTTTAAACATTTTGCACAAATGTGTTTTGCATTAATTTCTGGGAAAGGGCAAAGGGACTTCAGAGTGGCATTTTTTTTCTTAAAGTCTTAACCCTACAGCTGATGACTACGTGAGGAACGAGCCCTACATAAGAGAAAGTATTTAAAGTAAATTGCAAGGAACGTTCACCCCAGGCATAGTTGATTTATTATTTTCCATAAGTTGTGACAGATCCGACCACCTTCCTCTGCCACTGTTCTCCCTCTTCTTCTGTGTCTGGGAATTAGAGGGTGTCCCAATGAATACAACAAGGGCATCCATTTTAACTTAAAATTTAATTGTGGGCAAATATAAAAGATAAATTATCGCACATACCTGAATTTGAGTTTGTATCCAGTGTTCATTTTGGCAGCAAATTTTGATTAAGTTTTAGTCTAATGCTGCGTACACACGACCGTTTTTCATGAGGAGAAAAATGCAATTTTTTAAATTGGTCATTAAAAACGATCGTGTGTAGGCTTCAGAGCATTTTCTGCGACGTGAAAAATGGCCATTAAAATTTAGAACATGCTCTATTTTTTCTCGACATTTTTCAGGTAGTTGTTTTTCACGTCGTGAAAAATGGTCGTGTGTAGGCTTTAACGACGGGGAAAAAAACACACATGCTCAGAAGCAAGTTATGAGAAGGGAAATTTGCATAATGAAGCCCAAAGGGTGGCGCCATTCGAATGGAACTTCCCCTTTATAGTGCCGTCGTACACGTTGTACGTCACCGCGCTTTGCGCAAGCATTTTTTTTTTCACGATCGTGTGTATGCAAGGCAGGCTTGACAAGAATCACGTCGAGAAAAACTTTGTTTTTTCCATGACATTAAAAACGGTCGTGTGTAGGCGGCATTAGTCTTAGGACCAAAATGGCATTTTAGTTTTAGTCCCATTTTAGTCTTCTGCAAGTGTTTTAGTTTTAGTCGTATTTAGTCGACTCAAGCCTCGTACACACGACCGAGGAACTCGACGGGCGAAACACATCGTTTTCCTCGTCGAGTTCCTTGTTAGGCTGACGAGGAACTCGACAAGCCAATTTTCTCCATTACCAGCGAGGAAATAGAGAACATGCTCTCTTTTTGGCTCGTCAAGTTTCTCGACAGTTTCCTCGACGAAAATGTACACACGACCGGTTTCCTTGGCAAAAAAATATCTCCCAGCAAGTTTCTTGCTGGTTTTTGCCGAGAAACTCGGTCGTGTGTACGAGGCCTTAATCTTCAGGACATTTTAGTCAACTAAAATGCCCTTGTTGTTTTAACTTTGGATAGTAAAACATTTTTTTTCTGCCAGTAAATACCTTAAACAGTCAAGTTCCTGTTTCTTGTCTGGAAAAAAGCCTAGGCTTATGGCCTACATTTTAGTTGACTAAAATATCCAGTACATTTTTAGTCGACTAAAACCAAAATGCCATTGTTGTTTTACCTTTGGATAGTAAAACATTTTTTTTTCTGCCAGTAAATACCTTAAAGCGGGGGTTCACCCTAAAAACAATTTTTTAACATTATATTGAGCTCACTCTCGACATTGACAGTATGCCAATTTTTTTTATTTTTTTTGCTGTACATAACTCGTATAGCTATTTTCTTACCCGGCTTCCGGGTAGTGAATCCCGCGGGAGTGGGCGTTCCTATGCAGCAGTTAGTGATTGAAGTGATGACAAAAACTACCACCCCTGTCGCATAAGGAGCGCCACGAGTTGCCGAAAGAAGCCTAACGTCGGTACGCAGGCGCCGTATAGCGCTGACTCGACATTCGGCTTCTTTCGGCAACTCGTGACGCTCCTTATGCGACGGGGGTGGTAGTTTTTGTCATCACGTCAATCACTAACTGCTGCATAGGAACACCCACTTCCACGGGATTCACTATCCGGAAGCCGGGTAAGAAAATAGCAATACCAGGTATGTACAGCAAAAAAAAAAAACGGCATACTGTCAATGTCGAGAGTGAGCTCAATGTAATGTTAGAAAATTGTTTTTAGGTTGAACCCCCGCTTTAAACAGTCCACTTCCTGTTTCTTGTCTGGAAAAAAGCCTAGGCTTATGGCCTACATTTTAGCTGACTAAAATCTCCAGTACATTTTTAGTCGACTAAAACCATTTAAGTCGACTAAAACAAATTTTAGTCATCTAGAATCGAATGGGTGTAGTTAAATTGTAATGCATTATTCTACAATTTCCAAACTCATATACAGCTGGAGTGAAAAATCTAATATATTATTACATATGTTATTGAGGTATGAACATGCACTACAGACCAGTGTTAATTTTTATGTCAAATTTCAATTTAGTTTTAGTCTTAGGCCTCGTACACACGGCTGAGAATCCCATCATAAAAAACGTTGTTTTTCTTGACGGGATTCTTGTCAAGCTTGACGGGACACATACAACACGTACGACGGCAGTATAAAGGGGAAGTTCGATTCCAATGGCGCCACCCCTTGGGCTCCTTTTGCTAATCTCGAGTTACTGCGTGTTAGTTAAAAGTTTGGTGAGAGACGATTCACGCTTTTCAGTCTTCGTGCTTTCAGATTGTTTTCTGCTGTTCAGAATGCTGACGAATGTGCTATCTCCATTACGAACGCTAGTTTTACCAGAAGGAGCGCTCCCGTCTCATACGCGATTCTGAGCATGCATGTTTTTTTAAGGCTCGGAAAAGCATACACACAAACGGTTTTCTTGTCGTAAACCAGCCTGACGAGAATCACGATGAGAAAATTGAGACTCCCGACGAGAAAATAGAGACCGGGTTCTCTTTTTTTCTCGTCGAGATTCACGACGAGAAACCATACACACGAACGTTTTTCTCAGCAAAAAGCTCTGCCAGCAGTTTTCTTGCTGGTTTCTTACCGAGGAAACCGGTCGTGTGTACGAGGTTTAAGTCTTTTGACCAAAATGGCATTTTACTTTTAGTCGTATTTTAGTCATCTCAATTGTTTTAGTTTTAGTCGTATTTTAGTCATCTCAATTGTTTTAGTATTAAGTTAGTCGACTAAAATGTTTTAGTCAGTTTTAAACAACGAAATTAACACTGTTTGTATCAGCTTGTTGCACTCCCTATACAGCAGAGCTCTAATTAACCACTTCCTCACTGGGCACATATACCCCTTCCTGACCAGGTGAAATTTCAGCTTGTTGCACTGCGTCACTTTAACTGACAATTGCGCGGTCGTGCGACGTGGCTCCCAAACAAAATTGACGTCCTTTTTTCCCCACAAATAGAGCTTTCTTTTGGTGGTATTTGATCGCCTCTGTGGTTTTAATTTTTTGTGCTATAAACAAAAATAGAGCGACAATTTTGAAAAAAAAACAATATTTTTTACTTGTTGCTGTAATAAATAGCCAGATTTTAAAAAAAAAAAAATGTTGTGAAATATTTTGACAACTGTGGTAGGAGAACTCTGATTGGCTCTGATGCAAAAGAAGGGTGGAGAAAGTATTTGCGAATATCTGGAAATCGAATATTCGCGAATACTTTCTCCACCCTTTTTTTGCATCAGAGCCAATCAGAGTTGTCAAAATCTCGCAATCAATTTCGCATTCGCATTAGCGAAATTTCGATAAAATATCACCAATATTCGATTTCCGAATATTCGCGAATACTTTCTCCGCCCTTCTTTTGCATCAGAGCCAATCAGAGTTCTCCTACCACAGTTGTCAAAATATTTCACAACATTTTTTTTTTGATAAAATATTCCGAATATTCGATTTCCGAATATCCGAGAATAATTTCTCCGCCCTTCTTTTGCATCAGAGCCAATCAGAAAAAAAAAAAAAAAATCGCAAAATGTTCGCAATAAATTCGCATTAGCGAAATTTCGCAATTTTTTTTTATATTCGGAATAGCGAATATTGGCCGCGAAATTCGAGATATTCGCGAATACTCGAATATGCCATATTCGAGCCGAATATTCGCAATACGAATATTCGTGAGCAACACTACTGAAAATGTCAGGAGTGGATGGACACAAACGCAAATCAGTTGCCATTTCATCTGTGTATTTAGCTGTTTCCCAGGAGTTCAGCTTTATATCAGCTCAAGAGAAAGTTGAGCTGAGATTTAAAAAATTCAGCCTCTCTATTGTTTCCAATTATAAGAACATGTAGGTTTTAACACACAGAATAAGAATAAAAATGCCTTCAAGGAATAACATTAGAAATGGGTTAACAGAAAGCCCAATCGACAAATGGAAGAAATTTAGAAGGACATCTCCAAGGTAATGATTTTACTTTGAAAACGCAGAAAGTGACAGAAGAAGTCATGACATGAATAATTGACTCCATTCCCTAAGGATCGTTAGAGATTAATAGAAGTCACATAGCTAAAGGGGAAAAGGCCATTAATGGTTTTAACAATAGGACAGTATTTTTGAAAATTTTTATTTAAACTCTGATGCCGCATACACACGATCATTTTTTGGCATGAAAAAAAACGACGTTTTTAAAAACGTCATTTAAAATGATCGTGTGTGGGCTGGACATCGTTTTTTATCTTCTGAAAAACGACAAACAAAAAAAAAAAATTCGAACATGCTGCATTTTTTAACGTCGTTTTAACCTCCCTGGCGGTATGATTCTGTCAGAAAAAACATGCTAAAAGCGGTACCATTATTTGCAAGGAAATTTGGCGTTTTATATTGTAGGTCTGTAATTTTTAGAAATAACTCACTTAAATCTGACCAAACAAGCTTCTAATAGGCATCCCGGGTATGACATTTTTTTAAAAACAAAATTATAAATTATAATATAATAAATAATTATAAATAATTATAACAAATAATAATATAATTATAATAAAAATTATTCAATAATGTAATCAAATCAAAATCACTGAAATTTGCTCAGTTGCAGAATTGTTGCTGTCATTATTTTTTTTTTTTATGACGAATTTCCCCACAAATCGCTATCGCACAATTCTGCAAGTGATTATAATTTATTATCGCTGTTTTTTAGCTGATCTAAAACTATTTTTGACATAAAGGGACACTTTTGGTTGCTATGGACAATCTACAGTTTGCAGGGAGAAAGAAACGTTTTTATTATATAAAATGACATGCATGACACTGGACAGACCACTAGGGACAAGGGGTGTGTGTATTTTTTACATACAGTACTGTAATCTATAAGATTACAGTATACTGTATGTAAGGTGTTTGTTTACTTTTTTGAATTTGGCGCCGTTCTCCGTCCCCGTGCGTCGTAACGTCGCAGGGAACGGAGATCGGCGTCACACGGAGGCACTGTGTGAATCGAGCGAGGTCCCACTCGCTCACACAGCGCGGTGGCATCGCTGGATCCAGGGACAAGGTAAGTAACTTGTGCCTGTGGATCTAGCGAGGCAAGCCCGAGTCTGACTCGGGGTTTCCGCTCGCAGCAGGAAAATCTAACCCCGTGTCAGACTCGGGAAGACCGCCAGGCAGGTTAAACAATGTCGTTTTTCGGGTAGTAAAAAATAATCGTGTGTGGGCAAAAACAACGTTTTAAACCCGCGCATGCTCAGAAGCAAGTTATGAGACGGGAGCGCTCGTTCTGGTAAAACTACCGTTCATAATGGAGTAAGCACATTCATCACGCAGACAGAAAAGCGTGAATCGTCTTTTACTAACAAGGAATCAGCTAAAAGCAGCCCAAAGGCAAATAGAACTTCCCCCCTAGAGTGCCGTCGTACGTGTTTTACGTCACCGCGCTTTGTTCAACCTTTTTTTTTAAAAACGATGGTGTGTGGGCAACGTCGTTTTTAATGATGAAGTTGGAAAAACTTTGTTTTTTGGACATGCTGAAAAACAAAGTTTTTTTCATGCCGAAAAATGATCGTGTGTACGCGGCATGAGTGCCTTGACGGGGTCTGCAGCTTACACATAACGGGATTCATTTGCATTGGACTGTAGAGGAATTTGTTTGGGAAGAGCAGAGACCGTGGCTGCATTATGTGCCATAAGCTATTTTGATCTTGCTTATGAGATCAAGAAATCCGGTAAGCGGCAGTGATTTCACACTTTCCTTGGGTGTTTCGTTTTTCACCATTGCATTGCACGTTTGGAAAGGAACTTATGAGCACTGGATTTATTGGACTTTATTTTGGACTATAATTTCATTAAATTTTTGTTTACACTGTCATTCATTTGTATATTTCGTTACAAATCGCACATAGATGTGACAGTTTCCTGCGAGTAATTAGTGTCATTCAGATGTTCCACTGACAGGCACTGCCTCATTGGGCTTTAGGATTTTATATTTTATCATTTCATCTACCTCTTCTCCATTAGAGGGTGAAGAGTAGATAATCCTTAATACACATACAGGGGCAGATCCACAGAGATCTGCACCGGCGCAGCATATGGGAGATACGCTACACCGCTGTAACTTACTTTTTTAAACTTCGAATCCTCAAAGAATTTGCGACGTAAGTTACGGCGGCGTAGTCTATCTCTCGCGGCGTAAGGGCGCCTAATTCAAACCGGCGAGTAGGGGGCGTGTTTCATTTAAATAAAGCGTGTCCCCGCACCAAATGAACTACGCTTGCGCTTGCTCCGTCCCTAAATTTCCCGTGCATTGCGCTAAATGACGTCGCAAGGACGTCATATTTTTTAACATAGACGTGAATTACGTCCATCCCGATTCATGGACGACTTACGCCAAAAAAAAAAAATCTAAATAAACGCGGGAACGACGGCCATACTTAACATGGCAAATCTAACTATACGCCGCAAAACACCAGCTTTAACTATACGCCGGAAAAAGCCGACTAGAGACGACGTAAGAGAATGCGACGGCCGCGCGTACGTTCGTGGATTGTCGGAAATAGCTAATTTGCATACTCAACGCAGAAAACGACGAGAACTCCACCCAGCGGACGCCGAAGTATTGCATCTAAGATCCGAAGGCGTACAAAGCCATACGCCTGTCGGATCTAACCCAGATGCCGTCGTATCTTGGTTTGAGGAAATTTGAAAGTACGCCGGCGTATCAGTAGATACGCCGGCGTACTCGCTCTGTAGATCTGCCCCACAGGTTGTCTTTTTGTTTTCATTCACAAATTTTCACTCTTTGTCATTTTTGCATTTTTTACATTGCAGCGCAGCCATTATTCTTTTATATTTGTTTTCCCAAGATTTATCTTACTTGGTTGGTTGCAGCAGCACATTGTGTTTAACACACGTTAACCAATTTTTTTGGAAGACAGCGCAGTATTACTTACACCACATTTTGCAATCAATTTAATGCCTATACCCCCATCATTGTGTGCTAATGTTAAAAATGTTATCTCTTGACAGATCATCTGAATCTGTAGAAAATGTATAATGTATTTATGTCTATTTATTTATTTTGAATTGTAGTATATAGTGTGGTCACGGCAGACCTGAGGTGTACGGCTTAGTTATCACTCTCACCCGCTCCTCTAGCTCGAACTGTTATTCTCTGATTTGGTGTCCAGCGTGAAGTGCTTACAGATGGTTGCCGTTTAGCCATGCCCCCGACATGTTTCGTCATTCAGACATATCTGTGGGTATGGCCAAAAGGTTTGTAAAGGTAAAAAATGTTTTTCCTAAATAGCTTTCTTTACCTTAGTGCAGTCCTCCTTCACTTACCTCATCCTTTCATTTTGCTTTTAAATGTCCTCATTTCTTCTGAGAAATCCTCACTTCCTGTTCTTCTGTCTGTAACTCCACACATTAATGTAAGGCTTTCTTCCTGGTGAGGAGTGTCATGCTCGCCCCCTCCCATGAGGGGGCGAGCAGGTGATTCAGGACGCTCTCTATGTTGCAGATAGAGAAAGGAGCTGTGCGTTAGTTGGCTTTTTGACTCTCCTGCTCGCCCCCTCCCCCCTCAAGGGAGGGGGCGAGCACGACACTCCTCACCAGGGAGAAAGCCTCCCATTACTGTGTGGAGTTACAGACAGAAGAACAGGAAGTGAGGATTTCTCAGCAGAAATTAGGACATTTAAAAGCAAAATGGAAGGATGAGGTAAGTGAAGGAGGACTGCACTAAGGTAAAGGAAGCTATTTAGGGAAAACATTTTTTACCTTTACAAACCCTTTAAAACATTTTTTACCTTTACAAACCCTTTAAGGCGCAGTGGTGGTACTTCAAGTGTGGGCGTATGAGACTTGCTGACCATCAGCCATAAATATATACAAAAGCATACATATAAAAAAAAATACAAAATCAAACTTCAATACAATATAAACAATAAAGCTATAGTGACAGACATAAAAACAACTAGCGATGATTTTTATACGAGGGACACCAAATAACCGGACATTCCCAAAAGTGGCAGGTCCTCTTTTTCGATGGGACAATTTTTTTTTTCATTTTTGGAGCCCTATAGGTTTATATAGCACAGTAACATATACAAAAGTGTAGCTACTTTCTCCTGATATTACTGCAAGGCATTCTGGGAGAATGCAGAAAAGCAGGAGCTCCAGTGGATGTTGGAGTCTGTTATATCACATCATGTTTGGGTGGTATTTTTTTATTTATCCTGCTAGTTTTCATCCCTCCTCTTACTCCTGTTCGATGGATCAAAGTCTAGCCTCTTAGAAACCCTTTTCTTGTCAAGATTTAGCACACACAACCACATGTGCCTAATGGTTACAGTATGCACCATCTTGCTGTAATGCTCAACTCACGTAGTCGCTCTTTCATTACGTTAATTCCACATCTGCAAAATTAGGGAGAAAGCTCACAGGTTAACAATCCTTCCACACAAGCCTCCTAATGGTTTTCCCAAGGATTTAGAATATTGGATGGATCCAAAGAAAAACATGTTAGTGTCAGCCTACCCCGCAGGAGCCTCTAATGACCGTCACTATATGCTTTAGCAATCTATTAGTCCAGATGCTTGCTTGCGGCACAAAACAACACTTGCTAAATTAATATATTATTTATTCTCACCCTAGGATTATCCAATTATCCAATCAGGGATACTTACTATCATTGAAATTCCCCTAAATGTTATTGGTGCTGGACCAAGAACCAAAAGCAAATGAAGCCAGAGAATGACCAAATTCATCAGGCACCATTTATAATTAAATATCCCCTTTGTGTAGACTTAAGCAGGCCATAGATGGTGCAAATTTGCATGATTCCCCCATCAACACAGATAGTGCTGACAGGGGTATCCCTCCTGCTAAGCAAATGACTGCACCCGGTAGGGGGGTGGGGGGGATCCAGGGAAGTCGGGAGAAGACAGTGATTCTTGCTAGCGGCTATAGCAGCCACTATCGATAATTGCAAGTGAATCAACCCAAGTTGATTGATCGATCGACTTGGTACTTTCAGCCTGCCCATACACGGTTCACATCTCGGCCGGTTCCTGCTGAACCAGCTGAGATTCGAAGCGTCTTACCTTTTAATATTCAGGGACTATTTTTCCCTGACAGGGATACACGTTGCAAGGTTTTTAGCAGTCTTTAGGCTCCATGTACATTAGCGTTTTTTTAAGCTCCTAGAAGCTGTTACAGTAAAACCTTGGTTTGCGAGCATAATTCGTTCCAGAAACATGCTTGTAATCCAAAGCACTTGTATATCAAAGCATTTTTTTTACAGGGTATAAAAGAGAGAAGAGAGGCGCCTCTAATGCCCTGTACACACGATCAGTCAATCAGATGAGAACGGTCTGATGTATTTTTCCATTAGTTAACCGATGAAGCTGACTTATGGTCAGTCGTGCCTACACACCATCGGTTAAAAAAACGATCGTGTCAGAACGCAACGACGTGCTGAAAAAACCGAAGTTCAATGCTTCCAAGCATGCGTGGACTTGATTCTGAGCATGCGTGGATTTTTAACCTACATGCGTGCCTACAAACGATTGTTTTTTTTTTCTATCGGTTAGGTATCCATCGGTTAATTTTAAAAGAAGTTTAAAAAATTTTAACCGATGGATAAATAACCGATGGGGCCCACACACGATCGGTTTGGTCTGATGAAAACGGTCCATCAGATTGTTCTCATCGGACCAAACCGATCGTGTGTGGGCCCCACACACTTATGCTGTGTACGCAGCATAAGTGTAGCAATAAGTTGCTAAATGTTGTACCTTCATTAAATGTAACCATAATACTACACTTAGAGGAGCCTCTCTTCTTTTTTTATACTCAGTTGTGACATGACGCTACTCTTATATCAAGACATCGCTTGTATATCAAGGCAAAATTTATTAAAACATTTTGCTTGTCTTGCAAAACGCTCTCAAACCAAGTTACTCTCAAACCAAGGTTTTATTGTATTAGCTTTTTTTCTGCTCCTAGAAGCTAAATAGTTTTATCCTATGTGTCCATGCACACTTCTTTAGGCTATTAGCATGTTGTAACCTTCAGAGTCTAGGAGCAGAAAAAAAAATGTTTTTTGGAGAGTTTCTTGGAGCATTTTTCTAGCAGAAAAGCTCTCAAACGCTCCTAAATGCTGCTAAATGCTGCTAAACGCTTTTTTCTGTTTTTTTTAATGGAACTGCAAAAAATGCTAATAAAACACTAAAGCTCCTAAACACCACAAAAAACGCTATTACCAGCATTTTTTTTTTTATATCCACCGCTTTTCCCCAGCATTTTTTTTAGCCTAAAAGCAACGCTAGTGTGCATGGAGCCCCAAGGGCCAGATTCACGTAGCTCAGCGGATCTATAGATCCGCTCGTTCTACGTGAATTAAGATCCGCTCCCGCAAGTTTAGGAGGCAAGTGGCTAATTCACAAACCACTTACCTCCAAACTTGCGACGGCGGATCCTAAATCCCCCAGCGGAATTCAAATTCCGCGGCTAGGGGAGTGTCATATTTAAATCAGGCGCGCTCCCGCGCCGATTTAAATACGCATGCGTCGTCCGGGGAATTTCCCGGCGTGCATTGCTCCCACTGACGTCAATAGGACGTCAGTGGTTTCGATGCGTACGCAAACTACGTAGTTCCGTATTCGAGAACGACTTACGGAAACTACGTAAAAAAATACAAATCGACGCGGGAACGACGGCCATACTTAACAATACTTACCCCTGCTTTTAGCATGGGTAAGTATACGACGGGTACCGCGCTACGGAAACGACGTAAGAACACAGCGTCGGGTCCGCGTACGTTCGTGAATTTCGCGTATCTCGCTGATTTACATATTATTCAGTGTAAATCAGCGGGAACGCCCCCGGCGCCATTTTTAATTCAAAAAAAAGATCCGACAGTGTAACACAGTGTGACACTGTCGGATCTCAGCCCTATCTATGCGTATCTGATTCTATGAATCAGGTGCATAGATAGGACTAGAAAAAATCCGAGATACGATGGTGTATCTGAGATACACCGTCGTATCTGCTTCGTGAATCTGGGCCCTAAAGTGTAAGTAAACGCCGCTATAGTTTTCAGCCAAGGAAGCTGCCATCTTGGCCTATGATGCTGCACATGTGATCAGTTATGAAACCAGCCATTGGAAGGTTTGGCAGTTTGGTTGAGAGCACAACCAAGGGAGTGTTACATTTCCGGCATTTGTGCCGCAAATAAATCTGTTTTACGGATGGGTTTACTACCACTTTAATCCAGATTCTAACCTGCTTATGGTCAACAGAGGCCACGGAAGAGTGATGGCAAAAAAAAAATGCCAGAAGAGATGTTGTAATTAGTCAACGAGTGGATTAAACATTCTTGCGAAAAAACATAGTCCACCAATTTTTTTATGTATTTATTAGGGCTGTGCAAATTAACTTTTAATTAATCGATTAATCTTTCATTTTTTTGATCGATCAAAATCTTTTTGATCGATTTAAAATTCTTTTGATCGGTACTCACCTCTCCGCCGGCTTCTGGGCCTTCAGGGAGTTTCGTCGGAGATCCGGTGACGTCACAGACACCGGCGGGGCTTGCCGTGACCATCTGAAGGGCTCCTTTGCTGTGCCTTCATATCTGCATTCTGGCGGGACCTTACTATCTGCCACACGCAAGGGCTGTTACACTTCCCTCTATCAACCTGGGATTCTACAGCCATCCACTGGGAGTTGTGATAGTTCCCTTCATGGGACATCTACATGCCGATGGACTGATGTTAACCTCTCCTCATCTGGATTCAGCAGTGGTATCGTTGTACACATTTTTATACCAGTATCATACTTAGCTACATGTTTTTATGACTGCTTTTAGTACCATTTGGTATTACTCGCACCATTTTTACAGTTTATGTAGCTACATCGATTTTTTCTCCAGTGCAATATTTATTTTGTTACCTACTTGAAGACTATAAAAGTTTTAATGCTATTCCCATCGAGCGCTGCATTTGTGTGTTTTTTGTATCCTGCTATCCATTTTTCCAGTGGTTGGTAGCTGCACTGGGAATCAGCCTGCAAGGAGATCAGCTAAAAGTAGTTGGATCTGTATGTGCGTTATAATTAATCAAAATTAGTCGATTAATCGATTAAAAAAAAAAACGATTAATCGAACAGAAAAAATTTGATCAGTAACAGCCCTAGTATTTATCTATTTTGACAAAAAAAAAAAAAAAGATTTAGTCTAAGCATAGATCTCTGTTTGTCCCAAGAATGTTTGATCCACTTGTTGACTAACGTATTTATCGGGGTATAACGCGCACTTTTTTTCCCTTAACATCAGGGGAAAATCGTGGGTGCGCGTTATACGCCGATCCTGTCTTTGTCGGCTGTCTCAGAGCGCCGCCGACAAAGACCGACAAAGACCGAGCCGAGTGTACTGGGCACTCAGCTAGGCGCGGCTAGGCTCGGCCACGCTCGACTCCGCCCGCAGTCACACGAGAGGAGCCGAGAGAAGCCGAACACACCAGAAATCCGGCTCTGCACAGCTCGACCGAGGTGCCAAACTCAAACAGACGGACGCCAGACAAGGCCGCCGATGGACGCCGGGCAAGACAGCAGACGGACACCACCAAGGCTGGACGGACCCCACGCAAGGCCGCAGACGGACGCCGGACAAGGCCGCCGATGGACGCCGGGCAAGACAGCAGACAGACACCGACAATGCTGGACGGACTCCGCGCAAGGCCACAGACGGACGCCGGACAAGGCCGCTATGCCGGACAAGGCCGCTGATGGACGCCGGGCAAGACATCCAAAATGTAAGTTTTTTCCTTAAACTTCCCTTCTAAACTTGGGGTGCGCGTTATACGCCGGCGCACGCTATACCCGATAAATACGGTAATTACTACCTCTGCTGGTAGTCTACTCCAAAGGTCAACTACCCTGTCTGACTTTTCCTCACAGTGGAGAGATTTCCTTTTTTTATTCCGTTTCCCCAACGGGACAAAAAAAATGTCTGAGGGCACTCAACATTTCAACCTACCCACTCTTCCCAAAATAAAAACAAAAAATGAAACATGACTGGCTTTAGATACAACGTAAATAACTATTAACCCAAAAGGAAACCTTTTACCGTCAATGGGTCTCCCCGCGTTTTATTATGTATTAGGGCAAGCCAACAAAGATACATTTACTTTTAACAACTTCATGGCTGCAAAATGCCTTCTAAAGTCCTCAAGCAGAATGCCCTGTCCCACCTTAATTAATGTTGTAGCTAGTAGTGCCTAACTGCACGTTGCTAGTACTCTGACCCTGCTGTCAAACTGACAAATTAGTCAAGAGTTAATTATAGAGTTATGATCAGGTCACACATACTGAAGCTGGTCTGGGCACCTATAATCCATTTACTCCTGGTTTCAAAATGGTTACAGATAGAATTTATTCAGTCCTGTCACTTTTAATTATAGTAATATGATAATCGCTAAAGTATTTCCTGTCTTTTTCCTTTATACTTCAAATGTTTTTTCCTTCTACTATATAGGGGTTTCACCTTCCATATCTTGTCTTTCACTTTCAGGAAATGTTTAGTACAATTTGGATGTAAATGTATTCTGAATTGTTCCTGTCATTCCATGAAAGACTCGGAGAGTTGTCCCCTTCACCTCTCTTCCGGCAGTAAGCATAGGTTGCAGCTTGTGAACTTCTTAGATGCTCTTACATTGAGGTCACCCCTTTTCTCTAACTAGGGTTTAGCAATGAAACCTCCTCCAGATGTTGGGAGGGCAGCTGTTAAGGAACTGAGTTACTTCCAATCTGGGAAATGGCATAACCAACAAGGTAACATTCTGTATAATTTGTTCTCCGGAGACCAGGATACAAAAGTTTGAACACAAGTTGAGCTTTAAACTGAAGTTGGCTGATTAAAATTAAGCAGTATAACCAAGTGTCATAGTAAAACATACTGGGCCAGATTCATAGAGAAATACGTTGCGCAGCGGCGGCGTAACGTATCCCATTTACGTTACACCGCCACAGGTTTACAGCGTAAGTGCCTGATTCACAAAGCACTTACCTGTAAACTTGCGTAAATCCGCTCGGCGCAAGCCCGCCTAATTCAAATGGGGCGGGCACCAATTAAATTAGGCGCGTTCCCGCGCCGAACGTACTGCGCATGCTCCGTCCGTCAAATTACCCGACGTGCATTGCGCTAAATGACGTCCAGCGCCATTCACGAACGACTTACGCAAACGACGTGAAATTTAAAATTTCAACGCGGGAACGACGGCCATACTTAACATTGCTTAGACCACCTAGAGGGCATACTTAGTTTTACGCGACGCATCTCTACAGAAACGACGTAAATTTAGATCGACGGGCAAAGCGGACGTTCGTGAATCGCCCTAACTAGTCATTTGCATATTCTACGCCGACCGCAATGGAATCGCCACCTAGCGGCCGGCCTAGAATTGCAGCCTAAGATCCGACGGTGTAACACAGTTACACCTGTCAGATCTTAGGTCTATCTATGCGTAACTGATTTTATGAATCAGTCGCATAGATACGACAATCGTTTCTCAGAGATACAACAGCGTCGTATCTCTTTTGTGAATCTGGCCCACTGTACCTAATACAGTATGTAACATATTTCCTTTATTTATTTATTTTTCCTTTATTTTTATGTTTTGGGGGGAAAAAAAAAAACATTCCTCTTTTTTGGTCTGGTAAATATGTGTAAATAGTTCTTATGCATTTTATGGGATTAATTTTCTAAATTAGTTGAATTGTATTGTGTATTCTTAGTAAATATTATGTATGAAGCTGTTTTTACTATATTATGTGCAAAAAAAGTAGCACATGATTGGTTAAATAAAGCTTTACCTGATCGACTTTAAGTGATTGAAATGGTAATGAAAAAAAACATGTCTATACTTACCTGCTCTATGCAATGGAATTGCACAGAGCGGCCGTGAACCTCCTCTTTTCAGGGCCCCTGCCAGCGTTCCTTGCCCCTCCTCTTTGTCCAGTGCCCCCCATGGGAATCCGCTTACATAGGGGCACTTATGCATGCTCACACCCGAGCTCCGCTGCTGCGTTCATTGACACAGACAGCCGGAGTCGCCCCCCACACGCTCCCTCATCACTGGCTTTGATTGATAGCACTGGGAGCCAATGACTCCCAATGCCCCAGCAAAGCCAGCAAGACTAGGAAGTGAGGTGAGAGAAGAGCCGCACACATGCATGGCACTGGTTCAAATGAGGGCTCAGGTAAGTAAAGGGGGGGGTGAAGGGGGATGCCGACACCTAAACATTTTTTACCCTAATGCAAGGAATGGATTAAGGTAAAAAATATTTAGGCTTTACACAACCACTTTAACAACGTGAACATGCACTATTCCTTTAGTTTATGACCCCCTATGTATTTGTAGCACACTTCTGGGTAGGTTCTAGAAGACAGTATAATTTTTTGTCCTTCTGCTTAACAGGAAGATGGTTCAGGAGTTAAGGGGCAGCTTCCCTCTCCTCCGTGGAGGGGGCGGTGTGGCTTTGGGTGTTTGACCCAGGGGCCTAGAAAGAGAGAGAATCTGAACCCAGAGGTCCTGCAGAGCTGACTAGAAGGGAGACACCAGGAAGGATCTAATTCTGCCTATAGCGAGTAAAGATCTGTGTCTTTGGGGCCTGTCAAGTGAGGGCTGCCCCTTCAGCTAGAAGAGTCAGCGGATGGGTGTCAGTAAAGGGGGTGCTAGAGAGTGTCCTGAGGATAATTTAGTGCATCAAATCTGCTGCTAGTGAGAGCAAGAAGACTCAACCCTTCCATGCATGTGTCTATATGGTGAAAGCAGTGTGACTGCTTGTACTACCAATCCGGTGAGGCCAAGTGTTGTCCTTATCTTTTGTAAAAAGTTCCAGTTGAAGTATCCCACTCATCCCTTCTCCCATCAAAGTTCCAAAATAAAATATAAAAACACCAATACCCTGGATTGGTTATTGAGTAACGAGCAAATGGGAGTAAGGGTGGGACAAGCAGGAACCCCTAGCAACCAAGCGGTAATCCCTAGCAACTAAGTGGGAACTATTAGAAACCAGCTGCAGTTAACCAGAGAGAGGCCTATGAAGTCAACATTCAGAAAGCCCTACGGGGACAATGCTACATATTCTATTCTATCAGCAGGTAGCCTTCCAGGCTCCCCTGTCACTTGAAATTACTATTGGCCCACTTTGGCCAATCATTTTCAGCTACCTTACACTCTGCAGTTTATAAAAAGAGAAGAATCCAACACTTTCTGGTGGTCCAACACCTCAGGATATGTAAACTGATGGCAATCAGGCTGTGTGTGTGTGAAGATTGCTTACTGGCAATACTGATCCTACCCAAGCTCTCTCCCAATGTGTTCTGCCTGCCTAGTTCAAAGGGCTTTCCTCCACTTTTATCTCCTCTGGGTACCTCGGGGGTGGTGATCAGTTCTACAAAGACTCTTACCTCTAACATCTTCATCTTTGAGTACTGTACATGCTCACTCCTACTACACAAACGGTGAGCCAATTGGTAGCACTACACGGGGCCAGTATAAATTGCATTTCACCATTGATGATGGAGAGATTGGACATTGAGTACTTATAAAGGCTACAGACTCCTCTGTGGATGGAATCCTTTGGGGGCAAAACCTAAGGAACAAGTGATGGCCACATCTCCATCACACATTTTGGCAATGGATATTAATTAAAAACAATAATTGGGGTGAAACAAAATTGACTGGTTAAGGTTCTGAACCCTTGCTCCACTGGTGTTCCTCTGCCCCTCCTCCCATGCCGGTTAAAGTGGAACTACTGTTCACTGCATCTGAGCACCGCAAACCAAAAATGATTTTTTTTTATTTTCAATAAATTCAATACATTTTCTTTATTTGCAGGGATTTCCTCTCACTTCCGGTTTTGGCTATGGGACAGAAAGCAAAGGGAAATCTCACCCTAATACAGACGGTCGTTTTATGCGATGTAAAAAAACGACGTTTTTAAAAACGTCAATTTCATTGACCGTGTGTGGGGGAAAACGTCGCTTTATGTCTTGTAAAAAACGACAAAAAAAAATTGAAGCATGCTTCAATTTTATGTGTCGTTTTTCAAAACGTCGTTTTTTGTGTCACAGAAATTGACCGTGTGTAGCAAAAAACGACGTTTAAAACGACGTTTTTGAACCCGCGCATGCCCAGAAGCTAGTTATGAAGCGAGCTTCAATGGAAAAAACGTGGTGAACGTAACCTCGCTTTGCTAGAGCATTGTGAAAAAACGATGGTGTGTAGGCAACGTCGTTTTTGAAAATTGAAGTTTCAAAAACGTTGTTTTTTACTTCACAGAAAACGTCGTTTTTTTACATCGCATAAAACGACCGTCTGTACGCGGCATTAGGACAGAAATAGCAAAAATAAACATTACAGGGGTTATAAAACGTCCCTACTCTTTCCAAAATGAAAAACAAAAAAAAGGTTTTGCCGATAGTTCTACTTTAATTTTATATTGTGAACCTTTTTCTATGCATTGGCATTTTCTATGGTGCAGTATGTTAATATGTCAATTTTGAGGCTGCAGATGGGCATTGATCAGGCTGCATTGATGGGCACCGACCTTTTTTTTGCTTCAAAGTTCTTTATTTAAAATCTTTTCCTGAAACTTCCCTCTTAAAACGAAGGTACATGGTATACGTCTGTGCGTGTTATATGCCGATAAATACAATACTTTTTTTAAAATATTTTTTTAAGATAAGTTAAAGACTAAATAGATTTTCGATAAAATGCTGATTTATTGAGCACCTAAAAAGTCTCCACAAATTCAACATATGGCAATGTTCTTATGTACTTTTCTGAATAATATAATACGTATAGGGGGTGTTGGTACAACCAGAATATGCACCCCCCTTTTTCTTTTTTGCAAGAATTCCCAATATGTTCTATCTGCCTAATTCAGAGGTCATGGGCTTTCCTTCACTTTCCTTTGTGTACGGGGTGGTGATCAGTCCTAAAAAAAACCTGCCTCAAACATCTTCAACTTGCAGTATTGTAGGCACTCACTCCTAATACAAGCACTGATAGCACTACACATGACTATTATAAACTGAGTCTATACTCAAAAAGACATACAGCTATTAGGGTGACCACATTTCCAAACTGCCATTCAGGGACACCCCCCTCCTTCGCAAAAATGTGCCAATTTTAACGTTTTTCAGGAGCAGTGATTCTAATTATGCTTAAAGTAAAACAATAAAAATTAACAATTTCTCTAAATATAGTGCCTGGGAGGTCCCCTTAGTCTGCCTGTAAAGTGGGGCATGAGTACCATGTATAGAACATGCTGCAGCAAAAATGAAATTTCTTAAGAAAGTCAAATCACAGTTAAATTGACTCACGGTTGAAATTGCTGGCACCTGGCTATTGAAAAAAGAAAAAGCCCCCCCAGTCCATACCAACACCCATGGGCTCTACCCCCCACCCCAAAGCATCACATCCCCATCTTACCCTGGCTGATGGTTGTGGTGGCATGCAGGCAGGGGGATTATCAGAATCTGGAAGCCCCCAAAGGACCCAAAAGGGTCTGGAATGGACTAGGGGAGGGTGACCCCACACCGTTTTTTTTTTTTACTTTTTTTTTACTGGCAGCTTTATTTTTTATTTAACTGTCAGTGGGAAAGCCCATTGACAGCTGAAGACTCATCAGTTGTTTGTGACGCCGACTTCCCAGTCCCCGCTCTCTCATCGGGTGGCTGTGTCAGTTTCATTCCGGGACACTGTATTGTCCTGGAATGAAGGTGCCTGGGACCTGGGACAGAACTGCAAAATGCGGGCCTGTCTCGGGCAATCCGGGACACGTGGTCACCCTAACAGCTATATATTGTTTGGGAGTACATCTGTTGTTTTATTACTGAAAGTCTGTTAAAAGCTGTACTTATCCTTTTCTTTCTAAAAAGAATACACTACACAACAGCACACACAGTACAGAAAGGCAGTGCATATAATTTATTAATATAAATATGTGGTTGAACAATTATAATAAAAACATAATATGTGATCTCTCAGCCAAAACACATGATAGCTCTGGAGATGCACAAGACTTTTTGGAGTTACGGTACAAAGGAAAGCAGAGATGGACCACCTACAAGAATCTGTTAAGTTTGTTGCTTGGGACTTTACCCAGAATGTACAGTACCGACCTAGTTAAGGCCACAATGGAAGTTAAATAATAATAACACGTAATTGATGGGACACACTATGGTCTGATAAGATGAAGGCAAAATAAAGTGAGAAGTCGGTGTAGGTCAGCTAGAGTTGCATGGTTTCTCTTGGTCTTGTAGGTGGCCCGTTTCTGTGGTTTTCTGAATTGATATAAGTGGTAATGGGAACATTCATAATGCATTTTGGATTTCCTACTTTCTGTGGGTGCCAAGGCTTTTCATTGGCTGAAAGGCTATAGACTTGTTTGAAGTGAAACTTTAGGAAAACAGTTTATTGAGAAGCTGAAATACATAAATGTTTACTCATTTTATAATCTATAGTTTAAATGTTCTTAATGGTTAAAGCGGAGGTCCACCTAAAGAAAAAATATTAAAAGCCAGCAGCTACAAATACTTTTAATAAATGGATTGGACACTTACCTGTCCAGGGTGCCCGCGATATCGGTAGCCGAAGACGAGCAATCGCTCGTCTCTCAGCTACCACGCCACCATCCTCGGTGAGGGACCCAGGAAGTGAAGCCTTGCGGCTTCACTGCCCAGTTCCCTAATGCACATGCGTGAGTAGCGCTGCACATCTTCACTGGTCCCCGTTGTGTTCTGGGAACCGCGTGTTTCCCAGAACACAGCAGGGGGGGAGTGGCGGAGATATCCGCAGATTCTGCAGATATCTATGCCCGGAAGTGGGTATACAGGTATTTGCACCCCCCTGAAAGGTGTCAAATGTGACACCGGAGGGGGGAGGGTTCCGAAAAGCAGAGGTTCACTTTTTATGTGGACCTCCGCTTTAAGTATATTTACACACAAAGTATATTTACTTTTTATTTTGCCTCTCATCCAACCTTAACTAATGCCCCCATTCGCTATACCCATCTCCCTACTTACTGGGTTCAAACAGCCACTGGCAATGGTTACATCCTGCCAGTCTGGATGCACAGTAAAATCCCATAAACTTCTAAGCAGATGTCTCCCAGGAGTTTACTCATTCTATCAGAAGAAGTCTGTTGGGTTGTACTGTGCAGGTGTAAACAGCAGGAAAAAACTACAGTTTGGCTGGATGTAAAGAAAAGTGGTGGGCCAAGGCTACTACTACAATTTGATAAGTATGGATCTAGGGCATGGGCAGATGGGGTTTGTTATGGTCAGATGTGATAAAAATGGTTAAGTAAACTTTGTGTGAAATTATACTTACTCTTTAAATAAAAAAAATTAAACAAGATCTTTATTGCATTAGAAAACAGAAGTTGTTTATACTATTTATTGAATCTTTACTTAAAGTTGTAAAGGTTCCTTTTAAAAAATAATTAAAAATAACGAATATGTCATACTTACCTCCACTGTGCAGTTCGTTTTGCACGGAGTGGCCCCGATCCTCGTCTTCTGGGGTCCCTCGACAGCTGTCTCAGCTCCTCCCCACAAGAGCTAACCCCCATTCTGGGAAGAGCTCTCCCAAGGGGGTTAGCTTGCGGGCGTGCTCCTGTGTGACATAGTGGTGGCCATAGCCACCAAGTGTATCACTCGGCCCTGCCCCTGACGCGCCGCATCATTGATTTGATTGGGAGCCAATGACTGCGCTGCTATCAATCTCCAATGAAGAGCCGCCTCAAGCTGGGGGAAGGCATCACGGCATCGCGCTCACAGAGTTCAGTGGCTCAGGTAAATAAAATGGGGGGGCTGGGGGGCCCGAGAGTGCAAGGTGTTTTTTCACCTTAATGCATAGGATGCATTAAGGTGAAAAAACACGAAGCTTTACAACCCCTTTAACCTCCTTAAAGAATTTGTTTTGGAAAGCTGGCCTTCCTAGGTTCAGACCAAAGCATTGGCTCCTACAAAGGCCCGGAATTCACAAAACACTTGCGCCGACGTATCTCAAGATACGCCGCAAAAGTGCAAATATGCACCGTCGTATCTGTGCGCCGTACCCACAAACTAAGATACGCCTAAAAACAGGCTTAATCCCGCCGACGTAACTTGCCTACGCCGGCGTAGAGTGGGCGCACATTTACGCTGGCCGCATGGTGGCGCTGCCATTGATTAGCCATTCAAATATGCAAATGAGGAAAATACGGCGATTCACAAACCTGCGCCCGCCCGACGCAGGCTACGAGAGGTGTGCGTAAGTTCTATGTCCGGCGTAAAGTTAAGCCCCATAAAGGAGGTGTAACTCAGCAACATATAAAGGTCTGCATCAGGGAACAGAAGCCGGCGATTTTTTTACGTAGTTTACGTTGGACGTGTGTCTGGATGGGCGTAGATTATGTTCATGGCGTAGGCAGTGATCCGGCGTATCTTAGGTAGTTGTTCCGACGTGGTTATGAGCATGCGCACAGGGATGCGTCCACGACACGACGCATGCACAGTTCATTCAACGTACTTGTCTGGCTTTCAAACCATCATTTGTATGGGGTCACGCCTCATTTGCATTGCTTTGCATGGGGCAAGCCCACTTCCACCTACGCGGGCCTGCGCCTTCGAAATCTACGCCACGCCGACGCAGCTTTGGAAGCACTGGCTTCCTGAATTCCATGCTTGCCTCTCTGCGCTGTGTCGGCGTAGCGTACATTGAGATGCGCTACGGCGGCGTAATGTGCGCCCGTTCTCTGTGAATCCGGGCCATAGTCTCTATTTTATAGCCCTTATGAAGAAATAACAAAAAATGCAGGAAGGACAAGATCATACACTTCAAAGGTAAGGAAACTGAGGAATTACGTCTTCCATCCTGCAGCAAACTAATGACATAATTTTGGCCTAGGAAAGGTAGTTTAACTGGGGCTCAATGACAGTTTTTTAATACCAAAAGGTACTGCTTAAAGGGGTTGTAAAGGTTAATTTTTTATTTTCTAAATAGGTTCTTTTAAGCTAGTCTATTGTTGGTTCACTTTTCCGCAGGGATGTAGTCCCAAGGGAGGGGGAGAGCACGCTGACTAACCCCCCAGCCAGAACAGCTTGGATGATGGGGGCAAGCTTACGGAGGAAGAACGGGAAGTGAGAAATTCAGACAAAGAAAAAAAACATTTAGGGAAATCGAAGGAAAAGGTAAGTGAACCAACAATGCACTAGCTTAAAGGAGCTTATTTAGGAAATAAAAAACGATCCTTTACAACCCCATTAACAAAGTATATATGTATATATATATACTGCTGCTGTATGTCGTGACATGCGGGGAATGTATTCATGTAGACTTAGTGAAGGGTTCAATTTAATTACACAGTTTTCTTGCAAGGAAGGTTTGCGGGTCTCAAAATCTAGCAAAATAGTTTAAAACAAATGTAAAGGGGTTATATAAACAAAACAATAAAACAAACCCACAAATTTGTCACATTAAGCTACATGACTGTTCTGCCATGATGCAGTCAGCCAGGAGCAAAAGCCCAATGAGCCTCACACTCCATATGAGACACACCACAAGGGAGAAATGGGCCACATTCCAATTATGTCAAAAAGTCCTACAAATTTATTGATGGACAGCACAGTCACACACTGGGGTTGATTTACTAAAAGCAAATAGATAAATGCAGTTGCCCTCTGCAAGTGCAGTTGCTCCAGAGCTTAGTAAATGTGGCAAAGCTTTACTTTGCAAAGAGTTACATAGTTAGTCAGGTTGAAAAAAGACACAAGTCCATCCAGTTCAACCACAAAAAAAAATAAACAAACAAAATAAAAAACACAGTACAATCCCATACACCCAACTCCATACCCACAGTTGATCCAGAGGAAGGCAAAAAAAACCAGCAAAGCATGATTCAATTTGCTACAGCAGGGGAAAAATTCCTTCCTGATCCCCCGAGAGGCAATTGGATTTACCCTGGATCAACTTTACCTACAAATCTTAGTACTCAATTATGTTATGTACATTTAGGAAAGAATCCAGGCCTTTCTTAAAGCAATCTACTGAGCTGGCCAGAACCACCTCTGGATGGAGTCTGTTCCATATTTTTACAGCTCTTACTGTGAAGAAACCTTTCCGTATTTGGAGGTGAAATCTCTTTCCTCTAGACATAAAGAGTGCCCTCTTGTCCTCAATGTTGACCGTAAAGTGAAAAACTCAACACCAAGTTCACTGTATGGACCCCTTATATATTTGTACATGTTGATCATATCCCCCCGTATTCTCCTCATCTCAAGAGTGAATAGATTTAGTTATTTTAGTCTTTCCTCATAGCTGAGCTCCTCCATGCCTCTTATCAGTTTGGTTGCCCTTCTCTGCACTTTCTCCAGTTCTCCGATATCCTTTTTGAGAACTGGTGCCCAAAACTGAACTGCATATTCCAGATGAGGTCTTACTAATGATTTGTACAGGGGCAAAATGATATCTCTCTCTCTGGAGTCCATACCTCTCTTAACCACTTCGTTACCTATTTTGGCACTTTTCTCCTATGTATAAATCACAATTTTTTTGCTAGAAAATTAATCAGAACCCCAAAACATTATATATTTTTTTTTAGCAGACACCCTAGGGAATACAATGGTGGTCATTGAAACTTTTTTTCTCGCACGGTATTTGCGCAATAATTTTTCAAATGCCATTTTTTAGGGCTAAAAACTGTTTCATGAATTAAAAAATAACAAAACAGTAAAGTTAGCCCAATTTTTTTGTATAATGTGAAAGACGATGTTACGCCGAGTAAATAAATACCTAACATGTCACGCTTTAAAATTGCGCACACTCATGGAATGGCGCCAAACTTCGGTACTTAGAAATCTCCATAGGCGACGCTTTAATTTTTTTTACAGGTTACTATTTTTGAGTTACAGAGGAGGTCTAGTGATAGAATTGTTGCACACGCTCTAACGCACGCGATGATACCTCACATGTGGGGTTTGAACGGTGTTTACATATGTGGGCGGGACTTGAATGCGCGTTCGCTTCTGCACGCAAGCGACCGGGACAGGGGCGTTTTAAAAAAAACATTTTATTATTTTATTTATTTTTTTTACTTCATTTTTTTATTTTTACACTTTTTTTTACATTTTTTTTTGATCACTTTTATTCCTATTACAAGGATTGTAAACATCCCTTGTAATAGGAATCACTGTGACAGGTCCTCTTTATGGAGAGATGTGGGGTCAATAAGACCCCACATCTCTCCTACAGGCTTACAAGCATGAAATTGGTGAAAAAAAAATCACTGATTACATGTCGACAGCCTGTTTACTTTCGGGTACCGGGCTCGACGTCATAACGTCGCGCCCGGTCCTCCGACGGTCATAGAGATGACTGTGACCGTCTGGTCACCAGTCATCTCTATGCTTCACCAACGAGCGCCGGCCAAATCGCTCTCCGGGCCCCCGATGGCACGGGAGAGCCCGGAGAAGCACCGGATGGCGGCGGGAGGGGGGGACGTCCCCTCCCACTGCCTAGAAGAACGATCGAGCAGCGGAACCGCCGCTTTGATCATTCTTCTGTTGCACAGAATCGCCGGCTGGCATCAGGCATCATTCAGATATCACCGCACAAAGCCGAGGACGTCCTAGGACGTCCTCGGGTCTGAAGTGGTTAATACAAGAAAGGACTTTGCTCGCTTTGGAAACCGCAGCTTGGCATTGCATGCCACTATTGAGCTTATGATCAACTAAAACCCCCAGATCCTTCTCCACTACAGATTCCCCCAGTTGTACTCCCCCTAGCATGTATGATGCATGCATATTCTTAGCCCCCAAGTGCATAACTTTACATTTATCAACATTAAACCTCATCTGCCACATAGTCACCCAATTAGACAGAGCATTGAGGTCGGCTTGTAAATTGGAGACATCGTGTAAGGACGTTATTCCACTGCATAGCTTGGTGTCATCTGCAAAGACAGAAATGTTTCTTTTGATCTCAGACCCAATATCATTTATAAATATATTAAAAAGTAAAGGTCCCAACACTGAACCTTGGGGTTCAGAGTACCCAATGACTTGCAAGGAAAATAAAATAAAAAGCATTTTTTTTTTTCTTGCACATGATTGGATGACGAAAATCAGCAGAGTTTCTGCTCATTTACTAAGCTCTGGAGAAACTGCATTTGCACTTTGCAAGTGCACAGTCTTTTTCCCTTTAGTAGATCAACCCCACTGTGTCCTTTCGTCCTAGGTCCAACCCTCTAATGTATTTCACCCATCCAGGCTACATTTCATTTCAATTCATTCATCAGTCCCTTTGTTTCAATGGGCTGCCCTATGCGTAAGAAAAGTGAAAAAGAAGTCCCAGATTGTTTTCCAAAAATGTGCCTCACTGAACTGCGTAATGCTGCGTCACCATGCAGTTTGGCAAGCGTGAAAACACAGCGTTTGCAGATGCATGGGGGTGCTATTAACAATTCATGATTGATGGCACCGCTTCCCATCTGGTAAATGGCAGTGAGTTTCTCTGTGTGTCAGGAAAGCATGCAATTTTTTCCCCATGTTCCCAACATGCAAAGGTCTGAACCTAGGCTAACACTCATTGTCAAGCAAAAATACTTGTCATGTATGTCTTCAGTCTGACACATCCCCTAAGTTAAACCATGATATTAACAGAAAAAGAAAGAAACACGCAAAGCAAGGCACAGAGCTTCTTTTTCTTGAAAATGCTTACATTTTTCATTTTAGAGCTTCGAACTGTAATAAATTTTCCCCTTCTCTCATGCTGAGTCTTTGCACAGGTACCCAGCCAGAAAGCTGAAATCATCGTTCGCTGACCACCACCAGAGAGTACTGAGGGAGTAATCTGGTTACACCGGGAAGCCGAGACGTAATGATACACTTAAGGCTGTGTAAAATGACCCTACTGGATTAGCTGGTGCTTGGACGACATCCAAAATGCTCCCCCATTAATCTTCATCCTACACAGAAGAAAACATAGAAAGTCAAATGCTGAAATGTGTAAGTAGAGAGTAAGTGATGTGTAGAAACACATTACAGGGGAATAAAGTAAGAAATTAAAGTGAGGAATAGATGGATGGTGTTTTATAGATGGACAAATGAACAGACAGACAGATGGACAGCGATAGGATTTTCCATCCAAAAAAGTTGAGCTTTTGGTTGGATATTGGTTGGCTTTTGGTCGGATATTGCGACCGTGTGTATGCTCCATCCAACATCTTCTGTCAGAATTTCCGCCAGCAAAAGATTGAGAGCTGGTTCTCTATTTTTCCGATGGAAAAAGTTCTTGTCGGAAATTCCGCTCGTCTGAATGCAAATCCAAAATAACACACATGCTCAGAATCAAGCAGAAGAGCCGAACTGCCTATTGAACTTCATTGATCTCGGCTCGTCGTACGTGTTGTACGTCACTGCGTTCTTGACGGTCGGAATTTCAGACAAGATTTGTGTGATCGTGTGTATGCAACACAAGTTTGAGCCAACATTCCGTCAGAAAAAATGCACGGTATTCTTGTCGTAACTTCCAATCGTGTGTACGGGGCATTAGTTGATATGATCCTGATACCAAGCCTTTTCATGCAGTTCATGAAGCATCAGCCATTATCTACTTTTTCAAAAATTGTTAATATATGTAAAGTAATGTTGAGATAAGGCAATGCACCCATGCATTGTTTGCAACATTTTTCAATCTACTCAAATAACATCACAGGTCCTCTTCCTTCTTCTGCGCCCTTAGTCCAGAATGCTGCAGAGAGCAGCAACACATAGGGGGTTATTTACGAAAGGCAAATCCACTTTGCACTACAAGTGCAAACTGCAAGGGCAAAGTGCACTTGAAATTGCACTAAAAGTGCACTTGGAAGTAGATCCGAGGGGGACATGCAAGGAAATTAAAAAAACAGCATTTTAGCTTGCAAATGATTGGCTAATAAAATCAGCAGACCTTCCCCTCTTTTCAGATCTACCCCTCAGATTTACAGCGACTGCACTTCCAAGTGCACTTTCAGTGCAATTTCAAGTGTACTTTGCACTTGTAGTTTGCACTTGTAGTGCAAAGTGGATTTGCCTTTAGTAAATAACCCCCATAATGATGACTCCTTGGCAATGGTGTCACTAGGGTGGGGCCTAAGGGGGCCACGACCCCCCCAATTTTACTGTGTGCCCCCCCAAGTTAAGTATTCTCTTTCACTGTAATAATAACCCGAAAAATGGCCAACGGTGAGCACTGCGCCTGGTGTACGCCCGCTTGAATGACTCACTATAACTGCCAGTCTCTAAGCGAGTAAGCGGGGCTAGCCCAGTTAACGTCGCACAACAGTAGCCGGCCGCCACTGTTGTTTATGGGAGTTGTGGTCCTTGGCGGCGGCTGCGTGCACAAGCTTCCTGCTCCCGGGGGATGTAGACAGTCTGAGGAGAGCAGCGCAGAGCCAGCATAAGTGCTACAACTCCCATCGCTGCGGTCAGATATTGCCTGCCTGGACACCATGTGAGGTGGCTGGCCTGGGCGTGCCAGCTGGCTGGTGGCTGCAGTACGGAGTACTGTAGAGTGGAGACCCTAGGAGTGAGCGACATCAACGACCGACCCCCGGGACTGGAGGAAACAGCAGTCAGCAGTGCAAGAAGAAGGTGGAAGAGAGGACCTCTCCTGTCCTGCTGAGCTCTGAGTCTGCCGAGCAAGGTGAGAGACCCCGACACCCCTACAGGATGTGATACCAAGGACCTCTGTGTTGTCTCTGTACATGTGTTGGCAACTCCCCACGTGTACACAGATGTGCCACAGGTCTCAAACTGATCCTGAAGCCCTGTGCAGAACCTGAAGCCCGATGGTACACAAGTGCCATCAAAGTGCCTTGGAAGTGTAACCTCATGTTTGCCTAGGCTAGAAGTACACAAAAAAAAAATTTCAAACTTAATAGTGGAAAAGGGGGAGAGCCAGATTCAAATAAGTTGCCTCATTAGATGAAGGTCCACTTTAACAACCAGTACTTAAGCAGAAATAAACCTGAATCAAAATAGAATTTAGTGTGTCCGCCCTTTGCATTTACAACAGCATCAGCTGCATATACGGTACTGGTTGTATACACGTTTTTCAGTTTTATTCAATGCTCATTCTTCAGATCATTTTGTATTTTCATCCACTGCGCTGATATATTTTTTGGAGAATCATACAGACTGTAAATTGTGCCATTATCTTTATTGGGAAACTATAGTTTATTTTCAGTAAGAGTATATTATGAAAAATATTCTTTAGTTTCTCTTCTATATAGTAGGCAAACTAAATTCCCTAGCACAGAAAGACTGTATCCTTTTTTTTTTTAAGTGTTTTAAAAAAAGTTGCCTTGATTCTCTCATAGCCAATCAGTTTCTGCCTTTGTCATCTGTCACAATGAAGATAGCAAAATATTGATTGCGATTTTTGATAGGGTTTACAGTATATATTTATGAATATATTGATTATATTTAAACTAAAGAACAAAAATGTCATGTATTGCGGCTTACAAGTGCTGAGGCTGCATAGATGAGCACCGGTGAGGCTGCAATGATGGGCACCGACACTGGTAAAACAAAGGTGAATTTGTAACAAGACCTCTGGACTGCATTCTATTCTTGAATTTATTTTTTAATAAAAATGTGTGTGTGTATACTGTATATATATATATATACACACACACGTTTTATGGTTGGCCCCCCTACTTTTGTTATTGTCCCCCCATGTGCCCTCCCTAAATATGAAAGCTAGAGACGCCACTGCTCCTTGGGCTCACAAAAGTAGTTTGAATAATGCTGGGCATCATTTGACCTGGAAGAGAACTGAGGCTGGACCACAAAAAACACACAGGGAAGCACCATGAGTGCTCTGTGCTAACATCCACACCGCTCAAAGCAGACATATATTGCAGGGAAAGAGATTGAGAAAATTCAGCTAAGGGGAGTGGGTCCTAATACAGTGCATACAACCCCTTTAAAGATAATGGGGGTTATTTACGAAAGGCAAATCCACTTTGCACTGCAAGTGCACTTGAAAGTGCAGTCGCTGTAGATCTGAGGGGGACATGCAAGGAAAATTGCTAGACTTGCCAGGGTTGTACAATTGTAGCAGATCCGCATTGCATGCCTCCAGATCAACTTTCTTTGCAAACATTCTGCAAGTTGTGCTTCAAGTGCTCTGCAAGTGTACAGCTTGCCAGTAAAAATGCACAGCAAATTAATTGTTTTTTCGGAATTTCGGTTTCGTCTGAAAAATAAGTTTATTTAGTTACTCCCGAAATAAGTTTTTATTTATTTTGGTTTAATAAAAAATGCATTTGTCCGAAAATGTGAATTAAGGTTGAATCTGTCAATTGAAGGCTTATGGTGTCTGTGGAATGATCTAAGAAGATTCTACAAAGCAGCTAAACTGTACGACGCCGCAATCGTACATTTCCGGTCGAAGGCTCCGCCCTCAAGCTATAGTAGAATTCCAATGTTGTATGACTAGTATTAGTATTTAATAATTATTATTACTAGTCAACCAACATTAGAATTCTTATATAGCCTATGGGAGGATCATTTGACCATAGATGTCCGTTTGCGGCGCTCGTATGTTTTTAGCTGCTTCGTCGAATCTTCATGTCTCTTTAATGTCGAATCTTTTCTTTTTCTCTCTATGTCGAATAACTTTGGACTTATGCCGCGTACACACGATTGGAAATTCCAACAAGAAAAACGTGGATTTTTTTCCGACTAAATGTTGGCTCAAACTTGTGTTGCATACACACAGTCACACGAAATTCCGACCGTCAAGAACGCAGTGATGTACAACACTACAACGAGCCGAGAAAGATGAAGTCCAATGATTCTGAGCTTGTGTCAAATTGATTCCGAACATGCATGTTTTTTTGTGCGTCAGAATTGCAGACGATCTGAACTTTTCTTGTCGGAAAAATTGAGAACCACGGCTTAATAGAGTTAGGTTTGGCTCATTCAACTGCAGGTTCGATAGACACAGATCGCTATTGTCACCGTCTTCTATCTATATCGAACTGTTGTCACAACAAAACAAAAATAAAGCATTTTTTATGTCGGATCTTTCGGATTTCGGATTCTGTGCGTTCGTTGTCGTTTGTTAAAACGAACGTGAAAATCCCAGAAATTCAGATGAAAATGCATTCGGATCTCACAGGTATAACATACATTCTTACATTGGTCCAACTATGTAAAAATTGACATACCTAATCTTCAGCTTCAAATAACACTGGGTGTTATTCAACCTGGAAAAGGACCAGTGCTGGACCATGGAAGACACATGTGTAGAGGGTGGGAGATATACATAAAAAAAAAAAGAGTTTAGTGCTCTTTCATCTTTTTTTCCCTTCCTTTTCTCTCCTTTCTCATTTCCCCTACTTGGTCTCCTTTCATCCTTGAGTTCGAGTCACCAAACATTCAGTGTGGCGTTTTTTATTATGCTATTTGCTGATACATGGGTTCATATCATCTCCCCGCTTATTGGGGTGGGTGTGTCCTTTGCATGCCAATTTATTGTATTTACTATGTGATGGTGCAGTCTGTGCAAGCATTGAATCTGTCATGTAATGCACTTGTAACCTATGACCTGCAGTTGGACCATGTATCCTATCTTTATGCACAGCTCTGTATTGTTTCTCTCTATCTGTATAAGAAAATACAAATATTTAAAATATAAAAAAAGAAGCTGTTAAATTGCCACACTTTGAAAACGACAATTCTGTCGAAACTGGTCAGGGCGGTGCTACGCAGTGACGCCACCACGCTCCCACATGACCCCGGAAGCACGGGCGTTCGTATTTTAGCTATGCCGGCTGTTTTTAAATGTTCTTGTTGTGTGTATTGATCGTATTGGAGCTTTTGGAATAAACTCCCCCAGTGTTTTAAACGATAACACACATGTTGCCTCTTTTTTGGTACCCCCTTTTTATGACATATGGACTGATCGAGACCTGCTGGAGCAGATGATACCACCCCTGGTTCAGGTTCAGTGGAGGAGATCCTGAGAGAGCAGTCACTTGGAGGTCCGGGTCTACTTATAACCTTTGCAGAGGTTTGAATCTGCAAAAGCGTATTTGACCTTATATCTGAGGTCCAACTTATCTGGTAAGGGTCCCCCTTAACACTTTTGTTTTGCACGGGAGAAGACAGTACGTTGGTGGTGGCGTTCAGTGACTTCATCTATACTCTCACACATCTATTCCCCACTGTATGGAATCTGGATTCAGTTCACTTGATTTGTGATTGACTTTCCTTACCTTCCTATTTTGTTCCAATATTTGAACTGAGTTTGCTTCAATCCACTTGTGATTATTGGACTTCTTTGGTTGTCCTAATTTGGACTCTCACATATATATTTGATTGATGTCACTTATTTGAATGTATTTGGGTTATATGCTTCACTTTGCAGTGTGTGTTTGCTTATAGGGGTATCTGCCTCTAGGAATACATTCTCATATCACGTATAATTTAATTTATTTTTCTTAAAATGAAATTTTATTCACTTTTTATAACTTATTATTCTTCTATTATTGTTCGCATGATTGTCACATGTTTTTTTGTTGCTGCTTGTATTTCACGCTTTATTATATCAATCCATTTAGATTAGCGCAGAATTTAACCCCCCCCCCCCTTTTTAGGATTTATATAGCGCCAACAGTTTGCGCATCGCTTTACATTAGGGGAGACAGTACAGTCACAAAACAAATCAATACAGGAGGGATCAGAGGGCCCTGCTCGTTAGAGCTTACAATCTAGAAGGGAGGGTCAAGTGGAACAAAGGGTAGTAGCTGTGGGAGATGATCAGATGGACTCAAATGAAAATACAGTTGTTAGGTGTGGGAAGGGTAGGCTTCTCTAAAGAGGAGGGTTTTCAGGGATCCTCTAAAAGCTAATAGAGAAGGAGATAGGCGGATAGATTGGGGTAAGGAGTTCCATAGGCTTGGAGAGGCTCTGGAAAAGTCCTGGAGATGAGCATGGGAGCAGGTGATGAGAGAGCTAGAGAGTAGGAGGTCTTGAGAAGAACGAAGAGAACGATTAGGTTGGTATTTAGAGACTAGGTCAGTGATGTAGCTAGGGGCAGAGTTGTGGATGGCTTTATAGGTAATTGTTAGTAGTTTGAATTTAATTTGTTGGGTGAGCGGAAGCCAGTGGAGGGATTGACAGAGAGGAGTAGCAGAGACAGAGCGGTTGGTAAGGTGGATGAGTCTGGCCGCAGCATTCATGATGGACTGAAGGGGGGTTAGAGTATGCAAAGGTAAGCCAATGAGGAGGGAGTTGCAGTAATCAAGGCGAGAGATGACCAGTAAGTGAATTAAGAGCTTTGTGGTGTCATTGGTTAGAAAGGGGCATATTTTGGAGATGTTGCGAAGGTTGAGGCAGCAAGATTTGGACACTGTTGCTTTGTAGTTTTGCTCTCCTTGGTTCAGTATCTGTTAGGACAATTGGTTCAGTATCTACATGTAGTTTGTATGCTCTTCTTGTGTTTGCATACAATAGGTTTCCTCCAGATGTCTACTAAGCTCAAAAACATATGGGTAGATTAATTGACTTAAACATAAATGGAACCCACATTGTGAATGAGTGTGGTAGGTACACTAAACTGTATACACCACTGCCCTAGTGACTAATGAAATACGGTCAGATGCAGTAGGGCACAAATATGTTGGCAATATTTAAATAACTATATCTAATTTTTGCAATAGCTTAAATGTTCGCTTTCAACCATAAGAAATATTCTTACGGAACACATTTACATGTCTGAAGAAGTTTACATCATTCCCTGAGCAAAGAACTCAACAGAAGCCAAGAAAAATATCAAAGATCCTTTACAGGGTCATTTATAAAGCATTAAATGTTTTATACAAGCTCTGTGACCCAACTGAGCATTAGCCAGCCATGGAAAATTCACAGGGGCTGTTTCATCAATCTCAGCGAGGGGTAATGTGGCCTGGTCTAGCATGGAGTCCCACCAGAATTTATTACCTGAAATTTCTACATCATATCTTGAAACACGTGCTATGAGGTAATGAGGTCTCTGTAAAATATTTTCTTTCTTGTTCTTGCATGAACAGACCTCGGTTCCACCAGTGTCCGCCGTACTGTATGCTTTACCCTGGAGAGCTCAAAAAGAAAAAGAAAAGTGTTCACTGCAGTAAAATATAGGTATTATAAGTATAAAAAATACCAAAACAATAATTCTTATTGTCAGTTTGGTCTATGCCATGTAGAATTTTACACTCACAAAGGTCGTCAGAAGAAGTAAAAAGCCACAACACAGGTCAAAAAGCTTCCAACTTATGATCAGAAGGGGCTAGATGGGGTGAGTGCTCCCCCTTCCGGACCATACCAAGCCACATGCCCTCAACATGTTGGGTGCTTATGGGTACCCCATGTTGAGGGCATGTAGCCTGGTATGGTTAATAAAGTGGTCCAAATTGTGAATGGACTCTAACAGTCGGGGTACCTTTCCCTTCGTAAACGTGTCGCCTATTGGTCTACCACTTCCCGGAAGTGGCATCATCTCTAACTCCCTGTGCGTTCCAGACAAAGGAAGTGTCAGCTACCACTGGCGCGGCCAGCTCTGAGAATGCAGCGAAAAGCCGTTTGGATGCACCCTCTCCGTGGAGACTCTGCACTTTTGTGCTCAATGCTTTTTGTTACTTAACCTTTATGAGTACCTACATCCATTTGTGTATTACAATTACTCTAATACTACATTTAGATTGGTGCATGTGCTTTATCCCCTAAAGTCTATCAAAACCTGTCAGGAAGCCAGTGCAAGGACTCCAGGATAGGGGTATAATGATCACTTGTACCAGACCTAACCTGGCTACAGAGCTTTGAACATATTGAAGTCGATTCATAGTGGATTTAGGTACACCAGTGAGTAGAGCATTGCAGTAGTCAAGTCGGGAGAACACAAATGTATGGAATAGCTTTTCAGCTACAGTGTATTATAGCATAGGATACAGCCGAGCAATGTTTCTTAGGTGGAAAAAATATGTTCAACATTTTGTACATTTGATGAGGGGGGGGGTGCCAACTATCAACATGACTTCAGTGTTGTCACTGAAATTAGGAAATTAATTTCAGGAAATTATGGGCCAGCCCGGAGTTCCCCCATTCTCCCATCTCTCCGGCCGGCGCCTTCATTCCTAGTGTGGGCACCCGGCCGTGACAGCTTTCGGCTTCACGGCTGGGCACTCACTGCGCATATGCAAGCTGTGCTGCGCTCTATGAGTGGTCAGGCGATCACCTGGGACCTGTCACATGTCCCAGGTGATCGCCTACAGGGAGGGGCCACCGTAGGCGATATGACGTATCGCCTAAGCGGTCCCTGGGCGGAAGGAGGAAGTAGGACAGGAAGTCCCACGCCTAATGAAGCCCCCCCCCCCCCCCCAAAAAAATGACATGCCAAATGTGGCATGTAAGAGGGCAAGGAGTGGTTTAAGCGGAAGTTCCACTTTTGGGTGGAACTCCGCTTTTAGTCTTGATGTTGGGCTTTAATGCTAGTGACAAACTGCGACATATGTGTAATTTTTACTTTTTGCCCATAGGTCCACTTTTAGGGTAATTTACTCACAATGGCTCTGTATTTTTATCTTTATGGAATAATGCGAAACACACAACACATGAATGATTAGACAAAGTGTGAACACTCAGCTTGATGTCATCTGGTACATTTATGTATTCTCCACCTCCTTTGTCAGTTCCCTATACATTATTAAAAAGGAGCTGCAATCAAAGATGTTTCAAGAATTCCGGTAACATTTTCGAAAGCTTCTATGTCACAGCTGATGTCTGAAAACAATTACAAGTTATCACAAAAGGCAATGATCTACATCCCCATTCTGTTTGATGCTAGTCCCTGGTCTCCATCTGATCTCTATGCATTATCTCTGTAGGTCCCCATTCATCTTTCCTTGTAAAGGCATCCCACTTAGAACTTCCCAATTGCTAAACAAGCTAATAAATGCCAGCATCGAGCGCTGACTCAGTTAAACAAATACATATTATCTTTTGATTGCCGAACATTGATGACTAATCTTTTTGTGGCTTCATCAAGTGACAAGCTTGTCTCAAACAGTGAGATGACTTTGACATGTTTACAGGGCCGTCTTTAAGGCAGGGCAAAAGGGGAAGCTGCCCTGGGCCCTGCCATTGTTGTGGGGCCCAAAGCAGCTGCCTCATACTTGCTAACTATCCCAGTTTAAATTATCTTGTCCCTTGAGGCTTTATTCCTTTGCTGTGTCCTGATATCTCAGTGTGAAGTGCTGCTACTAATGCTGCCCAGCTCTGCCCTATTTTTGTGTACAGATAATTCACCTGCAGACCCTGTGTTTACATGTAAATTACGGGAGCATTCATATGTAAATATCAACGTCATTCATATGTAAATAGCTGAGGCCGGCAGCATTCATATGTAAATAAAGGCGGCATTCATATGTATAACATGCCCCTCTGCAGTGAAGAGATGATGTGCTGTAACCTCTAGCAACCAGTCAGTGAGCAGTATTACTGTATAGTAATCTCTAGCAACCAATCAACAAGAAGAAATCTGCTGTAACCTCTAGCAACTAATCAGTGAGCCATAATGTGTGCTGTAACCTCTAGCAACCACTCAGTAAGTGGTAATGATATGCTGTAACCTCTGGCAACCAATCACAATCACTGCCTAATCTGATACAGTAAACTGATTTTAAGTCTAGCTGATATTTATTGTATGTCTCAGAGCAGGTGGAGAGCAAAATTGCATGCGCGGGGGGGTGGGGGTCAAGATTTTATTTTCGCAGGGTCCAAGCAACATTAAAGATGGCCCTGCATGTTTATGGGACAACCTTTGAAGAATGTATGCAGAAATTACACCTAAAGTGGAACTCTGGGCATTAACTGGATTAATTGGATTGAAGTAAGTGAAAGAAGCTTTTAGCTTACATTAATTTTAACTGACATATTAATCATTTAGGAAGGGGGGGGGGTCCCCCTAAATAATTAATATGTCAGTTAAAATTTATGTAAGCTAAAAGCTTCTTTCACTTACTTGAATCCAGAGTCCACTAGATCTCGAATCCAGTATCTTCTGAACTACAGTGGGAGAATCCTCCTTTTGGCACCCACCATGATGCATGGGTGATGTAGACCCTTGCTACTGGCTTTCTATGAGACTGTCCAGCAGCGGGGTCCTCTAAGGCCGCGTACACACGGTCGATCCATCCGATGAGAATGGTCCGACGGACCATTTTCATCGGTTCACCGCTGAAGCAGACTGATGGTCTGATGTGCCTACACACCATCGTTCCAAAAACCGATCGGGTCAGAACGCGGTGACATAAAACATACGAAGTGCTGAAAAAAACGAAGTTCAATGCTTCCAAGCATGCGTCGACTTTATTCTGAGCATGCGCAGGTTTTGAACCGATGCTTTTGTGTACTAACCATCGGTTTGGACCTATCGGTCGGCGGCCCATCGGTTCGATTTTAAAGCAAGTTCTCTAACTTTTGTCCGAAGGACAAAAGACCGATGGGGCGTACACACGGACGGTTTGGACCGATGAAACTGAACTTCGTTCTGTTTTCATCGGTTTGGACCGATGGTGTGTACGCGGCCTAAGACAGTGAACCTCAGTCCTAAAGTACCTCCAACGGGCTATGTTTTCAGGTTTTCCTTTACTTTGCACAGCTACTTTAAATATCATGACATGGTATTGATAAGAGCTATTTTATCTAAGGGAAGTTCCCAAAACATGGCCTGTTGGGGGTACTTAAAGCGGAGGTTCCGCCGATTTTTTTTTTAAAAGCCAGCAGCTACAAATACTGCAGCTGCTGACTTTTAAAAAATGGACACTTGCCTGTCCAGCGCGCCCGCGATGTCAGCAGCCGAGGCTGAGCAATCGCTCGGTCCTCAGCTGCTTCCACCGCCATCCTCGGTCAGGGAATCAGTAAGTGAAGCCTTGCGGCTTCACTGCCCGATTCCCTACTGTGCATGCCCCCGATCCCCGCTCTCTCCTGGGAACAGTGTTTCCCAGAAGACAGCGGGGGGATGACGTGACGAGGCTGGATTCCCCGCGGGAGTCAGAACCCGGAAGTGGTGCAAATACCTGTCTCAGACAGGTATCTGCACCCCCCACCCCCTGAAAGGTGCCAAATGTGACACCGGAGGGGGGAGGGCTATCCCCCCTTCAGTCAGTCATGAATGTTCCTGCCAGACTCATCCACCTTACCATCTGCTCAGTGTCTGCCAGTGGTGGCCCGTTCATATGGGGTGCAGGGGTGCCACCCCCTAATCCCTAATCCATGCACCTGGCCCCTAATCCACATGCAGGGCACCGGACACATGGATTTCAATGTTTTTTTTTTTTTTAGAGGCACATTATTTGAGCCTGAGGCTCTAATTGACTTAAAAAAAGGGTGGGCTCAATTGGCTCCTGCTCACCCAACAAACTAAATTCCAAATACTAACAAGAACTTACAAAGCCATCTGCAACTCTGCCCCCATCTCCTTCAAAAACCTAGTCTCAAAATACCAACCAACTCGTTCTCTTTGTTCCTCTCAAGACCTCCTGCTCTCTAGCTCTTTTGTCTCTTCCTCCCATGCTCAGCTCCAGGACTTCCCCTGAGCATCTCCCATCCTATGGAATTCCCTACCCCAATCTGTCCGACTATCTCCTACTCTGTCCACCTTTAGGCATTCCCTGAAAACTCTTCTTTTAAGAGAAGCCTACCTTGCCCCCTCCTAACAACTGTACTTTTTTTTTCTCTATCAGCTCATCCCCAACAGTATTTTTTTGTATCATTTGACCCTCCCTTTTATATTGTAAGGTCTAACGAGCAGGACTCTCTAATTCCTCCTGTATTAAATTGTATTGTAACTATACTGTCTGCCCTCATGTTGTAAAGTGCCGGTCAAACCGTTGGCGCTATATAATAATGCCTTTTAAAATCCTTTAATCACTATTTTGCGCTACTGCAGGAGATTGCTGGGTGACACTAAATCTGGCCATATAATGTACATATGAATGGTAATTGGGTGGTTAAGGATGTGTAGCACTACCCCCGGAGGAGCTGCTGGATTTTTGGGGGGTACATTACCTCATGGCTCCTCCGAATGCCTAGGGGTGAGTGATGCGTATTGCATGTAGTAGAAGTAAAGGAATGTCCAGACAGGTGCTCTTTGCTGTGCTCTTTATTACCCCGCCGGGTAAAAACAGTAAACGTGTGGTGAGGAAAGTAAAGTTGAAGAAGATAGGAGAATATGGCCGCGTACACACGGCCGGTCCATCCGATGAGAACGGTCCGAAGGTGCTTAGTACAAACAAAACATAGGAAAATGATGGATGATCATAACATAGTCCTCAGTGAAATAGCATATTCATAAAAATAAGAAACTTACATGCACATGCAACTGTCCCAGAACAAGAACCAATCCCCTCATATGGAACCCCCTCTCAAGTCCCCCTAAAAAGGGAAAGACGTCCACAGCAAAAGGAACCACCGAACAAAACCAATTGTTCAAAATGGGATTGCCAGAAAAGACAAAGCAAAATGTCCCAGGATTTCAACGAACGAAAACGTCGAGATCAACAAGGGGCAAAAAAAATAAAAAGAATAGAGAAAGGGAAAAATGGAAACTATTCCATTAAAGAGAGAAAACCCCGCCCAAACAAAATTAATAATTAATAGACATGTGCACAGAATTTTTTTTTTTTTTCTGTTTCGTATCGTTCCGTAGGTTCGTTTCCGTTCGTTTTTCGTAAGACGCCCGTTTTCCTGTTCGTTCCCGTTCGTTTTTCGTACGACGTGATTTTTTCGTATTCTGATTGTTTCGTATTTTGGTTACCGTTTTATTTTCGTACATGCGGGATGGTTCGTTATTCTGTTTAATTCATGTTCGTTACTTGTTAGACAATAATTTTCGTGAATTTTTGTCATTTTGTACTTTCGTAAATATATCGCGGGATTCGCGGCACTTTCAACATGTGGCTCATCCATATTAACTATTGTTAAGCCCCATACACTTGGTCAGACGTTTTTAACAACAAACATAAAAACGATCGTTTTACCGAACATTCGTTCGTTTTTAAACTCCATCAGAAAACCATTTTTGGGTTCCATGTTCAAAAGTCTGGCCAACTGATCTCTCCCTTCAGACGAAAATCCACAGAAAAGTTTATTTGGCTTTACTGTACTACTGTACTCAGCACAAAAGAGAAGCTGCTTCACTAACTAACTACACTCACTGTCCATTCAAAAAAACGAAAATGACATCTTATAACAAAAGATTTGCATTCTGTATTTTGAAACCAAATTACGAACAGAAAAAAGGAATTCAGAATACAGAATACAAATCTTTTGTTATAAGATGTCATATGAACATACAAACAGAAAAAGGATTCAAACAAAATACAGAATGAAAATCTTTTGTTATAGATGTCATATTCGTTCTTTTGCCGTTTTCGTTTTGTCGTATTTTCATCAGGAAGTTCTTTCGTATTTGCGGTTGTTCGTTATGCGACTCATTCGTAATCCCGTCGTTTTCGTATTTTGGTGCTTAAATTTTTTCGTATGTACACATTATTCTGCGGGTACGAAAATGAACATTTTCGTACGAAAATAACATTCGTACGAACAGGAATGCACATATCTAATAATTAAATCCCCTGGATAGTCTTACCATGCCACTGATAGAATCCCATAAAGAGTTAAAGGATCCCCAAAGGGAGGAGGTTAAAGTAGTAAGAAGGTCCCTGAAAAGAACCTTCCTCCACAGTGTCCAGAGGCAAATGGCAATCCTGGGTTCCCGGCGTCATCTTAAATACCCCAAAGACCCGCCCACCGCTGACGCACAAGGGGCGGAGCCAATGCGTCACCGGGGGGCGAATTGGGAATTGGTTCTTGTTCTGGGACAGTTGCAAGTGCATGTAAGTTTCTTATTTTTATGAATATGCTATTTCACTAAGGACTATGTTATGATCATCCATCATTGTCCTATGTTTTGTTTGTACTAAGCATATGTATTATTTGATTGTTTTCTGAAATTTCAGAGATGATGTTTTTCCCTGAGGAAGACATCAGTGTAAATCCACAAAGTTGAAACGCGTTGGTTCAGCTATCTGAAAGAACTTTGGCAACCATTCACATTAGGTCCTTGAGGTTCAAAACACAGATACCATTCAATATCTCTATATATGCACTGTCATTCATTGTTTTTACCCACCATTTGGTGGTGGATATTTGTATGTATATATATCTCTGTCTTTGTATATTTTTGTATAATTTTTCTATTAAATTTATATTTTTTATATATATTTTTAACCCTTTTTTCATTGCCCATAAAGTCCCAATTTTTGGAGGTATTTTCTTTCTTGATCTACCAGGGATGGTGGCAATGTACATGCCAGACTGTTGGGAGTATACTTTTTTCACATGAAGATACAGAAGGATTTGAGGCAGCCTACATCCACAGAAGATTTGTGGTTAGTTCTCCAAGATGTTTGGAACAACCTACCTGCTGAGTTCCTTCAAAAGCTGTGTGCAATTGTACCCAGTGCTGTGTCTTGGCCTAGGCCGAAAAGGCCTAGGCCTAGGGTGGCACTTTGCAGAGGGGTGGTGTGACGGTATTGGTATGATATCCCCGTCAACGTTCCCTTCTTCCCATAACGAAAATCACCCCAATATTCCACGAGGAGGGATATCCCTGGAATCGCCCAGAAAGCCACACATGCCAAGCTTACTGCTAGAACAAGACACTTTAATGACACAAAAACTCAGCTTATATGTGGTTACAGCCTGTTAGGAACGCCCCCCTCACACAGTGGAGTTTCCCATACAGATTATAGGAGACAAGGCGGAGCCGACCATGCAGACACGTTTCTTTAGATAAAGACATCAGTGGAGTTAATTAATACACTGAAGCAATCAGAATAATTAACATACTACTTCTCTAATCATTTAGCCTGATGATACAATACACATCTTTTAAGAGTAAACACAGATCTTCTTCACACAACACAATAGATCAATTAACGTTTAGAATAGTGAGGGGACATTAGCACGTCAATAACCTGTCAGAGGAATGAATCACACATGAAATTCCTTTCTACCTCTACCCATATGGCTAGCAGGGAGCAGTAAACTGAGACATATAGGCAAATGTATCACAATGGCCCCCCTTTTGCTCCCTGCTCCGGCAAACCCGGTTGGACCTTCCCGGGTCCAGTAGGGTTGACGGGTTCAGAGCTTTTAGTCCGAGGTTAACTCCGTTTGGCATGACTGACCTCCCTTGACAACTGCTTCAGACTCAGGTATGTCACCGGGTCGTCAGATCACACGCCGGTCAGTCCCCAAGTCTTTGTGCGATCTGCAAAGTCACCAGAAGTCAGTGTGAAGACAGCGAATGGGTCTGTGCGCCGCCGTCTAGGTGTCCCGCTATGGGAGGGGGCAGGTTATGGCTCTGAAGTGACAATCACAGGAGATTCATAAAAAGAAAAAGTTATATTTGTTGAAATGCTGTAGCACTGGTGCTCAGAGTCTGGGGGGGGGGGGGGAGAGGGGACTCAGAGCCCCATAAGGTCAGCCACCCCCTGCTCCCTCCGCAGCCGCCGGTTCTCCTCTTTGAGCTTCTCCAGCTCCATCTCCAGTTCATGGAGCCTGGGGGGGTCAGCCCGCTGTGACCTCAGGTTCTCCTCCTCCATGCGGCTTATGCACTCCTCCAGCTCTATGTACTCACGGATCAGATCCTGCTTGCTCATGTCCTGCAGGCTTTCCACGTGGTCCTTCATCATCAGGAACTGGGTGGTGGTGTAAGGGGCCACCGGTGGGCCCTTGGCGAACATCTCGGCCCGCATCTGGGGCGCCCGCTGCGATTCCATCTCCTCCAGTCGCTTCTTCTCCTCCCAGGTCCGCTGGTTATATGACTTCCAGGACCTCTTCTTCTTGGAGGGTAGCTGGCGGTGCCTCTTTCTGCCCAGCTCCCTCCAAGGCCCCTCCGGCTCATGGCTGTCGCCCATGACCAGCTGACAATGGTGTTCCCTGTTGTCCGTAATAACAGATTGTACCATGAGGGCTTCGTAAGGGGTGCCCAATGGTTCTTCCTGACCCAGCTCCTGGGGATCCCAAGCCGAGTCTACACAATGGGCTGCTGCTGGTGGGCGGTACCCAGGTTGAGACCAATTTGACCTGGTGTTGTCATTCATGGGGCAATTCTGCTTGAAGTGACCCAACTGTTTGCACCGGAAGCAGCGTTGTTCGTTGTACTCCTGGCGTGGGTAGCGAGGGCTATATGTCATCGGTCTGTTAGGCGGTTGGTATCTAGCGGCTGGTGGGTGTGAGGGCGCCGTTGGTTGTGGGGGTTGTACCCGTGGTGTGACCTGGTTTGTCTTGCGAGTATCCGCATATTCATCCGCCAACTTCGCGGCCTCTGGTAGAGTCATGGGCCTGCGATCTCTCACCCAATCCTTGACGTCCGTCTGGATGTGATTGTAAAATTGCTCCAGGAGCATTAGTTGCAAAATGTCCTCTGCGGTGGTGGCCTGGCTGCTGTTAACCCAGTTAGAGGCCGACAGGGACAACTGGCATGCCCATTCCGCGTAAGAGTCTTTCGTGGTTTTGCGTGAGTCCCTGAACTTCTGTCGGTGGGACTCTGGGGTTACCGCATAACGAGCCAGGAGCACTTCTTTAACCCTGGCGTAGCTATGGATATCCTGATCTGGCACGGTCCGGAAAGCATCAGAAGCTTTGCCTGACAGTTTGCCTGACAATATTGCAACCCACTCTCTTCTAGCTATTCGATGCAGGTTACATTGTCGCTCAAAATCCGCCAGGTAGTTATCAATTTCACAGTCCTTTTCATCAAAAGCTTTAAAAGCGCTAAACGGAATCTTCCTTGCGTCTGCTGTGCTGTACTCACTGTTCGGAGAAGGTGCGGCTGCTTGTTGGACTGCTGCCAGTTTTAACTGTAGTTCTGCCTCTCTTATTTGTTTATCCTTCTGTAGTTCTGCGTCTCTTATTTCTTTAGCCTCCTTCGCTAACAGGTCCATCACTCTCAGCACCACATCTGCCGTTGGGTTCGGGCCGAACCACGCTAGCTTCTCTCTCATTAGCTTGTTGGCTGGCGATTCCTCCTCCTGAATCACTGGTGTCTCCATCTCTTGTACTGCTGGCGTTGCTGCAATCCCGTCCTCCTGGTCTATCTCCATTGATTCTGCTATGATGACCCGCTTGGTTTTGTTGCTAGCAATCCTTCCACGAACTTCCAGTAGTTCTTCCAGTGTCTGCTTGGAATCCGGGTGTGAAGGGGAATAGAAGGGAAAAATCCCACTGCTGCCAACCAATTGTGACGGTATTGGTATGATATCCCCGTCAACGTTCCCTTCTTCCCATAACGAAAATCACCCCAATATTCCACGAGGAGGGATATCCCTGGAATCGCCCAGAAAGCCACACATGCCAAGCTTACTGCTAGAACAAGACACTTTAATGACACAAAAACTCAGCTTATATGTGGTTACAGCCTGTTAGGAACGCCCCCCTCACACAGTGGGGTTTCCCATACAGATTATAGGAGACAAGTCGGAGCCGACCATGCAGACACGTTTCTTTAGATAAAGACATCAGTGGAGTTAATTATTACACTGAAGCAATCAGAATAATTAACATACTACTTCTCTAATCATTTAGCCTGATGATACAATACACATCTTTTAAGAGTAAACACAGATCTTCTTCACACAACACAATAGATCAATTAACGTTTAGAATAGTGAGGGGACATTAGCACGTCAATAACCTGTCAGAGGAATGAATCACACATGAAATTCCTTTCTACCTCTACCCATATGGCTAGCAGGGAGCAGTAAACTGAGACATATAGGCACATGTATCACAGGTGGCATAAAAAGCTGCCCTCCGCACAAAAAAAAGCCCTCTCCCGGCTCCCGCAGGCAGAGTCGCCATCTCGGGCTGAATCCTGGAGCCCAGTGCAACAACAAGTTGCGGCACTGAGCTCTGGTAACGGGCTTGACAGGGGCGCACTAGCATGGGCACCCCGAGCATCTGCCGCCCGGGGTCCCTCCCATGGGATCCCTCTGTCACTCCTCCCATGATGTTCCTCTGTCCCTCCTCCCACGGCGTCAATCTTTCCTTCCTCCCACGGCATCCCTTTGTCCCTCCTCCTACGAAGTTGACAGGGTGGGTCTTAAACAGGAAGGGTGTGGCCTTGACAGGAAGGGGTGGGTTATATTTTAATTAGGGGATGCACAAGTTTACTCAGGCCTTTGGCAGCACAAAACCCAAATACACCACTGAGTGTACCTAGAAGAAGGTAAGGGGCATTAACATCAAATATTGATTTGATTTGAATTTCTCTCCTGTTCACTTGCTTTCTTCTTGGTTAATTGCTAAAATAAAATAATAACTTCTATTTCTAAAAGCATTCTTCATTTACAGCATTTTTCTCACACCTGCCTAAAACGTTTGCACAGTAGTGTATATTTATAGTTAAGTATGTACTGTATTAGGTTTTATAAAAATATATATATAATAACCAAAACTTTGTTTGATCAAATCCACTTTCCTGAATACGGCCCCATTGCTGGGGGTGGAATGTATGCATCAGAACCCACTTAACATTCCTCCATGGAAAGTCTGTTGCCTTATATTGAACAGATAATCCCAATAAATGTTTCTTGGAATGAGCCGATAACTACACAGTTTTTTTTTTACATCTTAGATGTAGGGGATAAAAAGACTTTCTATGTTTTTTTTACATCTACCACCAGCAGTAGACTAGTCTGCAATTCTTAAAGTGTATGACCAGCCAAAACTGTCCAGTATTTAGGCTGCGTTACAAAAAGAGGAAGAAAAATGTGTGACCATTAAAACCTATGGAACCCCTTTACACTGGTCAGTTGTAGGACCACTGCGTTTTTCAAAGTCCTGCTTGCCGCATTTTGGTGCATGTTTGGTGTGTTAAAAAAAAATCATCAAAGATGTACCTCTCCATCAAAATGAATGGAAAAACGCAACAAAAACACATCAAAATTTAGATATTTGCAAGCACACCATTGATCAACAAGGTAGCAGCCAAACAGGTTTTTAAACGTAGTTTTAAACTATGTCGTTTTTCGGGTTGTAAAAAATGATCGTGTGTGGGCAAAAATGACGTAAAATGCCCGCGCATGCTCAGAAGCAAGTTATGAGACGGGAGCGCTCGTTCTGGTAAAACTAACGTTCATAATGGAGTAAGCACATTCATCACGCTGTAACAGACAGAAAAGTACGAATCGTCTTTTACTAACACGGAATCAGCAAAAGCAGCCCAAAGGCGAATGGAACTTCCCCTTTATAGTGCCGTCGTACGTGTTGTACGTCACTGCGCTTTGCTAGATAATTTTTTTAAAACGATGGTGTGTAGGCACCGTCGTTTTAATGATGAAGTTGGGAAAACTTTGTTTTTTGGACATGCTGAAAAATGTGCTTTAACACTCTTGGGCATGGAGTTCCCCTAGAGCAGTGGTTCTCAACCTGGGGGTCGAATGACGATTTGCCAGGGGTCACAGAATGCTGGGCTGTTTCTGAAGCCCGCACTATTCTCCCAGCCTTTTTGCGGCTGCCCAGCAGGGCTGTCCCTGGAGCCTGCGAAAGCCCAGCTGGGCTGTTCCTGGAGCCTGTGGCCACCCACTCAGCCTCTTTTCAGCCGCCCATTCAGTTCACGGCATGGGTAGGGGGCAGAGACCAGAAGTCAGCTGACTGGTGAGGATTGTGAAGTGGGAGAGACTGGAGGAGACCCTATCTCCTGATTTTGGCATAGGAGTCACTGTTACGAGACACCACAAAGTCGGAGACACAGTGAGTAACACTACCCGTGATTAAAGTTGCCATTATAAGTCCCCACTACAGTTCTCAGATTAGCAGATAACCTTGATCAAGAGCAACTAAGTTGGCTGATCAGAACTCCCCCCCCGCCCCAGCACTGCCACTTGTCCGAACTCTGTGCCAGCAATGCCACTAATCCCCCCCACCCACCAAGGAGTGAAAAAAGGAATACAATAAGTTCCGGTACACACGAGCAAACATGTACGATGAAAGCGGTCCATCGGACCGTTTTCACCGTACATGCCTGCCAGAGGGCTTCTGTACGATGGTTGTACTAACCATCGTACAGAAGTCCGCGTGTAAACAATACGCAGGGCGTGTCCGCGTCGTCGCCGCGACGATGACGCGGCGATGACGTGGAGACGTGGGCGGGCCTGCCATTTAAAGGCTTCCACGCATGCGTCAAAGTCATTCGACGCATGCGAGGGACGGCGGGCGCTCGGACATGTACGGTAGGTCTGTACTGACGACCGTACATGTCCGAGCGGGCAGGATTCCAGCGGACGGTTTTAAAACACGTCCAGGAATATTTGCCCGCTGGGAAAAGGCCCGGCGGGCAAATGTTTGCTGGAATTCGGCCCGCTCGCGCCTACACACGACCGAACATGTATGCTGAAACTGGCCCGCGGACCAGTTTCAGCATACATGTTTGGTCGTGTGTACGGGGCCTTAGAGAATACATAGATAGGAGAGGAAAAGAGGGGGAGGAACAAAGAAAAAGGGGGAGAAAGAATAAGAGATAAGAGACAGAACAAGAAAGACGGCTAGCGCGAGGGATGGGGGGAAAAAGCAAGAAACTAGGATAGAGAGAGATAAAAGGGAAAGAAAGGGTAACAACGAGAAACAGTAGTACATCGTAAAATATACCATAAGGGGTTTGAATACTGTATTAGTGGAAGGGACTCAGGGAGCGCTAAATGTCCGTGGGTTGGGGGGGCGCAAATGACTTGTCTTGCCTCGGGTGCTGACAACCCACGCTCCGAAAATTATTTTACTGTTAGGGGTCCCCACAACTTGAGAAATTTTATCAAGGGGTCACGGCACTAGGAAGGTTAAGAACCACTGCCCTAGAGCTTCACAGGTTGCCACTGGATTCAGCTTCCACTTGTCCATGACAACATCACAGAGCTGGTGGATGTTAGAGACCAGTGACGGTTTGTCTATAGAGGGCGCCGGAGCGCCGCCCCCTCTGGCTCTCACACCACCACTGATTACAATAACATAGATTCATGCATTGCATGAATCTATGTTATTGTTGCCACTGCCGCCGACTATTCAGATGGCCGGATGATGAGCGCCGGTCACCTGATTAACGGCAGCTGGTTGGCTGTATGGAAGTGCCTATCAGAGCCAGCGGCTCTGATAGGCTTTCCGAGTACAGCCCTCAGGCTGTAATCGGCTTCCGGAAAATTATCTAAGGGGCGTACGGGGGGTGCGTTCCTTAGATCAGACTGACAGGCGTCTCAGCCAATCAGGTTCACCGGTAACCTGATTGGCTGAAGCATCATTGAGGGCGGGAGAAGACATCAAGGGATGTGGAAGGAGGATGGCTGACCCCCAGAAAGGTAAGTGCCAGGCGGGGCATTTTACAGGGCACAGCGGCAACAATGGGCACAGTGGCGACAATGGGCACAGTGGCATTAATGGGCACAGTGACGACAATGGGCACAGTGGCATCAATGGGCACAGTGGCGACAATGGGCACAGTGGTGACAATGGGCACAGTGGTGACAATGGGCACAGTGGCAACAATTAAAGGGCACAGTGGCATCAATTGGCACAGTGGCGACAATTGAAGGGCACAGTGGCGACAAAGGGCACAGTGGCGACAATTGGCACAGTGGCAACAATTGATGGGCACAGTGGCTGCGTTTGATGGCATGGCACAGTGGTGACAATTGATGGCACAGTGACTGCGTTTGATGGCATGGCACAGTGGCTACGTTTGGCATGGCACAGTGGTGACAATTGATGGCACAGTGGCTGCATTTGATGGGCCCAGTGGCTGCATTGATGGACACAGTGGCTGCATTTGATGGGCACAGTGGCTGCATTTGATGGGCACAGTGAGGCTGCAATTGTTTTTTTTTTCCGTTTGTGCCCCCCCAAAAATTTTGAGCACCAGCCGCCACTGTTAGAGACCTTCCCTTTGAGGATGCCTCACAGATGCTCAATAGGGTTTAGGTCTGGAGACATGCTTGGCCAGTCCATCACCTTTACCCTCAGCTTCTTTAGCAAGGCAGTGGTCGTCTTGGAGGTGTGTTTGGGGTCCTTATCATGTTGGAATGCTGCCCTCTGAAGGGAGGGGATCATGCTCTGCTTCAGTATGTCACAGTACATGTTGGCACTCATGGCTCCCTCAATGATCTGTAGCACCCCAGTGCCCGCAGCACTCATGCAACCCCAGACAATGACACTCCCACCACCATTCTTGACGGTAGGCAAGACACACTTGTCTTTGTACTCCTCACCTGGTTGTCACCACACATGCTTTAAACCATCTGAACCAAATAAGTTTATCTTGGTCTCATCAGACCACAGGACATGGTTCCAGTAATCCATGTCATTAGTCTGCTTGTCTTCAGCATACTGTTTGCAGGCTTTCTTGTGCATCATCTTTAGAAGAGGCTTCCTTTTGGGATGACAGCCATGCAGACCAATTCGATGCAATGTGCGGCGTATGGTCTGACCACTGACAGGCTGACCCCTTCAACCTCTGCAGCAATGCTGGCAGCACTCATATCTCCATTTCCCAAAGACAACCTCTGGATATGATGCTGAGCACGTGCACTCAACTTCTTTGGTGATCCATGGAGAGGCCTGTTGTAAGTGGAATCTGTCCTGTCATGGTCTTGGCCACCGTGCTGCAGCTCAGTTTCAGGGTCTTGGCAATCTTCTTATAGCCTAGGCCATCTTTATGTAGAGCAACAATTCTTTTTTTCAGATCCTCAGAGAGTTCTTTGCCATGAGGTTCCATGTTGAACTTCCAGTGACCAGTATGAGAGAGTGAGAGCGATAACACCAAATTTAACACACCTGCTCCCCATTCACACCTGAGACCTTGTAACACTAATGAGTCACATGACACCAGGAAGGGAAAATTGATAATTGGCCCAATTTGGACATTTTCACTTAGGGGTGTACTCACTTTTGTTGCCAGCGGTTTAGACATTAATGGCTGTTTGTTGAGTTATTTTGAGGGGGCAGAAAATTTACACTGTTATACAAGATGTACACTCACTACTTACATTGTAGCAAAGTGTCTTTTTTTTCAGTGTTGTCACATGAAAAGATAGAATAAAATATTTACCAAAATGTGAGGGGTGTACTCACTTTTGTAAGATGTATATACACAGTACAGTATATACCCAGTCCCAGGGAATAAATGATCAAATGTTTAATTTGAGGTTTTGTTGATCCACAGGTTTAGAATGTACAACAATTGACTGTATCCAAGGTTTAACATGCAAAGTATGGAACAGTATTAACCCCTTAAGGACCGCCGCACGACGATATACTTTGACAGAATGGCAGGGCTGGGCTCAAGGGCAGGGCCGGCGCAACCACCAGGCGGACCAAGCGGCCGCTTGGGGCGGGCAGGTCCGCAGCCTGGGATGGGGCGGAAAGATTACTTTTTTTTTTTTTTATTGTCCGGAGCAGAGGTGTATGTTGTGTGGGACTCGCAAGCGGCGGGCGCGCTGCACACAGCCGCAGAGTCCGGTCCGCGGCGGCGGACGAGGGACAAGACTTTACCATTCATAGTGGTGGTGGGCACGGCTCAGGCTGCCTGCATCCAATAGCAGGCTCCACCGCTGCGGCGCCGTCCTCCTAGCCTTTCCCCTAAAGAAGGCGACGGCAGCCCCAGAGCATGGCGGGAGTTGTAGTTCTCCAACAGAGCACAGGCACACAGACTTCACTTGGCCCTCTGGTGCCTGTGCTCTGCAGTGACTACAACTCCCAGATTGCACTGCAGGGCACTCAGAGAGAGGGAGAACGTCACATGTTGCTTCTTCTGCTGCAAGTAGGGAACCAAGTCACCGAGGCGAGGAGCAGGTAAGTACATTTACTACACACACGCTGTGGGGGGACAGTGCTGTGTGTGTGGGGCAGTGCTGTGTGTGTGTGTGTGGGGGGCAGTGCTGTGTGTGGGGGGGGGGATTAGCGCTGTGGGGGGACAGTGCTGTGTGTGGGGGGCAGTGCTGTGTGTGTGTGGGGGGGGGGATGTGTGATGGGGAAATACTGTGTGGGGGGTATGTGATGGGGGGATATGTGAAAGGGGGGCAATACTGTGTGGGGGGATATGTGAAGGGGGGGCAATACTGTGGGGGGATATGTGAAGGGGGGGCAATACTGTGGGGGGATATGTGAAGGGGGGCAATACTGTGTGGGGGGATATGTGAAGGGGGGCATTACTGTGTGGGGGGATATGTGAAGGGGGGGCAATACTGTGTGGGGGGATATGTGAAAGGGGGCAATACTGTGTGGGGGGATATGTGAAGGGGGGGCAATACTGTGTGGGGGGATATGTGAAGGGGGGCATTACTGTGTGGGGGGATATGTGAAGGAGGGCATTACTGTGTGGGGGGATATGTGAAGGGGGGGCAATACTGTGTGGGGGGATATGTGAAAGGGGGCAATACTGTGTGGGGGGATATGTGAAGGGGGGGCAATACTGTGTGGGGGGATATGTGAAGGGGGGTAATTATTGAAAGAAACATTTTTGCAAGGGAGGTGGGTGGCCGTTGGGGGGGGGGGGCGCCAAAATGGAGCTTCGCTTGTGTAGGCAGAAATCCTTGCACCGGCCCTGCTCAAGGGCGTACATGTTTGTCCCCTTTAAGAAGCCCAGCCGTGGGTTCCCGAAGCTCCGTGACCGTGCTTGTGGGACCCGCGGACCCGATCGCCGCCGGTGTCCCGCAATCAGGTCACAGGAGCAGAAGAACGGGGAGAGGTGAGTGTAAACACATCTTCCCCGTTCTTCTCTGTGGCAGTGTCAGTGAACAAGGGAACAATGATCAGTGACGTCACACGTACAGCCACGCCCCCTACAGTTAGAAACACACAGGCGGTCACACTTAACCCCTACAGCGCCCCCTAGTGGTTAACCCCATCACTGCCATTGTCATTTTCACAGTAAACATTTCTATAGCACTTTTTGCTGTGAAAATGACAATGGTCCCAAAAATGTGTCAAAATTATCCGATGTGTCCGCCATAATGTCGCAGTCACAAAAAAAAATTGCTGATCGCCGCCATTACTAGTAAAAAAAAAATATTAATAAAAATGCCATAAAACTATCCCCTATTTTGTAAACGCTATAACTTTTGCGCAAACCAATCAATAAACGATTATTGCGATTTTTTTTTTACCAAAAATAAGTAGAAGAATACGTATCGGCCTAAACAGAGGAAAAAAAAGTGTTTTTTATATATTTTTGGGGGATATTTATTATAGCAAAAAGTAAAAAATATTGGGCCAGATTCACAGAAGAGATACGACGGCGTATCTCCTGATACGCCGTCGTATCTCTGTGTTCCGGCCGTCCTAACTATGCGACTGATTCATAGAATCAGTTACGCATAGATAGCCCTAAGATCCGACAGGTGTAATTGAATTACACTGTCGGATCTTAAGGATGCAATTCTAGGCCGGCCGCTAGGTGGCGAGGCCATTGCGGTCGGCGTAGAATATGCAAATGACTAGTTACGGCGATTCCCGAACGTCCACGCTGCCCGTCGATCTAATTTTACGTTGTTTCCGTCAAGATACGCCGCGTAAAATTAGGGCTGAGCCCTAGGTGTTCTAAGCCATGTTAAGTATGGCCGTCGTTCCCGCGTCGAAATTTAAAAAACAACGTCGTTTGCGTAAGTCATCCGTGAATGTCGCTGGACGACATTTATGTTAACGCCGAAACCAATGACGCCCTTGCGACGTCATTTAGCGCAATGCACGTCGGGTAATTTACCCGACGGAGCATGCGCAGTACGTTCGGCACGGGAACGTGCCTAATTTAAATGGTGCCCGCCCCATTTCAGATGGGCGGGCTTGCGCCGAGCGCATTTACGTTACACCGCCGCAAGTTTCCAGGTAAGAGTTTTGAGAATCAGGCACTTACGCTGTAAACCTGCGGCGGTGTAACGTAAATGGGATACGTTACACCGCCGTGGAGTAACGTAAATCTATGTGAATCTGGCCCATAGATTTTTTTTAAAATTGTCGCTCTATTTTTGTTTATAGAGCAAAAAATAAAAACCGCAGAGATGATCAAATACCACCAAAAGAAAGCTCTATTTGTGGGAAAAAAGGACACCAATTTTGTTTGGGAGCGACATCGCACGACCGCGCAATTGTTATTTAAAGCGACGCAGTGCCGAATCGCAAAAAGGGGCAAGGTCCTTAACCTGCATAATGGTCCAGGACTTAACCGGTTAAACAGTATCTCCACATTCTGTAGTAAGTGTTAAAACTGAAAATAAAAAGGTAACAGTATACAGTGAGTAATATTTTACCCCATCCGATTATGACTTAACAAAGTGTTGATTGTGTAGTCTGTGTGTTCTGTCAGTGTCATAAAATGCCATATGTGGAAGGTTTATTTACAAGTCCCCAACTCTCTAAACCATTTGGCAATCCATTTATCTAACTAGGATGTGTAGGACTTATGGATGGCACTTCTCAAGGGAAAACTAGCCTAATTCTCCCCATATGTGTTTCTAAACCCAAAAGCAATAATTGAATATATTGCAGTTTAATAGTCCTTAGATCAACATGTCTGCCTTTGTTCATCTCATTTACATAGGGAATGATGGCATTGGTCGTTTATATAAAAAATGTTGAATTGTTTTATACACTGTGGCAGCTAGCACATAAAAAGGTGAATATACAGGGCCGGATTCAGATACAATGGCGTATCTGTCCGGCCCGCGTAACGTATCTCCGATACGTTACGCCGCTCTGACTTTAGGCGCAAGTTCTCTATTCAGAAAGAACTTGCGCCCTTAGTTACGGCGGCATAACGTATGTGTTGCGGCTTAAGGCCACGTAATTCAAATGTGGAAGGGGGGGCGTGTTTTATGTTAATGTGTGATGACCTGACGTGATTGACGTTTTTACGAACGGCGCCGTCCGTGTACATATCCCAGTGTGCATTGCTCTAAATGACGTCGCACGGACGTCATTTGTTTTGACGTGAACGTAAATTACGTCCAGCCGTATTCGCAAACGACTTACGCAAACAACGTAAAGTATCAAAACTCGGCGCGGGAACAACGGCCATACTTAACATTCGCTACCCCTCATATAGCAGGGGTAACTATACACCGGAAAAAGCAGAACGCAAACGACGTAAAAAAAAAACGCCGGGCGGTCGTTCGTTTCTGAATCGGCGTTAATCCTCATTTGCATATTCCTCGCGTAAAAATATGGAAGCGCCTCCTAGTGGCCAGCCTGGACTTGCAGCCTAAGATCCGACGGTGTAAAACACTTACACCTGGCGGATCTTAGGGATATCTATGCGTAACTGATTCTCTGAATCAGTCGCATAGATACGACCGTCGGAACTCAGAGATACGACGGCGTATCAGGAGATACGCCGTCGTATCTCTTTCTGAATCCGGCCCACAATCTCCAAACAATCATACAAAGTCAAATATAGTGCAAAGCTTCCCAGTGAAAAAATAAATAACTGTCCATATATTAAACAAATACAAAAAGTCCCATATATGAAAATGTGATGGGGAAAAAAAAATTGATCTTCTATGGATCCAGAATATCCAAAATATGCTGTGTCAGTGCAATGTGCCCAAACCACTCACCAGAGAGTAGATCATTTCCATCATAAAAGTATACACATTTAGGCCAAAAGTGTTACGAAATGGTCTTTTACCTTGAAGTCCCTCCACCAATTTATACACTCCTGGGTGTCCCTGCGGTGACAGACGTTTTACAATACCGTAAAATGCCTGTCATCGCATAAAGGCCCAGATTCACAGAGAGCGGGCGCACATTACGTCGCCGTAGCGCAAATAATATACGCTACGCCAACGCAGCGCAGAGAGGCAAGCATGGAATTCACAAAGCCAGTGCTCCCAAAACTGCGCTGGGTTTCGAAGGCGTACGCCGGCGTAGGTGGAAGTGGGCGTGACCCCATGCAAATGAGGCGTGACCCCATGCAAATGATGGGCCGAGCGCCAGACAGATACGTATCACGAACTGCGCATGCGCCGGGACGTGGACGCATCCCTCTGCGCATGCTCACAACCACATCGGAACAACTGCCTAAACTACGCCAGATCACTGCCTACGGCGTGAACGTAATCTACGCCCAGCCAGACACACGTCCAACGTAAACAACGTAAAATACGCCGGCTTGAGTTCCCTGGTGCAGACCTTTGCATGTCTGCTGCTGGGTTACACCTCCTTTACGGGGGTTAACTTTACGCCGGACGTTCAACTTACGCGCACATCGCATAGCCTGAGTTGCTGACTGTGAACAACTCTGCAGCATTTACAGAAATAAGAGCCGCTAGTTACATAGTCCAGGAACTGATGAAAATTCATATTGTGGTGGACAATCTCAGCATTAGTTAATTCCTGGACACCAGGGCACAAGTCCTGGGGAAAAAAGTGTGGGAACTCCCACCCAAGATCCACTCCCCCACCAAAAAAAAAAAAATGATACGCTCATATGCATTTATATGCTGAAAAAAACGACCATTTTTAAAACTTTTTTTCCATTGATACATGTTCCCTGGGGCAAGACCCGGGTTCTCAAAGACGTTTTACGACAATAACTTGCATATTAGGCTTTAAAATGAGCACTTTTGAATTCGAACGTTCGAGTCCCATAGATGTCAATGGGGTTCTAAATGTTTGCGCGAACGTTCGGTCCGTTCGAAGGTTCTGGTGCGAACCGAACGGGGGGGGGGGGGTGTTCGGCTCATCCCTACTCACCATGTAACTATGTAACTATCAGTAGTAGGCAGTAGTAGGTTAAGATGTTGTTTCACTGACACTTATGTAGGATGATTCTTTGATGTAGATTTGATCTATCACAGAAATTCTTGTTGTCAGAATAGGGATCTCTTTGAGTTCCTGTGGCATGAGTTTTGAAAGATGAAGGGAATGTTTTGAATTCTCTCAACTGCTTTCACTTTTCCTCCAAAACTTCCAGGGGTGTCAGACCTCTGATAATGGCTGGAGCAGCTTCTTCATAGACTTTTTTAAAGATCACTAGAGGCTTCCCAGGCTTTTGCCAGGAACTAAGGTGATAGCATGGACAGGGAGGGGTGCTGAAGCATCAGGCTGGAATACAAAGCCTTTCAGTATTTAGTCGGGAACTTTTTAAAATAGTCTCTAAGGCTATGAACCCCTCCTGTTTGGAGCCCCCTGCAAGTGAGACACAGGAATTCTGTAATGAACTATCTGACTTTTTTATCGACAAAAATCGAAAAGATTCAGGCAACAGTTCAACAGAAAAAAAACACCAACCCCACTCAGATACACCAAGAAGAAGAAATCAACAAAACTAGTCCACGATCGACGAATTTCGAGCTGATCCCAATTACCATCGACACCACAAAAAACATCATTGGAAGCCTGCGAGACAACACATCCCCAAACGACATCATCCCGACAAAACTCTTGAAAGAATGCACGGACATATTGGCACCCATCATAACGCGCATCATAAACCAATCATTCAGGGAAGGGATGGCTCCGAACAACCTCAAGCAAGGCATAATAAAACCCCTCTTAAAGAAGCCCAACCTCGACCCGAAAGACCCTAACCAGCGCAGACCGGAAACAAGCCTGAACACGATCTCCAAGATCATGGAGAAAGCAGTAGTGCAACAGCTTCAGCCCCACTTGGACGACCCCAAACTCCTAGATCCTCTACAATCAGGTTTTCGCCCAGGCCACGGCACAGAAACGGCTCTTCTCAAGATATGGGATGACGTCCTTGAAGCAGCAGATGACGGAGAACCCTGTCTCCTAGTTCTGCTGGACCTTAGTGCAACCTTCGACACAGTAGATCACAACATATTGCTCACGCGACTCAAAGAAGTAGCAGGAGTCCCTGACGCGGCCCTACCGTGGTTCGCATCTTTCTTAGGAAATCGCACCCAGACCGTGAAACTTGGAGGTTTTACATCAGAAACACGGACCATCAAATGCGGAGTCCTGCAAGGATCACCCCTCTCACCCGTACTCTTCAACATCTACAGCCACCCGCTCCTCAAAATCATCAGTAAACAGGACCTGCGCTACCACTCCTACGCAGACGACACGCAGCTTTACCTTCGAATCACCAACAAAAAAGACCAATTTCATGAACTTGGAAAGTGCCTCACACTTATCGACAATTGGATGACCGAAAGCTCCCTCAAACTCAACGGATCCAAAACTGAACTACTCATCCTTCACGCAAATAGGAAATCCATTTCTAGGACCACATGGACACCACCCACCATCCTCGGACAAACCATTGCGCCAAGCAAAAAAATCAAAAGCCTCGGAGTCATCTTCGACTCAGACATGACGATGGAGGCACAAATAGGATCAGTCGTCAGCGGTTCCCATCATCTGCTCCGCATGCTACATAGACTCATCCCCTTCATCCTGAAAGAGGACACAGCGGTAGTGGTTGGAACAATCATCAACTCACGACTCGACTACGCAAACTCCCTCTACTTAGGACGACCGAAATACCAGATTGCACGTCTACAAGTCGTCCAGAACACGGCAGCCAGACTGGTAACAGGTAAAAAGCCATGGGAATCAGTCTCCCAGTCTTGAGGTCCCTCCACTGGCTGTCCGTACAGGACAGGGTGACATTCAAGACACTCTGCCTCACCCACAAATGTATACAGGGGAAGGCTCCCCAATACTTAAGCGAGAAAATAAAACCGTACGTCACCAAGCGTGTGCTCCGGTCAACCAACCAAAACCTTCTCCAAATTCCTAAATCCCGATACAAATCGAAGGGAGAACGAAGATTTTCGGTCCAAGGACCACGGCTCTGGAATGCTCTACCCATCACCATCCGCTTAGAGGAAAACCATCGGGCATTTAGGAAAAAACTAAAGACCCACCTCTTCTGAAAGACCGGTACGATGCTGGATTCTAAGCGCCTTGAGGCGATTAAGTTCGCATTTGCTGCGCTATACAAGTTACTCACTCACTCACTCACTCAGTATCTATTCAGTCAAATTTTTAAGGGAATTTGGCACATCTTCCCTCTGGGTGTTAGAGGACTTTGTCTCAGCAATGGTTCCAGCAAAGAGAAGCTGTGGCGTTGGATGCAGAGGAAGTACAGGTGAGCAATCTACTAACACTACAGTGCCCCCTCTTCCTTCACAGAGCATTAGTCTCCTTGTTCCCCCTTTCAGAGCACCAGTGCCCCCTTACCCCTTACAATGCCCTCTTTAGGTTTATGTGTGTCTCACTTGTGGTACAGCAGTTGAGTAGAATTTTATCAGTGTAAGGATTACGTTGTGTGTACAGTGTGTACTACAAGTAGGCTTAAACTATATGTAAAGTGATTGTAAACCTTTTTTTTTTATATAAAATAAAACTCTTATAAATCAAAAAAGTGCAGGGCATATAAACTGAAACTGTGTCTTTAAATACTATTAAAAGAAAATAAAAAAAATGCAACTCATTAACCACTTCAGCCCCGGACCATATTGTTGGTCAAAGACCAGGCCACTTTTTGCGATTCGGCACTGCGTCATTTTAACTGACAATTGCGTGGTCGTGCGACGTGGCTCCCAAACAAAATTGGCGTCCTTTTTTCTCACAAATAGAGCTTTCTTTTGGTGTTATTTGATCACCTCTGCAGTTTTTAGTTTTTGCGCTATAAACAAAAATAGAGTGACAATTTAAAAAAAAATGAATATTTTTTACTTTTTGCTGTAATAAATATCCCCCAAAAATATATATATAAAAAAAAATCCTCATTTTAGGCCGATACGCATTCTTCTACATTATTTTCATTAAAAAAATTGCAATAAGCGTTTATTGATTGGTTTGCGCAAAAGTTATAGCGTTTACAAAATAGGGGATAGTTTTATGGAATTTATATTAATATATTTTTTTTACTAGTAATGGCGGCGATCAGCGATTTTTATCGGTACTGCGACATTATGGCAGACACTTCGGACACTTTTGACACATTTTTGGGACCATTTGCATTTTTATAGCGATCAGTGCTATAAAAATGCATTGATTACTATAAAAATGCCACTGGCAGGGAAGGGGTTAACACTAGGGGGCGACGAAGGGGTTAAGTATGTTCCTTGGGTGTGTTCTAACTGAAGGACTGACTTGGGGAAATGACTGATCGCTGTTCATACATTGTATGAAAAGACAATCAGGCATTTCTCCCCCTGACAGGACCGGGAGCTGTGTGCTTACACACACAGCTCCCGATTCTCGCTCTGTAACGAACGATTGCGGCTGCCCGGCGGTGATCGTGCCTGCCGGGCACACGCGTCGGCGTCATGGGCGAGCAGGGGGGTGCGCGTGTGAGCCTACGGCGGCGCGCGCGCCCCTATTGGCTGTTCGGCAAGATGACGTAATATTACGTGATCTCGCCCAGTAGAGCCGACCTGCCGCTGTAAAAATGTGGCGGCTGGTCGGCAAGCGGTTAATAGTGCTAAATATTAATAAATACACAATAAATAGAGTCTGTAGAGAGTCCAAAAGCACAAAATGTGAAATAATACTGTGCACCTCCAAGATGAGTTAAGGTAGATAAAAATAAATATTTATAAACCTCCATTATTTATTAAAAATAATTGCACTTACATTTAAGTGGATAACAAACAGCTTGTGTAAATACCAAAGATGAGAAACAGGTCTTCCCCTAGTGACACTCGGCTGCTCATAGGTGGTAGTGTGTGTGTGTGCGCGGCTGTGCCCTACACATTTTGTCAGCTGTGACGTCATCAGGGGCACCTGCCAGCGTGGCTGCAGAGGTTGAAGGGGTGGGGGTCAGCCTGTCAGTGCTCAGACCATACGCTGCACACTGCATCAAATTGGTCTGCATGGCTGTCATCCCAGAAGGAAGCCTCTTCCAAAGATGATGCACAAGAAAGCCCGCAAACAGTTTGCTGAAGACAAGCAGGCTAAGGTCATGGATTACTGGAACCATGTCCTGTGGTCTGATGAGACCAAGATAAACTGATGTGCTTCAGATGGTGTCAAGCGTGTGTGGCGGCAACCAAGTGAGGAGTACAAAGACAAGTGTGTCTTGTCTACAGTCAAGCATGGTGGTGGGAGTATCATGGTCTGGGGCTGCTTGAGTGCTGCCGGCACTGGGGAGCTACAGATCATTGAGGGAACCATGAATGCCAACATGTACTGTGACATACTGAAGCAAAGCATGATCCCCTCCCTTCGGAGACTGGGCCGCAGGGCAGTATTTCAACTTGATAACGACCCCAAACACTCCTCCAAGACAACCTCTGCCTTGCTAAAGAAGCTGAGGGTAAAGGTGATGGACTGTCCAAGCATGTCTTCAGACCTAAACCCTATTGAGCATCTGTGGGGCATCCTCAAATGGAAGGTGGAGGAGTGCAAGGTCTCTAACATCCACCAGCTCTGTGATGTCATCATGGAGGAGTGGAAGAGGACTCCAGTGGCAACCTGTGAAGCTCTGGTGACCTCCATGCCCAAGAGGGTTAAGGTAGTGCTGGAAAATAATGGTGGCCACACAAAATATTTACACTTTGGGTCCAATTTGGACATTTTCACTTAGGATGTACTCACTTTTGTTGCCAGCGGTCAAGACATTAATGGCTGTGTGTTGCGTTATTTTGAGGGGACAGCAAATGTACACTGTTATACAAGCTGTACACTCACTACTTACATTGTAGCAAAGTGTAATTTCTTCAGTATTGTCACATCAAAAGATATTACAAAGTATTTACAAAAATGTGAGGTGTGTATACTGTATACTATATGCAGATTTTCTTTTCTTTCTAATGCCATGCACGCGGTCGGAATTTCCAATGGAAAAAGTCCGTTCCATCGGAAATTCTGTTTGTCTGTATGGAATTCTGAGGGGAAAAAACATGCATGCTTGGAAACAATTCAACGCATTCTCGGAAGCATTGAACTTCATTATTCTAGGCTTGTCGTAGCGTTGTACTCCATGGGGCAGATTCTCGTAGATCGCCGCATCTCTGCGGTGGCGTAACGTATCTCATTAACGTTACACCGCCGCAAGTTTTTCGGGCAAGTGCTTGATTCACAAAGCACTTGCCTGTAAAGTTGCGGCGGCGTAGCGTAAATCCCCCGGCGCAAGCCCGCCTAATTTGAATTAGGGGGCGTTTAGCATTTAAATTAGGCGCGTTCCCACGCCGAACCTAATGCGCATGCACCGTCCGAAGAATATCCCAGGGTGCATTGCGCTAAATGACGTCGCAAGGACATCATTGATTTCGACGTGAACGTAAATGGCGTCCAGCCCCATTCACGGACGAGTTGCGCAAACGATGTAAAATTTTCAAATTGCGACGTGGGAACGATGGCCATACTTAACATTGAGTACGCCACCTAGGGGGCATGTTTATCTTTACGCCGCGTATCTCTTACGGAAACGGCGTATCTTTACTGCGACGGGCAAGCGTACGTTCGTGAATCGGCGTAACGACTCAATTGCATATTGTACGCCGACCTCAATGGAAGCGCCACCTAGCGGCCTGCGTAAATATTGCAGCCTAAGATACAACGGCGCAGGCCGTCGTATCTTAGGCATGTTTAAGTGTATCTCAGTTTGAGCATACACTTAAACATACGACGGGCTTAGATTCGGAGTTACGTCGGCGTATCTACTGATACGCCGGCGTAACTCTTTGTGAATCCGGCCCCATGTGTATGCAAGACAGCTTGAGCGGAATTCCGTTGGAAAAACCCGTCAAAGTTTATTCTGATGGGAAATTTGATCGTGTGTACCGGGCATTAGGGGATACAATGGTGTTTACATTAACAATGTGCTATAAAAGACAACCTCACAAAATGCTGTAATAATATCTCAAATAGCTCACCTAATATCCTGATGGATAAATAGAATCCACCAGCCATTCTTAGATTTTCATTAAATCCTCATTAAACCAGATCCGTGTAATATTAAATTATTCCTGACACTTTTATGTGAACGCTTCAAAGAGAAGGTCTTTAATAGAAAAGGAATTAGCGGTTCCACGATCATATATAACATATGACATATTCAGTGTACAAACTCGTCTTCAACACTTCTATAAATCTACCATTAATTTGATCCTGTTTACAGACCACCCGGAGAAGTTGTAAACTGTCCTTCACATCGGCTGGCCTGAACAGGGACGCTCTAAAAGAAAAAAGCAACTGTCAAGAGGCTTTATCATTCAACCTGTATTGAAAGAAATGCGCAGCCTGCAGTGGCCCTCCCTCTGAAAATGCTAGTTACTTGGCTATATCTGGCATCAGCATGACAGCAGAACAAACAATCATATTAGAAGGAGAGACAAGCAATGTAAGCCTCTATATTTACATAAGAGAACAGTCCCATGATGCTTTTTCATTCTAAGGCCGCGTACACACGATCGGTTAAACCGATGAGAACGGTCTGATGGACCATTTTTATCGGTCCAAAGCGATCGTGTGTGGGCGCCATTGGTTATTTATCCATCGGTTAAAAAAAAGCCAACTTGTTTTAAATTTAACCGATGGATTCCTAACCGATAGAAAAAAAAACGATCGTTAGTAGGCACGACCATCGGTTAAAAATACACGCATGCTCAGAATCAAGTCGACGCATGCTTGGAAGCATTGAACTTCTTTTTTTCAGCACTTCGTTGTGTTTTACGTCACTGCGTTCTGACACGATCTTTTTTTTAACCGATGGTGTGTAGGCACGACTGACCATCAGTCAGCTTCATCGGTTAACCGATGAAAACGGTCCATCAGACCGTTTTCATCGGATGGACCGATCGTGTGTACATGGCTTAAAGCGGAGGTTCACCCTTAGAGAGCACTTTTTAGCCTTCGATTCCTGCTCGTTTTTACTAGGGGAATCGGATATTTGTTTTAAAATATGAGCATTACTTACCTGTTTACGAGATGCATCCTCTCCGTCGCTTCCGGGTATGGGCTGCGGGAATGGGCGTTCCTTCTTGATTGACAGTCTTCCGAGAGGCTTCCGACGGTCGCATCCATCGCGTCACGATTTTCCGAAAGAAGCCGAACGTCGGTGCGCAGGCGCAGTATAGAGCCGCACCGACGTTCGGCTTCTTTCGGCTACGAGTGACGCGATGGATGCGACCGTCGGAAGCCTCTCGGAAGACTGTCACTCAAGAAGGAACGCCCGCTCCCGAAGACCCATACCCGGAAGCGACGGAAGAAGATGCAGCTCGAAAACGGGTAAGTACGGATCATATTTTAATACAAATAGCCGATTCCCCTAGACCGAACGAGCAGGAAGCTAAAAAAAAAAAAAAAGAAATGGTTGAACTCCCGCTTTAAGTATGACCCAAGTCTTTGGGGTTGAATGATACAAAGTGCGAACGGCATCTATTCAACTCGAAAGACTAACACTTGTGGTTGGAGGTTGGTAAAAACACATATTTGTACTATCCCTTGACCACCCACCAATATGGCAACTGGATAAAGTTGTACACTTGACCACCACCACAATGCTTTGTTTAACCACTTGCTGACCACGCTATAGCCAAATGATGGCTACAGTATGGTCCTCCAGTTTTGGGAGGGTGTCAATAGACATCTCCCCAGAACCCCACCCTCTGCATGCCTCCTGCAGTGCGCATTGGGTGCGCTCTGTTACTGCTGTATCCAATCACAGCTGATCACATGTAAACAGACTTGTCGGTTATCGGAATTCCTATCCTCCCACGCTGTGTCTGTGGGAGGAAAGGAGTCACTAACCAGCAAGGCTGTCAGTACATCTTCACACTGATAATCAAGGCACTGATCATCACTGCCCTGATGATCAATGCAGCCCCATCGGTGCAGCCTATCAACGCCAAGCAGTGCAGCCTATCAGTGTCAATCAATGCAGCCTATAAGCATACCTCCCAACATTCTGAGATGGGAATTAGTGACACCTATCAGCAAAAGTATGCAGGCATAGGACACACCCCTTGCCACGCCCCCTTAAAGGAGAATTCTAAAAAAAATAAGATTGGTTAAACTCACAAGTGCTTTTTTTACCACTACTATTTCTTTATATTGGCTTTTGGAATTTACAAATGCAGCAATTTAGAAATCAGATGAAAGTTTAGCTCTGGGAAACACGTTTTGATAGATAAAAAGTGCATTTTATATACAACTATATAGATCAGACCAAAATGAGGGACAAATGAGGAGAATGAGGGACTGAGGGACAGAGGGACATTGCTCCAAATCAGGGACAGTCCCTCGAAATCAGGGACAGTTGGGAGGTATGTATCAGTGCTTATCAGTGCCACGCCATCAGTGTCCATCAGTGCCGCCTATCAGTGCCCATCAGTATCGTCTATCAGTGGCCATCAGTTCATCATATTGAAAAAAAAATTGGCTCAGGACAATTATAGCTTTTCTATAAACCTGAAATAAACTGTTCTAGCACCACAAACTGAAAACACTATTTAATAAATGTTTAAGCACCAGCAGTGTTATACTGGGTGGACATCATATGACATCATCCATTGTACCGGGCTGGCCCAGGTACCATGTGATCAATGTAACCAATCACAGTAACTGGTCACTTCAGAAAACACACCATGCCTCTTACTAAATACCTTGGATTGTCTACTTTCCAAAAAGGGTTAATTTGGGGGTATTTGTACTGTCCTGGCATTTTAGGACCCCAAGAAATTAGATTTTATGTGACAAGAAAAATTGCGCATACCATATGTGAAAAAATTAAATTAAAGCTGCGACTCAAAAATGTTATACAACATCAAAATACATGGAAAAGGGATTAGATTAGCAGTCTACATCAGGATTGATACATTTTTATATATACAGTATATAAAATAGTTTGCAGACTCTATAACTTTCACACAGACTAAATAAAATACTGTACACTGAAATGTAGCAGAATACATTTGGCCTAAAATAGTATTTATTTGTAAATAAAAATCAATACAAATTAAGAAAAAAGTTTTTATTTTTTTTAATTTTTTGGTATTTTTCTGTTTATATAGTAAAAAAATAAACGAGTGGTGATTATCTGTTTAAAAAATGAAAAAATAATAATTTGGGTACAATGTTACATGAGTAATTGTCATTTAAAGTGTGACAGTGCCATTTCCTTTTATGAATAAATAAATAATAAATAATAAAAAAAAGTGTGACAGTGGTGAAAGCAGAAAATTAACACCTTTCCGCCTGGCCTACAGCAGAATGATGGCCAGGAAGTGGCTTTACTATCCTGACTAGACGTCATATGATACTCTGTGTTCGACTCGAACACCGGGTAATCGGCCATTCGCGAAGAACGCACATTTTGAGGCGTTCATGGCAAATTTGAGCGCCGCGGAACGCCCCATAATGCACTCCAAGATCACAGTGCATTGCTGTATGATGATTGGCCAAAGCATGAACCTGACCTGCATGCTTTGGCCAACCCCAGCGCCCACTGCTAAGAGAGCCATAATTGGCCAATCATGGCTCAGGGGTTCTAAGTCCAGGCCCCACACTATGTAAGGCTGCATACACGGCGGCCCTGTGTAGTGTTGTTGGTGTGGACGGAGAGATATCTTGATTTAGATAAAGCAGGCAGGTTATTCAGTTAGAGGCAGTGTATTTGATATAGATATACAGTCAGTCTAGTATATATATATTAGGGCTGTGCGTTAAACGCGATATTAACGGCGTTAACGCAAACCCATGTTAACGCCGTCAATATTTTTATCGCGCGATTAACGCAGGAGCCCTCGGGGTGGACATGCAGAGTGTGCAGCGGCGCGGCGCGGCTTACCTTTTCGCTGGATTCACAGGCAAGTTACTCACCTTGTCCCTGGATCCAGCGATGCCACCCCGCTGTGTGATCGAGCGGGTCCTCCTTGCTTGGCGGGTCCTCCTTGCTTGGCGGGTCCTCCTCGCTTGGCGGGTCCTCCTCGCTCGGCGGGTCCTCCTCGCTCGATTCACAGTGCATGTGTGCCGCCGAGCTCCGTTCCCTGCGACGTTACGACGCACGGGAGCGGAGAACGGCGCCAAATTTAAAAAAGTAAACAAACACAATACACACAGTATACTGTAATCTTATAGATTACAGTACTGTATGTAAAAAATACACACCCCCCTTGTCCCTAGTGGTCTGCCCAGTGTCCTACATGTTCTTTTACAAAATAAAAACTATTCTTTCTGCCTGAAAAACTGTAGATTGTCCAAAAGTGTCCCTTTATGTCAAAAATGGTTTTAGATCAGCTAGAAAACAGCGATAATAAATTATAATCACTTGCAGAATTGTGCGATATTTGTGGGGAAATTCGTCATAAATTAGAGCGATTAATCGTGAGTTAACTATGACATTAATGCGATTAATCGCGATTAAAAATTGTAATCGTTTGACAGCACTAATATATATATATATATATATATATATATATATATATATATATATATATATATACATAAAATAGATACTGTATACAGTGCATTCCATGGTGTACTGTTTCTAATACACTTCAGGGGGTGTATTAATATATATATATATATATATATATATATATATATATATATATATATCGTCACCTGTCACCTTTTGTCACCTGTTACTATTTGAGGACGCCGCGAGGATGGTGAGCAGCGACAATGCATGCATCAGTGATACTGTCTCTCTTATCTTCCTGTTGGAGCACACGCTTCGTTGAATAATGGATATGGCATTAGAGGCAGAACAGTGGGAGGAAGAGGAGGACTTTCTTACCTCTCAAGGTCCATTTTATCCAGATAGTATTCCTGCAGACCCACCAAACACACAGGAAGAAGAGGAGGAGGATTGTGTCAGCATGGATGTGGAGGATAACACTCAGCAGCAGTCTTCAAGGGATCGTTTTCAGTCCCCAGAAACTAAAGAATTTGTATTTATTTACAAATGATATAGAAGAAGTTGATATAACTAACTCAATCTTAGTGTTTGGAGATGATACAAAACCAAAGCGGTGCTGTGGTCCATGTGGCTCTGTGCTGAGTGTCTCCGCTCCCTGCTGGATTGGCCTTCTGCCATTTTGTGGGCACTCAGGCAGGTGTGCTTACATGGATTCCCTCAGTGCCAAGAAAGCAAATCTAACTCAACAGTCTCAGAAAAGCAGCTCCACTCCTCCTCGATGCCCCAGTGTCTCTTGGGAATTATAGTTGTAGCGCTACCCCCGCAGGAGCCGCTGGTTGTTTGTGGGATCGGCGTATTGAGTTACCTTGCAGGGTGTCTAGGGGTGATACTAGTGAGTTGAGGCAATGAGCGAAGGTCCAGTCATCAATTGGGTTTTCTTCAATGCTTTATTCCAAGGCCCAACATGGCCAACATCAACATAAGACAAGACAGGAAAGGTTGAGGAAGCATGAGAACTACTTTAGTATCAGGCCTTGGATATGAAGAAGAGCAGCCCTGCTCTTAGTAATAATGAGATCAGTTTGTCGCCATTCTAGCCAGAGTGGGTAAAGTGCCCCCGGACAGACCTCTGCCACAAGCCTGGCAGCCGAAGTGTCACTTGTAAATCGCTGGGAGAAACAGACCTCTGCCACAGGCCTGACTCTGGACCTCTGCCACAGGCCTAGCGATTTAGGGTGCAATAATTGAATTGAGCGAATCCTCCCAGTAAATTCAGTTAAAGCCACCAGTTGACAGCTGCAATATACCTGTCAGTATCGTGGTGACCAGATCCCCGATGGTTTGTTCAGGCCTCCTGGATAACCTCTTTCCGGGTTCTCACTGAGCCGATTCCCCACCACAAAGCTCTCAGTTTAGGATCCTCTTAGCAAAGGTTGGGACCCAGCAAGTCGCTGGGGCCCCTTTCCGCATCAGTATGGAGCTCCGCATGGTGCGCAACTCTGGCCAGGAAGGCCATTTTGACGGGGTCCATGGATGCGCGTACCCTGAAGGTGGATGCCGCACCTGGAACTCGGACCCCGCGAAAAAGGACCTAGAATCAATGGCGTCTGCCCCAGATATACCCTTCCCCAGCACGCCCAGCGAGGGAAAACTCCTCTAAATGGCTGCTGGGCAAAAGTGGCTGTGCCAGAACCCCTCTAGCGCCAACTGCCGCCCAGAGGTGGAAACTCACCCCTGAAACACAGGCTGACCTACAAGCTAGTTCTGAAAGGACAGCAGCCCTGCAATTTAACAAATTGTGAATGGGAGCAAAATAATTTTCCCATTCCCCACTAACTTTAGCGTAGTGCCCATACTGAAAGTAAGGGGGCGCTACATAGTGCAAAGGTTTCATAAGCTTCACAATATGGCTTACTGCCTGGACTTCAATCCCATGATCCTCAGCGTTCTGCATAGGAACCCATAGGCTTTTCTGGCTATAGTTCTCCCTCTGCTGACTGGAGGGGATATTGCAACATAACATTCAGCACAACAGCAGAAAGTGAAAGTAAACATATTATAAAAGAGGGAAATGTCTCCTTCCCTCCCCATTTATCTGTAGTCCAACACCTGGTTTCACAACATTTGACTTTTTTTCAATATTCTGAACCTTTTACCTCATATTGTGACTAACGTTTCTCTTATAATTGTTGGAGATGTACAGGTACCCCGGGAAAATGTTATCCATATATTTTGGACATGTCCAAAGATAAGGATATTCTGGAGAGAGATCTTGCGAGTCATTGATAAAGTGACAGCAGTTCCGCTCGACTTAGGGCTCGTACACACGACCGAACATGTCCGCTGAAAATGGTCCGCGGACCAGTTTCAGCGGACATGTTCGGTCGTGTGTACGGCCTATCGGGCCGTTTTCCAGCGGACATTTGTCCAGCCGACCGTTTTCCAGCGGACAAAAATTTCTTAGCATACTAAAAAACATGTCCGCTGGAAACCTGTCCGTCGGACATGTTCGGTCGTCTGTACGACTCACCGGACATGTCCGCTCAGTCGAAAGCCCTCGCATGCGTCGAAGTGATTCGACACATGCGTGGAAGCATTGACCTTCCAGGGTCGCGCACGTCACCGCATCATCGTCGCGGCGACGGAGTGGCCATGTCACCGCATATCCTGTCCGCGCGGATTTCTGTTTGATGGTGTGTACAACCATCAGACAGGAATCTCCGAGCGGACATGTCCGATTAAAAAACGGTCCGGCGGACCATTTTCATCGGACTGTCCGCTCGTCTGTTACGGGGCCTAAGAGGCAAAGATCTGTCTATTGGGACTAGTGGAAGAAAATAAGGCCTCTTTAGAAAGAAGGACAAAGGTGGGCCTGTTACTTTTCTATGGAAGGAAAATAAAGGAAAATTTATATGAAATACTTACCGTAATTTTCCTTACCTGATGGACTCCATGGCAGCCTACGTGTGGGTTAATCCCGCCTCTCATACCTCATAGGACCCTACTCCCATAAAGCTTTGCTTCTCCCAGTAGACTGTGTTCCGTAATTTAGCCTACTCCAGCAAAGGGGAGGGAACTCCTGCTGCCATGGAGTCCATCAGGAAAGGAAAATTACGGTAAGTATTTCATATAAATTTTCCTTTTTCCTGACAGACTCCATGGCAGCCTACGTGTGGGAAATAACTAGCCATACACACCCGGGTGGGCAAATTGCTGGTTAAAGAAAAAGTTTTAATTGACATTGTCAACAGATAGAACATGTAAACCAAAATTAACCGACGATAAAGAAGCCGGTTCTACGCAGTAGTGCGTCATAAATGTATTCAGTGATGACCAAGAGGCCGCTCTGCAGATTACTTCCGGAGAAACGTGTCGGGCAGCCGCCCACGACGTAGCCATACCCCGAGTAGAATGGGCGGTTACCGCTTCCAGGGGCAGCCAAACCCTTCGCTTTATAAGCCCCTTGGATTGCCGTACAATCCACGCTGCAATAGTTCTCGGGGAAGCACGCATTCCCTTGTTCTTTCCGTGAAAGGACACAAATAGATGATCGGTTTGCCGAAAAGATGCTGTAGCTTCCAGATACTGTTTTAATACACTCCCAACATCCAAAGGATGAATTTCAGAGTCCTCAGAAGAACGAAAGATGGGAAGGACGATCTCTTGGTTCTCATGGAAGACTGATGTAACTTTAGGTTTGTGACCTAGCATGGGGATCAAGACCACACGATCCGGGAAGAACGTAAGGAAAGGTTCCTTACACCCTAATGAGCCAATTTCTGATCTTTGATTGATTGTTGGTCTGAATTTTGCATGTTTGAGAAAAAATCCAGAACTAGCGGAAGATCCCATTTGGAGAATCTTGGCTTTCTTAGAGGTCTCAGTCGGATAGCTCCTCTGAAAAACTGTCTGACTAGAGTGTGAGTGGCCCAGGATATCCCGGTGAATGCGGAGATAGCCGAGACTTGGACTCTTAGTGAGCTCACAGATAGAGGTAGCTCAAGACCCGTCTGAAGAAAACCCAGAATGTCCTGAATTCTGGGATTACTAGGAGAACCATCCATAGAAGTGGTATAGTCAGAGAATTTTGACCATATCCTTTGGTAGATTCTGTTAGTACTTGGTCTTCTAGCGTTCAATAGGGTGGAGATGGCTCCGCTTGGACAACCTAACGCTTCCAACCTTCCCCTTTCAAGAACCAGGCCATCAGATGTAGATGGGTTGGACATGGATGAGGAGTCGATCCTTGTAGCAGGAGATCTGATCTGGATGGAAGAGGAACTGGATCCCGGAAGCTCAACTGAAACAGCAATTGGAACCACGGCCTGTTGTGCCAGTATGGGACTATTGCCACTATCTCGACTTCCTCCCACCTGAGTCTCGATAGAAACTTGAGGATGACTGGAATTGGAGGGAAGGCATAGGCTCTGCGAAACCTCCACTGATCCGTTAGAGCATCCAACCCGAAGGCCTGGGGACAGCGACATCTGGTGTAATACTTCTCCAGCTTGAAATTGCATGGGGATGCAAACAGATCCACTTCTGGTGAAAAATCCAGTGACAGGATCCAACTGAAAATCTCGCTGTGGAGAGACCACTCGTTGTTGTCGAGGGATGTCCTCGACAGGAAATCCGCCTGTAGATTCTGAGATCCGGGGAGATATACAGCTGTCAAATCCTTCAAGTGTGTCTGCGCCCAAGACATAATTGGATTCACCTCCTTCAGCAGAGATAGACTGCGAGTACCACCCTGTCTCTTGATGTACGAGACTGCTGATGTATTGTCCATCCTTAGGAGGACTGAAGATCCCTTTATCAGGTGAAGAAAAGCTTGTAGGGAACAGAAGGCTGCGCGAAGTTCCAGCACATTGGACACTATTTTCTGGGACGGAAAGTCCCACTTCCCTTGGGCTACTTCCTTCAGGCAGAGAGCCCCCCAACCTGTGTTGCTGGCATCTGACGTGATCGTGATCCAAGACACAGGAGCTAGGGAATGGCAATTGAGGAGATTTTTCCTTAGTAGCCACCAAGAAAGACTTTCCTGCATGTGTGACGTTATCCGAATCAATTGGTCTTGTGATCTCGGGTTCCACTGTTGAAGAAACTCCTTCTGGAAGGGCCGCATCTTCCACTGTGCCCATCTCACCATCGGAGTTGTGGAGACCATGGTGCCTATAATGTTGAGACATTGTGAGGCTTTCAGGAAAGGAGACTCTAGAGCGCAACGGATCCTGTCGCGAACAACTGGGATTTTCTCCAGGGGCAAAGAGATGGTACTTAGAGATGTATTGAATTGGGCCCTGAGAAATATCAGTGATTGTGTCGGTACTAGGTGACTCTTCTCCTTGTTCAGTAGCCAGCCAAACTCGGTCAGAATCGATATGACCAGATCCCGGTGCATCAATATTTGTTCCGTGTTTTGCGATAGCAGCAGTAGGTCGTCTAGGTAGTGGTGTAGACGAACGCCTCTGGTTCTGATCAGGGCCACAACAGCCAGTAAGAGTTTTGAGAATACCTGTGGTGATGTTGTGAGTCCGAACGGGAGACAAACGAATTGGAGGTGAATACTGCCTACTGCAAACCGCAGATACTTCTGAAATTCCATTGCTATGGGCACATGAAAGTAAGCATCTTTCAGGTCTATGGCCACAAGCCAGTCGCCTGGTTGAACTGCTTGACGGATCGTAAGCAGCGATTCCATTTTGAACTTTTCTTTCTTGATAAAGGTGTTCAGATGTGTCAGGTCTATCACTGGTCTCCAGGAACCTGACTTTTTTTGGACCAGGAAAAGGGGTGAATACATCCCCTGGAACCTCTCGGCCGTTGGGACATGTATAGCGGCATGGAGGACTTGTCTTTTTTCTTCTGAGCATGGCATTGTTGTGTGAATGACTTGAAGAATAGGGGGTTCTGTAAAAGTCCAGGAATGGCCTGTAGATACCGTCTTTACTGACCAGAAATCTTTTATTGAGGCTGCCCAGACATGCTTGAACTGGAAGAGACGAGCCCCGACTCTTTCCGTCTGGGCCGGCTCTATATCAAAAGGACTTAGGGGCGTCACGTCCACTAGAAGAAGGGCTTTTTGCCGGCTTCTGACCAGAGGGTTGGTTTCTTCTCCAATTCCTCCTGAAATCACGTCCAGGTCTGTACCGACAGGCCTCCCTTGCCCGATCTTGATCCTGCCTGGGAAAGAATTTTTTCTGTCCATACGGACGACGATCCTGGGGAAGGAACCCTGACTTACCCCCTGTGGCTCGGGTGATGGCGTCATCTAGTTTGTTCCCAAACAGGAAAGAACCCAAGAAGGGTATCTTGCACCATGCCTGTTTAGAGGCAGGGTCAGCCACCCAAGGGCGTAGCCACAGGGCACGCTTGGCCGTCACGGAGGAGAGCATGACCCGAGACACTAGACGTATAAGATCAAGGGAAGCCTCCCCCAAGAAGACTGAAGCCATCTTTAGTTCTTGGACCGGAATGCTTCTCGCAATGTCTTCAGAGACACAAGACAACACGGAGTCCATTTCACCCGTCCAGGCCTCCATTGCTTTTGACAGGGCTGCAAGAGCTAAGGCTGGCTTACAGGCCATGCCCACTGTGATATAAATTCGTTTTAAATCAGTGTCTATTTTCCTCTCCAGACCATCTTTAAAGGAAACGGTGTCTTCCAAAGGGAGAGTAACATGCTTCACCAGCCTCATCAAGGCCGCATCAACTAGAGGAGCTGACTCTAGATGTCTCACCTCTTCACTTTTGAATGGGTACAGTTTCGCTATCTTGGATAGTAAAGAATTTTTCTTGTCTGTACCAGACCATTCCTCCATAATTACATCTCCAAGTTCACCGAGGAGGGGAAAATTAGGGCGGTCTTTTTTAAGCTGGCTGAAGAACTTCCTTTGCTTGGAAGGTGCTTCTACTGGATCCTCCCATTTTAAAGCGTCCTTGACTGCTTTTACCAATGTTGCAACCAGGGAAAAATCAAAACCTGCAGCATAATTGACATTTTCCATTTCACTTTCTGAAGAGACACTTGGAGAGCGGTTAACTCCAGAGGGCCCTGCAACTTCAGGATCATCCTGCACCAGAACTGGGGATGGTTCAACAGGAGTAATAACCGCTTGGGCGGACATAGGGCCGTTCAAGGATTCTTGGACCACTCTTCTGTCCAGGGCTTCTACCTGCTGGTCTTCACCCCCTCTTTCCCTTACAGCACGGGAATAACACGGCTCACAGAGGGATTTTCCTTCTGGGACCTGAGCTCTACATCCCCAACAGGAATTCCTTCCAGAGTGACTGGAGTGGCGGTGAGAGTGGTGACCAGACGAGGATCTAGAACCTTCTCTATAATGCTTAGATGAAGATCTAGAGCTTCTAGAACTTGAATGATGTTTTTTGTGATTGAACTTCATTATTATCTTCACGTGCTATAATTTGAGAAGTAGACCTAGAGGGACTGGAAACAAAAAAGACAAAATACATTTTTTTTTTTTTTTTTAAACCAAAACCCCATAGAAAACAGGCAGAGGGAAAATAATTCCATCCTACCTGCAGCGTAAGGTTTGGCCACAGGGGGGCGGTGACACATCCATGGCAGTGAGAAAAAGAAGGGAAACAATATCTAACAAGTGGACATTGATGGTCAGACTTTAAGGCCAAGGAAGTAGGTTAAAAAAGTTTAATTTGATAGCATATAAATACAAAAACAAGTACAGAAATAATACAAAAAAATATTATTATTATTAGCCACTGTATATTCCTCAGAAGTCGCCAACGCACGTTTCGCCGTGGGGCTTCTTCAGGACGAAGACGAGGAATGCATGTTTAGCAGAAAAACAGATTTGTGTCTGTAATGATACAGTGTAAAGGGATAATAACATATATATATATATAAAAAAGAAAGAAAAAATTAATTAAAAGAATGAATATCTAAGTGTATAATTACATGACATATGGTCCTCAGCGGAAGTATCCATAGGGCATATGCGATGCACAATAAACGACAGCATACGTCGGGAGTGCAGTTTTGACAGGAATTTTCACACACAACAACACCAGGAATCTAATTTTCGAAAAAATATGTATATATATATATACTCAGTATAGTCATGGTAGTCATTATCCACAATGCATGCACACTCATAGAAAAGAAGAGAAGACATGTAATAGAGGTTCAGATATAGCCAGAGTATATTTAAATACAAAGACAGAGAGAAAAAATAAATAAAAAAGAATAAAAGTAAAGGAAAAATAAAACAAAACAAAAACGGCAGATATGTCTATAGTAATAAAATGGCGTTTATGATGTGGCAACATAGAAAGTCACCTTTGGTGAACCAATAAAGGTCAAACAAGTGGTCCGTGGATTGCAGGGCTGGAAACTCCCAAGCAGACTGCACAGCTCAAAAAGACTGTGGTTACAAAGAGGGAGAAAAGACAGTATATGGATGAGAATAAATATAGGAGTCCCCATGATTGGCAGCCCAAATTTAGTTAAATAATAACCAAAATCAAGAATATGAGCCTTAATTCACCTAATTAAAATGGTCTCAGGCTTACTGGGACAGCAGATAGTAGTCAGCATGTACAACATGTGAATCCAAATGTTCAAGCCGGTAACGCCGCTAGTAACCATACACTGCAGTCAAAACAGGAGGCCTATGAATAAGAGGAGATATAAGTGAGAGTGTAACAAGTAACACTCTCAGAAAGCACCAAGGAATATCAAGAGGCGCAGAGGCATAAATACTTACCATGGAGCAGCGTTAGTAACGGATATCTGTGTCCCAGGGTGTACACGAGGCAACACAAGGCAGATGCGTCTGTGTCTCCCTTAAATAGGGCACATTCCTGCGTCAGCGTGCGACGTATGACGTCATTAGACGCGCGCCAACTCGTTTCGGCGGCGCATAAACAGGTCGCGATTTTCGATGTGACAACGGAACGGATATTATAGCATAGCCGTGGATCACGGCCAAGCATAGGCTTATAAAGAGGCGCATATATAAAGGATTAGGCCACTAAACAAAATGGACCATAAATAGTAAGGAAAAGGGTTTTAGAAAGCGGGCTCACATGGCAGGGCTAGGAAAAGGGGAAACATAAATTTAAATGTCAAAAGTAATACTTGAACGATCTCAGGCTTGCCATCATGTGGACAAATAGGAACAGCACATCCTATATTGATAGGCAAATATTGCCCAATTCGACTCTAGAAAAAGTAATTATATAGACACACAGTATAGATCAAAAGGAAAAAATAAGAAGAGTGTGTACATACATAGAGGGCAACGACTATGTCCTAAACAAAATATACAACCAGTGATTAATCAATTCCTGGTTGACCGTTATGGAGCCAAAAACATAAAGAGAGAGATTGGTAAATTGTCGCAACCATATCCCTGAATAGAATCATACCCATAAGATGAAGCTAAGTACATATATCCCTGGTACAACCTTGGAGGACCAAACAATCAAGCAATCAGCAGAGAGATATCCAAACGTCTAAAAATATTCATCAGTAAATTGTGTGTATGTGTGCAAGGGTATATGATTGCACATTACTTCCTGGGTTTGGTATGGTAGTCCCATTACCATTGTATTGAAAAATAGCACATAACCTATATTTTATTACTGTTTATAGAGAAAAACAAAACAACTAATATTGGACAAAAATAACAATAATAATAACTGGTAAACATATATTCTTCTTATTTGGGATTTACCCAAATATCATTTATATTGTATTAAAAAAAGAGCGTCCATATACAAAAAATATATATATAGTCTAATGCATAAACCATCCCAGGTGGAAAAAGTGGGAGAGGTTAAGATGTTGTGGGTTAACAAAGATGATAATAGGCTTACAATAACACAAAAAATACAAAAAATAATAACGGATAAATAACAGAGAACCTGTTTGGGGATCGTTAAACATATAGAAATGACTTGAAACTCATTGAGTCATTCAACCCTGGCCACACGTTTGCCTTAAGGCGATAGATCCATTGAGTTTCCCGCTGTAGGACTTTCTGATCGAAGTTGCCCCCTCTGGGGTCCTCGGCTATGCAGTCCAGTACCGAAAATTGTATTCGGGGGGTTACATAGCCGTGTGTAAAAGCAACATGATATCCCATAGTTTTATTTAGTAGACCATTGGTAATATAATACATGTGATCTTTAACCCGTTTCCATAAGGGGCGGATAGTTTTGCCCACATAGAAGCATCCACAGGTACAGAAAATTATATATATATAACCCCTTGTGTTTGACACGTGACATGTTTATGTAATTTGTGTGTTTCCCCATTGGGAAGGTCAATGGTCTGACCCTCTCTAATTAGATGACAAAAATTACAGTGCCCACATTTATAGAGGCCCGGTATTTCTGACAAACCTGATAGAGGCTTGCAGTAAGTACTTTTAACCAAACGATCTCTTACCGATGTGGATCGTCTAAATGTAATATTAGGGTTCTTTGCCACATATTTGGAGAGAGTGGCATCTGCCGTGATTAGATGCCAATGTCTTTGGATAAGTTGACGGATTTGGACATGCTGGTCCGAAAAGGTCGTGATGAAACGCGTCACGACATTGTCAGACTTTTTTTGGGGTTACTCTTAAGCAGAGTACTAGCTCTGTTTCTTTCAGCAGCTCGATTAAATGCCCTCTTTAAGCAGGATCTGCTATATCCTCTCGTACTAAGTCTGGTGTAAAGCTTATCCGCTTCGCTTTTGAATTTCGCATTATCTGAGCAATTTCGACGTAGCCGAAGGTACTGGCTGTACGGTATGCTCTTTAGCAATGGTGCCGGGTGGGCACTGGCTGCATGTAGCAGAGTGTTGCCCGCAGTGGGTTTGCGGTATAGAGATGTTTGTACGCCATTGACCTCATCGACATAGATCAATATGTCCAGGAAGGCAATGGCCGAGTCACTATGATTCATAGTGAACTTTAAATTAAATTCATTGCAGTTCAAGAAACTCATAAAAGCAAGCAGATCCTTTACTGTACCCGTCCAGAACATCAGCACATCGTCGATGTATCGAAACCAGCTTAGTATAAATGATAAAAAATAGGTGTTAGAATCAGATGAAAAAAGTTTTCGCTCCCACCCCCCCAGGTACAGGTTCGCGTAGCTGGGGGCACAAGATGTGCCCACAGCGACTCCCTGTACCTGGAGGAGGTGGGACCCATCAAAGGAAAACACATTTTTCGTAAGGATATGGGAGAGAGATTTAAGCACAAAACCATTGAGTTTATCCATTTTCGGTCCCCTTTCAGCAAGGAAGATGGAGATAATTTGGAGGCCTTTATCATGTGGTATTGATGAATACAGGGCCTCCACATCTATTGAGACCAAAAGGCAGCCATCCGGCACCGTTAATCCATCAATTGTTCTGAGTAAGTCGGGCGTGTCTTGAATGTAGGAGGGTAATGAGGTCACGTGTGGCCTGAGGTATTGGTCAATGAATACACTTGCTCTTTCAGTTTTAGAGCCAACTCCTGATATAATTGGGCGGCCTGGTGGATGTTGTAAATTTTTGTGCGTTTTGGGTAGCGCATAAAAAGTGGGGATTCTAGGGTGTGGGACCTGAATACCATCAAAGATGGCTTTGGTGATAGACCCGTCAAAAAGTGCCAATTGTAATAGGTCATCGAATTGCTGATTGAATTTGGTGATGATCTCTTTATTAATTGGTAAGTACCATGTGCGGTTTTTCAGAATATCCCAGCACATGTTCCTATATTGTAAGTCGTTCATCACCACGATATTACCGCCCTTATCGGATGGTTTTATAATAATTTCTGAATTTTTACTCAGTGCATCCAGGGCTTGGGTGTGTATGGACGAAAATTTAGGATTAATATGTTTGACAAGAGAGAGTGATTCTACCTCCTTTATTGTTTGAATAAGGAAGGCCCAAACATTCGAGTTAGTTTGGAGTGGTGGAAAATTTAAAGACTTCTTTTTTACTGCTTTTTCAAGTGTTTCTAGATCTTGCCTGTATACAGATAGTTGTACCCTTTCTCCTTTTGACTCATAAGATTCAGGCGTAGTGTCTTGTGTTGGACAGCTGTCATTTTCGTCTAATAATGAGATTAGTGTTTTTAAAGCACGAAAGTCGGCAACTGTGAAGCTTTTCCAAATTTCTTGGTTGACGACTTCAGCTTGTTTTTCTTTTCTTTCCCTATCATACATGAATTTCAATGTTAGTTTTCGAGCAAACAAGTACAAATCTTTGATAAGATTGAACTTGTTTGTTACTTGATTCGGGCAGAAATTGAGACCTAGACTGAGAAGTTCTTCCTCAGATCAATTAAGGGCATATTTGGACAAATTAATTATTTCCAGTTTAAGTGTATCATTGACCATAATGGGGGGTCTAGACAAAGTCAAGTAGGGAGATTTATGTATGTTAGGATCTGGTGTATTTCCACCGTCATTTTGAATAGTCTTTGTCATTGGTGCAAAATAATGGTCAATCTGTCATTTTTTAGGGGTGTCTTTAGGTATTGCACCCGATAGATTGGTGTTGTGTGGTCTGGCTAAGCTTTTTGCTGATTCCAGAATGTTTTGACGTAAGGTCGGGTCTATTCTAGGGGTACAGGAAGAAGAACAAGTAGACAGCTCAGATGAGGCACCCAGTGTGGAGGGAGGAAACATAGATGTTAACTGAGATAGCGGAAGTGGCTGTTCTGTTACAGAATCTGTCACTGGAGTGCTTGTAGTGTGTATATCGTCATTATCTGTTAATCTTTTTTTTAGTTTGTGCACCGTTAGAGTACCCACCACCTTGTTGAGTCCTTTTCCGGGTATTCCATGTCGTTGTCCTTTCTCAACCGTCCTAGTTTGCTGGGAAACATAAGAATTGGTAGAGGAGTCAGAATCAGTTTTATCTTTGTTATTTGTCCCTTTTCTCCCCTCCCTGAATTGTCCAGGATTCCTACGTCCTATTTTGGGGCCATTTGTAGTTGGCCAAGAGTAGGCATAAAGACCGGCAAATGCCATTTTGTCTCGTGCCAGTTTCTCTTCTTTTTTAACCAAAAGATCCCTAGTGAAGCCCTGGATATTTTCTTTTAAACGTGCATCATAAGCTGCAAAACCTTCCTTATTGAGAGTGGTCACATTTTCATCATAGATTCTTTTAATTTCACAGTCAACAACTTTCAATTCCTTCATATAGTATTCTACCATGAGTTCCATCATTTTCCTAGAACAGCCTAGTAGGTTTTGTTCCCACCTAGTTTTAAAGTCTGCATCAATAGACCAAATATTGGGGAAGACTTGTACTCGTAGGCCTTTAGGATTCATGTTTTCAGTGATATATTGTTCAAAATATCTTATGTGCCAGAAAAGACTGGACTTCCTCTCAAATGTTTGGAGCAGTTTGTGATACACTATCTCAAAATCAACTTCTGATTTGGTATTAACAGAACATGTTTTTTGAATATCTAGCATAAAGCCTTCCCAATTATTGCCCGTAAAGTCAGCCATCAATGTCACCTCGCAATATCGCTTAAACTACAAAAAATTGTATATGTAAAGAGAAAAAAAGAATATGTTGTTTAAAAATAAAGTAAATAAATAACAAATTGTTCATAAACTAGTGCTAACAAGGGGTGATTGCCTCTGAAAAACAGAGGACTTCGCGCACCCCCAGAGTGCGAAAAGACAAAAGGTGTCTACCACCTGGTATATGTATTAATTCAAAGTAAGAGGGGGAATAGATGGGGGGCAATAAGAAGAGGGGGGGGGAGAGAAAGGAAAATTGCAAAAAAAAGGAAGGAAAAAGGAAAATTAGATAGATATTAAAAGAAAGAAAGGGGGGGAAAAGAAAATAAAGAAAATAGAAAGAAACGTAAGGAAAGCACTCACATGGGCCACATCTGTAAAGTATTAAAGAAGGGAAACAATATCTAACGAGTGGACATTGATGGTCAGACTTTAAGGCCAAGGAAGTAGGTTAAAAAAGTTTAATTTGATAGCATATAAATACAAAAACAAGTACAGAAATAATACAAAAAAATATTATTATTATTAGCCACTGTATATTCCTCAGAAGTCGCCAACGCACAATTCGCCGTGGGGCTTCTTCAGGACGAAGACGAGGAATGCATGTTTAGCAGAAAAACAGATTTGTGTCTGTAATGATACAGTGTAAAGGGTTAATAACATATATATATAAAAAAGAAAGAAAAAATTAATTAAAAGAATGAATATCTAAGTGTATAATTACATGACATATGGTCCTCAGCGGAAGTATCCATAGGGCATATGCGATGCACAATAAACGACAGCATACGTCGGGAGTGCAGTTTTGACAGGAATTTTCACACACAACACCAGGAATCTAATTTTCGAAAAAATATGTATATATATATATACTCAGTATAGTCATGGTAGTCATTATCCACAATGCATGCACACTCATAGAAAAGAAGAGAAGACATGTAATAGAGGTTCAGATATAGCCAGAGTATATTTAAATACAAAGACAGAGAGAAAAAATAAATAAAAAAGAATAAAAGTAAAAGGAAAAATAAAACAAAACAAAAACGGCAGATATGTCTATAGTAATAAAATGGCGTTTATGATGTGGCAACATAGAAAGTCACCTTTGGTGAACCAATAAAGGTCAAACAAGTGGTCCGTGGATTGCAGGGCTGGAAACTCCCAAGCAGACTGCACAGCTCAAAAAGACTGTGGTTACAAAGAGGGAGAAAAGACAGTATATGGATGAGAATAAATATAGGAGTCCCCATGATTGGCAGCCCAAATTTAGTTAAATAATAACCAAAATCAAGAATATGAGCCTTAATTCACCTAATTAAAATGGTCTCAGGCTTACTGGTACAGCAGATAGTAGTCAGCATGTACAACATGTGAATCCAAATGTTCAAGCCGGTAACGCCGCTAGTAACCATACACTGCAGTCAAAACAGGAGGCCTATGAATAAGAGGAGATATAAGTGAGAGTGTAACAAGTAACACTCTCAGAAAGCACCAAGGAATATCAAGAGGCGCAGAGGCATAAGTACTTACCATGGAGCAGCGTTAGTAACGGATATCTGTGTCCCAGGGTGTACACGAGGCAACACAAGGCAGATGCGTCTGTGTCTCCCTTAAATAGGGCACATTCCTGCGTCAGCGTGCGACGTATGACGTCATTAGACGCGCGCCAACTCATTCCGGCGGCGCATAAACAGGTCACGATTTTCGATGTGACAACGGAACGGATATTATAGCATAGCCGTGGATCACGGCCAAGCATAGGCTTATAAAGAGGCGCATATATAAAGGATTAGGCCACTAAACAAAATGGACCATAAATAGTAAGGAAAAGGGTTTTAGAAAGCGGGCTCACATGGCAGGGCTAGGAAAAAGGGAAACATAAATTTAAATGTCAAAAGTAATACTTGAACGATCTCAGGCTTGCCATCATGTGGACAAATAGGAACAGCACATCCTATATTGATAGGCAAATATTGCCCAATTCGACTCTAGAAAAAGTAATTATATAGACACACAGTATAGATCAAAAGGAAAAAATAAGAAGAGTGTGTACATACATAGAGGGCAACGACTATGTCCTAAACAAAATATACAACCAGTGATTAATCAATTCCTGGTTGACCGTTATGGAGCCAAAAACATAAAGAGAGAGATTGGTAAATTGTCGCAACCATATCCCTGAATAGAATCATACCCATAAGATGAAGCTAAGTACATATATCCCTGGTACAACCTTGGAGGACCAAACAATCAAGCAATCAGCAGAGAGATATCCAAACGTCTAAAAATATTCATCAGTAAATTGTGTGTATGTGTGCAAGGGTATATGATTGCACATTACTTCCTGGGTTTGGTATGGTAGTCCCATTACCATTGTATTGAAAAATAGCACATAACCTATATTTTATTACTGTTTATAGAGAAAAACAAAACAACTAATATTGGACAAAAATAACAATAATAATAATAATAATAATAATAATAATAATAACTGGTAAACATATATTCTTCTTATTTGGGATTTACCCAAATATCATTTATATTGTATTAAATATACTGTCCATGGCAGTGAGGATACAAACAGTACTAAGGAAAAACCAATGATAACAGTGCATCAGGCAAACAGAAATAAATAACACTTAAGGAGACATAAGGCAGTCACTAGTACAGCCTCTTACCTAGACCAGAGACACACACACTTCAAATCAGACCGTCAGGATGTGCCACTGATTAGCTGTACCTGACAGCTATTTAAACTTGCCGCCCCTGTCGATGACGTCACCGCGCATAGCCGTGCGCCTGTGCGGTGAACCGGCGTCACCCTTTAGACCTCGCGCGCATGCGCAAACGCGGCTGACTGAAACAGGAAGGCGCACGCGCAACCAAGCCTCGTTCGCAAACGAGGCCTGCGCATGCACAGACCCTCAGAAAGCGGCGAGGCTGAAACGCAATGCGTTCCAGCGGCCATGAGCAGACAGACAACAAACATAAACCGGCTGCCATAACAGTAAGTAAAGGATTTCATACATTACCACCAGTGGAGACCCCATAATCCATCCTGGATACAATAGCCACCGCTGCACGCTCTGCAAGATCTGGGCCAGTAGATATGACCACCTGCTAATAGCCAGAATATATAGTCAGATAACTGCTTACCTGCCAGTGGCAGGTTAGTAAGCTTTCACAAGGGAAAAAAAACGTCCGTCCCACTAATAGTTGAGACTTGTTGGACATTAGAGCCATACAAAAAACACTCCATGTGTAATAAAACCAGGACTATGGATCAGGGGATATCTTTTTCTGAAGTAACAAACTACTTTGGTCCTAGGAGGAGGACAAAAAAGGAACACAGTCTACTGGGAGAAGCAAAGCTTTATGGGAGTAGGGTCCTATGAGGTATGAGAGGCGGGATTAACCCACACGGAGTCTGTCAGGAAAATAGTTTTAAACTGGAAGAGGGTGGAAGCTCCCTCGGTAATGCAATGGAAAAATTTGGTAAACAGCAATTTGTCACTATGTAGGGAGACATATTGTAATAGAGGAAATGGGGAGAAATATAGGAATGTATGGGCGAATTGGATAGAGAATTCTACGACGGCTTCAGGGTAGGGGGACATGGAAGGGAGAGAAAAACAAAGAGAGAAAAGGAGGAAAAGAACACACCAATGGATGAAAGAGATACAAATGAATAATTCAATTTTATTGTATGTGAAGGTGATAAAATTATGTTTGTTAATATGATTTTATAAGAAATTTTTGAGTAATGTGAATAATCTAAGACATAAAATGTATGTATATATATATATATATATATATATATATATATATATATATATATATATACAGTATATGGATATGGAATGAAAATGGAAAAAAATAATAATAAAGAGATTTATAAAAAAAAAAAAAAAACGTTTCTCTTATAAACTCATTGAATCTTTCTTTTTCTTTTGCTGCCCACCATACTCAAACTTTTGGGGAACTAGAACTCCCAGCATTCTTTAGTACTATCCTTATACTCATTCAGCAGTTGAAGGTCGGTACGTTGCCCAAATAAGAAGAAAAAAAACTCACCTGAACTGTTGATGTCTGCTAACCTGATAATTGTATTTCGGAATGTTCGAATTTTCGCTGGCACAGGCCCTGCAACAATTTATAGTTTTCTAAATGAAGTTTAGCATGGGCCTTGATTTCTTGTTCAATCCAAATAACACATGTAGCTACAATGTAACTCAATCCATGTTCCTTATAGTGTGTAGAAGTTTTTTACTAGTTACAGACAAACCCCTTGGGAGATGGCTAAGCAAAAGGTAAGTGCAACAGAGCTTGCTAAGTAGTTTGAGTACTGCAGATGTAATGTCATACAGTTAATCAGAACAAATAAAACAAAATAATCAAATGTTACCAGAAGATGCAATTACCCCTTTGGAGGAGAATTCAAATCATTTTGTACTTGGGCATCATTTGGCTGGGGGTCTTATGGCTGCAATCAGATGTGAACATTTTGCAGCTAAAGCAAAACTCCAGGCAAACAGCTTAAAGTGTTTCTAAAGGCATACGTTTTTTAACCTTCATACAATGTATGCATGAAGGTTAAAAAACCTTCCATGTCGTACCTGAGCCCCATCACAAACCAGTGATGTGCATTAGGGTCTTCAGGGACTCTCCCTCCTCTTTGGCTGAGACAGCAGTGAGAGCAAATGGTTCCCGCTGCTGTCAATCACAGCTAGTGAGCCAATGAGAAAAAAGGGGGGGGCCTGAGTTGCGGCTCTGTGTCTGAATGGACACACGGAGTAGTAGCTCCGGAGCAAGCCTACTTGGGTGCTCCCAGAGCTGTTTTGTTCTGGGGGCACTTGGCAAGAGGGAGAGGTCCTGATATACATTTTTTCAAATTGTTCAAATTTTTTCTAACTTTTTCTGAAAATTGGGCTCCAATTTTATTTTGTATTCACTCTGTTCTTTATATGATTTATATGATGTTTTATATCTGTTATATATGGTAGTGTCTGCATTTGCATCCCTAAACAGGGGTGGTCACCTGCCAATTATTGGTAGCCGCAAACCAATCACAAGTAATTGTTGTATATATATATATATATATGTAAAAAAGAGAAAAAACTGCGCTAATCTAGAAATATAAAGTGAGCGGCTACACAAGCAATATGACAAAAATTGAATAGAAACAGTGAAAAAAATATGCAGCGCTAGCAAAACACTTATAAGGGGTATACAAGTGAAAACCATGCATCAATGTGATAAGATCACAGTAGCCTGTGAATAAGTGTCCATTAAAAATGAAAACAAAACACAAAACAAAAGTCCATCAATAGGGGGTGTATGGCCACATCCTCATCATGGGAAAGACTTTCTGCACGGTAAAAACAGGAGTAGATGGAATACTCTTACCGCATAGCGTGGATCTGCTTGTCAGCGACAACAGATCATAAACTGCTCGGCTGGACGATGGCCCAATGGTAGACTCAACACAGGATACCCCGATGGATGGCTGTAAGCCTGGACTGGAACCTCACCGTGGGTGTACTTGCTCCAACTCAGATTCGTAGACAGAAACAGAGGGTCAGCTTGTTTTAAAGCGACAAACGATGGTGTAAACAGTGGTGTCCACTGATGGAAGGTGAGCACAATCGTGGAGTATGAAAAACTTTGTATCCCAGCAGGTCATGCAGGAGAAAGAAAAAAAAAAACAATGCTCCGAATGGTGCAGATAAAAGAGGCTAGGTTTTAATGTAATAAAACCAAATTACATAAAAGTGATCACTTCAGCATAAAAATGGATAAAAGCAATATGGGGTGCAGGTATAGCAGTCCCCTGTTAAAATGTCACGTTTATGAGAAAATGAGACCAAGATAAATAAGTTCATAACTTTTTCCACCTTTAATGTGACCTATAAACTGTACAACACACTGAAATCTTTTAGGGAGGGGGAGTAAAAATAAAAAAAATTAAATAATGTGGTTGCATAAGTGTGCACACCCTCTTATAACTGGGGATGTAGCTGTGTTTAGAATTAAGCAATCACATTAAAACTCATGGTAAATAGGAGTCAGTACACACCTGACGTCATTTAACCACTTAGGGACCGCCTCATGTAAATATACGTCAGCAGAATGGCACGGACAGGCACATGCACGTACCTATACGTCCTCTGCTTGACGTGGGTCGGGGGTCCGATCAGGACCCCCCCCGGTACATGCGGCGGTCCTTAAGCCTCGGGGAGCGATCCGGGACGACGGCGCGGCTATTCGTTTATAGCCGCCCCGTCGCGATCGCTCCCCGGAGCTGAAGAACGGGGAGAGCCGTATGTAAACACGGCTTCCCCGTGCTTCACTATGGCGGCGCATCGATCGAGTGATCCCTTTTATTAGGGATACTCGATCGATGATGTCAGTCCTACAGCCACACCCCCCTACAGTTGTAAACACACACAAAGTGAACCCTAAATGTTACAGCGCCCCCTGTGTTTAACTCCCAAACTGCAACTGTCATTTTCACAATAAAGAATGCAATTTAAATTTTTGCTGTGAAAATGACAATGGTCCCAAAAATGTGTCAAAATTGTCCGAAGTGTCCGCCATAATGTCGCAGTCACGAAAAAACATCGCTGATCGCCGCCATTAGTAGTAAAAAAAAATAAAAAAAATAAAAATGCAAAAAAAACTATCCCCTATTTTGTAAACGCTATAAATTTTGCGCAAACCAACCGATAAACGATTATTGCGTTTTTTTTTTACCAAAAATAGGTAGAAGAATACGTATCGGCCTAAACTGAGGAAAAAAAAATGTATATTGGTTTTTGGGGGATATTTATTACAGCAAAAAGTAAAAAATATTGCATTTTTTTCAAAATTGTCGCTCTATTTTTGTTTATAGCGCAAAAAATTAAAACCGCAGAGGTGATCAAATACCACCAAAAGAAAGCTCTATTTGTGGGGAAAAAAGGACGCCAATTTTGTTTGGGAGCCACGTCGAACGACCGCGCAATTGTCTGTTAAAGCGACGCAGTACCGAACTGTAAAAACCCCTTGGGTCTTTAGGCAGCAATATGGTCCGGGGCTTAAGTGGTTAATGCCCCTTTAAGACCCTTCTACTGTTTATGAAATTTGAATGGGGTCGTGGTTGAGTTCCTGCACCTATTTTTTGAGAAAAAAAGCTCTGTGTGTGTGTATATATATATATATATATATATATATATATATATATACACTGTATCTCTGTAGTGGACATTTGTATGTAAGCTATGACTAAGCGCTAAGGGAGCGTTAGCTGGTGATGCTGCTCCCCTCTATTTGTGTTTTTGGCCATGTTTTTATTGACTTGCTGAAATAAATGTGATTTTACTGGACATGTGGCCAACCATAATTATTTGTTTGCTCATTGGAATATGTGATGGAGGGGGCCAGCATCTAGACCAGTTATGGTGAACCTTGGCACCCCATACAGTGATGAAAATAAGTATTTGAACACCCTGCTATTTTGCAAGTTCTCCCACTTGGAAATAATGGAGGGGTCTGAAATTGTTATTGTAGGTGCATGTCCACTGTGAGAGACATAATCAAAAAAAAAAATCCAGAAATCACAATGTATGATTTTTTTTAACTATTTATTTGTATGATACAGCTGCAAATAAGTATTTGAACACCTGAGAAAATCAATGTTAATATTTTGTACAGTAGCCTTTGTTTGCAATTACAGAGGTCAAACGTTTCTTGTAGTTTTTCACCAGGTTTGCACACACTGGAGGAGGGATTTTGGCCCACTCCTCCACACAGATCTTCTCTAGATCAGTGAGGTTTCTGGGCTGTCGCTGAGAAACACGGAGTTTGAGCTCCCTCCAAAGATTCTCTATTGGGTTTAGGTCTGGAGACTGGCTAGGCCACGCCAGAACCTTGATATGCTTCTTACAGAGCCAATCCTTGGTTATCCTGGCTGTGTGCTTCGGGTCATTGTCATGTTGGAAGACCCAGCCTCGACCCATCTTCAAAGCTCTAACTGAGGGAAGAAGGTTGTTGCCCAAAATCTCGCAATACATGGCCCCGGTCATCCTCTCCTTAATACAGTGCAGTCGCCCTGTCCCATGTGCAGAAAAACACCCCCAAAGCATGATGCTACCACCCCCATGCTTCACAGTAGGGGTGGTGTTCTTGGGATGGTAATCATCATTCTTCTTCCTCCAAACACGGTTAGTGGAATTATGACCAAAAAGTTATATTTTGGTCTCATCTGACCACATGACTTTCTCCCATGACTCCTCTGGATCATCCAAATGGTCATTGGCAAACTTAAGACGGGCCTTGACATGTGCTGGTTTAAGCAGGGGAACCTTCCGTGCCATGCATGATTTCAAACCATGACGTCTTAGTGTATTACCAACAGTAACCTTGGAAACGGTGGTCCCAGCTCTTTTCAGGTCATTGACTAGCTCCTCCCGTGTAGTCCTGGGCTGATTTCTCACCTTTCTTAGGATCATTGAGACCCCACGAGGTGAGATTTTGCATGGAGCCCCAGTCCGAGGGAGATTGACAGTCATGTTTAGCTTCTTCCATTTTCTAATGATTGCTCCAACAGTGGACCTTTTTTCACCAAGCTGCTTGGCAATTTCCCCGTAGCCCTTTCCAGCCTTGTGGAGGTGTACAATTTTGTCTCTAGTGTCTTTGGACAGCTCTTTGGTCTTGGCCATGTTAGTAGTTCGATTCTTACTTATTGTATGGGGTGGACAGGTGTCTTTATGCAGCTAATGACCTCAAACAGGTGCATCTAATTTAGGATAATAAATGGAGTGGAGGTGGACATTTTAAAGGCAGACTAACAGGTCTTTGAGGGTCAGAATTCTAGCTGATAGACAGGTGTTCAAATACTTATTTGCAGCTGTATCATACAAATAAATAGTTAAAAAATCATAAATTGTGATTTCTGGAAAAAAAAAATTGATTATGTCTCTCACAGTGGACATGCACCTACGATGACAATTTCAGACCCCTCCATGATTTCCAAGTGGGAGAACTTGCAAAATAGCAGGGTGTTCAAATACTTATTTTCCTCACTGTATGTTTTGGAACTACATTTCCCATGATACTCATGCACTCTGCAGTGTAGCTGAGCATCATGGGAAATGTAGTTCCAAAACATCTGGGGTGCCAAGGTTCCCATTCACTGATCTAGTCTATGTGTTAGGCCTCGTACACACGATAGGTTAAACAGAGGACAACGGTCTGATGGACCGTTTTCATCGGTCAAAACCGATCGTGTGTGGGCCCCATAGGTTATTTAACCATCAGTTAAAAAAAAGAAAACTTACTTTAAATTTAACCGATGGATTCCTAACCGATAGGTCAAAACCGATCGTTAGTAGGCACGACCATCGGTTAAAAATCCACGCATGCTCAGAATCAAGTCGACACATGCTTGGAAGCATTGAACTTCATTTTTTTTAGCACGTCGTTGTGTTTTACGTCACCGCGTTCTGACACGATTGGTTATTTAACCGATGGTGTGTAGGCGCAACGGACCATCAGTCAGATTCATCGGTTAACCGATGACAACGGTCCATCAGACCGTTCTCATCGGATGGACTGATCGTGTGTACGCGGCTTTAGTGGAGGTGGAGATGGGAGACTGACCTAGAGCGATGTTCACACACATCATTACACAGAGAAGGTACAGTGGATATAAAAAGTCTACGCACCCCTGTTAAAATGTCACGTTTATGTGATGTAAAAAAAATGAGACCAAGATAAATAAGTTCATAACTTTTTCCACCTTTAATGTGACTTATAAACTGTACAACACACTGAAATCTTTTAGGGAGGGGGAGTAAAAATAAAAAAATAAAATAATGTGGTTGCATAAGTGTGCACACCCTCTTATAACTGGTGATGTAGCTGTGTTCAGAATTAAGCAATCACATTAAAACTCATGGTAAATAGGAGTCAGTACACACCTGACGTCATTTAAAGTGCCTCTGATTAACCCCAAATAAAGTTCAGCTGTTCTAGTAGGTCTTTTCCAACATTTTCTTAGTCGCATCCTGCAGTAAAACCCATTAGACATGTGCATTCGTTTTCGTCCGGATTTCAGGTATTTTTGTTATCGTTTTAACAAACGATAACGAAAGCACAGAAAACGAAAACCGAAAGATCCGACATAAACAAATGCTTTATTTTCGTTTTTGACCTTACAGGGTCACTAAAGGATTTTTTTTTTAGCTATATAGCTTCCTTTACCTTACTGCAGTCCTGGTTTCATGTCCTCATTGTTCGTTTTTGCTTTGATGTTGCTGTAAATCCTCTCTGTTATGGACACTTCCTGGTTGTCTGTTTCCTGATGACCACAGTACTGGGAGATTTCTCACGGTGGTGACTAATCAAGGAGGTGTGATTACTGTGTGTAAAATAAAACTGGATTGGTGCTGAGGAGTTTTAGACAAAGTATCACTGCCCTCTATTGGCTCACTGCCCTCTATTGGCTCTCTGTATATCAGAGAACCAGGAAACAACAACAAAAACGAAACTAAACTGCAGGTACATTATATGATTGTTTTTATCTATTTTTAATCATTTTTTTTTATTTCCAATATTTTTTATTGAAAAAGAATTTTTTTCCAAACAACTCACAAGCATCTGATAAAACAAAAAAGATATCACATAGGGTATTGGGTACAGCAAGGACAACTCCAAGTATTTCTCATATACATATAATCATAGAATGTTCAATCGAAAGTTTGGACACGAGGTCACCTCTCGCCCCCCCCTTGCGATCCTTCTCCATGGTCGCTCCAGGGAGTGCAACCAGCAACCCGTCCCCCTCCCGCTTGAAGATATGTCCCTTTTTATGGGTATAATGCTTATGACATTGGTACCTTACCCCATCACGTGCATATGTAGTAGTTGGATATAGGACGAGCACTTAGGACCAATTTAACTGGGTTTCCTAATATACAAGTACTGTCCATGAAAACATAGTAAAACAAAATAGATAAAACAAACTAAAACAAAACAAGATTCTCCCGCATTCAGTTCCAGGGTGACGTGCGCTTATAGACCATGACAGTATCAAGTGTTGCAGATTGACATCACAACGTATAACATTGTTCGGATCCCTTTACATACATGCCCCTCCCTCAAACCAGTTCAACCATTCTTTCCACTCTCGTGATATTTTATCATAGTTACCCATGGCCGATGAGTGAAGTATTTCATATGTGCCATGGGTATGTATGATATGAATGATTTCTGTGATCGTGGGCACCTCTGTGGACTTCCAGTGTCTCAGGATAGCGAGGCGTGTCGCCAAGATAATGTTCGAAACTATGGTCCTAAACACTGGCGGTACCTTATATAGGTCTAGTGAAAGTAGCGCCATAGCCGGCGATAACGTGCAATGTGCACCCATCACTACGGCTATCAATCTCTCAGTCTGTTGCCAGACTCGGTACAGTTTGGGACATGACCACAAAATGTGGCAAAGTGACCCTTTTTCGCCACAGGCCCTCCAACAAAGTGGTGAGGTTCCAGGGAAGATTCTCGACAGTCTATATGGGGTAAGGTACCATCTTAGTACGATTTTTTGTTGCATTTCTCTTAAATTAGTACTTCTCGTAGATGCGTAGGTAAGTTTAAATGATCTTTCCCATTCCCCGGCTGTGCATTCTATCCCCAGCTCTCTTTCCCAGGCTACCATATGTTGAGACTTCTCACACACCAATTTACCTTGTAGGGTGTTGTATACAATAGATATTCCACCTGTCGAGCCCTGGTATTCCCTGTAGAACCTCAAGATCCTCCTCGGTATACCGGTAAGCAAATTTGGTGTGGTTCTCCACAGGTGGTCTATTTGCATATAGGCATATTGGTCGGAGGTTGTGAGATTATGTTCTGTTTGGAGTCTGGCAAATGACCTAATGTGGGACCCTTCCACTATGTCCTCTACATACTGAAGCCCCCTATCCATCCAGGTTGAGATCTTTAAGCTAGGTATTAGAAGTCTCAGTGCCGACAATGGAAGTTCCACCGGCGACACGTCCACCTCCCTTTTTGTGTCTCTAGACAAATACATCCATGCTCTTACCGAGGCTTGGATAGGTGGGGCTAATTTCGTGGTGAGTGAACCTGCCTTATGGGCTGTCAGTAGGAAGTTCAATAAGTTCTTCTGTGGGACCTGAGTCTCTTCTAGGTTTTTCCATACAGCCTCGGAGTCTGGCAAGAACCATTGTTTAAGTTGAGTCAGTATGGCGGCAAAATAATAATCCTGAATGTGAACGTGGCCTATCCCCCCCACTTTTCTGTGTTTGATTAGCTTACTAAATGCACATCTCGCCCTCCCTCCCTGCCATAAGTAGTTGTTAATCAGGGATTGCAGAGATTTAAAGTAGGAATTTGGTATGACTATGGGGAGCGTGCGGAACAGATACAACACTTGTGGGAGGATCTGCATTTTGAAGGCAGCCAGTCTACCCAGCCATGACAGTTCTGTTTTCGCTAAGGCCTTCAATTTGGTATTTAGTGTTTCGAGAAAGGGTGTAAAGTTGGACTTCAAGAGGTCTTTAGTGCTGGGGGTTAGGGTGATGCCTAAATAGGCGATGCCCTCTTTTTTCCATACAAAGGGAACCTTCTCTTTAAGATGGCCCTCATCCTCTGATGGAATGCCCAAGTTTAGTATAAATGATTTAGACTCGTTAACTTTATAGTACGAGACTGTATTAAATGCTTTTAGAGCAGGGGTCTCAAACTCAAATTACCTGAGGGCCACAAGACAAGTTTTCATATGCCATGGGGGGCCGCATGCAAACTTTCAAACTTCAAAAACAACAGTACTGGTGTCAGCGAACACATTATTAACTCCCAGCACTGGTGTCAGCGAGTGCATTATTACCACCAGCACTGGTGTAAAGCAGGGTTTGACAAATTTGTTGGAATCTAGGAGCCAGCAAACGCACCCCGTCCCGACGGGCTTGCGCGCAGAAGCGAACACATATGCGAGCAGAGCCCGCATATGTAAACGGTGTTCAAACCACACATGTGAGGTATCGCTGCGATTGGTAGAGCGAGAGCAATAATTATAGCACTAGACCTCCTCTGTAACTTAAAACATGCAACCAGTAGATTTTTTTAAACGTCACCTATGAAGATTTTAAAGGGTAAAAAAGTTTGTCGGCATTCCACAAGCGGACGCAATTTTGAAGCGTGACATGTTGGGTATGAATTTACTCAGGGTAACATTATCTTTCATAATATTAAAAAAAAAATGGGGATAACTTTACTGTTGTCTTATTTTTTGATTAAAAAAAGTGTAATTTTTTCCCAAAAAAGTGCGCTTGTAAGACCGCTGCGCAAATACGGCGTAACAGAAAGTATTGCAACGATCGCCATTTTATTCTCTGGGGTGTTAGGATAAAAAATATATATAATGTTTGGGGGTTCTAATTAGAGGGAAGAAGATGGCAGTGAAAATAGTGTAAAATGACATTAGAATTGCTGTTTAACTTGTAATGCTTAACTTGTAATACCAACGGCCACCACCAGATGGCGCCAGCTCACATCTGGTGGTAATAACTTGTAATACCAACGGCTCCCCACCAGATAGCACCAGCTCAAAAAAAAAAAAAAAAAAAAAAAAAAAATTTTTTTTTTTTTTTACTCTTTGCTCCCCCCACTTCCACCCTGCCTGCGGGCCATTTATAACTGGTCCACGGGCCGCAAATGGCCCGCGGGCCGGTACTTTGAGACCACTGTTTTAGAGCCTCATGTACCGCAGGTAAGGAGGTTTCTGCTTTGGATAGCATCAGGATGACATCATCAGCAAAAAGGCTGATGACATGCTCCTTCCCCCCCGCTGTGATGCCTGAGATATCAGGGTGGCTACGTAAATAGGAAGCTAGTGGCTCCATCAACAGGTTAAAAATCAATGGCGAGAGGGGGCACCCCTGCCTTGTCCCATTAGATATGGTAAACGGAGTAGACAGGGCTCCTGCTACATACACCTGTGCGGATGGAAGGGTATACAAAGCCATCACAGCCGAGTAGATGAATCCCCTGAACCCAAACTTATCCAATACCCTGGAGAGGAATTGCCAATGAATCCTATCGAACGCCTTCTCTGCATCCAGTGCTAGGAGCAGAGAAGGCGTTCCCCCATCAACCGCCGCATGTATCACGTTGATCAAACGGCGGGTGGCATCTGATGTCTGCCGCCCCCTAGTAAATCCCGATTGGTCCCTGTCAATTAATTTGGGCAATATGTCTACTAACCTATTCGCAAGTATTTTGGCGTATATCTTTATATCGTTGTTAAGCAGCGATATTGGTCTAAAATTTTGGGGGACATCTGGTTCCTTTCCGGGTTTTGGTAGTGCCACTATCATAGCCCTCAACATTTCTGGGGGAATGAGAGACTCTGTCGCCCCTGAGTTAAAAAGTTTCTCCAGATGTGGAACTAAGGTATCTTGAAAGAATTTGTAATATTCTCCCGTGAAGCCATCTGGCCCCGGAGATTTATTGTTGGGGAGATTTTTGATGACCTTGCCTACCTCTGTTTCTGTAATGGGGGAATTTAACTCATCTAATTGTTCAGGAGTGAGTTTCGGAAGGTCTACTTGTTGCAGGAATGAATCTATCAGTGAGACGGTCGGTTGGGGAGTATTAGGGTCATCTTTAAGATTATACAGCATGCTGTAGTATCGGCTAAAGGCATCTGCTATCTCCTGGGGGTGGTAAAGCCTAGTCTTCGTCACTGGGTGAATAATAAAAGGGATCTGCGTCTTGCGTCTTTGGCCCTTAATTTTATTAGCTAGCATTTTGCCTGCCCTGTTGCCGCTAGTGTAATATTGTAGTTTCAGTCTCCTTGAAGACTTCTCAAAGTCTTCTTGGAACAACAGGCGAAGTTCAGTACGGAGCTGTGACAGTCGGGCTGTAATATTGGGGGTCATTCTACTTTTGTTTTGCCTCTCAAGAGTCTCTATTTCCGAGATTAAGTCGGTCATATGTGCCTGCCTCAACCTCTTACTCCTTGCCCCCTGTTGGATCAATATCCCTCTTGCATATGCCTTGTGGGCATTCCAAAGCACCCCTGGATCAGACACCGATGGACAATTTAGTGTGAAAAACTCTCTCAATTGGCCCTCAATCCTAGACCTGGTCGGACCATCCTGGAACAGCCTAGGGTTCGCTCTCCAGATGCGCGCACCTCCCTTGTTAGTATTCTTGCCAATAGACAATGTGATCGAGGCATGGTCCGACCAAGTAATGGTGTTAATATGGGCATCTGTGCAATCAAACAATAAGCGTTTATCTACTAAGAACAGATCAATTCTACTATACGTCCTATGGCAGTTGGAAAAGAAAGAAAAGTCCCTTTCCTCCGCATTGAGACACCTCCAGGAGTCAAACAGTTCATGAGCCCTCAGGGAATCTCCCAAGGATACAGGAGTCCGTTTGTGAACTGCTGTGGAGTCCACTGAGGGGTCCGGGGTGATGTTGAAATCTCCACACAGTAAAACCCTACCCCTCTCCACAGCCTTTAATTTCTTCATAACTTTGTTAAAGAAACGAATCTGTCCATGGTTTGGTGCGTAAATGTTCCCTATAGTGTAGGCAGTGGAGTCAATGTCACAGGTCAGGATCAAAAAACGACCCTGGGGGTCAGTCACCAGTGAGTGCAGCTTAAAAGCTACTGAATCTCTTATAGCTATCATCACACCTTTCTTTTTCGCATCCGCATTGGCATAAAAGTAGTGTTGGAATTAGGGATGACTGCATTTAGGGGGAGAGGTCTCGGTGAAGTGAGTCTCCTGAACGCACAAGATGTCACAATGCTGGTGTATGGCTTCCTTCCACAATGATCGCCTCTTTGCCGGGTGGTTAAGGCCCTTGGCGTTGATTGACATGAACTTTAACGCCATTTGGATATGTGGTATGGTGAGGTGGAATGAGGTGGATATTTCTTACTCACTGTCAGAAGTTTGGTCGTCTTTGTTGGTATATGCTGTAGACAGTTTTGAGGCCATCGTTTCTTCCTGTGACCAAATGGAATGGACTCAGTGCACTCGCAGAGACGTCGGTTGGATCCGAATGGGGAGAAAAACAAGAATATAACTACAAAAGAAAAAAAACAGTCAACATAGGCGAATAGCCCAACTGATGAAAATTGAACAAGAGTGTGGCTCATGGCCACTCAGATAAACTAGGGTAGGAAAGTCCGAGCTGTAAGTAGAGTACGGACCGCGCGTACTTCTCCCTTAGCAGGAGGATATAGAACAAGTCATGCCCATCCGAGCTATTTATGGGTGCGAGCATTCCTCGAATTCACTTTGTGCCAATCCTGATGCTGTGCAGAGCGTCCTGGATTTACTGGGTCCTGAGTTTGAGGGTCAGGTGTAATCCCCCATGTTTTAAGGAAGGTCAGGCCCCTGTTCATGGAGTCAATCACATAGTCCGTTCCTTCTTTAGTGACAATTAATTTCGTCGGGAAGCCCCACTTGTAGCTAAGGTTGTGGTTCCTGAGTGCTTTTGTTATTGTGTTTAAATTCCTGCGTTTTTGCAGCGTGAATTGCGACAAGTCCGCATAAAATTGCAGACTGTCGTATGGTGCAGGGATTTTCCCTTTTGCCCTTGATGCTGCCATCAACTGTTCCTTGGTGGAGTAAAAATGAAATCTCATAATAACATCCCTGGGTATGTTCTCTGACAGGTATGAGGGTTTGGGTAATCGGTGGATCCTGTCTATATTAAAGTCCAGCTCCTTCATGTCAGGGAGGGTGGCAGTCAGAAGTTGGGAGACATATTGACGTAGATCAGCTTGTTGCACTGTCTCAGGGATCCCCCTTATCTTAACGTTGTTCCTCCTGCTTCTGTCTTCTAAATCTGCCATTTTCGTTTTAAGTGCCTCCAGCTCATCCTCCCTCCCATCATTAGCATCCACCAGGTCGTTTATTGTGTCAGCAAATTCCCCCATTTTAACTTCCACATGCGTCACTCTATCTGTAACTGATCCCAGTTCTCTGCTAAATTTGTGGAGACATGACACCATGTCAGTGTGTAATGAGCTTCTCAGGGAAACCAGCATCTCCTTCAGGACCGTGATTGGCCGTGGGGAAGGTGTCAATGGAGTCAGGGAGTTCCCTTGTGTCCTCCCTAGATTCCTCCCCAGAAATAGATAAAGCGCTCACCTCCTCATCTGTGGCATCCACTCTGAATCTGGACTTCTCTGGGCTTCCCGAAGAGGGTGTAGGTGGAGGAGATGTGGATGACCGAGGAGGATTGCTCCTTTTGTTATTTCTGCCGTCCGTGTGTGCCTGCGAGCGCGGGCCCGCCGTCGGCGTGGAAGTCGCTCCGGCGCCATGTTGCTTGGCCTCGAGGGGATAGAACTCCGTTAGCTTTTGGGGACGATTCCCCGTTTTTTTTGGTTTGGTCATGCCCGCTCTGTCCGGAGCCTGTTCTGCTACCGTTCCGCCGTGCAGGGTGATGAATTGGTCGCTCGGATGGGCTGATAGTAGCCGTTGTCAGCCTGCTATCTCAGGAGCTCCGCTCTCAAGCGTCCATTGCGGTCCCCGGCTAGCTCCGCCCCCTATTTTTAATCATTTTTAAAAGGAATCAGTTAACTATTATGTCTCTATACCCTGTAAACAGTCATTTCAGCAAAAAAAAAAAATCCTTTAGTGACCCTTTAATTAATTTGGATTTTCGGACGAATGCATTTTTTTTTTTTTACGAAAAACGAAATAAATAAAAATGAATTTCGGGAGTAACTAAATAAATTTATTTTTCCGACGAAAACGAAATTTCGAAACAAAATATTTCAGTTTGCACATGTCTAAAACCCATGATCCGCAGAGAGCTTCCAAAGCATCAGAGGGATCTCATTGTTAAGATGTACTGTATCAGTCAGGAGAAGGGTACAAAAGAATTTCCAAGGCATTAGATATACCTTGGAACACAGTGAAGACAGTTATCATCAAATAGAGAAAATATGGCACAACAGTGACATTACGAAGAACTGGATATTCCTCTAACATTGATGAAAATACGAGAATAAAAATGGTTAGGGAGGCTGCCAAGAGGCCTACAGCAACATTGAATGAGCTGCAGGAATATCTGGCAAGTACTGACTATGTGGTAGATGTGACAACAATCTCCCGTATTCTTCATATGTCTGGACTATGGGGTAGAGTGGAAAGACGGAAGCCCTTTCTTACCAAGAAAAACATCCAAGTCCGACTAAATTTTACAAAAACACATCTGAAGTCTCCCAAAAGAATGATGGAAAATGTGTTATGGTCTGATAAAACCAAGGTTGAACTTTTTGGCCATAATTCCAAAAGATATGTTTGGCGGAAAAACAACCCTGCACTTTACCAAAAGAACACACTACCCACTGTGAAGCATGGTGGTGGCAGCAACATGCTTTGGGGCGGTTTTTCTTCAGCTAGTCAGGGTAGAGGGAATGATGAACCGTTCCAAATACCAGTCAATATTGGCACAAAACCTTCAGGCTTCTGCTAGAAAGCTGAACATGAAAAAATAACTTAATCTTTCAGCATGACAACGACCCAAAGCATACATTCAAATCAACAAGGGAATGGCTTCACCGGAAGAAATTTAAGGTTTTGGAATGGCCCAGCCAGAGCCCAGACCTGAATCTGATTGAAAATCTGTGCAGAGGGCTGTGCGCAGAAGATCCCCTCGCAATCTGAACCTAGAACACAAATACAAAGTATTTTAGCTTGCAGTCTTTAAATGTGAAGACTGCATTAGTTGTCTTTTTTTTTCCAAGAAAAAAATGATCTTGCCAATAATGTCCTAGTCACTTCCTGTGAGCTGCACAGAAGAATATCTTCTTTTCCAACTATCTTCTGTAAACGTGCATTGCCTTGCCTTCATATAAAGAAACTTGAAAAAAGAAAACGAGTGAAGCCACCACGCGAAAGACTGGTGCACAGTCATGTTGGAACAGGAAGGTGCCATTGCCAAACTATTTCCACAAAGTTGGGGGCATGAAATTGTCCAAAATATCTTGGTATGCTGATGTCTTAACAATTCTCTTCACTGGAACCAAAGGGCCAAGCCTAACCCCTGAAAAACAACTCCACATCATAATCCCCCCTCCACCAAAGCAATGTTCATAAAGACATGGATGAGTGAGTTTAGGGTGGAGGAACTTGACTGGCCTGTGCAGAGTCCTGACCTCAACCCTATAAAACACCTTTGGGGTGAATTAGAGACTGTGAGCCAGGCCTTCTTGTCCAAAATCAGTCCCTGACCTCACAAATGCACTTCTGGAAGAATAGTCAAACATTCCCACAGACACACTCCTAAACCTTGTGGACAGCCTTCTCAGAGAAGTTGAAGCAGTTATAGCTGCAAAGGGTGGGCCAACTAAATATTGAACCCTACAGATTAAGACTGGGATGCCATTAAAGTTAATGTGCGTGTAAAGGCAGGTGTCCCAATTAGGGATGAGCCGAACACCCCCCGTTCGGTTCGCACCAGAACCTTCGAACGGACCGAACGTTCGCGCGAACATTTAGCACCCCATTGACGTCTATGGGACTCGAACGTTCGAATTCAAAAGTGCTCATTTTAAAGCCTAATATGCAAGTTATTGTCGTAAAAACGTCTTTGAGAACCCAGGTCTTTACCCAGGGAACATGTATCAATGGAAAAAAAGTTTTAAAAACTTTGTTTTTTTCAGGACTCCTGAAAAAACTACAGTTTTTAAAACTTTTTTTTCCATTGATACATGTTCCCTGGGGCAAGACCCGGTTTCTCAAAGACATTTTCACAGGCATACTATAGACACCCAGCAGGTACAATATTTAAAGGAATTTTTCATTTTTTTTTATTTAAGCATCATTAAAATCACTGCTCCTCGGGGTGACTATAGTATGCCTGTGATAACGTCTTTAAATAGCACAATCACCTGCCTGCCAGTAAATTAGGAAGAACTAATCTAGATAAACTATACAGTGTATAAATATATGTACAACACCTGGGATGTATATATATCCTCTACACACTGTAACATTAACTGACTAGCCTGCCTGCCTGCTCTATCTACCTGCAAAAAATGACACTCTCTCTGTCTCTCTCTGTTCTCTGTTAACTGCCGCAACACACTACACAAGGCCGCCCTGCAGGCGGCCTTTTATAGTGTGGAGCGTGTACTAAACCCCCTGAGCCATAATTGACCAAAGCCACCCTGGCTTTGGCCAATTTTGGCTCTCCGTTTTTTTGCGTGCTGTGATTGGCCAAGCATGCGGGTCATAGTGCATGCTTGGCCAATCATCAGCCAGCGATGCCGCGGTGAATTATGGTCTGTGAAACGCAACTCAAATTTGGCGCGAACGACCCGTTTTGTTCGTATTTCGACTCGACTCGACTCGAATACGAAGCTCATCCCTAGTCCCAATGCTTAAGAAAATATAGTGTTTTACTTTACTTTTTGTATTCTTTATTTGGTGCTTTGTAAAGTAAAAGTTAGTGTTAAGGTAAAAATGAAAGGTCACTGAATAATAATAATAATAATACAATATTAGTATTTGCACTGTAAAAAGTGCAGTGTTTATCGTTTCCTTCTTTTTGGCTTAACTCTGCTTTTTTATATAGGAAACTAAACAACTCTTGAAAGTCAATACAACCAAAAAGGCTTGCTTGCCTCCACCCTCCCCCCTACCCAAAAAAAGCCTGTGTATTACTTCTTTATTCTGTAATAACAAAGTTATTGCCAAATGATTAGGTCCATAGCTGAAATGTGAATATGGCTCTGGAACTGGTTACACTCTTTATCCCAACCAGAGCCAACCACAAATGGGCACATAAACATGGACAGTTTAAAAATAAATACTTTTTAAATGTATTTATTTAAAATTAAGTGTTCGAATTGACATAAATGGCAATATCATTGTTCTGCTGTGGTTAATGTGATTAATGAACATTGCTGAGCTCCAGAACCCCAGCATCGCATCACATATACCAGTATAGACACACTGCTTCTCATACCCCTGCCTCTGGCCTAATGATTCCAACTAGCGGTGGAAACGCTATTGAGATGTAACCCTGGCAGTGCAGGGACAAAGTTCTTTAACTCCAAAAAGGACAAAGACAGTGAATTACTTTAACAGCATAGGTTTCAAGTTGCATTTTGCACCCCTCTTCTGCTGAAGAGCCCAAGGCAGCTATCTCAGTTGCATAACCCTCAGCCCCTGACAACAGATCTAACCCTCCTGTAGCGCCTTCTTCTGGTTAGGTTGCTAGGTAAAAAAAAAATTGTAGTAAATGGAGCAGTAATTGATTGTGTACTGTAGATCTGTCCAGGGTTTCCTGCTCAGAGCGATTGATAATTTCCCCCTACCTTCCGAAGAAGTTTCCAGAACTTAGGGTTGGGAGATTCAAATGATCAGTTGAATAGTTATCATGCCCCAGCCAATCCCTGGAAGGAGGTGTCCAGAAGTTGGCTGGAGGGATGATAAATGTGCAGGAGACAGATTGGTATTTCCCTCAAGGGAGTTCTCCTGGGGGGCTGTTGCCCCTTTGTAGATAGCCAGAGAGATGAGAAATTGCAGTCCAGGCCTCAGCAGCTGCTGGGCTGACTGTCTAGGGAAGATTGTCTGGGGATTACATTTTCTAGAAGGCACCGCACTGAAGTCTCGGGACTAGAGAACAATCATTTTATCTCCTACACTGAGGATCTACCTGTGAATTCTAGGGGGCAGACGGCTGTGGGACACTGTGAGTAAAGACCTTGCTGTGCACTGTTAGTTGTCCAAAGAAGGTAACTAACCCCCAGGAGTGGCTTTGTGGACTGCTGCTTTAGGGTCCTGTATATACTGGCCATTCCCTGTTACGTTACCTCCAGAAAAGCTGATTTAGAAAATTAGACAGAGAAGTTTGTCCTCATATCATTGCTACTGGTCATGGAGTATCCTGTGGCTCTAAACCTCTCCTGTTGATATTCTTCAGCAATAAATCCTAAAAAGAAATTTCCTAGAGTGAGCTTTTATTGTCTGTGTGCAGGGTTAGACTGGCCATCGGGACTACCGGGAGTTTCCCGGTGGGCCGATGGCTCAGTGGGCCAGTTGTCACTCAGGGGCGTCGGGAGGGGGTGGCTAAAGCCCCGAATGGGTCCCCAAAAAGCCCGGAGTCCGCCCTGAGTGTAAACATCCAGTGATGATTGGTGGGCAAGCGGGGGCGTGCGGCCGCAGTGAGAGTGGAGCTGTCAAAACGAAGCACTGATGTCAGGGATGGGCGGGGCCAATATGCGGGGGCACCCCCATCCCCGACATCAGTGCTTAGATTTTACAGCTCCACTCTCACTGCAGCAGCAAGCCCAATACCAATGTGCGGGGCCCCTTCGTCCAGTACATTTGCAAACACTGCCTGTATACACTCTGACAGTCAGAATGTATACAGGCTATGTACTGGACGAAAGGGGCCCGCATATCGGTATCAAGTCGTGCGGCTGCAGAGTCTGACTGCTGGCTGGGAAGGAAGGTGGTGGCCGCACCCGTTGCAATTACTGCACCTGCACGGTTCCAGTGCAGGCTGCAGAGTATCGCTGCTGGAGGGGTGCATGGCGGGTGGATTGCATGTGCAGGATGACAACAGTGAACCTGTTGAACATCCTGCCTGGGTGTCCTCTTCTCTCCCGTGTAACTCCTCCTCCCCCCCCCACAGCCGCTTTCAGACATCCATACAATAAGCAGACTGTCCGAGTTGGAGCTGTCCAACTTTTCAAGTTAAAATGCCTGTGATTTGTTGCTAGGGGCAGTCCTAGCAACCAATCATCTGTCTGTTACATGGAAAGTTGAACAGCTCCCGCCTTCTGCTTGGACGCGTCACATCCTCTGTCTTCTCCCTGCTGTGTAAGGTAAGGGAGGGGGCACTGACATAAAGGGAACTGTGTTTATTGCAAAGAAAGAAGATGGCTGTAAAGGATACCAGAAAGGAGGGGACTGTGAAAGGAAGTGGATGTCAGTGTATGTGTCAGGAGGGGGGGGTCAGTGTATGTGTAAGGAGGGGGGTCAGTGTATGTGTCAGGAGGGGGGGTCAGTGTATGTGTAAGGAGGGGGGGGTCAGTGTATGTGTAAGGAGGGGGGGGGTCAGTGTATGTGTAAGGAGGGGGGGGTCAGTGTATGTGTAAGGAGGGGGGTCAGTGTATGTGTAAGGAGGGGGGTCAGTGTATGTGTCAGGAGAGGGGGTCAGTGTATGTGTAAGGAGGGGGGGGTCAGTGTATGTGTAAGGAGGGGGGGTCAGTGTATGTGTAAGGAGGGGGGACAGTGTATGTGTCTGTGATTTTTTTAATATGCAGCAAGGCGGGAGGGGGGGGGGGGATGCACTGCCGCTGGTCATAGTAACTGATTTATTAGACCCCTTTCACACTGAGCCGCCCATAGCTTCGGCGGTAAAATGCCGCTATTTTTACTGCCAACAATTGCGTATAGTTTACTGTTCTGTGTGTGTGTTTGCAAAAATTAAGTGGGCCGGTCTGGATGAAGTCCAGGGCCAAATTTTTGTCCCAGTCCACCCCTGTCTGTGTGTGGAACTGGCTCTGTACTATTTGGGAGAACCTGGGTAAATTCTCAATGGCCCCTTAAGGGGTAAGCACTACACTCCTATTCTTTATAGCCGAGGGCCCGGATTCACAAAGGAGTTACGACGGCGTATCTCCACATACGCCGTCGTAAGTCCGAACGTGCGCCGTCGTATCTATGCGGCTGATTCTGAGGCCCCATACTCACGAGCAAACATGTCTGCTGAAACTGGCCCGCAGGCCAGTTTCAGCAGACATGTTTGGTCGTGTGTGGGCGCGAGCGGGCCGAATTCCAGCAAACATTTGCCCGCCGGGCCTTTTCCCAGCAGACAAATATTCCTGGACTTGTTTTAAAACAGCCCGCTGGAATTCAGCCCGCTCGGACATGTACGGTCGTCAGTACAGACCTACCGTACATGTCCAGCCGCCCGCCGTGCCTCGCATGCGTCGAATGACTTCGACGCATGCGTGGAAGCATTTTAAAGGCGGGCCGCCCACGTCGCCGCGTCATTGTCGCGGCGACACCGCGTCATCGACGCGGCGACACCGCGGACACGCCCCGCGTATTGTTTACGCGCGGACTTCTGTACGATGGTGTGTACAACCATCGTACAGAAGCCCTCTGGCAGACATGTATGGTGAAAACGGTCCGACGGACCGCTTTCACCATACATGTTTGTCCGTGTGTACCCGGCCTTAGAATCAGTTATGCATAGATTTGGCCAAGATACGAGCAGCGTAAGTCTCCTACGCCGTCATATCTTGGGTTTCATATTTCCGCTGGCCGCCCGGTGGCGCTTCCGTTTATTTCCGCGTCGAACATGCAAATGAGCTAGATACGCCGATTCACAAACGTACGTGCGCCCGGCGGATCAAGATACGTCGTTTGCGTAAGGCGTCTGACCGGCGTAAAGTTACCCCTCATAAAGCAGGGGTAAGTCATGTTAGGTATGGACGTCGGAAACGTACGAACAGCGTTGTATTTTACGTCGTTTGCGTAAGTCGTCTGTGAATGGGGCTGGGCGTAGGTTACGTTCACGTCGACTAAGCATTGAGCAGGCGTAATTTACTTTGAAAATTCGACGTGATACTGAGCATGCGTGCGCATGAGCCGTTCGTTAAGCGCGTCATTTACGTGGGGTCACAAATCATTTACATACAACACGCCTCCTACCAGCCTAGTTTGAATTAGGCGGGCTTACGCCGGCTTATTTACACTACGCCCATGTAACTTAGAACGCAAGTTCTTTCCGCCCGCCTAAAGATAGGCGCTTCTTTGTGAATCTGGCCCAAGGAATCTACCATCTTAGCCCCTGTTTGATCTGCAGCATGGATGAGCTCAGATATGTTTCCATCCTAACCTGAACCCGCCTGAGCTATCCCACCAGGAAGATGTCGCAGTGCCCTGCCAATCAAAAGTGGCATTAATTGCCCCTCAGCTATACAACCTATTTATATGTTAGGCTGTGGAGCTTAGTTGAGAGTATAAGCATCTATTTTGGGAAATTTTTAAATCGGTGGGTTAGTCCCATTTTCCTGCTTACACAACTGGCTTACAATATCAAATTAGTAGGCATAATACCTTATATGATGATTGATGTGAAAAAAAAGAGAACTGAAGAACTGTGGACTGTCCAATAGAGATTTTGGTACCTTTTTCCAGCAGCAGTATTTAATTAGCTGTTTAACCCAGAGGTGTTAAAATCCCAAGGTAACATTTTTTATAAGTAGAGTTACACCTTAAGCTGGCTATACACTGTTCACATTTTGATTGGCTCCTGATAAAATTTGCTTACTGGGTGGCCCATTTGGCTATTTCGCTGCACACCCACAATTAAAAAATTAAAGGAGCTAGGCAGAATACAGTGGCCCCAGGAAGAGGGATTTGTTCACCAACGCTGTATAGAGTGGATGAAGGAGTTGTTTTTTGTCTGTAGCTTGTGTATGATGTGTATGGCCACCCTGAAAGGACAACTTCATTTAATAATAATGTAGCCCCCTAACCTAATCACAGGATTACTGGGGGGGGCTGCCCGCCGGGCTGCTCCGATAGACATTCTGCTACTACTCCTGAGTATGGCTCCCAAAAAAACTATTCCGCTGGCTCCAATGTACTCTGGGCATTCAGGGGATGCAGCTGGGTGTCCTTCCCTTCATACACCAGGAAGGCGTAGATGTACCCCGTGGCTTGTAGAGCTTAACCCTTTTTCTTTGGATAAACTGTTTGAAGAACAGCCTGCCTGTGAATTTGACAAGTGACTCACCCATGGAGATATTTTGGACGGGGTATATAACTGTGGAATTTTTAAGAGATTTTTTTTTAGAAGTGGCCAAATTTAAAATATTTTGTCATAAGCTGGGTCATTTCAGGTAGGGCACTGGGTGTTGTCATTATAATGGAGGAACCCCTTAGTCATTAGATATCTTAAAAGAACAAAAACATACAGCGCACAAGGGTTAAGTGAATGTCACTTTATAGTCTGTAATGTGTGGAAAAACATATATGCATGAAAAATTGAAAAGTTGAAAAAATTGAAAAAATTGAAGTAGCCACAAATAGCACACAGGAAAATAGCACATTAAAATTTTTTTAAATTTTTAAAAAAAACTAATAACAATAGTCCGCATAACATAAGCAGCAGTTCACGTGGAGATGGTAGAGTGAAAACACATACACTTCGGGGGAGATGTTAGGAATGAATCCAGGTAGTGTGCATACACTTGTATGCAGAGGTAAAACAATACCTCAATAAAAGCAGCCGCTTCTACGTCTCAATGCAGGGAGATGGAATCCGTTGGTGGGATGATGACAGCCACACTGGGAGCAGATGTAGAAGTTATATCCATGCAGAGATGGATACTGCCGTTTAAAGACCACTAGCTCAGGGGCTGATGGAAAGGAAACCTTCCTCGCAAACAGAAATCTCCAGCGGCAGGGGAAGTCCTGGAGGGGAGCCACCAAGCCGGTTCAGTGACGCAGCCGCGTCACACGGGAGCGAGGAAAGGGGGATGGTAGCCTGATGGAGTCACACAGAGAGCAGGAGGTGTCCGGACACCTTCGATCCAGCGTCAGGTGACTCAAAGCACCAATCAGTGTGGGCAGAAAACGAGCAGTAGAGATGCTGGCGCTAGTGTCACTGAGAGGATTTCCCGAGTGTCGGCACTACACATCAGCTGCAGTGTGCTTGCTGCAAACATATAGGGGCATCAAAGATTGTACTGGTGAGCCGTGACTGACATGTTTCGTGTGCCAGGACGCTTTATCAAAAAAAAGGCTTTTTTTTTTGATAAAGCGTCCTGGCACACGAAACATGTCAGTCACGGCTCACCAGTACAATCTTTGATGCCCCTATATGCAGCTGATGTGTAGTGCCGACACTCGGGAAATCCTCTCAGTGACACTAGCGCCAGCATCTCTACTGCTTGTTTTCTGCCCACACTGATTGGTGCTTTGAGTCACCTGACGCTGGATCGAAGGTGTCCGGACACCTCCTGCTCTCTGTGTGACTCCATCAGGCTACCATCCCCCTTTCCTCGCTCCCGTGTGACGCGGCTGCGTCACTGAACCGGCTTGGTGGCTCCCCTCCAGGACTTCCCCTGCCGCTGGAGATTTCTGTTTGCGAGGAAGGTTTCCTTTCCATCAGCCCCTGAGCTAGTGGTCTTTAAACGGCAGTATCCATCTCTGCATGGATATAACTTCTACATCTGCTCCCAGTGTGGCTGTCATCATCCCACCAACGGATTCCATCTCCCTGCATTGAGACGTAGAAGCGGCTGCTTTTATTGAGGTATTGTTTTACCTCTGCATACAAGTGTATGCACACTACCTGGATTCATTCCTAACATCTCCCCCGAAGTGTATGTGTTTTCACTCTACCATCTCCACGTGAACTGCTGCTTATGTTATGCGGACTATTGTTATTAGTTTTTTTAAAAAATTTAAAAAAAATTTAATGTGCTATTTTCCTGTGTGCTATTTGTGGCTACTTCAATTTTTTCAACTTTTCAATTTTTCATGCATATATGTTTTTTCACACATTACAGACTATAAAGTGACATTCACTTAACCCTTGTGCGCTGTATGTTTTTGTTCTTTTGCTTTTTGCCCATGTCTCCTTAGTGGTTGACAGCTGCACGGATTGTGTTTTAGTGAAACTTCTTTAACCACTGACAACACTGTGGTTTACCGTCCTTATGGTGTAGCGCTTCATGCGGGTGTTTCTTTGTATACATTAGATATCTTAACCTTGGCATAAGGGATGAGAAGATTGGCATGTGGTGAATGGGGTTGGAGGACCAATAGGAATATAATTCGTTTTTTTTTGTGAGATGGGCGTAACTAGAACCAGGGTTGCTTGCTTTAACGGAATGACCCGGGACAAACAGAGACTTTGTAAGGATGAGGGGTACTCCTGTACTGGCGTCACCAAGGAGTCTTATGTCTAGGGTCACCTTATGTCCGATAGGGCCATAGGGTGACTGAGAAATTATATCCTAAATTACAGGACAGGGGACATCACTGATAGTTCATATTGCAGGATCTTGAGATATTGCAAGTTGTTGGTTAATTGTGACCCAACCAGTCAATAGTGACTCATTTCTATGATTAGCCCTGGGTAGTGACATGCTAATTGAGTCTGCTTCTGAAAGACCTCTCATTGTGTGATGCTGCTTTGTGTAAATTCTATTGATATAAGATGTGGAATGGAACTTGCCAAGCTGTATGCGGAGACAGAACGTCTGTCTAGGGATGTGGATTAAGAAGAGATCATTGTGTGATGGTGTTTTGTTTGAGTTCTGTTAATGAAGGAATGTGCAGTGATTAGATCATGATAATTATAGGCCGGCGCCGACATGTCTAGGAGGTTTAGCAATTAGCCATCTGAAGGTGTATTGAAGCCCTCCCAGGGTGTGGGTGGAGAGTTTGATTGTTCCTGTGCCTTGAAAACTGTATAAAATCTGAGAGTGAACCATTAAAGTCTTACATTTGAAACCATAAAGCACAGAGCTGTGTCTCGTCTTATTCTGGGAAATGGGATGGATCGGGTCCTGTTGGTTGGTGTGTCAGATGAGCTGTCGTAGTTGATGGAAGGTCGTAAACGGTGGTGACCGTTCCACTTGCTATGAACTATTGTGCATAGAGGTTACATTATGCCACGATGGAAGATAATAGGTCTTCAGTAAAAATTAAATGAAAAAAATCAAGCATGGCAAAATTATCGATGTTCACCTGGACACCTGGCTTGGCGGTGAAAGAGGGGATGTTTGCTGCTCCTGAATTGGGGAAAAGCCACATGAGATTTTTGAAGGGCATAGGAAAGGCTGGCATGGGTCCTAACCCTTTGGGACTGAGATGACACCCCACTAGTGCTTGGACTTTGTTGCAGTGGTATTCCATTCCTCGTGGATGGCACTGCGCTAGAAGTGGGTGTCACTGATTCATATGCCTAATCAGAATCGGACGCAGACTCAGAGAGCTCCCCGCTGCTCTCTTCGCTCAGGCTTAGAAGCTAGTATGCCTCCTCAGTGGATGTTTTTTGCCATACTGGTGACTGTGGTGCAACTGCAATCGGGACACTAGGACAGATGTGGCTGCACTGATGGGTGCTAATGATGCTGGTCTAATGAGGCTGCACTGCTGGATGCTGAAGAGACTGCACTGATGGGTGCTGATGAGGGTACACTAATGTGCACGAAATGATGGCTGCACTGATTCACTGGCACCGCTGAGATGGTCGCCGGAGTCTCTATGATTGTCGGAGGCCGGGCGTGATGTTATAACGTCACGCCCGACCTCTGCATTAAAAACAACGGCACCGCTTCGGCTAGGAAGCGTGATAATTTTTTTTTTTAGGCTTCCCAGCCTAGAGGTGAGATATGGGGTCTTATGGACCCCATATCTCACTGTAAAGAGGTCTGATCATGTCATATTCCTATTAAAAGGGATGTTTAGGAGCAAAGTGTCAGAATTGGCCTGGTTGGCAAGTGGTTAAAGATGTTTTACCTCTTGTTAAGAATGTGTAAATAATTTATTGTCTATAAACTAGACACAGGTACACTTTAACCAGTTAAGGACCATCAGCAACAGTTATGCTGCGGCAGGTTGGCTCCCCAGGGCGAATCGGCGTAGCTGCACATCAGCCGCTTTAAGACCACTAGGGGGCGTGCGCTTCTGGAGGCACGCCGACTGAGCCGATGCGCGTGCCCGGCTGCCGTGATGTCTGCTGGACACCTGTGATCGCTCCTGAGAGAGACAGAATGGAGATCTGTCAATGTAAACTGACCGATCTCTGTTCTGTCAGGAGACAGATCTGCTGTTCATACTGATTATGGATAGCGATCTGTCTCCTCCTCCAGGCAGTCCCATCCCCCACAGTTAGAAACATTCCCTAGGACACACATTTAACCCCTTTATCGCCCCCTAGTGTTAACCCCTTCCCTGCCAGTATTATTTATACAGTAATCAGTGGCTATTTTTAGCTCCGATCGCTGTATAAATGTCAACGGTCCCAAAAAAGTGTCAAAAGTGTCCGATCTGTCCGCCGCAATGTCGCACGCAACAGGAGGGAGAGGCCAGGAGCATGGAAGAGGGACCCGAGAAGAGGAGGCTCTGGGCTGCTCTGTTGAAATTTACTGCAACAGAGCAGGTAAGTATAACATGTTTGTTATTTTTAGAGAAAAAAAACAAGACTCTAGTATCACTTTAACGTGAGACTGACTTGGTAACAACATTGCTGAAGTGCTGTACATTGTTGTGAGGGTTGCCACAGTTTTTTTTTTTTAAGTGCAGTCAGGTTAAACTCCAGTTTTGAACTCCCAGCTGCCATTATTTTAGAAGTTGCTTGAACCTTTCTCATGGGATTGTAAAAGTATTTTTTGTCAGCACAAAGGGCCAGATTCTCAGAAGAGTTACGACGGTGTATCTCAGGAAACACCGTCGTATCTCTGTTTCTGAGCCCGGGTATCTATGCGAGTGATTCCTAGAATCATTTTCGCATAGATACGGCCAAGATCCGACAGGTGTAAGTCACTTACACCGTCGGATCTTAGATGTAATGCAACGCCGGCCGCTAGGTGGCGTTTACGTTCAGGTCTCATTTGACTATGCAAATGAGCCTGATACGCCGATTCCCGAGCGAATTAGCGTTGCGTACTCGTCGCTTACGTCGTTTCCGTAAGCGTAAGGTTACCCCTGCTATATGAGGGGTAACCTTACGCCAGTCCGCCGTATGCCATGTTAAGTATGGCGTCGGGTCCGCGTCGTCTTTTTCCGTCAGTTACGTAGTTTTCCTAAGTCGTTCTTTCAATACGACTTTACGTCAATGACGCACAAGTCGGCGTCATTGACGTTTTCCGTCGTGAGCTGTAGCATGCGCACTGGGCTATTTTTCAGCCCGGCGCATGCGCAGTTCAATCAGCGTGGGGGCTGGCTTAATTTGAATGCAAGCCGCCCCCTTCGAATTACGCGGCCATACGCTGGGCCATTTACACTAGGCCGCCGCAAATTACGGAGCAAGTGTTTGGGGAATATGGCACTTGCTCCTGTAAGTTGCGGTGGCGTAGTGTAAATGGCTTACACTACGCCAACGCAGATTCTTAGAGAATCTGGAACAAAGTCTTAATGCAGCAGGAGAGTCTAAGCACTTTGCATTGGGTACTCCATGTAATTCCCTTGCTGCGCTTTTTGGCAGAAGCGTTGACCAGCACTCGCTGTGGACGGATACAAAGCAGTTATGCTAGAGGCAGGTGCACCTCATGAAAGACTTCAATTGTTGAGTAGCTGTGCTCTACTCACTCCTGTCTATTAAAACTGATGATAATCAGTGTCATTTACTAGACATTTTGATTTGTCTATAATGTACGTAATGCTATATCAAATAAAATATGACAGAGCTTTATTTGATTAATTTTAATTGGTTGGCCAGAAAAGGAGAGCCTCCGTTGGGACATGGAGCCGGCCTCTGTTCTGACACAGCACACACCATCCATGCCAGGAGGGCAGCTCTGTCCTTGTCCTCATCCCACACTTGGTAGGACACTTATGGGGACTTTTTTCTCCTCTTCTCCAGGAAGCCTTTAGGCATGTCTGTGGCTGAAATGGTGCAGGCCCTTTTATGGGGCCTCAGAGCAGCCCAGTGGGCAATTGTCCCTCTGCCCTCGGCCTAGTACGCTCCTGTGTTTGGACAGGAAATGATTGCATATACTTGAGTATAAGCTGAGTTTTTCAGCTTGTGCTGAAAAAGACCCCCTCGTCTTATACTCGAGTCTCCCTTCCTCACTGTGCCCATCTGCAGCCTTTTGAACTCCCAGCAATGTGATATGCAGTCTAGTTGGCGGCCGTCCAGTGTAACAAACCTCTCGCCCTCGTCCGTGATAGGCTGAACACTGGCTCACTTCTGAGTTAGTTTTCCATCATGGATGAGGATGAGGAGGAGAAGGGTCTTTGTTACACTGCAGGGCCGCTGACTAGATTGCATATCACAGTGCCGGGAGATCATAAGGCTGCCGATGGGCACAACGCCGAGAGATCAGGTACATGAGGCAGGGAGATGGGCACAGTGAGGCAGGGAGATGAGCACAGTGAGGCAGGGGGATGGGCACAGTGAAGCTGCAAATGGGCACAGTGAAGCTGGAAATTGACACAGTGAAACTACAAATGGGCACAGTGAGGCTGCAAATGGGCAGAGTGAGGCTGCAAATGGGCACAGTGAGGCTGCAAATGGGCATTGTTGACCCTCTTTTCCACTTATAGTAACTGCTGCATTTCTCACCCTAGGCTTATACTCGAGTCAATAAGTTTTCCCATTTTTTTGTGGTTAGATGTGGTGCCTTGGCTTATATTCGGGTTGGCTTATACTCGAGTATATATGGTAAGTGAAATCTCCCCAGTAGGACACAAAGCAAAGAAGAAAAATATGATGGCTATTGCACTTTCCTACTAAAAACAAGTTAACGAGTTCTTCATAGTATTGTGGATAATAATTGTAGCATTACCCCCATTGGAGCTGCTGGATTTTTGGGCGGCGTGTTACCTCGTGGCTCCTCCGAAATTCCTAGGGGTGAATGATGCGTATTGCATCTAGCAGAAGTAAAGAAATGTCCAGACAGGTGCTCTTTACTGTGCTCTTTATTACCCAGCCGGGTAAAAACAGTAAACTTGTGGTGAGGAAAGTAAAGCTGAAGAAGATAGGAGAATAGCAGATTCAGGCGTGATGATAGGAAACAGTCCTGCTCCCAAACGTAACACTTCTTAGCACCACCCCCGCCGGAATGGGTTTAGTGTACCCGGACAGGCCTCTCTCACTGACCTGGCAGCCGGAGTATCACTCGGACAACTATAGGATGAAGTCTCTGCCACAGACCCTCCTTGGTGAACTTGAACTTGAACTTGGGAGAAAGTCTCTGCCACAGACCCCTCTCAATGAGCCTCAGAAAGATACCTCTGCCACAGGTCCCCTCTGGGTTGAATTCTTGGAGATATGCCTCCTTAAATGAGTTACGTCTGGATCTCCTTCAACTTGCCACCCAGGTACGGACCGACAGGTGATCAATCCCTCGGTGTCCGCCTACCTTGATCCCCGGTGGTTTATCCAGGCCCTTTTGGACCGCCAGCCTCTCAATGGCGCTCCTCAGACCGTCTTCCCACCGAACAGCAGTACAGCTTGGGATTTTCAAGAATGGGAACCCAGTCACTCACTGGGTCCCCGTTGCTGTTCAGATGCTCCGGGTCAGCATGGCCCCGGAACCAGGAACACCGCGTGGCACACACGCCCTGGCCAGGTAGGCTAAAACTCTGGGGCGCTGTGATGTGGTCACCCTAAAGGTGGGTGCCACACTGGACAAAGAAGACCCAGAACCAATGGCGTCTGCCCCATAAATACCCCTCCCCAGCATGCACAGCGAGGACAAACCCCTGTGATTGGCTGCTGGGAAAAGCACTCAAACCTTGACTCCACTGCTGCCACCTGCAGCACCGGGGCTGGAAGAACACCCCAGCACAGCAGAATGGGCTCACAAGCTGATACAGAGACCCTGTTTTACAACTAACAATCTGGAACAGAGTTTAACTACACTCTGATCTACATATACAGTACTGTAAGTTACATAGGCGCTACATAATTTTTTTACAAAAAGCTCTGTGGCATTAACAAGGCCAAGCAACTGTTATCTTGCTGGGTCAGGACAAGTATAATGCCGCGTACACACGATCATTGGAGTAATGGAGTAAGCACATTCATCACGCTGTAACAGACAGAAAAGCGCAAATTGTCTTTTACTAACACAAAATCAGCTAAAGCAACCCCAACGGTGGCGCCGTCCGAATGGAACTTCCCCTTTATAGTGCCGTCGTACGCGTTGTACGTCACCGCGCTTTGCTAGAGCACTTTTTTTAAACGATGGTGTGTGGGCAACGTCGTTTTAATGATGAAGTTGGAAAAAAACTATGTTTTTTCTAGATGCTGAAAAATGTTGTTTTTTACAAGCCGAAAAATTATCGCGTGCACGCGGCATTAGACTGTCAGGGACAGCCTGGGGGGGGGTTAAAAAATAAGCCTAATGCAATAAAAATGAAGTTACACTTTAAAAGTTCTCTTCTCTTGGACATAACTATTCCTCCAAAGCCAAAACTATCTTTTTTTTTCTCTCCTTTAATCACAAATGCATCTGTTTTAGGTATTACAAATAAAGCCTGCGTTTTATTGAGAGAAGTGCACATCTTTGGCCATCTCAAGCAGTGGGAGGTATGCTTATTTCTCACTTTTACTTTTTAAAGCAAAATAGATCCATAAGATTTTCATGTTTGGTTTTAGTGTTCTCTGTTCAGGGCCGAGCTGCTGACTTCCAACTCTGCATATAAAATAAAAAATACACAAGTACTGGTTGTCTCCTCATCCCCCTTGCAAAGCTCTCACATGCCAAAAACGACATGAAATCCAGATGTCAGCGGAATCATAGCAATGTAAAGGCAGACGCGCAATGCCAGCCTCCATTTTAATCCATTGAACGCTAGAAAAAGCTGCAAAATGGTCGGATTAAATGAATTTTAAGGGCAACTGCAGGGGAAACTGGGGCACAGAGATCGGATTCTGAAATGCATAGAAACAGACCAGGGGTGGATGTAGTTGAAGTCCTTAAGGGAAGCTCCTCTAAGTGCGTAGAATGGAAGAAGCCATACCTTAAAGCAGAGTTCCACCCAAAAATTAAACTTCTGCTTTTTGGAATCCCCCCCCCCGTGACACATTTGGCACTTTTCAGGGGGGAGGGGGAGCAGATACCGGTCTAATCAAGGTATTTGCTCCCACTTCCTGGCAAAGATCACTGCAGTATGATCTATGCCATGTCCGGCCCCTCCTCTGGCCCCCCGCTGTCTTATGGGAGACACACAGGTCCAAGAAGACAGCATTGACCAGTGAGATCGCGCGGCTCGCACATGTGCAGTAGGGAACCAGGAAGTGAAGCCGCAAGTATTTGTAGCTGCTGACTTTTATTTTATTTCTTTTCGGCGGAACTCTGCTTTAAAGCTGAACTATAGGAATGGTATAATGAACTTATAGTTCACATCATAGGCTGCTAGTGATGCAGAATTTCACAATAGTACAGTAGTGTACAGTAGTGTATTTAGGTTTTGTGCTGCCCTAGGCCTAACTAAACTTGTGCACCCCTAATTTAAATATGACCCACCCCTTCCTGTCAAGGCCACACCCCTTTCTGTTTAACACCCACCCTGAAAATTTTGAGTAGGGATACTAGTTCTTAGGGCCGGGGGGGGGGGGGGGCATTGGATTCCCTTAATTTGCATAGATTTCCTCTCACTTCCTGTTTGGCTATGGGGAAGGAAGTGAAGGTAAATGTAAATCTCTGCAACGGGACAGGGATGGTGAAAAAAAATAAAAAAAATTGACAGGGGCTATAACCCTCCCTTACTGAAAAAAAAAAGTGTTGCCTATAGTTCTACTTTAAGCACAAATTTCTGATAATTTTATGGAGAGGACTACGAGAGGTGACGTAAAACACAACGACGTGCTGAAAAAAATGAAGTTCAATGCTTCCAAGCATGCGTCGACTTGATTCTGAGCATGCACAGGTTTTTAACCGATGCTTTTGCATACTAACGATTGGTTTTGACCTGTTCATTGGTTACATTTTAAAGCAAGTTCTCATTTTTTTAATGAGAGAATATTCTCCTTGAATGAGAGAATATTTATTATTCACTGAAAAAAGAATTGCTCTCTTCTGTCTGGTTTGCTTTCGGGATACTGAACACAGGAGATCACTCAATTGGCTTCTCCCCCATTTAGAGAACATCTATATAAGGATAAAAAGTGTGCAACTAAACAATATATATATATAACTTCCTTAATATGAAAGAATTTTTTTACAATGGTGTGTAATGACAGTACATTTTAAAACACAATAAAAGTCCAAAACATGGTGCTCCAGTGGTGAACTAATTTAAGGGACACTAAAGAAATCACTTGATACTTCTATCCAGAGAATAAAGCAAACAACGGCGCTTACCAGATTAATGGCGGAAGTGGTGACAGTGACCCCCCTGTGTAAAGTATTCTAATAGCAAGTTAGTTGAGCAGAACATGGAAGAGACCAATGCTGAATGTAGGTAGCACAGAGAATTTCTGTATCTCCAATGGACCCCTGGATGTAAGTTAAATAGGTTTCGGTGTAACCAAGCTGGACCAACGTAAGTTTAAAAAAAAAAAAGATCATTACTGGAATTCTGCATGCATGTAAGTGCTTTGCTTTGTCACCATATCTGAGATATTGCAGAGGCTTTGCCTGGTTCACGAAAGCATAACTCTAGTGATCACACCTTGGGTGTGTTGTGGCACCTGCAAGGCCTTCTTTTTTGATACACTCCCTGAAAGAGATTACAGCATATGGAGGTTGTGTTGAGTTGCGTTGAGTTGAGTTGCCCAGTAAAGCTCATAGGGCTTCGGAATACTTGGGGTCCTCTAGTTCCAACCTGGCTTGGTTGACTGGACTGTGCGATAATTCCCCCAAACCATATGGGGTTCAGTTGACCCATGTAGACCCTGAAGAGAAAGGAAGCTTCAGATGGCAGACTTAAACATATCCCAGTCCCTCAGAGACCCCAACAAATTAACCATTGCCAGTGATGGAAGAACCAAGAAAGCTTTGACTACAGTGGACAGTGTGACTCTGAGAGAAGGACAGATAGTGTGTTTGGAGTTCTTCAACACAAAAACCGCCCCAAGATGAGAGCAGGAAAGTGCTCTTGGGTGCCTTGGCTGAGAGAATCTTGGGGGAGAGCTTCCTTTCAATAAGAAGGAGAAGCTAGTGATAGAGCCAGGGATAGAGGTTGGCCACTTTGGCGAATGACTCAATTTCTCTTATGACTGCTACAGAGGCCCAATTTTCTGACCTTGAGCCCCTGAGGGACACTATAACGAGAAGTGGGACTTAAGCTACTCTTGCCCCTCAATTCATCAGCATCCAACAGGACTTGCCATGTGCCACTGAGCAATGAAGCTGTCTCCTGCACAAGGGCAGGGTAGGTTGCTAACCTGGTCTGGGTTATAGCATTATTTGAACCAGCTAGTGCTGGGTAAGTGTATTGCTCTTGTTTCTTCTTGCTGGAGGCTGCCATTTTTCTGAAGCCCAGAGCCCCTGAACAGTAGTACATCTTTAGACTGTCAGCAGATCAGCCTCTAGTTGCTCTAATTTTCAGAACATTTTCACAAAATTACAAAATATTTGTGCAACTGAGCATGTGCAGAGCAGAGTGAGAAAGTGTGCGGGGGTAGCGCTACATAATGAATAGAACATGTGTATCACTTAAATTGTAGTATATTCTTTAGAACAGTCTTTTTCAATCGGGGTGCATTGAAGTTTCTTGAGGGGTGCTTTGGCAAAATGCCTAAAAATTGCCCTAAAATTGTAAACAAAATAGTGGGTGTATGAAATCAACCTTTTGGTTACACAAAACCATAGGTTTTCATTGTGCACCATTACAACCAATTACATCATCAGTTTATAAGGAGGCTTTCAGTTGCCTGCATATCATCCTTGTTGGACCCTCCCTTGCCTCTCTCCATCAGCGACTTATTTTTCCTCATCAATGACTTAGATTTACTCTTAGTAATACAGTAATAAACCTTTGATCAAATAATGAATTAGGGTTGATGGTGAATCTTCAGTATCATCCCTCTTATTATTTGAAATTCTAGATCCTAATGAATAGACTTCAAGCCCATTGAGAAAGAAGTCCTATTCTATTAAATAGGACATCTTTATCAAATAAATTATAGTATATTCATTAGAATCCTAAGAAAAAATGTAAACCAAGGATATTAATGGCTCATCATTATATGACAGTTCACTCATAGTACCACAGTAATAAACCTTTGATAAAATAACAAATTAAGAATAATGGTGAGTCTTCAGTGTCCTCGATTCATCCTCTTATTTGAAATTTCATATTCTAACAAATGGACTTCAAGCTCATTGAGAAAGAAGCCCTGTTCTAATGAATGGGACATCTTTATCAAATAAGCTGTAGTATATTCCTTAGAATCCGAATTTTAAGAGTAAAATTAAATATATGTGAGTTGTAGATGTTGCACATCCCAATTTGTAGTATTTAATGGAAGATCCCTCAAGGGTTTTTTTTTAGCAGCTAGAAAAGTATTTGAAAAGCAAAAGTTGTTACATAAAAATAGGTATTTATTTATTAGTTAAATTATAACAAAAATATTTTCCATAATTACATAGAAGTCATAAAAAACAGTTCTGACCCTAACATTGACAACATGCTCATGAAAAAATTGGAAAACTACACATAACTCATGTTATGTGAACTCTGATTTTGTAGAGCTTCACATAATTCCTACGCGTTTCGACCTTTCTTGGTCTTCTTCAGGGGATTAAGAGAAATAAAAGGTTTACAAATTATTATGTTTATAGATACATCATTTATATAATTGTGTATATTCTAATATAACAGAGTAGTATATATATGTACCACTTTTTAATGAGGAAGCCAATAATCAAAAGTATTATGGTAATAAACCTTTGATTAACCACTTCCATACAGGGCACTTATACACCTTCCCGCCCAGACCAATTTTTAGCTTTTAGTGCTATTGCACTTTAAATTACAATTGCGCGGTCATGCTACACTGTACCCAAACTAAATTTTTATCATTTTGTACCCACAAATAGAGCTTTCTTTTGGTGGTATTTGATTTACCTCTGGGATTTTTATTTTCTGCAAAAAAAAATAAAAAAATGACCGAAAATTTAGAATTATTTTTTTGTTTCCGTTATAAAACATTGTAAATAAGTATGTTTTCTCCTTCACTAATGGCCACTGATGGTACTGCACTGACTGGCACTGATAAGGTGGCACTGATGGGCACCGATGAGGTGGCACTGATGTGGTGGCATTGATGATGGGCACCAATATGCGGCACTGATGGGCGACACGGATGGGCACTGATGGGCGGCACGGATAGGTGGCACAGATAGGCGGCAGGGATAGGCGACACGTATGGGCACCGATAGGTGGCATGGATGGGCACTGATAGGCGGCATGGATGGGCACTAATAGGCGGCATGGATGGGCATAGATGGGCACTAACTAATGTGTTGTACTAATGGATGCCAATCAGTGCCAAACAATGCCTGCCAATCAGTAATGCCCATTGAGGGAACTGATTGGCATCCATTGTGGCATTGATTGGCATCCATTATGTGTCATCCCTGGTGGTCTAGGGTGGCATACCTTTGATTTAAATCCCTGGTGATCTAGTGGAATCCCTGGTGGTCCAATGGGCATCCCTGGTGGTCCAGTGGGCATCCTCAGGGGGGGGCTGTGCTGATAATCGATCAGCACAAACCTCCCCTGTCAGAGGAGCAGCCGATCGGCTGTCCTTTACTCGCGTCTGACAGACGCGAGTGAGGAAAAGCCGATTACCGGCTTTTGCTGTTTACATCGTGATCAGCCGTGATTGGACACGGCTGATCACGTGGTAAAGTGTCTCCGTGAGAGACACTTTACCTAGATCGGTGTTGCGGGGTGTCAGACTGACACCCTTCAACAACGATCGCCGCGATGCGCGCCCCCGGGGGCGCGCAGCGTATCAGAACCCTGAGGACGTCATATGACGTCCAGTCAGGATTCTACAACCACTTTGCCGCCGTCAATCTGTCATTGGCGGGCGGCAAGTGGTTAAATAACAAACTAAGGTTGATGGTGTCCCCAATTCATCTTCAGAATTTCATATTCTAATGAATGACTTCAAGCCCAGTTATAAACTTGGATCAAACAAGAATAATCAAATAACAAAGATCAATGAATGTGCAGGAAAAGAAACGAGAGTACGAACGGGGGTGATTTACTAAAACTGGAGCGTGCAAAATCTGGTGCAGTTCTGCACAGAAATCAATAAGCTTTCAGGTTTTATGCTGGGTTCACACTGGTGCGACACGACAGCCGTCCTACTTTGGATCCGAATTTGCACTGCGACTTGAAGCTGACATACGCCCGACTTTCAATGAACGGGGATCCGACTTGGATCCCCGCCAATACCAGGCACTGTGTTCGTTATGTACATTGAGGGGGAACTCTACGCCAAATTTTAAATAAAAAAAACGGCATGGGTTCCCCCTCCAGGACCATACCAGGCCCTTGGGTCTGGTACGGGTTTTGAGGGAAACCCCTATGCCGAAAAAAACCTGGTGGGTGTGCCCCCAAAATCCATACCAGATCCTTATTCGAGCACGCAGCCCAGCCGGCCAGTAAAGGGGGTGGGGACGAGCCAGTGGCCCCCCATCCTTAAGCGTACCAGGCTGCATGGCCTCAACATAAGGGGGTGGGTGCTTTGGGGCAGGAAGGCGCCCTGCGGCCCCCCCAAAGCACCTTGTCCCCATGTTGATGAGGACAAAGGCCTCTTCCCGACAATCCTGGCCGTTGGTTGTCGGGGTTTGCGGGCGGGGTGCTTATCAGAATCCGGGAGCCCCCTCCTAGATCCTGGCCCCCCACCCTATGTGAGTGAGTATAGGGTACATCATACTCTTACCCATTCACCTGGAGGAAAAAAGTTTCAATAAAAAAAACCACACTAGACAGGTTTTTAAAGTCATTTATTAGGCAGCTCTGGGGGTCTTCTTCCAACGTCTCCGCTCTCTTCTCCCGCTCTCCGGTTCTTCTCCGGCTCTCTGGTGCCTTCTGCTGGGCTCCTCCGCTATCTTCTTTGAGCTCTTTTACTAGCTTTGGCACAGTCTTCTCCGTCATCTTCTTACCTCTTCTCTTCTTCCGATGTTGACACGATGCTCTCTCCCGATCAGCGCTGTGCAGGGCTGCATCTTTTCTCCCTTTACTTCCTCTTCACACAGCATGCGAAAAGTAGCAGGAACCATTAACTCTTACTGCTGTCAATCAAATGCAGTGAAGAGAAAGTGGGGGGCGGGCTTAAGTGCCGCTGTGTAAGTCTATGGGTCGCGGCTCCATAGACACACTGGTCGGGAGCGCGCAGACTACGTTTCTCCCCATAGCAAGCGGCTGGCTATAGTTGTCCTAAAAACAAAAGGAGGACCCAAGATCGCTGTCATTGACCCAAAAAAGAGTAGGATCGGGGCCACTCTCTGCAATACCACTGTACAGAGCAGGTAAGTATAACATGTTTGTTATTTGATTTTTAAAAAAATCTGACTTTAGTAACACTTTAGGAATACACAGTCAATGTTTTAAGAGACAGGGAGTGATTTTTTTTGAATGATAGATTACCTCTCCATAGTAATTAATGAGATATCTCCTTTACTTGTGACTACAGGGCCAGCTGGGAACATATCCAATGGTGGTTCCCCACCAGACTGTGCAGCATTGATCTGCCAGGAGCATGGAGAGGACAGCATAAGACCTTGGCGGAGAAGGGATCATTTAAAGCAATCTTTCTAAATCAGGGTTTCATGAAACCCAATTGTTCCTCCAGTGGTTTCTAGGGGTTCCTTGAGCAATGAGATAGATACTTCTGCCTCCCAGATAAGTATCCACTGACACCAATAATTTCCATGGACTGTACAGTGTTGATCTGTCAAGAGCATGAACAGGAGAGCATAAGATCTTGGGGAGAGGGAACCTTTCCGTGGAATCCAAAGGTTCCTCCGGAGGTTGCTAGGGGTTCCTTGAGCAATGAGAAACTTCTGATTCCCAGATAAGTAGCCACTGACACAAGTCATTTTATTCGCTATCTCTATTGGGGTATTCTTCCCGATAAACACATATGTAGGAAGCATTCTTCCCAATGACCTTCATGCTATTAATCAAAGAACTGTAGATAACAGGGGTTCCTAGAAAGGTAAGGATACCTCAACGTTGAAAAAGATTGAGAAAGGCTAATTTAACCACTTCAGCCCGGACCATTTGGCTGCCAAATGACCAGGCCACTTTTTGCAATTCGGCACTGACGTCCTTTTTTTCCCACAAATAGAGATTTTTTTTGGTGGTATTTGATCACCTCAGTGGTTTTTATTTGTTGAGCTATAAACAAAAATAGAGCGTCAATTTTGAAAAAAAAAGCAATATTTTGTTCTTTTTGCTATAATAAATATCCCCAATTTTTTTTTAAAAAAAGCAATTTTTTTCTCAGTTTAGGCCGATATGTATTCTTCTACATATCTTTGGCAATTTTTTTTTACAATAACCGTATATTATTATTGGTTTGCGCAAAAGTTATAGCTTCTACAAAATAGGGGGTAGTTTTATGGCATTTTTATTATAATTTTTTTTTTTACTTGTTATGGCGACGATCTGTGATTTTTATCGTGACTGCGACATTATGGCGGACACATCGGACACTTTTGATGCTATTTTGGGACATTCACATTTATACAGCGATCAGTGCTATAAAAATGCACTGATAACTGTATAAATGTGACTGGCAGGGAAGGGGTTAAGTGTGTCCTAGGGAGTGATTCTAACTGTGTGGCTTACTGTGACACGTTACTGATCGCTGCTCCCGATGAGAAGGAGCAGACGATCAGTGGTGTGTCACTGGCCGTTTCGTGACCCGATTGTGGGACACACACAGGCAGAGATTGAGTCCACGGCTCCCGCGGGCTTCGTCACTGAGACCGCAGCGGGTGGGCGCACGCCCACTAGGGGGAAGGTTCAAAGCAATGTATATATACGTTGCTTTGCCTGCCCGTGCCATACTGCCGACGTAAATGTGCGTGAGGCAGTCGGCAATCGGTTAAATGGTACCGTCTGGTAAAGTAAAGTAAAGTTTTACTTTAAACTAAAAACTAAAGAATGCACAATTAATATACTATAGTACTACATGAGCAAAATGTGAAACGGATGACTGAAGCAAGTCTTTAGAATACAGCATAGTATTGCTTCCTCCTTAAGTTGTATATCCTTAATTGAACACATGGCACAAAGCATACGTGATCTGAGATGTGTACTTTACACTGTGACATAAAGACCCTCGCAGGGCCTCATTCTTTGAGTTATCCTTTCATTGTTGGGGGGGGGGGTTTGGACGGGATGTGGCAGGATAAGAAGAATTATTCTGTTATAAAGATGTGCTGACAACTTTGAATGAATAGCCTTCTTCCTTTAGGTCTCGCTACATTTGGTCCAAATACACACAAAGATTAGTCAGTGCTGCGAGGGATCTCAGAACAGCAGCCACTTCCAAAAAAGAAAGAACGAACTCCTGGAAGTGATTAAATGAGCTGCAATAAAGGAAGCCTTTCAGCTGTTTACCTCCCTGTACAGGTTTTCAGTGACGACCGCGTCTATTCCAGCTCCAGGTTTTAAAGAGGACCTGTCTGTTAAGTGTAAGCGCATATTGATGGGCCAGACCAGCCAAAAGTGTTATTACAGCTATAGATGAAATCTGGTAAGTTAGCCGCTGGGACTCCAGGAGTGAGATGTCTTTAAAACATTTAAAACAGTTCCTACACACCTCGAAAGACTCACTCCTCTATCAATAATGAACATATTTTCAGGAATTTTTATTCCTCCTGATGCAGCCTCTGTAATATAAAATGCATACAATTCTCATAGGTTTTTCTAAGCAAATATGCTATTCTGGTGTAGCACCCTCTACCTAAGTAGGTACTAGAGGTGAGATTTTTGGAAGTACAGGTAAATTTAGGCAGGTCTAACTGAGAGCTGAGCCTGTTTGTTTTGATATTTGTGGGCTCCAGAAATCCTGATCCCTCCAGAAAGATCTGGCAGACACTGGAGTTGTGGTAAACTATTCCACTATAAAGAGATACTTGTACAAATATGGTCTACATGGAAAAGTCATCAGAAGAAAACCTCTGGCTGGGAGTGGCCTAGAGTAGGAGCTGTGACTTACATACAGCATTACTCTACTGTTACCTCTCTCTTGCTTCTAGAGGATTTTAAAGGAAGAGGAGAACAAGAGGGGTGGAGCTGTCTGAGGTATCTTAGGGAGCCCTGATCAATCCCCAACTAGGATTGGCAGGGGGCAGGCCTACTTGAAATATCCAGGGTCAGCCCAGCTGGGGGGGTGACCTGTGGCCTGGGACTCAGGTGCAGGACAGAGCTCTTCAAGAACTTGTGAAGGATCCGAACAGGAGGCACAGAGAGGAGTCAGAGAGGACAGCAGGAGCTAGTACTGATGGGCAAGTCTTCAGGAGGGAACCAATGGTTACAGCCAGGAGGGCTGGTGAGTGACATGGGCAGTCGGTGGACTGGAGAGACATGCCAGAGAGGACTGACAGGAAAAAGTTAGAGCTGGGTATGGAGCCACTGGGGATTGCAATGTCATGGGCAGTGGAGTCAGGCAGCTGCAGTCAGGAGGGCTGGCATCGCCTGAAGAGGACTTACTGGGAGCAGTAGTCCACCATAAGGACAGCTAGCACTAAAGACTTCCCATTTCTGTTTTTGCAAAGATCAAGTTGTTTAGGCCTGGCTGAGTCAGTGTCAGGCCTAACCATGTGCTAAGAAGTAAGAGATGGAGAGAGAGAGAAAGAGAGAGAGAGAGAGTAACATTCTTCAAGCAGGATATGTGCTGGAGGAGACTGGTGTAACCGAGTGCAATTGATTGCTATACAATCAGCCAATTATTTGTTCCACTGGGCTTCCCATACATTTTTCTATCGATCCAGGTTCTATCTTCTCAATAAAAACAACAAAACATACATATGGACTGCTTATTGTCTCCAAGGTGATTGGGAAGTGAATGCTGGGCTGGGCAGGGTGACAGGTGGGCCACATCACTTAGCAGCCCCTATGGGCAGGGCTGGCCCAAGACATTGTGCTGCATGGGTCCAAGAATGAAATGCTGCCCCTACCTCCTAACAAAAGGCCCCCACATCCATTATTTGATATCATGATAATTAAAACTAAAATTAAATTAATCAGAAAGTCAGATTTACATGCAATAGCACCTTGCCTATATGCAAAATTATATGACATACCATTATGTTCAATTCCAAGGGGCAGGCTAGGGTAGTATATAGACAGGCTAGGGTAGTATAGGGGCAGGCTAGGGTAGTATGTGAACAGGCTAGGGTAGTAAGTTGGCACACTAAGTTAGTATATGGACAGGCTAGGGCAGTATAGGGACAGGCGGAGCGGCCCGGGGGAGCAGTTGTCATCATGACACAAAAATGCTGGGGAAAAAATCTTGGCCATGGTTCAATTTTCTGCCCCTCTCAAAGTGCTGCCTGGGTCCAGTGGACCCACTGGGACCCATGATAGGGCCGGCCCTGTCTACGGGGGTACCGATACACTGGCAATCCGGAACCTCTGAGAAAGCAAGGTGATTAAAGTAGATGTAAACCCTGCATCAATGACATTTAACTACAGAAAAGCACTGTGTATCATAAGCAATCCCCCTTTTAAAATTAATATTATTTTAACATTTTTATTATAGCCGGACTTTTTACATTTATAGGGTTGCAATAAAGTGTTCCCCCCAGCGTCAGTTAGTGTCAGATTGTCCACGGCAATATTGCAATCCCATTATAAGTTGTTGATCGCTACCATTACTAGTATTTAAAAAAATATATAAAAATTCCAATACATATACCATTGTTTGTAGACACTATAACTTTCACACAAACAAATTAATGTACACTTATTGGCCTTTTTATTAAAAAACATGTAGCAGATGTAAGGGGTTAGCTCGGTAGCGGGGTGTGTGACCCCCTGGATAGGTTCACTACACACTGAATTTATACAGACAGGCAGTCGAAGACGGTTGAAAACAAAGATTTTGGTTTATTCTTCCATCTTGCTGGAAACAAGTGCAAGCATCCCAAACAGCATAAACAAAATCAAACATAAAATAAACCCTGGCCACTTGGGGCGTCTACCTTCACCACACAGGAACCTATCTAGGGAGTCTGGCACAGCCTAGTGCTGGGCAGACACTGCTGGTCATACAGCAGAAAAACAATAGTCTTTTGATTTTTATCACACAGAAAAATCAAACATCTCCTCACCTCCTCAGAAGACTTTCAGGACGCTGCTCTCCTTACTCACAAAACCTCAGGATGCAGCAATTCTGTGGTAATCCTCTGGATTACTTCTAGAGACCTTAATTGCCTCATTCTGAACAGCTGAAGTTTTCCAACGCCCTTAGACCTTTTCTGGCTATGTTTGCAGCTGACGCCTAATAACAATTGGTGTATTGTCTAAACAAGGCAGAAATGTATGTCCCGTCTGTGACACCACCCACAGATTTACCTGACTTCCTGTCACACAGAATACAGGTTGCCCAAAATTTTTCAAGAAATCATTTTTTTAAATATATATATATATAATATATATATATATATATATATATATATATATATATATATATATATATATATATATATATATATATATATATATATATATATATATATATATATATATATATTTATATAGTGGGGATCGAAAGTTTGGGCACCCCAGGTAAAAAATTTGTATTAATGTGTATAACGAAGCCAAGGAAAGATGGAAAAATCTCAAAAAGGCATCAAAATTACAGATCAGACATTCTTATAATATGTCAAAAAAAGTTCGATTTTATTTCCATCATTTACACTTTCAAAATTACAGAAAACAAAAAAATGGTGTCTGCAAAAGTTTGGGCACCCTGCAGAATTTATAGCATGCACTGCCCCCTTTGCAAAGCTGAGACCTGCCAGTGTCATAGATTGTTCTCAATCATCGTCTGGGAAGACCAGGTGATGTCAATCTCAAAGGTTTTAAATGCCCAGACTCATCTGACCTTGCCCCAACAATCAGCACCATGGGTTCTTCTAAGCAGTTGTCTAGAAAACTGAAACTGAAAATAGTTGACGCTCACAAAGCTGGAGAAGGCTATAAGAAGATAGCAAAGCGTTTTCAGATGTCAATATCCTCTGTTCGGAATGTAATTAAGAAATGGCAGTCATCAGAAACAGTGGAAGTTAAAGCAAGATCTAGAAGACCAAGAAAAATATCAGACAGAACAGCTCGCAGGATTGTGAGAAAAGCAATTCAAAACCCACGTTTGACTGCACGATCCCTCCAGAAAGATCTGACAGACACTGGAGTTGTGGTAAACTATTCCACTATAAAGAGATACTTGTACAAATATGGTCTTCATGGAAGAGTCATCAGAAAAAAACCTCTTCTACGTCCTCACCACAAAAATCAGCGTTTGAACTTTGCAAATGAACATATAGACAAGTCTGATGCATTTTGGAAACAAGTTCTGTGGACCGATGAGGTTAAAATAGAACTTTTTGTCCGGAATGAGCAAAGGTACGTTTGGAGAAGAAAGGGCACAGAATTTAATGAAAATAACCTCTGTCCAACTGTTAAGCATGGGGGTGGATCAATCATGCTTTGGGGTTGTATTGCAGCCAGTGGCACAGGGAACATTTCACGAGTAGAGGGAAGGATGGATTCAATAAAATTTCAGCAAATTTTGGATGGTAACTTGATGCCAGAGCCGTAAACTGAAGGTTTTGCCATGGCCTTCACAATCTCCTGACATCAACATAATTGAAAATCTATGGATAGACCTTAAAAGAGCAGTGCGTGACAGACAGCCCAGAAATCTCAAAGAACTGGAAGACTTTTGTAAGGAAGAATGGGCAAAGATACCTCAAACAAGAATTGAAAGACTCTTGGCTGGCTACAAAAAGCGTTTACAAGCTGTGATACTTGCCAAAGGGGGCAGTACAAGATATTAACTCTGCAGGGTGCCCAGACTTTTGCAGACGCCATTTTTTTGTTTTCTGTAATTTTGAAAGTGTAAATGATGGAAATAAAATCTAACTTTTTTTGACATATTATAAGAATGTCTAATCTGTAATTTGATGTATTTTGGAGATTTTTCCATCTTTCCTTGGCTTCGATATGCACATTAATACAAATTTTTACCTGGGGTGCCCAAAATTTCGATCCCTACTGTATCTTCATTTGTTCCCAATAATCAAGAATCTGTATTATTAGAGCTAGGTGTTCTTGAAATATGTCTTAGAACAAAAGTACACATGCCTGTGCTTTAAGAAGGTTGGAGTTGAGAATTTGGGACATTGTGTATGGCATATTCTCAGGATGTGAGGGGCAATATTTAATCAGAAGTTTGTAGAATTCACCTCCGTAACATCTCTAAAATTTGCCCCTTTTAACAAATGAAACCACCAAGCTCCTCATCTTTAGTCTATCATAAATGCTGCTGCCAGACTTATCCACCTTACCAACCGCTCAATGTCTGCCAACCCTCTCCTCCAATCCCTACACTGGCTCCCAATCGCCCAGCGAATTAAATTCAAAATACTAACCACAACTTACATCCACAACTCTGCACCGAGCTACATCACCAATCTTGTCTCCAAACATATCCCAAACCGTCCTCTGTGCTTTTCTAAAGACCTCCTACTGTCAAGCTCTCTCGTCTCCTCCTCCCATGCTCATCTCCAGGATTTCTCCAGAGCCTCTCCTATCCTCTGGGACTCGCTACCTCAACCTGTCCGGCTATCCCCTACTCTTCCTGACGACGTGTTTACCACGAAACGTACGTCGAGGCGCCTAGTTACGTACGAATGACGCACTTCCGGTCCTGCTGGCTCCCATGCTTGGAACGCACGCCGACTTTCCAGCGAGGAATTCCATCTCATACGCCAGTTCCCCAGCGAGGAACCTTCATTGCAGTGTATCTGCCTTGCCGATTAGCCTCAGTACCGGCTCCCAGGCACTACTAAAGTCAGAGGCCATTTGGCTACGCTGTTATCGTTTTGGTATATTTTAATAAAGCAATACTTTACTATGGCGGTTCTCCTTTTCCCTCCTTTATGAGAGTACCTGAGTCTAGGAGACATAAAGCTACACAGCTGAATCCTTCAACTGGTTTAGTGACCAACCGCTTTATTTGACCTTTTTTAAACAATTAGGTCAACGTCTTGTGGTAAGAAGGTCAAATAAAGCGGTTGGTCACTAAACCAGTTGAAGGATTCAGCTGTGTAGCTTTATGTCTCCTAGAGACAAGAATTTTCAACATTGTTCTCTCAGTTCAATCTGCTAAGGACATATTTGAATGGATTTCACCCAATTAATTTTTGAATGGACTTTATCTATATATTTTTTATCTATCTAATCACTATAACTATATTCGTATTTCAATTTATTGTATTATCCAATTATTGTATGTATTATCTTGTCACTATTTTTGTTTATTAGTTCGTTGGCACAGACGGATTATTTGATTTGATTATTCACTTTTTGATTTCACTTTTTTTTAGAGTGCCCACTTTACACACCACTATTATTTAATTTTGACCTTTTGACCTTGGTCTCAATTTCAGGGGAGCAGCCCATTTACTAATATATATGTCATATTAATATATCACTATATTTATCTCATGTTATACTTCACTTTATTGGCGCGAGATACCCCCTACTCTTGCTACCTTCAGTCAATCCCTGAAAACTCATCTCTTCAGGGAAGCCTATCAAGTCTCCAACTAATCTTTTACAACTTCCATCAGTTCATTCCCAACCTTTTGTACCACTTGCCCCACCCTATTAGATTGTAAGCTCTTCTGAGGAGCCCTCTTAATCCTCTTGTATTTTATTCTATTATAACTGTATTGTCGCCCTTTTATATTGTAAAGCACTGCGTAAACTGTTGGCGCAATATAAATCCTGTATAATAATAATAATAATAATAAGAGCAGGGGTGTCTAACCTACAACCCAAGACGGCTATGAATGCGGCCCAACACAAAATCGTAAATTTCCTTAAAAATTTAGATTTGGTGGGGGGGTTTGTAAAAATGCATTTACACTTAGCGAACACATGTGGCCAAAGAATAATTTGACAATGTCTCCTTACTGGACTTTTACAAGTTTTATCTTTATCTTTCCAAAGATCCAACTGTTCCTAATCACGTCTTATGCCGCGTACACACGGGTTGTAAAAAACGAGGTTTTTCAGCCTCTAGAAAAAAAATTAGTTTTTTTTCAACTTCATCATTAAAACAGTGTTGCCTACACACGATCATTAAAAAAAATGCTCTAGCAAAGCGTGGTAACAGTCAACTTTAATATAAAATCAGCATCAAAGCACTCACATGGAAGTTACTGTATACAGCATGGGTCTTCAAACTATGGCCCTCCAGTTGTTCAGGAACTACAAATCCCATCATGTCTAGTCATGTCTGTGAATGTCAGTGTGTTGCAATGCCTCATGGGATGTGTAGTTCTACAACAGCTGGAGGGCCGTAGTTTGAGGATCCCTGGTATACAGGCATGTAGATGAGGTCCGGAAGACAGTCAGTTCTCAGCCGTGTTGTGAAGTCCCTTATTGCAGTTGCTGTTGAATCCGTTTGCTGCGTGTGTGCTGCATATGGAGAAGCAAGTGCCTAGTTCACCACAGGTGGTTTGCGGGTTGGCTGTGCGGTGACCAGATGGAGGGCTGGAGCGCACGCTGAGACGCAACAGCGTGAGGGGGAAATTCCCCCAGGAATTTTGAAAGAACAATAATTTCCAGATCTAAAAAATGAGAGGAAAACAAAAAATTCTGGTTACCTAAGTCCCTACTGTCTGTTTAAATGACAAGATGTCCAGATTCTCAAAGGCAGTGGTTCTCAACCATTTAGTGCCGTGACCCCTTGATAAAATTTCCCAAGTTGTGGGGACCCCTAACAGTAAAATTATTTCCGTAGTGTGGGTTGTCAACACCCAAGGCAAGACAAGGATTTTCCGCCCCTAACCCACGGATATTTAGCGCTCCCTGAGTCCCTTCCACTTGTATAGTATTAAAAAAACTTACATTTTAGGATGTACCACTCTCTCTTTGCTTTCCTTTCTTTCCCTTTTATCTCTCTCACCTATGCCAAAATCTGAGGTCTCCTCCAGCCCCGCCCACTTCACATCCCTCACCAGTTAGCTGACCTCTAGTCTGTGTCCCCCAGCCATGCCGTGAACTGAATGGGCGGCTGCGAAGAGGCTGAGTGGGCGGCCGCGGGCTCCAGCAACAGCCCAGCTAGGTGGCCACAGGCTCCAGGGACAGCCAGGCTGGGTGGTTGCAAAAAGGCTGGGAGAGCGGTGCAAACTTCAGGAACAGCCCAGGATTCGGTGACCCCTGGCAAATCATCATTTGACCCCCGAAGGGGTCCCGACCCCCAGGTTGAGAACCACTGCTCAAAGGAGATATGACGGCGTATCTCCAGATACGCCGTTGTATCTCTGAGTCTGAGCGGTCGTATCTATGCGCCTGATTCTTAGAATCAGTTACGCATAGATTTGTATTAGATCCGACCGGCGTAAGTCTATTACGCCGTCGGATCTTAACTGTATATTTACGCTGGCCACTAGGGGCGTGTACGCTGATTTACGCCTAGAAATATGTAAATCAGCTAGATACGCGAATTCACGAACGTACGCCCAGCCGAGGCAGTACAGATACGCCGTTTACGTTAGGCTTTTCCCGGCGTAAAGTTACCCCTGCTATATGAGGCGTACATGCGGCGTACCAATGTTAAGTATGGACGTCGTTCCCGTGTCAAATTTTTTAAATTTTACGTCGTTTGCGTAAGTCGTCCGTGAATGGGGCTGGACGTAATTTACGTTCACGTCGAAACCAATGCATCCTTGCGGCGTACTTTGGAGCAATGCACACTGGGATATGTCCACAGACGGCGCATGCGCCGTTTGTTAAAAACGTCAATCACGTCAGGTCACATAACATTTACATAAAACACGCCCCCCTGTTCCACATTTGAATTAGGCGGGCTTACGCTGGCCTATTTACGGAGCAAGTGCTTTGAGAATACTGCACTTGCCCGTCTTAGGCCCCGTACACACGAGAGGATCTATCCGCTGGAATTGATCTGCGGATCAGTTCCAGCGGATAGATCCGCTGGTGTGTACAACCCAGCGGATCTTTTTCCGCAGATTTTTTTCGGGGCCGACCGATTTCCAGCAGATAAAAATTTCTTAGCATGCTAAGAAATCTATCCGCTGGAATCGGCTTCAGCGGATCGATCCGGTGGTCTGTACAGACTCACCGGATCGATCCGTCCGATTCCCTCCCTCGCATGCGTCGTAATGATTCGACGCATGCGTGGGTATCCTTATATGACAGCATCGCGCACTTCGCCGCGTCATCATCGCGGCGACGGCGCGACGCGTCATCGCGATGGGATTTCGGCGCGGATTTCGATCCGATGGTGAGTACACTCCATCGGATCCATATCCGCGGAAATCCTCGAGAGGATTTATCCGCGGATATGGTCCGGCGGACCGTATCTGCGGATCAATCCTCTCGTCTGTATCCGGCATTAGTTGCGGAGGCGTAACGTAAATAGGATACGTTACGCCCACTCAAAGATATGCCGCTGTACGAGAATCTGGGCCTAGATGTCCATATTTCTTTAGAGCATTTCTTAAAATTTTTGGGCCTACATTTTTTATTTACATTTTATCTATTTCACACTTAGCTTAGCTGCCTCTGTAGTGAACAATTAATCTGCTGACCTCCTATGTATTTCTTTTCCACGCTGACCTCTTACAATGACCACCATCATTTTCGGCTGTAAAGTCCACTGGACACACTTGAGAGAGGAATGCACCCTCCCGCATGGCATTAACCATACTGGGCTCCGGGCCAACTTGCTTCACCTGAGAACCATTAAAAGGCAATTGGCAATTTTCCAGCTCAGCCTCAGCATCTGGTATGGTAAGTCACTGACAAGCATGATAATCTGTTTAAGATTTTTGTTTTTTTTGGGGTCTTCACAGTTATTACGGCTTTGAAGGGAAAGTTAAGCGCTCTGTGGAAAGCTGGGAGTGAACACATTTCCCTGGAAAGCAAGTTATGTACAGTAATTCATCTTGAAGGCAATTTAAGGAATTGGAAGGAGATCCTGCACAGACCCTGCACACATGCTGCCGGAAGACACACAATAAATGTGACCGGGAGTGAGGAACACACCTTCCTCGGGTCCTGCTGCACATGGGCTGCACCAAGCCTTGCAGAAATGCATACACTTTTGAACTCGGTCATGGTTCTGTGTAAATGTGCCCCCTCAACCCCCCCATACATAGTTACACTGGTCCAGCTTGGACTAATGGAACTATGCATATACCTATGAAACACAGGAGGTTGGACACTTTGCACAGGCACCATTCAGAGCATGCTTTGCATTTTCTGGTTAAATGCAAAGCATCCTCTGATTGAACAAGGTGAAGAGGTGGGCTGGTGACGTCACACTCTCCACCTTGTCCAATCAACGAACACTTTGCATTCATTCAGAAAATGCAAAGCATTCCCTGAATGGTGCCTGTGCCAAGCGTCCTACCTCCTGTGTTCAGAATGCAGCAGGGGAGCCGCTTGGCGCTGGACTTGGAAGCTAGTGGAGATTACTGGAGTAGCAATGTCTACTTCCAGAGGCATCAGCCAGCTTTGACTAATGTCAGTGATGTAAAAAATATTCATACCTAGAATTCCTCTTTATAGTAATCTGGAAATTGGATCTCTTTTAACCACTTAAGGACCGCCTCCTGCACATATACGTTGGCAGAATTGCACGGCTGGGCACAAGCACGTACCTGTACGTCCTCTTTAAGTGCCCAGCCGTGGGTCGCGGGCGCGCGTGCACGCGGCACGCTCCCGTGACACGGTTCGAAGCTCCGCGGCCGCGGGACCCGCGGACACGATTGCCGCTGGAGTCCCGCGATCGGTCCCCGGAGCTGAAGAACGAGGATAGCTGTGTGTAAACACAGCTTCCCCGTTCTTCACTGTGGCGCTGTCATTGATCGTGTGTTCCCTGATATAGGGAAGCACGATCAATGACGTCACACATCCAGCCCCACCCCCCTACAACTAGAAACACATATGAGGTCACACTTAACCCCTTCTGCGCCCCCTAGTGATTAACTCCCAAACTGCAAATGTAATTTTTACAGTAAACAATGCATTTTTATAGCATTTTTTGCTGTGAAAATGACAATTGTCCCAAAAATGTGTCAAAATTATCCGATGTGTCTGCCATAATGTCCCGGTCACAAAAAAAATTGCTGATCGCCGCCATTAGTAGTAAAAAAAATAATAATAATAAAAATGCAATAAAACTATCCCCTATTTTGTAAACACTATAAATTTTGCGCAAACCAATCAATAAACGCTTATTGTGATTTTTTTTAACAAAAATAGGTAGAAGAATACGTATCGGCCTAAACTGAGGAAAAAAATAGTTTTTTTTATATATTTTTGGGGGATATTTATTATAGCAAAAAGGAAAAAATATTGAATTTTTTTCAAAATTGTCGCTCTATTTTTGTTTATAGCGCAAAAATATAAAAACCGCAGAGGTGATCAAATACCACCAAAGGAAAGCTCTATTTGTGGGAAAAAAAGGTCGCCAATTTTTTTTGGGAGCCACGTCGCACGACCGCGCAATTGTCAGTTAAATCAACGCAGTGCCGAATCGCAAAAACTGTCCGGGTCCTTTACCTGCATTTTGGTCTGGGTCTTAAGTGGTTAAAGCAGAACTACATGTCATCTGAGCGCCACAAACCAAAAACACCATTTCAATCATTTGTAATATTCAGAGAAAACTCACCCATCCATCTATGTCGCCATACTTTATTTAAAAAAAAAAACATCCTTTAGCATTTGTAGCGTTGGCCATCTTAAGACAGGGAAGATGATTCATGTGGCATTCACTTCCTGGAATCCATCTGAATTTAGCTTAGGCATGCAGGCAGGAGGGTGTGCTTAGCTGAGAAAGTGTCATGTACCTTGCTGTCTTCGAACCGGGTTGTTCCTTGTCCCACAGCTGCAGTCTTACCTGTTGTGCCACGGAGGAGCTCTGGAGTTATGGCAATGTTTTCTCAGTTTGATGCATTACCTTGAACTCACTAGTCCCACCTGCTGCCAGCTGTGGACAATGTACAATCAAAGCAGCCCATAAATAGCAGCACTTTCTGTCTCTCAGCACCCGTTTGTGTGGACTAGCTCCCTGGGTGTTGTGATAGCTTTATGACTCTGATTACCATGCATGAATCTCTGAATTCTTGACTACTCTCTAGCCTGCTGATTTTGTACGGACACTACCTACCACAGGTACATTACAGAAAGCCCCTCCTACCCTCCCAAAGATTTCTGGGATGTGTGACATCATTTGCCTTGGAATGGAAACCAGGAAGTGACTAAGGAAATAAAACAAGTTTTAATCAGGTATATATGATATACTTGAAGTTTTCCTTTAAGCAGGGTATAAACTAGTAGAATTTCTAACGAAAATTTATATGAAAACATACCTCCCACCCTTTTGAGGTGGGGATGAGGGACACTCATTAGCAAAAGTATGTAGGCATAGAACACACCCCCAGCCATGCCCCCTTAAACACTTCAGCTCCTTATTATAGGCTTACCTGTATGTATAGATGACCAAGCGTGTTTACTACCACTTTAAAAACCAACAAAATACTCAAAAAAAGGGGAAAATACTTATAAATACAAAGAAAAATACTCACAAGCCTTTTGGGCTCTTGTATGCGCGCAGGAATGAGCCTGTGGTGTACACTGCATTGTGTATGCACCACACATGCATAGGCAATGCTATACATGCTTTAAAAACCTAGACCACCATACAGTATTTTGCCTTCCCTATTGACATCAATGGATTTTGCCAAATTTAAGGGATAAAAAATGGGTCAATTTTGCTCATGCTTATAAGGGAGATTTCCTTTGACTTCCTGTCCTGTTGATGGATGTCAGACATAACAGAAAATGGAGGAAAAACTCTACCGAGACAAATAGCCAGATTCAGAGAGAGTTACGCCGGCGTATCAGTAGATACGCCGTCGTAACTCTGAATCTGTGCCGTCGTAAATTTAAGTGTATTCTCAAATTGAGATACACTTAAATCTAGCTAAGATACGACCGCTGGCGCTGTCGTATCTTAGCTGTCTATTTAGGCCGTCCGCTAGGGGCGTATACGCTGATTTACGCCTAGAATGTGTAAATCAGCGAGATACGCCTATTCACGAACGTATGCTTGCCCGTCGCAGTAAAGATACGCCGTTTACGTAAGGCGTTTTCAGACCTAAAGATATTCCACCAAAAAGATGGCGCAGCCAATGTTAAGTATGGATGACGGAACCGCTTCGAATTTTAAAATGTTTACGTAGTTTGCGTAAGTCATCCGTGAATGGGGCTGGGCGTAATTTACGTACACGTCAAAACCAATAAGTCTTTGCGGCGTAATTTGGAGCATGCGCACTGGTATATGTCCACGCATGGCGCATGCGCCGTTCGTTAAAAACGTCAATCACGTTGGGTCAAGAGTCATTAGCATAAAACACGCCCATCTCTTCACAATTTGAATTAGGCGCACTTAGGCCGGCAGATTTAAGCTACGCAGCCGTAACTTAGGACGCAAGTGCTTTGTGAATACAGCACTTGCCTCTCTAACTTACGGCGGCGTAGCGTATATGAGATACGTTACGCCTGCCTAACGTTAGGCAGGTCTACGTGAATCCAGCTATAAGTCAGCATTTAAAATCTGACAATGGTTCTAACTGTTTACCATTCCTTCTAACACTTGAAAAAAAAAGTATGCAAAAAGCAAATATGGCTGCCCCCATGTATCTGTATCGTTATAAACTATACATTGTAATAACATTTTAAACTTTAACACACATTGCGGGTATGGTTTACATCAAGCTGACTTCTTTTGCATGTTTTTAAGAACATTGAAAGCCAATACATTACATATACAATCTCCTTAGAGCTGTATAGAAAAATATATAATGTAAGGTACTCTTAGGATGGAAATCGTGCAAGAACTTTTAATTATTGGATCATAATTGCGCTTTCCAAATCATTTACCCTAATAGGTGTAATTAGCCGCGTTAGAGGAAATCTCAACCAAAGTGATATTACTTCATTCCAGACAGCATTGTTTAATCGCTTCAATACCGGGCACTTTCACCCGCTTCCTGCCCAGGCCAATGTTCAGCTTTCAGTGTTTTCACACTTTGAATGACAATTGCGCGGTCATGCAACACTGTATCCAAATGTTTTGGATGGAACAGATAGAGATTTATTTTGGTGGTATTTAGTCACCACTGAGTTTTTTTTTTTTTTAGCTAAAAAAAGCCAAAAAAGACTGAAAGTTTTTTGTAAATGAGTAATTTTTTCTCCTTCAATGATATGCATTGATGAGGCGGCACTGACGGACACTGATAGGCTGCACCAATGGACACTGATGAGGCAGCACTAATGAGGTAGCACTGATGAGGAGGCACTAATATGCAGCACTCATGGGCACTGATAGGTTGCACTGATATGCAGAATTAATGAGCACTGATAGGACTGCTTAAAAAAGAAAAAAAAAAAAACGATAAATTAAAAAAAAAAAATATTAGTTTCTTTTAGTAAATTTTGTAAATAAGTATTTTTTCTCCTTTGATCCTGTGATCTTTACCAAGATCGGGTAAGAGCTGTGTCCCAGTGACGCATGACCTAGTTCCAGATTAGGAGAACCACCCTGCTGCCGTCATGATACAATAATGGATTTTGGACACATGATAATAAAATGTAAGTTTTTACTATGATTTCGAAAAAAGTCAGATGAGAGCTTTTGGTCAGGAATCCCGACCGTGTGTATGCTCCATCGGACTGCCGGAAAAAGAGAGCAGGATCTCTATTTTTCCCAACGGGAAAAATGTTCGTCTGTATGCAATTTCCACGTGAAAAAAAATCACGCATGTTTGGAAACAAGTCGACGAATGCTCGGAAGCATTGAACTTCATTTGTCTCGGTTTGTCGTAGTGTTGTACGTCACTGTGTTCTTGACGGTCAGAATTTGGTGTGACCGTGTGTACGCAAGACAAGCTTGAGTGGAATTCCGTCGGGAAAACCATTGTTTTTTTTTTAGACGGGAAAACCGCTTGTGTGTACAGGGTATAAGGGTTAAAGTGATTCTAAAGTCTTCTGGTTGGGTGTTGGTAAAAGTAACAAACCCTGCCAACTGTTTTGAAATGTCTCTAACACCACCTCTTTCTTGAAGGTACCACTTCCATTTGATCAGTGTGTGGTTCTGGGCTACAGCTGCCCTAGTGGTCAGTCCATTATCTGTCACCCATTTTGATATTGGCAATGCAGTATGGATCATGACTGTTTGCGTTCCTGTGATTGTCTCTACATGTTGAAGTGCTGTGTAAGCCCCAAACAGGTATTTCTCTAGGGGCGTGTATCTTTTCTGTGCCCCTGTCAGTTGTTTGACCCAAAATCCAATAGGTATTGCTCTCAGTCCTTTCTTTTCATTTGGCTGCCACAGACTCCAAGATATGGTACCATCCTGCTCCACTACATATAGCTGAAATGGTACTCCTTGTCTCATGGGTCCTAATCCCTGATGTTGCAAAATGAAGGAATGCAGTTCGCTCCTCCGAACCCCATGAGAACTCAGTATTTTTCCTGGTGACATTGTATATAGGCCTCAGGATCAGTCCAAGATGTGGGATGAACAGTCTCCAGAATCCCACAACTCCAATGAAAGTCTATGCCTCCTCTCTGGTAGTAGGGGGCAAGAGTGACTGGATAGTTTGCACAACTGCGACCAGTCCATATCATTCCCAGGAATTTCACCTCTGTGGCAGGTCCTTGGACTTTGTCTCTGTTGATAGCCCACCCTCTGTTGTCCATGTGCTGTATCAGCAGGTGCAGTGCTTCAGTTACATCTTTTATCCCAGAGATCATGATGTCATCAGCGACTTTCAAATTCAGGGTACTTATATCTTGGGCAATCAGTCCATGACAAATCATTGGAGAATAAACGCAGTCTTCAGGAAGCACTGTGACAGTGTACTGGTGGCCGTCCCACACAAAGGAAAACTGGTTCGGACACTCTGGGTTTATCAAAATAGAAAAGAAACCATTAATGTCTATCACAGCATAATATTCTCCTGTATCTTTAGCAGTTTTCTCAATGATTGAGATCATATCAGGTACAGCTGATTTCAATGGAGGAGCCACTTTGTTTAAACCTCTGCAATTCACAGTCATTCTTTATCTCCCATCGGGTTTCTTTACTGGGAACACCAGATATGAGAAAGCAGGTCTAAGGATCCCTACTCTCAACAATTCTTGAATAGTCTCCCCAATTTCTTTGTGGCCACCAGGAAGTCTGTACTGCTTGAGACAAACTGGCTTCTCTGGTGAAGAAATGAAGACAGAGGTCCATTTCGCATGACCTCTGACCACAGTCTTCACCACCCTAACCAGATACGCTTTATTAGAATACCCAAATGTGAATGTACCCCGTTCAGTCTGAATAGACTGACCTTGAAGTATATCCATCCCTAGAATATCTTCGAGTAACTCTGATACCAAAACATTTGTCCAAAATCCTGATACCCTGCCAATAGTCGATTTCACCCGTGTCCTAACTGCTGGTGTGGTTTGCCCTCCCAAACCTTCTACATAAATCAATTCTCCTTTGTGATGGGAAGGATTTCCTTGTAAAAGTGTAACTTCAGCTCCAGTATCAACTAAAGCCATCAGATATGTAGGAGAAGATGACTTCCCCCACCATACAGTTATTACAGGAGACCCACCTTCCCTTCATAAAGGGCAAGGAACCTCCCAATCCCCTTTTCTGAGTCTCTCTAACGAGGATAAAGAGATTTGGGTTTGGGTTCATGTGCAGTGTTGGGAATTGATTTGGTGCTAACAGGAGGAGTCTGTTCGGTTTTCTCTAATGCCGCATACACACGATCGTTTCGTCTGACGAAAACAGTCTGACCATTTTCATCAGACGAACCGATCGTGTGTGGGCCCCATCGTTTTTTTCCCCATCAGTGAAAAAACATAGAACCTGTTTTAAAATGATCTGATGGTTAAAAAAACGATTGGAAAAAAACGGTCGTCTGTGGGGAAATCCATCGGTTAAAAATCAACGCATGATCAGAATCAAGTCGACGCATGCTCAAAAGCATTGAACTTCATTTTTCTCAGCACGTCGTTGTGTTTTACGTCACCGCGTTCTGACACGATCGTTTTTTTAACTGATGGTGTGTAGGCAAGACTGATGAAAGTCAAATCCATCAGACGGTTTTCATCGGATGAACCGATCTTGTGTACAGGGCATTAATCTAGGCTGATGTTATCTTTAGTAGGAGTAATGTTTCTTACCCTGACAGTTTTCCCCACTAAATGTTCCCACCTATTCAGCATTCCTGCAGTAGAAATCCCATCTATCTCATCTTTAGGTACTCCTGCCTTTAATAAGTCCACGCACATTTATATCCTAGAAATAACTAGCCTGGTTTGCTTTTCACCTCCTGTCTTCTCTACCCCATTCCCTTTCTTCTCTGTTCTTTTCTACTTGTATTCTTCCCATCTGGCCTTGACCTTATCTACTGCCCTGACAGATTTTGTTTTAGTCTCCTCTAGCTCCCCCAAATGGCTTAAAATAGTAGTGGCTTCATGAATCTTGCTGTTTAATCACAGGCTTCCCAGCAAGGACAATAAAGGAGCCCTGAGATTAACCACTTAAGCCCCGGACCAAAATGCTGCCTAAAGACCCAAGGGGTTTTTACAGTTCGGGACTGCGTCGCTTTAACAGACAATTGCGCGGTCGTGCGACGTGGCTCCCAAACAAAATTGGCGTATTTTTTTCCCCACAAATAGAGCTTTCTTTTGGTGGTATTTGATCACCTCTGCGGTTTTTATTTTTTGCGCTATAAACAAAAATAGAGCGACAATTTTGAAAAAAATTCAATATTTTTTACTTTTTGCTATAATAAATATCCCCCAAAAACATATATAACATTTTTTTCCCCTCAGTTTAGGCCGATACGTATTCTTCTACCTATTTTTGGTAAAAAAATCGCAATAATCGTTTATCGGTTGGTTTGCGCAAAATTTATAGTGTTTACAAAATAGGGGATAGTTTTTTTGCATTTTTTTTTTTTTTTTTTTTTTACTACTAATGGCGGCGATCAGCGATTTTTTTCGTGACTGCGACATTATGGCGGACACTTCGGACAATTTTGACACATTTTTGGGACAATTGTCATTTTCACAGCAAAAAATGCATTTAAATTGCATTGTTTATTGTGAAAATGACAGTTGCAGTTTGGGAGTTAAACACAGGGGGCGCTGTAACATTTAGGGATCACTGTGTATGTGTTTACTAGTGTAGGGGGGTGTGGCTGTAGGAATGACGTCATCGATCGTGTCTTCCCTATAAATAGGATGACGCGATCGATGCGCCGACACAGTGAAGCACGGGGAAGCCGTGTTTACACACGGCTCTCCCCGTTCTTGAGCTCCGGGGAGCGATCGCGACGGAGCGGCTATAAACGAATAGCCGCGCCGTCGTCCCGGATCGCTCCTGAAGCCACGGGGACCGCCGCATGTACCGGGGGGGGGTCCCGATCGGACCCCCGACCCACGTCAAGCAGGGCACGTATATATACGTCGATGTGCCTGCCTGTGCCATTCTGCTGACGTATATGTACATGAGGCGGTCCTTAAGTGGTTAAATGGCACAGACTTCATCAGTTTAGAGAGCAGACATAAAGGGTTCCATATTTGGACCCATCTGTGACGAGAGGGCCAGTGGAACCCAGAATCCCTTGGAAAGGTTGGAAAACCCTTGTTTCAGCTCCCCATGCACCTCTTGGGCCAGATTCACAAAGAGATACGACGGTGTATCTACAGATACACCATCGTATCTCTGACTTACACTGGTCCTATCTATGCGCCTGATTCATAGAATCAGATACGCATTGATAGGGCTAAGATCTGACAGTGTTACACTGTGTTACACTGTCGGATCTTTTTTTCAATTTAAAAATGGCGCCGGGGGCGTTCCCGCTGATTTACGATAAATAATATGTAAATCAGCGAGATACGCAAATTCACGAACGTACGCGGACCCGACGCAGTCTTCTTACGACGTTTCCGTAGCGGCTTTCCCGTCGTATACTTAGCCCTGCTTCTATGAGGCGCAGCCAATGTTAAGTATAGCCGGCGTTCCCGCGTCGAATTTGAATTTTCTAACGTCGTTTGCGTACGCCGATTCACAAACACGCGCGTCGCAAGTCACGCTCACGTCGAAACCACTGACGTCCTAGTGACGTCAGTGGGAGCAATGCACGCCGGAAAATTCCCCGGATGGCGCATGCGCATTTAAATCGGCGCGGGAACGCGCCTGATTTAAATAGTACACTCCCCCTAGCCGCGGAATTTGAATTCAGCCGGGGGATTTAGGATCTTCCGTCGCAAGTTTGGAGGTAAGTGGTTTGTGAATTAGCCACTTGCCTCTTAAACTTTCTTAAATCACGTAGATTGAGCGGATCTATAGATCCGCTGATCTACGTGAATCTGGCCCCTTATGTCCAAGTGACCCTGTGTCACTTAGACATAAGAGGTGACTGAGAAAATATGACTTGGATTACTTAAAATGGGACAGTAATATTTATCTGCAATATCTCCTAGGATATATATAAAGACTATAATTGGTTTATTTGATTCTGAACTCAACATGTTAATTGAAAGAGCTGATTTACATTAGCATCTGTACAATGCAGGGGATGGGCCAACTCCTACTGGAGCTCCTGCTATTGTGAGAAGGTGTCCTGTGTTTATACTTATAATGTATAATCTACTGTGTAAAGCTCGTGACAACAAATCTGAACTGTAGTGAAATCCTGATTATATCACAACAATGACCAGGTGGGCACAGAGTCACCTCGTCTGGTTAAAGGTTTAGCAATTAGCTCATGTTAATTTATGTTTCTGGTTACAGTTTGTATTGTCATCCTGGTGTATATATTTGTGTGAGATCTCAAATAAAGAAGGCTATTCCTGATGTACTCCAAACTGGTGTTGTCAGGTTCCTGGGGGTTACTATAGCCATATCCATTGGTCTCCTGTTTCAGGACTTAGAAAGCGATATACTGACGGAAGCATTCAAGCGGAGTGTGGGACGTTCCGTCACACCATCCATTCTGGAAATTTATTTAATCCAGTTATACAACCCATCTCACGTAACCTGGAAATACCCTCTCCTATTGTTCTTCAGGAGTGTTTTATAAGTATTTTCCAGGTCACTAGGACTAGCATATAGTCCATCCCTCACGAGGTCTAACAGTCAAAAAATTCACACTAAACTCTGTTTTTTCGCATTGCCTGAAGCAATTGTGGATCATGGGTTAACACTCCCATAGTCATTGCTTCCTTACCTGACAAAATAACACTGTCTGCCCCTTCATCTCACAAGCATAGGAGCCAAGTCATTAGGGGCTCCCCTGACCTGTGTTTGAATTTTTTTGCCAGCTCATGGAGTTCAGTTTGTGTAAACTCCTGTACTTCTTCAGATTCCACATCTCTGAGGTTGCGATAATGCACCTCCCCATCTTCCATATCCTCTCTATCATGTTGCCTTTTCCTATGCT